>NC_137333.1:97306241-97966658 GCF_965287045.1 Carcharhinus amblyrhynchos
TCTTGTGTGCTATGCAGACCAAGTATACAGTTCATAAAGTACATAGGGGAGAAAGGAAGGAGAGAGTGCAGAATGTAGTGTTACAGTCATAGCGAGTGTGTAGAGAAAGATTATCTTAATATGAGGTAGGTCCATTCAGAAGTCTGATAGTGGCGGAAGAAGTTGTTTTTGAATTGGTTTGTACATGTCCTCAGACTTTTGTATCTTTCTCTCGACAGAAGAAGGTGGAAGTGAGAATATCCGGGGTGCATGATTTCCTTGATTATGCTGGCTGCTTTGCCAAGAGAGCGGGAAGTGTAGACAGGGTCAATGGATGGGAGGCTGGTTTGTGAGATGGATTGGGCTACGTTCACGACCTTTTGTAGTTTCTTGCAGTCTTGGGCAGAGCAGGAGCCATACCAAGCTGTGATACAACCAGAAAGGATGCTTTCTTTGGTGCATCTGTAAAAGTTGTCAAATTTCCTTCGTCTTCTGAGAAAGTAAAGGCATTGGTGGATTTGCTTAACTATTGTGTCAGCATGGGGGGGGGGGACCAGGGCAGGTAGTGGTGACCTGGACATCTAAAAACCTGAAGTTTTCAACCATTTCTACTTCATCCATGTTGATGTATACAGGATATGGAGGTGTCGGTGTTGGACTGGGGTAAACATAGTAAGAAGTCTCACAACACCAGGTTAAAGTCCAACCAATTTATTGGATCGTAAAGCTCACAAGCTTTCAGGGTTTCCCCCTTCGCCAGCTGAATGGAGAGCTCTGGCCTCAGACAGAGCATAAAAAAAAGCACACACAGTTTACATATTACTGATTAGAATGCGAGTTTACAACTGTGAAGACTTGCATTCTAATCAGTAATCTCATTCCTGTACTCTGTCTCATCATTGTTTGAGATCTGTCCCACTACAGTGGTGTCATCAGCAAACTTGAAAATTGAGTTGGAGGGGAAATTTGGCCACACAGTCATACGTGTATAAGGACAATAGTAGGGGGCTGAGAACACAGTGGGCTTGAGGGTGTTCATGGAGGATAGATAGAGGAAAGAAAGTAAAGCTAGTGGAAAGAAAAATTGTCTAATTTGGAATAGGCTCAGACCTTTGCATCTTTTTCCTGACGAAAGAAGGCAGAAGAGTGTATGTCAGAGAGATTGCTCCTAATACAGCTCTGAAGTCAGTTCTTAGGGCCTATACTGGGACTAAGAATCTGTCATTTCCCCAAATATTAATTAGTAATCATTGAGTATTTAATTTTATTTGGAGATTGGCATTAACTGGGATTGATTTGTGCTCTTATCTATAGAAGTAGACTGAACCTGTGGATGTTGGTTTTGGGAGTGTATATTATCACCTGCTTCTGTAAATAAAAGCTTACAAAATGTATAAATGGCCTTTGGTTCTATCCCTTACTGTCTGGCACCTGTTAGTGTGAAGTCTCCAGAAATTAGAGAGCTATCTCCGGACACTGCAAGGGGGTAAATCACAGGGGCATTAAAAAATCTTGCTTCTAATTTTCTTTGAGCATCTTTATCTGTAGAAACATTTTAAATGCCATTCACTGTATTTAAAAAATATACTTTCTCATTTTGGATTAAATTCCCTGGTGGTACAGTGGTTAGGACTGCTGCCTCACAGCACCAGGGACACAGGTTCGATTCCCAATTTGGCTCACTGCCTGTGTGGAGTCTGCACATTCCCCCCATGTTCATGAGGGTTTCCTCCAAGTGCTGTGGTTTCCACCCACAGTCCAAAAGACATACTGGTTGGGTGCATTGGCCATTTAAATTCTCCCTCAGTGTACTTGAACAGGTGCAAGAGTATGGCAACTAGAGGATTTTCACAATAACTTCATTGCAGTGTTAATGTAAGCCTATTTGAGACACAAATAATTAAACTTAAATAATCACTAATTCTTTTGCCCTGGTTCTTGACCCTTTCTCAAATAGGAACAATTTCTTTCTACCTTATCTGCCCGGACCCCACATCCCTCACCGTGCCAGGGACCTGGGTAGTGGAGGACATGTCCCTGTCTACATCAATGGGGGCAAAGTAGAAATGGTCGAGAGCTTCACATTTTTAGGTGTCCAGATCACCAACAACCTGTCCTGATCCACCCCCATGCCGACACTAGTTAAAAAAGGCTCTACTTTCTCAGAAGACTAAGGAAATTTGGCATGTCACTACAACACTCATCATCCTTTACAGATGCATTATAGAAAGCATTCTTTCTGGTTGTATCACAGCTTGGTATGGCTCCTGCTCTGTCCAAGACTGCAAGAAACTACGAAAGGTCTGAATGTAGCCCAATACATCACGCAAACCAGCCTCCCATCTCTGTCTCTGTCTATACTTCCCACTGCCTCGGCAAAGTAGTCAGCATAATTAAGGATCTCATGCATTCCAGGCATACTCTCTTCCACTTTCTTCTGCTGGTCTATTAATCCAAAAACCCAGCTAATGTTCTGGAGATCTGGGTTCGAATCCTGTCACGTCAAATGGTGGAATTTGAATTCAATAAAAAATACCTGGAATTAAGAATCTATTGATGACATTGTCAATTCTTGGTGAAACCCATCTGGTTCACCAGTGTCCTTTAGGGAAGGAAATTTGCCATCCTTACCTGCTCTGGCCTCCATGTAAGAAGTCTGACAACACCAGGTTTAAGTCCAACTGATTTATTTGATAGTAAACTCACTAGCTTTCGGGTTAGTCCCTTCGTCAGGTGAATGGAGAGTTCTGGCCTCAGACAGAGCATATAAAGCACAGACAGTTTACAGATTACTGATTAGAATGCAAATCTTTACACCTAACCTGCTGTTCAAGTCTTAAAGTGGCCGACAATGTGAGTGGAAGGAGCACTGATCATAGGTTACAGAGATGTGTATTGAGAGGTGTAATTGATGTGTGTTAAGAGAGGTGTAAAGATTCGCATTCTAATCAGTAATCTGTAAACTGTCTGTGCTTTATATGCTCTGTCTGAGGCCAGAACTCTCCATTCACCTGACGAAGGGACTAACCCGAAAGCTAGTGAGTTTACTATCAAATAAATCGGTTGGACTTAAACCTGGTGTTGTCAGACGTTTTACTGTGTTTACCCCAGTCCAACACCGGCATATCCACATCATGGCCTCCATGTGACAGAGCAATGTGGGTGACTCTCAACTGCCCCCCTGAACAAGGGCAACTAGGGATAAGCAATAAATGCTGGCCAGCCAATGACACCCATACCCCATGAATGAATAAAAGTATATATATATCAGTGCAAGTTGTTGCCAATTTCTCTCCAGTCACAAGCTTAAAGAAAAATAATAACTTTTTATTCTCTCTATGTTCATCAGCCGCATCCTTCAGACAATCCAACTGTAGCCACATTGTTCCAAACAACCTATTCCAATGTCATTAATTCCTATGAGATAGTAGATGAAGGAGCTGTCACCTGGGATGAAAGTTCTGGGATTTGAAATATTGTCCTCGACAGAGGTAACGTGACAGGATTTCTTCTCAAATAAAAATAATTCACAAATTGGACATTTTCCCAGAGCGTGCATTTCACAAGCCATTGCAGAGATTATGACACAAACCTTGAAAGCGCTGGTATGATATTCCATTCTGCTATTTTATTGGCAGCTTTGAAAGTAAATAGGCGAGTCCTCCATTAAAATAGCAGCAAGGGATTTGGTAGGAGTATGGTAAAACAGCAACCACTACAATCCAGTTTCTGCACTGCGCCTCAAGCTGTTGCTCATTAAAAAGGATGTATTTCATAGATCTTGAAAAAGAGGTACATTTATAAAACACCCAACACTGCCTCAGGATACTCGGAAATGAAGTACAATTGAAATGTAGGAACAACTACAGCTAATCTGTGCATGGCAAAATGCCACAAACAGCAATGAAATAAATAATCAAATCGCCTCTTTTTTACATACTGATTGAGAAATAAATGCAGACCATGAGATTGGGTAGAACTCTCCTTCTCTTCCGAATAGCACTTGAGCATTGAGAATATGCCTTCAAGGGATTTCAGCATGACATCACAAGAAAGGAAGTGTGTCATGCAATCTGGTTTTAGTTTCATTTTATCTTTCCAGCAGAGCACATGCGCACAGCTCTACAGCCATGATGTCTCCAAGCTTCATGCTTCTGCCTGGGCGGCACAGTGGCATAGTGGTTAGTGCCAGGGACCTGGGTTCAATTCTGGCCTTGAGTCATTGTGCAAATTCCACACAGGCATTCTCCCCATTTCTGCGTAGGTTTCCTCCAGGTGCTCTGGTTTCCTGCCACACTCAAGATGTGCAGGTTAGGTAGATTGGTAATGGTAAAGGGTGGGTTGTTAGGTTGGTTGGCCATGCTAAATTGACCCGAGTGTCAGGGGGATTATGTGGGGCTACGGGAATAGAACCTGGTTGGGATTGTGGTTGTTGCAAATTCGATGTGCAGAATGGCCTCCTTCTGCACTATAAGGATTGTATGTATATATGTGCCTAGTCACAACTCATAGGAACATCAGAACCTGGAGGTTCCCCTCCAAGTCACTCACCATTCTGACTTGAAAATATATCACCATTCCTTCATTGTTACTGGGACAAAAATCCAAGAACTCCCTCCATAACAGCACAGTGGGTGAATCTACACCTCATGGACTACAATGGTTCAAGAAGGCAGCTCACCACCACCTTCTCAAGGGGAACTAGGAATTGGCAATACATTTTATACATCCTAGCCAGCGAAGCCCACATACAATAAATGATTTTTAAAAAATTAACCACAACATGTTTGCACAATCCCATACGAGCGATTTGTTCATTATAAATCACAACACAGAGCATCTTTAACATTCACCTACCTTATCAAGAAGATAGCATCTCTGACAATGCAGCACCACCTCAGTGCTTCACTGAAATCTCTTGACACAGGTTCAAACTCACAACATTTCAACTGCTATCAACTGAGCCACACCTAGGCAAGAACTGATTTACTGTGGGCTGCACACAGGCTGCAACATCAGTCACTTACCAGTGAATCAATCTTTCAATTCTTGATTCTGATGTTTTCTAATTTATTGCCTGTCTTGATAAAAGGTGATGATTAACTCCATGCACTATGTTGAGATCGTAAACCTCTCCTTTATTTCTAGAGACACAAATTTGGCATATTAGACATAATAAGCAAACTTGCCCACGTGACAGCAGTGTACCTTTAAGAGATTTTTTTTTAAATCATGATCTCTGCAGTTGTAAGCAGCCCTTTTGGTTTCATTGCTGCCAGGATGTCCGCTGGAAGTCCTTTTATTGCTACTTCAATGGTTTAAATTGGGTTTTGTTTATTTTTACTCTGGGTCTCGTATACTTTCTGGGATTTGTTTTATAACCCTGCATTGTTAGAAGGAATATTGGTTGCCAGGTCATATGTTTTGTTCAGTTTCAGCTTTGCACTAGATGCTGTTTTAATTCAGAAGAGATGTGGACATCAGACTGAAAAACAGTGTCTCTCTCTCTCCCCCTGGTGTTGGAAATTCTGCTGGCTAGCTGGAAGCAAGGCTTCTTGCGTTCCTGGAGTAAAAATTCTGCTGTTGGTGGTTTTGCTAACTCATACCTAGAGTCTCTCTCTGTCTCTCTCCCTGGTGTTTTGGGAAATGGTTCTGATTTGTGTGTGCGTGTTTCAAGAGAACTGCAGCATTCAACCAAAGGACTAGGTTCTGGCGTTACATCAGCATTCGTATTTTCTGTGCTAAACCTGTGGCAAGGGTTTTGTTAATGGGAAGTTTGCTTGATTGGAACGTTGTATATATTTGTTAAGCATTAAACAATATCATGGTTTTTTTTCCTTGTTTGTAATTGTAAAAGTTATTGCTTTTTTTCCATATATGTTAACTATATTCTTAAATAAACTTTGTTTGATAAAAGCTCCCAGTGGATCATTTGAATTCTCTCTGAAGTGAAACATTTCATGCTCACCCTATCTAAATTCAAATCACAAAACATATGATCCAGGTGGAGTTCATAGAACACATTGGAGTTTCTGACCTCTATGAAAAACTAACTTTGAATGATGTAGAATTCACAGCACAGGCACAGACCATTTAGCCTGATGGTTTATGCTCTACATTCATTTTCTCACATCCAATCAAACTAACCTTATCAACATCTCATTCTATTCCTTTCTCCTCATGTACTTATCTAGTTTCCTCTCAAATATTATTCACCCCAATTACACCATACGGTCAGGAGTTGTAGATTGCAATCAGGCGCTGGGTACAATTGCTTCTACTGTATGATTTACCAGATATATTAGTGATGAGTAATGCTTTGAAATGATTCAGGATGCCTACCTCAATAACATAGGCTTGGCTTTTGAAAATTGGAAGAGGATTGGGCCATTCAGCCCATTGAGCCTTCTCTGTCATTCCATATGATCATAGCTGATCATTCACTTCAATGCCCTTTACCCCCAAGCTATTCCTGTTTCCCTTTGTCATTGGTATTTAGAAATCTGTCACCCTCTGCCTTAAACATTCTCAGCGACTGAGCTGCCACAGCCTTAAAATCCCAAAGATTTAAAACCTTCTGATTAAAAAAACTCCTTATCTCAAACAGAAGGGGCTTCCCACTTATTTTGAACTTGAGCTCCCTAGCTCCAATTCCCCCGGCAGAAGAAACATCCATCCTGTGTATTGCTTTAAATATTTTTGTAGGTTTCAATGCGATCATCTCTCATTCTTCAAAACTCTAGAGAATACCGGCCCAGTTTGCTCAATTCTTCTTCATAAGACAGTCCCTGCATTCACGGAACAAGTAAACTTTTGATGCACTCCCTCTGTGGCAATATGACCCTTCCAAAGGTAAGACTACACTCCAGATGTGGTGTAACAAAGGTTCTACGTCACTGAAAAAAGACTGCTACTGAAATTGTTTTGAGATTTGTTTTATTTTATTAGCGTCACAAGTAGGCTAACATTAACACTGCAATGAAGTTATTGTGAAAATCCCCCGGTCGCCAAACTCCGTGCCTGTTTGGGTACATTGAGGGAGAATTTAGCATGACCAATGCACCTAACTAGCATGTCTTTCGCTCTGTGGGACGAAACCAGAGCACCCGGAGGAAACCCGTTGAGATACGTGAAGAATGTGCAGACTCCACACATATAGTGACCCAAGTCGGGAATCAAACCCAGGTCCTGGCGCTGAGAGGCAGCAGTGCTGACCACTGTGCCATTATGCTGCCCCATTTGAATGATATCTAGATATTTACCTCAAATTCTGTAACCTGCAGGACTATGGACCTGGGAATTGGGATTAGGCTGGGTGGTTGTTTCCTCGAGTGGCAGACACAATGAGCCAAGTGGTCTCTTTCTGTGCTGAAAACTTCCTATGACTCTATAATTCTAATTAAATCGCTCTTTTACGGTGGCAGAAGCAACTAAGTCCACAGCCATTGTTATTTCAGTGAGTTCCCCATTCTGAGGAAAGAAGATCAAAAAAGATGGGAATTTGTTTGCACCGTATGAACGATGCTAATGGTCTATCATTAAATTCAACAAAGAATCAAAAGTTGAGGTTGCATCGGGCAGGTTTGGAGATCGGGACAGAAAATATTGCGGAAATCAATAACTAGGCAGACGAGCAGTGGCATTGAGCACATCCCAAGTGAGACACAGTCCAAGTGAATACATTTGGAAATTTGGAGCAAGGTTGGAATTGGGTGCAGCAGGGAAAGAGGCACCCTTTCACTTTTCACTTCTGCATTCAGATGCAGAACCTCATCTTTCTACATGTTTGCAATCTTTGGCCTCAGTAGTTGGTGCTCTAAGTTGGTAATCTCTGTTCCATTCTGATTACTATAGCCTAAGTTGTTTCCCTGCTCTATTATCATGTCGCTTCCCTGTAATTTACCTTGTTCATCCTCATTTGATTCCCTGCCCCACGGTGGTACAATGGTAAGCACTGCTGCCTCACACTGCCAGGGGCTAGGGTTCGATTCCCGTCGTAGGTCACTGTCTGTACAGAGTCTGCACGTTCTCCCCTGTCTGGATGGGTTTCCTCCGGGTGCTCAGGTGGGGTTTGGCTAAGATTGTGGACAGTACAGACTCGATGGGCCAAATGGCCTCCTTCTGTACCATCGGAATTCTATGACTCTATAACATACAGCTGGCCCCCCATGACTGGGTCACTCATTCTGTGTAGTTTAATTAACAGACCAGACTGTTCCAGTTGCTTCCAGTCCTTCCGTGTACAAGTGTCTGGAATGTATTAGAGATAAGAGCTCCACGGAGAGGATTAGTCTTTATTTGACCTTAGATGTCCTTGTACTTTACGATTGTTTAACAGATGTTATTCAAAAAGGCAACAACTGCTTTAATTAGGATGGAACTGGGTTTCTGTTCATTTGGAAATGTCACTCTTCTGAATTGTGATGCACCTTGAGAAGGAAAATGTGTAAATGACTCCAGTTCATAGAGCGTGACCAAGGTTTCCGAATAAATTATTCAAATTGGTATCATCCTGGTTGGATATATGTCACGGAAAGACATAGGTGTGATTAATAGGTCAAGAACAACATTGAAAATTTGGCTATTCATCATAAGAACTAGTGTGCCTACAGATTCTTCTTATAGTAATGGGCTTCGGTGAGAACGGATTCACAAAATATCCTCGCATAGTATTGACATGCTTGCGGGTAAAGTTAAACCCCAGCTTTGGGGTTGAATCTACGATGGTTGACTTTTAAGATAATAAAGGATGTTTCACTGGTGCATTAGAAAACAAAATGTGATACCGGGCCACGTAAGATAAAATCAGAGAATCCTTACAATGCAGGAATACAATCCTTACAATGCAGAAAATATCCTTACATATTTGGCCCATCAAATCTGCACCAACTTTTGGACAGAGCGGATGGGATTCTCCAACTGTGTTCGCCTGAAAACCAGAGACTCCCGCCAAACTTCACATGGTCCATCCCCCCGCCCACTAGAATTCCAGTGGCTGGTGGGATAGGAGAATTCTGGCCAGTATCTTACCTAGGCCCTCTCCTATACCCATAACCCCACACATTTACCATAACTAATGCACCTAACCAGCACCTCTTTCAGACTGTGGGAGGAAACCGGAGCACCCGGAGGAAACACACGCAACATAAAGTGAACTTGTGAACTGCACACAGTCACCCAAGTCTTGACTTGAACCCAGGCATCTGGCACTGTGAGACAACAGTGCCAACCACTGTGCCACCCAAGAAGTGTGGCAATGTACTCCCTGAGGCTTCTTAAGATGAAGAAATAAACACAACTTACAAGGTTGCTTCATTAGCTGCAGGCTTCAGATGAGTCCATACAACACTCTTTCTAACTAGGAAACTCCTCCCTTTATAGAGTTCCCCTCCCACACTCAGTGTTGATTGGTTGCTAAGACCACATGACTCTTACTCAGTAAGGCTGCTCCCAAAGTGACAATCAGCACAAGGAGATTGTGGGCAGAAGACCAAAATCTTGGTCAAAGCAGTCGGTCTTACCCAGCATCTTGAAGGAAGGGTGAGAGATAGAGAAGTGGGTGAGGGTGAGATACCCTGATGGCTAAAAGTATGGCTGCCAATAGTGCAGTGGTGAAAACTGGGAAAATAGGAGAATTTGTGTTCTGAGTATTTAAATGCAGTTTTCTCCGACTTATGAAGGGAGCTCTTTAAACTTCGTTGAGGAACGAGGGGGAAAGGGGGTCCTGACAACTATCCATCGTACTCTCTCACCTCAAACTTGGAAAGCTTTGCTAGGCATTATACAATGGATATCCTGGATATCACAGGTGGCATGGTAGCACAGTGGTGAGCACTGCTGCTTCACCGGTTCAGCGTCCTGGGTTCGATTCCCGGCTTGGGTCACTGTCTGTGTGGAGTTTGCACATTCTCCTCGTATCTGCATGGGTTTCCTCTGGGTGCTCCATTTTCGTCCCACAGTCTAAAGATGTGCAGATTAGGTTGATGGCTTTTTTGGATTATGTCAACCGCAAGGTGGGCAATATGATTTGGTAAATGTATAATTACCTTCTTTGTTCTTCAGAGTGACATTGGGTTGCCTGCATTCTATACCTTGAGTGCTGGGCTACCTTATATCAATCTCCCATTTGATCGTTTGGTTAAATCAAGTCACGTCTTAAGACCATTATCCTGCGTTTCATGAGCCATTGTATAGCTTAAGTTTGAGTAATACATAGCCTCGAGGGGAAATCCCCCTCTACACCCTACTACAGTGTGTAGCATCAGGCCATGCTAAGAAATTGCCTGTTAGTGTCCAGCGATGCTTAGGTTAGAGGGATTAGTGGGTATGATATGGGGGTAGGGCCTGGGTGGGATTGTGTTTGGTGCAGACTTGATGGGCCGAAGGGCCTCTTTCAGCACTGTAGGGTTCTATGATTCTATGATCACTCCATTGCTATCTCTGTCTGCCATTTCCGTGTAAAATAAAGGACTATCGCCTGATGCTACACACTGTAGTAGGGTGTAGAGGAGGATTTCCCTCGAGGCTATGTATTGCTCAAACTTAAGCTATACAAAGGCTCATGAAACGCAGGGTACTGATCTTTAAGACGTGACTTGATTTAACCAAACGATCAAATGGGAGAATGATGTAAGGTAGCCCAGCACTCAAGGTATGGAATGCAAGCAACCCAATGTCACTCTGAAGAAGAAGGTAATTATACTTTTACCAAATCATATTGCCCACCTTCTGGTTGACATAATTCAAAAAACATTAATACAAATCAGTCAATAATTATCCTGTCATTAACTCCAGCCACTAACAATGCACATCATGACCTAATGGGATTTCATTTGTTATTAATTACGGACAATACCCTTCGGCTGTTGCCTTGCAACATGAGACGTTGGACCTAGGACCAGGAGGGTGGTTCCCACTGAACTGAACACCCGTGACTCTTGTCCGACCCTGAGAAGTCCCTTGTGTTTACTCGCCAATCTGGAGCTGTATGACTCTCTCCATAAAGTTGGCATTGGCAGCCATCTTGTTCCTGACCACTGCTGATAACATAACTACTCTTCAGTGGAACTATTGTTTCTGAATATCTCCCCCACCAGGGCCTGCTGTATTTTGTCATTGACTGAAGTTTCACAAAATGGCACTAAAAACAAAAGACATCCATCTTATAAATTCAAAATACATGTATTAAATGAGAAATATTTGTTATTCATATAGAGCTGTCTTCTATAGCAACAACCCTGATAGTCCAAGATCATTCACACCTAATTCAGTGTTGTGTTAGTGTTCCTAAACCTATGGCTATGCGTTTTTTATTAGCCTAATTAGCCCCCCGACATCATTGCATCAATGGTGGAAGTCCTCGGCATTCAGGAGACAATAGGCGCAATGACCCCTGGGCTGTCTCCATTCCATGCCAAGGCGCCTATCACACTAAAACAACAGCTCATGTAGTTAACTAAAGTGTTAATGTGTAGACCTTTGTCTTAGAGTTTGACCCTACCTCCATCTGTTCTAATCTAAAACAACGTTCAATCCCTATCCTGACCAACATTGTTATATCTTTGTACTCTCATGCTCACAATACTGTCATAGAATCCCTACAGTGCTGAAGGGAGCCATTCAGCCCACTGAGTCTGTGCCAATTCTGACCAAAACCCTATCCCCATAACCCCACATAATTACCCCGCTAATCCCCCAAACCTAGATATCTTGGGACACTAAGGGAGAACTCAGCATGGCCAATTCACCTAACCTGCACATCTTTTAGCGTGTGGGAAGAAACCGGAGCATCTACATAAGAACATAAGAAATAGGAGCAGGAGTAGGCCATCTAGCCCTTCGAGCCTGCCCCGCCATTCAATAAGATCATGGCTGATCTGAAGTGGATCAGTTCCACTTTCCCACTCTCTTCCCATAACCCTTAATTCCCCTGTCTGTCAAAAACCTATCTACCCGTGAGTTCAATATATTGAGCGAGGTAGCCTCCACCACTTCAACGGGCAGAAAATTCCAGAGACTCACCACCCTTTGAGTGAAGAAGTTCCTCCTCAACTCTGATCTAAACCGCGCCCCCCCTTATCTTGAGGCTGTGCCCTCTAGCCCTGCTGTCCTTTCTGAGCTGAAAGAATCTCTCTACCTCTACCCTATCCATCCCTTTCATTATCTTATACGTCTCTATAAGGTCCCCCCTCATCCTTCTAAACTCCAACAAGTACAGACCCAGTCTGGAGGAAACCCATACAGACATTGTAGTAGGATTGGAGCATCTCTGCTGCGAAGGACGTCGGAGAATCTGGCCTAGTGTCAGTCTGTATTTTGTTGTCATATTTTTCTTTCAGCACTTACCTTTTTTCTCCGATTAACACCTACTCTGTGCTAAAGCTTTGCTCCTTTCCTTCTTCCATTATCATTACTATTCTGTTTTCCATTCGTTCCTTGATATCTTTGTCATTTACTCTCCCTGATTCTCTATCTTAACCTCAACTTCCCCTTTGATTTATCTGACATTCCCCACTATTTCAACAGCATAAAAGCAATCACGTCTCTTCAGTTCTGAAGAGTCACATTGAACTTGAAACTTTACCTCTGTTACTGTTTGCTTTTTATTTCAGATCTCCAGTATCCTCAGTGTTTTTCTCTTATAGTGACACAGCTATCCAACTGTGTTTTCAAAGTGATAGTAAGCACAGTATTAATTTCCGCCTCTGGGAGTCTGTTCCACGTATCCATTGTATTGTGTGCGGAACATAAATCTCTCTAATCCAAAGCCTTGCTCAAGGTTTATTAATTACTTATCTGCCTCCCTGTTCTGTATCCATAATCCAAGTTTAATAACCCGCAGCAACTGGATTATTCACTTCCCTCAGCTGTTTACAACCTGGATCATGCGCCTAATCAACTTTCTTTGCTTCCATGAAGCAGAACGCGGTTTAGCGGTTTTCTCTTTGTAGACTCGAGCACCCCTCCCCTACCCTGAGTCCTTGGCAACATGTCCTCTTCAGGGATGCTTCAAAGGATTCCATGTAATCATTCCAAGCGTTGCCTCACCATTTGCCTGGGCACTGTTAAAATCGTTCTGCCGATAGTCAAATTCTCTTCAGACCAGAACATGGAGTCAGAGGGCGGGATTTTCCAGCCTCGCTCCTCCCAAAGCCAGACAATGTCACCCAAGGTCAAAGGATGGTCCGTGTCCTGCCTGATACGATTCTCCGGGCAGGCGGGATGGGAAAATTCCACCCATTGAGTGATACAGCGCAGAACTAGGCCCTTCAGCCCATCACGTCAATGTAGACCATCAAAAACCAATCTATGCTAATCCCATTTACCAGCATGGCATGGTGCCAGTGGCCTCGCGATTCGAGGGCGACATCTCATCAAGGCTGTGGGTTTCTGCCACAACTCTTTGTGCCCCTGAACCATCCCGCACACAGATCTTTGGGCACAAGATACAGAATGTCCCGTGAAGTTTTTGAAAGTTTATTCATTAGGGCCACAAGTGAGGCTTACACTAACACTGCAGTGAAGCGACTGTGAAACTCCCCTGGTCGCTACTGTCTGGCGCCTGTTCGGGTGCACTGAGGGAGAATTTAGCATGGCCAATGCACCTAACCAGCACATCTTTCAGAATATGGGAAGAAACCAGAACACCCAGAGGAAACCCACACAGGCAAGGAGAGAACACGCAGACTCCGCACAGACAGTGACCCAAGCTGGGAATCGAACCCTAGTTCCTGGCGCTGTGAGGTAGCAGTGCTAACCACTGTGCCATCCTGAAGCAGTGTGGTCCGGATGTCTGGATTTGCTCCCTTTTCTTTCTCCGCTGTCGCTTTGCTTCATGATGAAGGCATTTGGAGTCAACAGACAATGCAACTCGATGGACAAGTTGCCATTCTGAGCATTAGTAACAAGTTCCTCCCAGTCAGTCAGGGCAGTGCTGCTGTGCCTCGAGGAGAGTTTCAGGGTGTGTCTGAAGAGTTTTCTTTGCCCTCTGATCTATGTAGGCGTTTCGAAGGTTGAGCGAACAGGACATCCAAACATACAAATTAGGATGAGGGGTAGAGTCCTTGTTAAATTGTAAAATGTTGAGGCTCCGATGTTAATCCCTGAGGCACACCACTTGTTACACTTACAGGCCAGTCAGTCTAACCTGGGGAAAATATTGGAAGCAATTCTGAGAAAGGGAATTAAGCTGTCTTTCGAGAGGCAGGGATTAATCAGGAATAGTTAGCGTGGTTTTGTTGAGGGGAGGTCATGTCTGACCCACTTATCTGAATGTTTCAAAGATGTGGCCAGGTGTGTAGATGAGGGCAATGCATGTGTCATAGTTTACTTGGACCTCAACCAGGTTGTCAATAAGGTCACACACGAGAGACTGGTAGCGAAGGTAAGAGCCCATGGGATCCGAGGAAATTTGGCAAATTGGATCCAGAACTGGCTGTGTGGCAGGAAGCAGTGGGTGATGGTCGAGAGTTGGGTTTTTGGACTGGACGGCTGTATCCAGTGAAGTCCCACAGGGATCAGTGCAGGGGGCCCTTGTTGATGTGGTTTATATAGATGATTTAGACTTGAATATAGGAAGGTTGATCAATAAGTTTGTGGATGATACGAAATTTGGTAGGGTGGTAAATAGCGAGGAGGGTAGCCTTAAATTACATGAGGATATAGTCGGGCTGGTCAGATGGGCTGGTCAGTGGCTAATAGAATTCAATCTGGGTAAGTGTGAAGTGATACACTTGGGCAGGACAATCAGGGCAAGGGAATGCATGATGAAGTGCGGGACCCACGGAGGCACTGAGGATAATGGTATGCATGTGCATTGGTCCCTTAAAGTAGCAGGACAGGTAAGTAAAGTGGTTAAAAAAGAACATTAGTGTCAAGGCATAGGGTTTAAGAGCAGGGAAGTTATGTTGGAACAGTATTAAACAATAGTTAGGCCACAGCTGGAATATTGAGTGCAGTTACGGAATCCATATTATAAAAGGGGTGTGATAGCACTGGAAAGGGCGCAGGGGAGATTTACCAGGATGTTGCCTGAGCTGGAGAGTCTTAGTTAGGAAGAGAGTTTGGGGTTGTTTTCCTTGGAGCAGAGGAGACTGAAGGGGATCACGATTATAAAATTCTGAGGACTGGAGGTAGAGTAGACAGGAAGAAACTTTTCCTC
Organism: Carcharhinus amblyrhynchos; assembly: GCF_965287045.1. NCBI lineage: Eukaryota > Metazoa > Chordata > Chondrichthyes > Carcharhiniformes > Carcharhinidae > Carcharhinus > Carcharhinus amblyrhynchos. Next base: position 97,321,381 of record NC_137333.1, read on the forward strand.
TTGGTGGAGGGATCAATGATTTACAGTAAGGGGCAGGAGGTTTGGAAAGGATGCAAGGAAAATGTTTATCACCCAGAGGGTGGTGGGAGTCTGGAACGCACTGCCTGCAAGGGTGATGGAGGCAAAGACCATCCTAACATTTAAGAAGTATTTAGATGGGTACTTGTGACACCAAGGAATAGAAGACTATGGATCAAATGCTGGAGAATGGAATTAGAAGAGTTAGATAGTTGTTTTTGATTGGCACAAATGTGATGGGCCAAAGGGCTCTCACTGTGCTTTAGACATCTATGGCTCTACGACTCTGTGGATGAAGATCATCTTCACTTCCGATCTGCGACGAGGATCCACCTGGCACCAAGGCATAGCAAGATCCGAGAAGGAAGAAGGTCAATGTCTAAAGATGTCAAGAAGGAAGAAGGTCAATGTCCGAGCTCTTAAAGCTTCCTGGCTGAAGAGAGGATTCCAAGTGTAGCTGTCAGCCATTCTGGAACACATTCACTCACGCATCCAATTCAGTTCCAGAACACCGGGATTAAACAGAGTCAGCTGTACGAGATTCCTGCAACTACATCATTGTCCAGTTGGATGAAAATCATGCTCGGATACGTGACCTCCTGGGTCAGGAATGAACAGACTAGGACCAGACACAGTGACAAGCTTGACAATGCAGCTCAGCGTTCATGGCACTGCACCGTGAGAATGGAAATTACCTCCAATCTTAAGTCTCGCTCGAGGCTTATTAATTTTGCATTCATAATTTTCAAATTCTGCTCAGAATCTCAATTGCAAGCTTTTAATCTTGGTATAAATAAACCAGTACATTTTGAATTGAGAGTGGCAGAGATGCAGCATTTAGATTTATAGATAATTGAGCAATTATGCTAATGCCACTGCCATTAATGCCCATTCTCTTGGCCCACTTGTTCACTTCTGCAGGATAAGACATTCATGTTTATATTATCAGATGCAGTAATGTCACATTACAAGGATTCTCAAGATGTCATTGTTACCACTTTCACTTATTATTCAGATGAAATGCCCTTGAATGCACTCCAACAGGAGGCTATTATGACTGAAATGAGTGTGAGAAATGCTGGGATAAGTTAGAAATTGCGTGGCGATTTGATTTGGAAAGACCAAGGGTTAGAACTTTTGCCAATATAAACAAAGGAACAGTTAGAAAGAGAAAAGAGCTTGCCTTCATTTGGCATGTATGCAGAATGTTGCAAAGGGCTTAACAGCCAATTAGTTATTTTGGGGAGTTTGTCACTCTTAGTGGAAAGCCCATGTGGCACCCTACCTCAGGGCCAGAAGCTTTGGGTTCAAGTCCCACTCCCGTTCATGATGGTCACATAAGGTTTGTTCAAAATGTGGGAAAAACAGGTTGATTAACAGACTGTAAATTTTTCCAACACTGTTAATGATGGGCAGTAAGAGTTTCCAGGTCAAGCATACTGCAGAAGGCCACAGCAAAGCATTGCAATCCTTTGCCAAGTGTCACCAAGGACCAATCCAATGGAAGTTCATAATCAAAAACATGAGAATTAGGAGCAGAAATGGACAAATTCAGCCTTTCGAGCCTGCTCTGCCATTCAATCAGATCATAGGGGATCTCTCCCTGGTCTCAACTCCACCTCCCCACATCCCTTTAATCCATTTTCTATCAGAAATATATCTATCTCCTTAGAATCATAGAATCCTACAGTGCAGAAAGAGGCCCTTCAGCCCATCGAGTCTGCACCAAATACAATCCCACCCAGGCCCTACCCCCATATCCCTACATATTATACACACTAATCCCTCTAACCTACCCATCCCTGGACATTAAGGGGCAATTTCTTAGATGGTCAAGAAACCTAACCCGCACATTTGGACTGTGGGAGGAAACCGGAGCACCCAGAGGAAACCCACACAGACACAAGGAGAATGTGCAAACTCCACACAGACGGTAACCCGAGCCAGGAATTGAACCCAGGGCCCTGGAGCTGTGAAGCAGCAGTGCTAACCACTGTGCTACCATGCCACTTTTCCTTCTTGAAGCCATTCAATGATTTAGTCTCCACCGTGCTTTGGGGCAGTGAGTTCCACAAATTCACCACTCTTTCTGCGAATCATGAACACAGACACCCAGATCCCTCTACCCGACACATTTTGAATCTGTTTTCCACTTAGGTAATAATTTGCCTTTCTATTTTTTCTGCCAAATTGGATACTTCACGCTTATCCACATTAAACTCCAAATTTTGGCCCATTCTCCAAGCCAATCTGTAAAATCTTCATCTCCTTTTCACTGCTTTCCCATCTATTTTAGTATCATCCACAATCTCTGCTATATTACACTCTATTCCTGCTTGCAGATCATTTATATAGATCGTCAACAGTTGAGGTCCGAGGACTGACCCCTGCGGTACCCCGCCAGTTACATTTCACCAGCCAGAGAAGGGCCCATTTATCCCGACCCTCTGCTTTCTATCAGTCAACCAATCCTCAATCCAATCCAGTACTCTAACTCCAATCCCCTGTGATCTCAGCTTCTGGGTCAGTCTTTTATGTGGCACCTTGTCAAACGCCAATCTCCTCTTACACCATGATATCTGGAGGAAGAGTCACTATGATAGTTCAGGAAAATCCAACAACGATTAAATAAAACACAGAGAGTGGAACTTCTTGACCGCGCTCACACCTAAGACCAGAAAATCCTGCTTCAGATCAATGGATCTTTGCATGGTGCATTTCCTATGATTCCAGGGCAGGAGAATTCTGCATACACTCTTTGTCCTATAATTGCTGTTTTAGGCAGGAATGGTGATCATCATAGAACCCTACAGTGCAGAAAGAGGCCCTTCAGCCCATCAGGTCTGCACCAAACACCATCCCACCCAGGCCCTACCCCTATACATTATACCCACTAATCCATACATCCCTAGACACTAAGGGGCAATTTCTTAACATGGCCAATCAACCTAACCCGCACACCTTTGGACTGTGGGAGGAAACCGGAATACCCGGAGGAAACCCACGCAGACACGAGGAGAACGTGCAAACTCCACACAGATAGTGACCCGAGCCGGGAATCGAACCCGGGACCCTGGAGCTGTGAAGCAGCAGTGCTAACCACTGCGCTACCGTGCCGTGATCCAGACTACAAGAGAACCAATAGCATCCTGTGATTTTCACTGTCTATTTGATTATTTTTGCAAATTCACTCGCAGAATATGGAAAGGCCAGCATTTATTGCCTGTCCCTCGTTGCACTTCAGAAAGTGGCGATGAGCCGTCTTCTTGAATACATATGAACGGCTTGTCAGACCAATTCAGAGGTCAGCTAAGGGTCAACCACATTGCTGGCAGACTGGATAAGAACAGCAGATCTCCCTCCCTGAACGGCAATGGTGAACCAGCGTAAGTTTGCAATGATGACCTGGTAGTTTCAAAGTCACCAAGGCTGAGGGTAATTTAATGTTCAAGGTTTATTGAACAAACTGATTTTATGGCCAGGACTTTTCATAGAATAGAATCCTCTCAGTGAAGAAGGAGGCCATTCAGCCCACCGAGTCTGCACTGACCGCAAGCCCATCCAGGCCCGATTCTCTTAACCCCATATATTTACCCTAGCTAGTCTCATACCAGGATGTTGCCTGGTATGGAAGGGCTGTCTTACGAGGAAAGATTGAATGAACTTGGGCTGTTTTCCCTTGAGAGACGTCGGCTGAGAGGGGATCTAATAGAGGTTTATAAGATTATGAAGGGGATAGATAGAGTAAATGGTGGTAAGCTTTTTCCGCTATTAGAAATGGATAGAACGAGGGGTCACGGGCTTAGGGTGAGGGGGGCTAGGTATAAGACAAATATTAGAGGGCAGTTTTTCACGCAAAGGGTAGTGGGGGTGTGGAATGCACTGCCGAGTAAGGTGGTGGAAGCAGGCACGCTAGGGTTGTTTAAGAGTCACTTAGACAGCCATATGAGCGGGCTACATATAGGGGGATATAGTAGGCCTTACTAAACATTGTAGGCTTGGGAATACGTTTTGCCTCAGGGATGTTAGTCTTTGCCTGTTTAATAATGAATTTTTTTGTCTCCACAGGCATTTAAGTCCAGCAAGGGGCATGCATGCGGCAGGTTGTAGTGGGCCGCTCTTGGACGTTGCTTCGGGAGTTGCCTATTGCTTCATGTCGTTAGTGTGCTTAAACTGGACCATCTCGAGGGCAACATGACAGCTCAGAGACTATCTCTGTTGCTGTGCGGACACATGGATTTGGGCCTGTGTCTGTGGGAGTTTGCACGTTCTCCCCGTGGTTGCGTGGGTTTCCTCCGGGTGCTCCGGTTTCCTCCCACATCCCCCAAAGATGTGCTTTTAGGCTGATTGATTGGGTACTAAATTGTCCCTAAATTGGACCTCCCTGATCCTCGCACGTTAGGCGTAGACTAAAATCATGAATAGGTCACTGAGACAGTAGGACGGCGCGCGCGGGCTCGTTGGGCCGAAGGGCCTGTTTCCCGTGCTGTGTTGTGTTGTTCTTCTTGTTCTCCCTGGCACTAGGGTCAATTTAGCATGGCCAATCAACCTAACCCACACATCTTTGAATTACGGGAGGAAATCGGAGTACCCAGGGGAAACCCACACAGGCACAGGGAGAAACTTCACACAGACATTGACCCGAGGCTGGAATTGAACCTGGGTCCCTGGCACTGTGAAGCAGCAGTGCCACTGTGCCATCCAACCACTGTGTCACCATGCCGCCCGTGGCCGTGGAGGCAATGGCCCCATCCATAGGCTAAAACATTGGCGGAGGGTGGGGGAGGAGGGTGCAGTGGGTTGTCAGGCAATTTGTGGCTTTTGCGCACAAGTAGAAGGATGTCCCACCTCCAAGAGCTGCCGAAGGAGGTGGGGCAAGGAGGAGCAATGCTGGGGTGACATTCATTCCTTCTGTCTGGTTCGGATACGACAAAGGATAATTAGAGATGAGGAACTGATCAGCGACCACAAAATTGATGGCAAAATTGTTCAGAAGCTGTTCTAGCTCCGTTGGAGAGCTGTCATACATCTTTTGAAGGCTTATTAATATTTCTTTACAAAATATGCCTCATGGAAGTTGATGCTGCCCTGTGAAATATTCCTGGCAGCAAAAATGGTTTTGCAGAAGAGGTTGTTTCAGCAACTGAAACCACACCCCCCACCACCTCAAGAACTTGTTAATTCATAGTATGCATACTGTGAATATTTGCAGAATTAACAGATACATATTCCAAGCCTGATATTATCACCATTTCAAAATAAAAACTGGAAAGTAGCTCCAATGATCCTTGTACAGAAATACACAAGAAATGGAGCTGGGGAAAATGCCCAGGGATGTGGATTAAGGGAACAGTGGTTGGCACATTGTGCTTTGTCGTATCCAACCCAGACAAACAAAATGATATATTGTGAGCATGGTGGCACAGCAGTTAGCAATGCTGCCTCACAGCGCCAGGAACTGAGGTTCAACTCCAGCCTCCGATCACAGTCTCTGTGGAGTTTGCACGTTCTCCCCATCTCTGTGTGGGTTTCGTCCGGGTACTCCGGTTTCCCCCCACAATCCAAAGATGCGCAGGTTAGGTTGATTGATTGGCCGTGCTAAATTAGTGTCGGGGGATTGATTAGTAGTGTAAATATATGGGGTTACAGGGATGGAGCCTAGGTGGGATTGTTGTCAGAGCAGGCTTGATGGGCCAAATGGCCTCCTGTAAGGTTTCTATAAAGAATATCTCCTTTCTCTGTAGCCTTTGGTGGTTCTAAGTCAAAAGACTTTGGGCAGTTCCTATTCAGTTTCGAGTGAGTGAGCATTGGCATCTCAAAACTATGTTGAAATTCCCAGTATTTCCAAAAATAAGGAAGACTCATGAAATCTTTATAAACCATGGGTAGGACCTCAGCTGGATTATTTTGTTCCAAAACTCAAATGTGAAGTGAATATTAGCCAAGATATTGAGAAGACCTCCCCGATCTCCTTCCACATTCGCCTGAGAATTCAGGAGGGGCTTAGGTTTAAAGTTTAATCCAAAGGTTGGCACCTCTAACATTGCAGCACTCCCTCAGTACTGTGTCAGCCTGAAATATACACTCAAAACTTAGCAGTACGATCAAACAAAGAATGGCCGATATCATCTATATCCACAGCATTGCAGGAGCACACTTCACAAAAAGATTTTGAAACAATGAACCGCTTGGCACACAGGAGGCACCTCTACCCCTAACCAATTCATTACCAGAACAGAATCACCTAAAGAGCAATTATGGATTGGGAATCTCCAATAGCTCAAAGTGGGTTGGAGAGACCAAAAAAGAGAATATGGATGTGTTCAAGTCAAAGCACTGCTGAGGGCAGATAGAAGTAAAACTATTTTAAGATTGAGGGTGGTGGAAGATCCATGCAATGGTACACCATTAGGTACTTTATCATAGAAGGATGATCTATCTCACTGAGTGAGTAAGCACTGCTCAAAAGCCTTCCAATCCACATTGTACAAATCAGTGGTTGACTGAGAAGCAGAGAAACATAAGGCTGACTGATGCATGGTGGCACAGTGGTTAGCACTGCTACCTCACAACGCCAGAGACCTGGGTTCGATTCCTGGCTTGGGTCATTGTCCGCACGCTCTTCCTATGGGTTTCCTCCAGGTGCTCTACTTTATTCCCACAGTCCGAAAGATGTGCTGCTAAGATGCACCGGCCATGCTAAGTTCTCCCTCAGTGTACCTGAACAAACACTGCAGTGTGGTGACTAGGGATTTTCACAGTAGTTTCATTGCAGTGTTAATGTAAGCCTACTTGTGACACTAATAAATAAACTTCAAAAACTGGGCAGTACGGTGGCACACTGGTTAGCACTGCTGCCTCACAATGCCAGGGACCCGGGCTCAATTCTGGCCTCGGGTCACTGTCTGTGTGGGGTTTGCACATTCTCCCCGTGTCTGCGCGGGTTTCCTCCGGGTGCTCCATTTCCTCCCACAGTCCAAAGATGTGCGGGTTATGTTGATTGGCCATGCTAAATGTGTCAGGGGATTAGTAGGGTAAATATGTGGGGTCACATGAATGGGGCCTGGGTAGAATTGTGTTTGGTGCAGATTCAATGGGCCGAACGGCCTCCTTCTATATTGTAGGGATTGGATGATTCTATTCTATTTTATAAAATGGACTCTCCTATCAAACTAGGCATATCGGAATAACCAATTTTCCACATTGCCTGATAAATGCCAGTGTTGAGTGTCTTTCAGCTTTGCTTTGCTATTCGGTTAGATCATAACCGATCTGTAATTTAACTCTATTTACCTGTTCTTAATACCCTTATTAAACAACAACTAATTGATTTCAGAATCTCCAATTTCACAAGGGAATGAAAACCAAAGTGTGGAACTTTGCTCACCTCATAGATGCACAGTTTCCTGGCTCAGACAGGCCTCTTGCAGTCTTGAGGCAATACCAGTATTAAGACATAGTAATCCTCTAAAATTCGGAATCAGTAATCTGTTAGATGCTGGGCCAGAACCCCAAGTTACCTTCGGACACCAGACTATACTCACCAATGTTTCTATTTTGGCATAAAGGTGAGGAAAGGATGCTTCCTTCCAGGAATGATTCCACTGACAAAGTAGGGATCTTTTATAATAAAACAAACTTTATTTAATTCCACATTTCATCTATAACTCTAATAAACGAAGCAGCTTAACCATCAACAGTTGAACATTATTTAAAATTGAAAGGAAAACTCTCATTTCTAACTTACCACTATTTCAGTTCCAAATAAGCAACATTCCCCTTACAGACTTAAATGCCACTTTAAGCATAGTTAGCAGCAATAAGTATCCTTGCTGTAATGAGTGTAGACAGTCTTGAAGCTTGTAGAGAGAAAGATAGAGGACTTTTTAAGCCATTTGATACTCTGATGTCACCCTGACTCCTCTATCACATTGAATGGGCAATCCCAAGGTTCAATATCAGAGAAGGCACAAGCACCTGTTCATGAGATGAAGCATGAACAATTTTCACAGTACCCAAAACAAACCCCACGTAGGCATGGGGAGAACATGCAAACTCCACGCAGACAGTGACCCGAGGCCAGAATTGAACCTGGTTCCCTGGTGCTGTGAGGCAATGGTACTAACCACTGTGCCACTGTATTGCCCAAATCTCTTATTTACTTACGTTAGCCACCTTACAGGTAAATCTGATCAGGCACAGGGCTGGAGTAAACTGAGGCCATGGAAATGTGATTTAGCTATGGTTAATGTAATGGTTCATGACATCCTATAATCAAAATGTAAAATACCGTATCATCTTTCCTTTAGCTCCTAGTTTTACTAAGTGAGTACTTGTGTCTGGATATCAGCCCAGTCTATGATAATCATCTTGCTGACTTTCGGCATTGAACTGAACAAAGAGAACAAAGGACAAAGAAAATTACAGCAGAGGAACAAGTCAGCCTTCACCAACCATGCTGCTCATCTGAAGTAAAACCCCCTATCCTTCCGGGGACCACATCCCTCTCTTCCCATCCTATTCATGTATTTGTCAAGATGCCTCTTAAAAGTCAGTGACTGAGCATTCACCTGATTGAACTGAAGCCACTGAGATGACTAATTTCAATGCTGTTGGGTTAATAAAGACCCAGTTTCTGAGTGGGGCTCAGATATTAAAAGAATCAACAGGAATAGTGTGTGGAAATTGCAATTGGCTCCCTTAACTGGCTCATCATTTTCCATCTCATGCCACAAATTGAATTTCTTTCCAATATTGTTGTTGACCCATTTCTTCAAGTTATTGGAAAGTTCACTCCATGCAATAGATGTTTTGTCACAATGCAATGGTAGCTTCCTGCTGGAAATCCGACACCAGAATCTGTCTAGCCCACGACTGATATTAGTGGTCCCACATTTCACAGCAGTCTGGTTCCTGTTACACCCCGCTTACTTTGATTTTCATTTTTAGCTTTATGAATTTGATTGCCCTGACACTTATTTTCCTGCCATTTCAAAATTATTTCTTGCAGCTCTGTTATCACAAGTGGAAAGAAGTGATGTTACCGGCAAGACAAATAGCTCGCTCGATCAGCACCCCATCCTCCACGATAAACATCCATCCCAGGCACCACCAACGCTCACTGGCAGTGGTGTGTACCATCTACAAGCTACGCTGCAGCAACTCACCAAGGCTCCTTCGACAACACCAAATAAGTGGCCTTTACCACCTCAAGGGACAAGGGAAGCAGATATAAGAGAACACCACCAAGCCACAGACCATCCTAACATCGAGTGGTATCATCACAGTGGGATCACAATCCATGAGCTCTCCTTCTCTCAGCACTACCTGTAACAAGTAGTAATTTTATAAAATTAATTTATGGAATGTGCCTGGCCAGCCAGCATTTATTGCCCATCCCCCTTTGCCCTTGAGAAGGTGGTGGTGAACTGCCTTCTTGAAACATAGAAACATAGAAGATAGGAGCAGGAGGAGGCCATTTGGCCCTTCGAGTCTGCTCCGGAATTCATCATGATCATGGCTGATTGTCCAACTCAACAGCCTAATCCTGCTTTCTCCCCATAACCTTTGATCCCATTCACCCCAAGTGCTATATCCAGCCGCCTCTTGAATATGTTCAATGTTTTGGCATCAAGTGCTTCCTGTGGTAATGAATTCCACAGGTTCATCACTCTTTGGGTGAAGAAATGTCTCCTCATCTCTGTCCTAAATCTATCCTGAATCCTCAGACTGTGACCCCTGGTTCTGGACTCCCCCACTATCGGGAGCATCCTTCCTGCATCTACCCTGTCTAATCCTGTTAGAATTTTATAAATCTCTATGAGGTTCCCCCCTCTCATTCACCTGAACTCCAGCAAAAACAATCCTAATCTGGTCAATCTCTTCTCGTACATCAGTCCCACCATTCCCAGAATCAGTCTGGCAAAACACGTGCTGTGGGCTGACCCACAATACCGTTAGGGATGGGAACTCCAGAATTAGCACTCAGCGACTGCAAAGGAATGACAATATATTTCCAAGTCAGGGTGGTGAATGGCTTGGAGGGGAACTTGCATGTGGCGGTGTTCCCATGTATCTTAGTGGTTAGAGTATCTCTTACTGGTGATGGTCATTGCCTGGCATTTGTATGATGTGAATGTTACTTAGTTTCAAAGGGTATTTAGGAGTCAGCAACATTTCTGTTTGTCTGGAGTCACAAGTAGGCTAGACCAGGCGAGGACAGCAGATTTCCTTCCCTAAAGGACATTAGAGAACAAGATGGTTTTTCTAACAATTGACAATGTTGTCACGGTCATCAGCAGATTCTGAATGCCAGGTTTCCATTCACTAAAAAATTTCACCATCCACTTTGACGTGGCAACTATGATCCTGGAGCATTATCCTAGCCCTCTGGGTTACTAGTTCAATACCACTAGTAACAAAACCACTATATCACCACTGTAACACTAACCCTAACTCTAACTCTAACCCTAACCCTTACACCAACCCTAACCCAATGACAATAGCAGATGTCACCACCTTAACTCTAACACTAATTCTATTGACCCTAACCCAAAGTCTAATGACCCTAACCCTAACCCTAATGACCCTAACCCTAGCCCTTACCCTAACCCAGTGGCAATAACACTGTATCATCACCCTAACTCTAACCGTATTGACCCTCACCCTAACCAAACCCTAATGACCCTAACTCCAGCCCAGTAACAGTAACACCTCATTACCACCTCATCTCAAACGGCAGTGGATCAAGAAGGCAGCTCAACCACATCCTTGCGAGGGGAATTAGGTTGGGACACAGATGATGAACTTGCCAGTGGTTTCACATCCTAGCAAAGAATAAGAAATAGCTGTGAGATGTTTTAAAGTACTCAGTGAAGTCATGTTGTGTGTGCAGATGTGATTGCTTGCTTGCTGAGGGAAGGGATACACTGTAATGGAATCTCTGTGTCTGGCAATGTTCGATGGAAGCGATGATCATTCTCTCCTGGTGTCTGATGTGAATTTCGATTCACTTTCACTGCGAAATAACACTCCACAGCTGTTTCCAGAAACTGCACCAATCAGCCCTTCTGCTCACTGTAATCATGAGGATTGTTCTTCCCAGTGTTAACTCGTTCTCTTAATGCAGCCACATTGAGAAACACTAGACGCCTGCACCTTGGTCTTGTGCACAGGACAAAGTCAGTGAAGAACAAGATGAATGCAGGGTGGAAGTGAGGGAGACAGGGTTGACAGAACCAAAGCAATTAAACTTTCCATGGAGAGAAGTAACTGCAAATGAGCAACAGGAGGTCCTGTGGCAGGTCTTTCCATCAGCAATGAATGAAGAGTGCTCGTCATTCATTACACTGACACAGTTACTCATGGATATTTAGCAGGATCCAGAACTGACTTGCCTGCAGAAGGCAGAGAGTGGTTGTGGATGGGTCTTTTTCTGCATGGAGGTCTGTCACCAGTGGAGTGCCCCAGGGATCTGTTCTAGGACCCTTGCTGTTTGTCATTTTTATAAATGACCTGGATGAGGAAGTGGAGGGATGGGTTAGTAAGTTTGCCGATGTTACGAAGGTTGGTGGTGTTGTGGATAGTCTGGAGGGATGTCAGAAGTTGCAGCGTGACATAGATAGGATGCAAGACTGGGCAGAGAAGTGGCAGATGGACTTCAATGCAGATAAATGTATAGTGGTCCATTTTGGCAGGACCAATGGGATGAAGGAGTACAATATCAAAGGTAGGACTCTTAGTAGTGTTGAGGAGCAGAAGGACCTTGGCGTCCGGATCCATAGGACTCTTAAATCAGCACCGCAGATGGAGGATGTGGTCAAGAAGGTGTATGGTGTACTGGCCTTCATTAATCGAGGGATTGAGTTTAGGAGTCGGGAGGTAATGCTGCAACTTTATAGGACCCTTGTCAGACTCCACTTGGAGTACTGTGCGCAGTTCTGGTCGCCTCACTACAGGAAGGATGTGGAAGCTATTGAGAGGGTGCAGAGGATATTTACAAGGATGTTGCCTGGATTGGGAGGCATGCCTTATGAAGATAGGTTGAGGGAGCTGGGACTCTTTTCCCTGGAGAGACGAAGGTTGAGAGGCAACCTGACAGAGGTTTATAAGATGTTGAGAGGAATAGATAGGGTGGATTCTCGGAGGCTATTTCCCAGGGCTGAAATGGTCGCTACGAGAGGACACAGGTTTAACGTGTTGGGAAGCAAGTACAGAGGAGATGTTAGGGGTAAGTTTTTCACTCAGAGGGTGGTGAGTGAGTGGAATCGGCTGCCGTCAGTGGTGGTAGAGGCGAACTCGCTGAGGTCTTTTAAAAGACTTCTGGATGAGTACATGGGATTTAATGGGATTGGGGGTTATAGATAGTTCTATGGCTTGGTGGGTATGGATATGATCGGTGCAACTTGCGGGCTGAAGGGCCTGTTTGTACTGTAGTGTTCTATGTTCTATGTTCTAAACCTAACTTGCACATCTTTGGAGTGTGGGAGGAAACCAGAGCATCCGGAGGAAACCCACACAGACGCAGGGAGAACTTGCAAACTCCACGCAGACAGTGATCCAAGCCAGGAATTGAACCCGGGTTCCTGGCACTGTGAGACAGCAATGCTAACCACTGTGCCACCATGCAATAAAGCAGAAAATGTTTTCCGAGCATTTTGTTGTGAAAATGGTGCATTTTGAAGTCGGGAGGGCCCCTGCTCCCCCATACCTTCACCTGTCAAGCAGTTGATTCTTGGTAAGATCTTAATCTTTGATCCATGTTTCATTAGCTGAAAACAGGTGTAACGATAGCGATGGGGGGGGGGTGGGGGGTGGGGAATGTGGGGGAAGGGGCGGCTGTGCGGACTACAAAATGACCTCAGAGCTCCTGGCCCAATTTGGGAGGATACCCTCTTAGGCTCTTTCTCCAGACTGGCGATTCCTTTTGGGTAGCACACAGATGCACCATAGAAAGCATTCATTCTGCTTGTATCACAGCTTTGTCTGGGCTCCTGCTTTGCCCCAGACCACAAGGAACTACAAAAGTCATGGACAGAGCCCAGTCCAGCACACAAACCAGCCTCCCATCCCTGGACTCAGTCTACACTTCCCACTGCCTCGGAAAAGCAGCCAGCATAATTAAGAACCTCACGCATCCCAGACATACTCACTTCCACCTTCTTCCGTTGGGAGAAAGACATAAAAGTCAGAGATTACGTACCAACTGATCCAAGAACAACTTCTTCCCTGCTGCTGTCAGACTTTTAAATGGACCTACCTCACAATACGTTGACCTTTCTCTACACCCTAGCTATAACCATAACATTACATTCTGTACGGTCTCCTTTCCTTCTCTATGAGCAGTATGCTTTGTCTGTATAGTGCACTAGAAACAATACTTTTCACTGCATACTAATGCATGTGACAATAATAAATCAAATCAAATCAAAATCAAATTACATCACCAGGGACCTGGATTCAATTCCAACCTTGGGTGGTTGTCTGTGTGGAGTTTGCATGTTCTCCCCATGTCTGAGTGGCTTTCCTCTGGGTGCTGCAACTTCCTCACACTGTCCAAAGATGTGCGGATTATGTGGATTAGCCATGCTAAATTGTTCCTTGGTATCCTGGGATGTATAGGTTAGGGGGATTAGTGGGGTAACAAAGCAACTTCACTGGACACAGAAGGTAAATTTAAAGGCAGTTTCTTGAGCTTTTGGATCTCCAGGGGTGGCTAGGTGAGAGATCCAGCCTCATCATATTATTTTGTTTGTCAACTGTTAATTAGTGGGGTAAGTACCTGTGGATACAGGAATAGGGCCTGTTTGGCATTGCCTGTCCGAGAGTCGGCGCAGACCCGATGGGCTGAATGGCCTCCTTCCTCACTGTGGGATTTGAAAAGGGCTTGATTCAGAAATCTGATGGTAATAGGATAAAGCTTGGCTGGGTTTGCCTACACCAACTGCCCGACTGGGGGTGTCTCACGTATAAGAGATGCCAGGAGATTCAATAGCTAAAGAAAGTGCCTTTACATTTACCCTCTACATCCAGTAAAGTTGCTTCATTAACCCCCAGTAATCAGACATTCCCCACCCCTAGACCTTGGGATCTCCCACCGACCTCACCCCAACACTTGCTGTGGCAGGGCAGGTGGCTTAGGGAAGTAGCACCTTCACCATAAGAGAGCCAAGCAAAAGAAATTACAATCAGAATAGAAGAAAAATTACAAAAAGCTAAATGCAAAAGCCAGAAAATTACAACTATTGGCAGAAGGGTCAGGGATGCTTTTTAAGGTGGATGGCAATAGAACCAAATGTGTCATAAGGAGAAACCTCTTTATTTAGGAACTGGAATATTGCTACTTGTGAGTGTGGTGGAGGCAGGTTCACTTGAAGCTTTCAAAAAAGAATCACATAATTATCTGAGGAGAAAGAATTTCCAGGGCTACAGGGCGAGAGCAAGGTGACGGAATTGGCTCTGTTACTCATGCAGTTGGCTGGCAGGGATAGTTGGTTGCCTCAGCTATCCCTGAATTAGTCCCTTGATAGCTCAAAACTTGAATATTGCCGAACAAAGGGACATACTATCGAAGTTTTTTGTCTTGCACTCATCAGGATAGATGCAAGAATACCAAATTTCAAAGGGAATAATAATTTGTGCTGCATGAGAAAAGAGGTACTCGTTGCTTGGCAAGTCAGCTCTGATTGTGTCCTGTGAAGCAACAAGTGGCACTTTAACACTTTAAAGGTCATAGAATCAGGGAATCGTAGAATCCCTACAGTGTGGGTGGAGGCCATTCGGTCCATCAAGCCTGCACTACAACAATCTCAACCTGACCCTATCGCCGTAACCCCAGGTATTTATCCTGCAAATCCCCTTGACACTTAAGGGTAATTTATCATGGCCAATCCACCTAACCCACACACCTTTGGAGTGTGGGAGGAAACCGGAGCACTCGGAGGAAACCCATGCGGACACAGGTAGAAACTGCAAACTCCACACAGACAGTGACCCGACCCTGGCACTATGAAGCAGCAGTGCTAACCACCATGCCACTGTGTCACTCCCTAGAATGTAATATAAATGCAACACAAGAGCAAATTCCTGTTGGAATGGCTGAACAAAGAAAAGGATGGATGAAAAAGTGCACAGTAAATGTTAAAGAGACTTTTAATAGCAGACAAAGATGCTTGAGGAGAAAGTCCCAAAGTTTGTCATCTTGGAGCCATGAGATCAGTTCCCAGTTATTATTTTCTTGTACGTACACCATGTCCTTCTAATGACTGGGTCATTCCAATTTTGTTGACATAAAAATTAACAGCTTTCAAATGTTGGGAGACTGCAGTTTGCAAATGGGTAATAACAGCCACCATAATCACCTCATCTACATAATCACCAATGGTCTGTGCTCGGGTTATCGAATGCAATCAGATTGCTGACTGCAAGCAGCCACAACTCTTGCACCATTCAACTGAGTGATTGAATCAGCGAGGAACCAGAGAGTAAATGAAGCGAAGGAAAGCAATCAGCAACACAGCTCTCCCTGAATTTAGATCTGTGATACATAATGTACATGACACAGCATGCCCAGTGTCCACTTCAGGCACTGGGGTGGCGCAGTGCTTAGCACTGCTGTCTCACAGCACTAGGGACCCAGGTTCGATTCCCAGCTTGGGTCACAGTCCATGTGGAGTCTGCACATTCTCCCCATGTCTGCATGGGTTTCTTTCAGGTCCTCCCACAGTCTGAAAGATGTGCTGGTTAGGTGCACTGACCCGGACAGGCGCCAAAGTGTGGCATCTAGGGGAATTTCATTGCAGTGTTAACGTGAGTTTCCTTGTGACTAATAAATAAACTTTAAAAGCTTAAAACTTTTTTGTTAGGGGGATTACTGAGTGTACATGCATGGTGCTATGGGGATAGGGCCGGGCTGGGATTCTCTCTGTTGGAGAGTCAGTGTTGACTTGATGGGCTGACTGGCCTCCTTCTGCACTGTAGGGATTCCGTGAAGGGTCTTGGTTCAGAAACCTGATGGAAACAGGGTCAGACTTGGTTGAGTTTGCCCACACTAACCGCCCAAGACAAACATTTGTGATGACACAGCAGCTGGTTGCTGTGGACTTATGGAACTGGTATCTTCACTTAAAGGGGCCAAGCAAAATTTTAAAAAATTACAACCTGAATAAAAGAAAAACCATGAAAGCTAAATGCCAATACTAGAAAATTAAAACTATTAGCAGAAGGGTCAGGGATGTTATTTAAGGTGGATGACAATAGAACCAAAGGCGGTGTAAGGAAATCCTTCTTCATACAGTGTGTTATAATTCAGGTCAAAAACTTCAGAGTGTTTTATGAAGTCCGCCTGGATCATAAGTTTTGCAATTTGAATTTGGATAGGGTGAGTATGTGATGTTTCACTTCAGATATCACAGAATCATAGAACCCCAACAGTACAGAAGGGGGTCATTCGGCCCATCGAGTCTGCACTGACCACAATCCCACCCAAGCCCATGTCCCGACATATTATACCCACTAATCCCTCTAACCTACGCATGTCAGGACACTAAGGGGCAATTTTAGCATGGCCAATCAACCTAACCCGCACATCTTTGGACAGTGGGAGGAAACGGGAGCACCTGGAGGAAGCCCACGCAGACGCGAGGAGAATGTGCAAACTCCACACAGACAGTGACCCGAGCCGGGAATCGAACCCAGGTCCCTAGAGCTGTGAAGCAGCAGTGTTAACCACTGTGCCACCGTGCTGCCCATAACTACTGTGTCGCCCATAAAAGGTATGATTCAAGTGGCCCACTGGGGAGCTTTTATGAAGCAAGTTTTATTTAAGAATACAGTTTGTATGTATAATAAGAAAATTAGCAATAACTTTTACCAATGGGTTTCTTCCGGGTTCCTCCAAAGATGTGCCATGCTAAATTGCCCTTTAGTATGCAACGATGTGCAGGTTAGATGGATTGATGATGGAAGTCTGTGGGGTTACAGGTGGAGGAGAAGGCCTGGGTAAGATACTGTGTCAAAGAGTCAGGTTGGGTAGATTGGCTATGCCAAATTGCCTCATGGTATCAGGGAGATTAGAAGGGTAAATACGTTGGGTTACAAGGATAGGACCTGGATGGGATTGTTGTCGGTGCAGGCTTAACAGGCCTCATAGCCTCCTTCTGCACTGTGGTGATTCAATGATTCTAGAGTCGGTCAGACTCGATGGGCCGAATGACCTCTTCTGCACTGTAGGGATCCTGTAATTCTACGTTTGAGACAGTCAGCCGAGATGTTCTCATGTGCTTCCTCCCATTCTGTTAACCACTTGATAAATGTGCCCCAGATTAATCATTCCAAGATTGAATGAAGAGTTGGCGCTAGGTATGAATAATCCAATTTTTTTGAATTATTTTTGCCAGTTTATTTTCTTTCCCTTCTGAACACTTTGAATTCCTGCTGAGTTACAGACCCAGGGACCCCTTTTAACTTCACCCAGATAGTTATTTTCATGCGGCCATCTAGACGACAATCTCAGTCTATTTGATCACATTGCTCACCTCGTGAAAACTCGGTAATAGAAAACCGTCGCTCACCTAAACCCAAAGAAATAATGTTTCTGAGGAGACAAAGGCCTGAATGAGATTGCGAGCAGGCAGATGGATGAGTTTTAGATCTATCAAAAGCAAAGGGCTTTGTTCACTTAAATATCTATTCTCTCCGTTTCGCAAAGAGAAAAAAAAATCTGATATAAAATTCATAGCATCATCCATCTTTTGATCTTTAATTTTTTTCTCTCTCTCCCTATTCAACTTCTTTCCAAACACACAGGCCAGTATCTCAGCAAAATAGTTGAAGGGAATGAAAGAAGCAAAACACACTTATTTGAAGTCCTGGCTAATTTTCCAAGCCCAGGCTGAGGTACTTCGAATGAAAAATCAGTGTGTTGTTTTTCTCTTTCACAGCCAGGGGACCCAGGGGACATAGAATCCCTATAGTGCGTTCAGCCCATCTACACCGACCACAATCCCATTTAGGCCCTATCCCCATAACCCCACATGCTTACCTTGCTAATCCCCCTGACACTAAGGGGCAACTTAGCGTGGCCAATCAATCTAGCCCACACATCTTTGGACTATGGGAAGAAACCGGAACACCCCGCACAGACACAAGAAGAACGTGCAGGCTCCACACAGTCAGTGAACCGAGGCTGGAATTGAACCAGTTGTGAGGCAGCAGTGCTAACCACCGAGCAAAGCCAGAAGAGACGGGCAGGCTGGGCATCGAGCTGCAAGAGGAAATGGGGAAAGTTTGGAGAGGCATCTTGGGTCAGTCAGACTTCGATGATCTACTGGTCTTCTCAGAAGAGGCCAATCAATGAGCCAGTAAAGGGCAGTCCACATTGACAGTGTTTCTTCTGATTGTCAGAAGGTATTTTGAAGAAGTTACTTTTGCGAGGGTTTTTAAAGGACATTTTTCATGCAGAGAGTGGCGGGTGCCTGGAACGCGCTGCCAGAGGAGGTGGTGGAAGCTGGCATATTAGCAACATTTAAGAGGCATCTGGCTGGTACATGAATAGGGAGGGAATAGAGGGATACGGACGGAGAAAGGGCAGAAGGCTTTTTTCAGTTTAGTTCGAGCATCATGATCGACACAGGCTTGGAGAGCCGAGGGGCCTGTTACTGCGCTGTACTTTTGTTTGTTCTCTTTGTTCTTTATTAGGAGTAGACTGGTGAGGTGAAAACTGGTATGGCAACGTGAAGCAGAATAAAATGGTAACTATAAAATTTGCGGACAAACGAGAGAAAGATTTGCATTTGTATAGCCACTTACACAACCGCAGGATGTCCCAAATTACTTCACAGGAAGTGAAGCGCTTTCGAAGTGTAAAGTTGTCACAGTCCCATCTGACCATGGGCTGCTGTCCCCCTTGAAGGGTGGAGCTGATC
Organism: Carcharhinus amblyrhynchos; assembly: GCF_965287045.1. Lineage (NCBI taxonomy): Eukaryota > Metazoa > Chordata > Chondrichthyes > Carcharhiniformes > Carcharhinidae > Carcharhinus > Carcharhinus amblyrhynchos. The sequence continues at coordinate 97,340,322 of NC_137333.1, forward strand.
TACCCCGAGGATCACCACATATCAGACAAGGTTGAGAAGGTGGGGCCTCCATTCATAACCTCAGCCGGTGTGGGAATTGAACCCATGCAATTGGTGTCGCTCTGCATCACTAACCAGCCCCCCCAGCTAACTGAGCTAAACCAACACCATTTTGGAGCGTATTCCTGGTTGGAAAGCAGGAACTGTGGCAGCCAATTTGTGGACACATAGCAATGTGGGAATAGCCAGATAGTGTAGTAAAGGCAAAATACTGCAGATGCTGGAGATCTGAAATCAAAACAAAGTGCTGGAAAAATGAATAGCAGGTCTGGCAGCATCTGTGGAGAGAGAAACAGCTAACATTGCTAAGCCCCCAATATGGCTCTTCTCTGGAACTCTTTTAGTGATGTCAGTTGAGGGATAAATACTGGTCAGGCCACCAGGGAGTTCTCTCCTGCTTTTCTTTAACATAACATCATAGACTCAAACTCATTAAGGTCCCTTAGGTAGCACCAGACAAATCCAAGACCACTACCATCTAAAAGGACAAGGGCAGCAGATACTTGCGAATACCACCAGCTGGAGGTTCTCCTCCAAGTCACTCACCATTCTCACTTGGAAACATATCGCCATTCCTTCACTGTCACTGGGTCAAAATCCTGGAACTCCCTCCCTAACAGCACTGTGGGTGTACCTATATCACATAGGCCACTGTGGCTCGGGAAGGTGGTTCACCACCACCTTTTCAGTGGTAATTTCTTTTTATTCATCCATGGGACATGAGCGTTGCCGGCTGACCAGAATTTATTGCCCATTTCTGGTTGCCCTTGGGAGGGTAGAGAGTCAACCACATTGCCGTGCCTCTGGGAGTCACACGTAGGCATGATGTGGAGATGTCGGCGTTGGACTGGGGTAAATATAGTAAGAAGCCTCACAACACCAGGTTAAAGCCCAACAGGTTTACTTGGTAGCAAATGACACTAGCTTTCATGGCTCTGCCCCTTCGTCAGGTGAGTGGGGAGTTTCTACTCACTTAATGAAGGGGCAGAGCCCCAAAAGCTAATGGAATTTGCTACCAAATAAACCTGTTGGCCTTTAACCTGGAGTCACGTGCAGGCCAGCAGATACCACCCCCCTCACCCAAATGGGATTTTCTAACAATTGGCAATGGTTTCATGGTCATCAGTAGATTATTAATTCCAGATCATTTTTATTGAATTGAAATTCCACCATCTGCTGTGGTGGGATTTGAACCTGGGGCACCAGATCATTAGCTGAGTTTCTGGACTAATAGTCTAGCAATAATACCACTCGGCCATCGCCTCCCCAGGTAACGAATGGGATGGGCAATGAATGGTGGTCAGGCCAGTGACACCTACATTTTAACAATTCATTTGTGGGACGTGGGCATTGCTGGCTGGGCCAGCATTTACTATCCATTCCTAATCACCCAAGGGCATTTGAGAATCAACCACATTGCTGCGGCTCTGGAGTCACATGTAGGCCAGACCAGGTAAGGATGGCGGAATTCCTTCCCGAAAGAACATTAGTGAACCAGTTTTATCCTGTGAAATGAACTTAAAAAATTTCTTTCCACCTGAGGGGAATGAACTTCTCACCCAAAGAGCAGCGCTCCCCAACTCCCTCACCAACCTCCTGGATCCGTCCACACCGACACTATAGTTAAGAAAGCCCACCAACGCCTCTATTTTCTCAGAAGACTAAGGAAATTTGGCATGTTGGCTATGACTCTCACCACCTTTTACAGATGCACCATGGAAAGCATTCTTTCTGTTGTATCACAGCTTGGTATGGCTCCTGCTCTGCCCAAGACTGCAAGGAACTACAAAGGGTCATGAACGAACCCCAGCCCGTCACTCAAACCAGCCTCCCATCCATTGACTCTGTCTACACTTCCCATTGCCTTGGGAAAGTAGCCAACATAATTAAGGACCCCACGCACCCCGGACATTCTCTTTTCCACCTTGTTCCGTTGGGAAAAAGATACAAAAGTCTGAGGGCACATACCAACCGATTCAAGAACAGCTTCTTGCCGACTGCCATCAAACATTTGAATGGACCTACCTCGCATTAAGTTGATCTTTCTCTACACCCTAGCTATGACTATAATGCTACATTCTGCACCCTCTCCTTTCCTTCTCTATGTATGGTATGCCTTGTCTGTATAGCACACAAGAAACAATACTTTTCAATGTATACTAATGCATGTGACAATAATAAATCAAAGCAAATCAAATCAAAAGGTATTGCATTGGGATATCATCCTTGATAATGTCCTGAGGTCTCTAAAGTGGGCCTTCTAACCTTCTGACTCAGATGTGACAAACATGTCTAACAATGTAACTGTCTGAGTGCATAACTTCAATCCAAAGGGAAGACACTTCATTGCCCTGTCAAGCTGTCAAAAGACATACTGTGAAATCGAGAGACAGACAGAGACAGTGAAGGGAAACCTGCCCGTGCTTTGTATTTTTAAATGGGTTACTGAGACATGATTTAATCGCACGTTGGTGAAAACACAAGATTTTCTGAGGTCACGAGGAAATAATTTTTAAAATGCTGGAGGTGCCTCGCAGGTGGATCAGCATCCGAAAGAGAACGGGCAGGTTAACATTGTGAGTTATCTGATGCCCAGCCAATCTGGGAACTTCAGTACTGGCCTCTCGGTCTAGCTGCCCTGAAAGGGGCCAACATTCGCAGGTACCTCAGTGGATCATGGGTTGTGAATTCCATGTTTCCAAGTTGCAGTCCGAGTGTGTGCTGCCCCCTGCTAGCTGTGTCATATCTCAGCATCTCACCTACCCTGCCCTCTTTACATCTGGACATATGAATAAGGAGCAGGAATAGACTATTTGGTCCCTTGAGCGTACTCTATCATTCAATATGATCTTGGCTGATCAGATTGTGCTCTCCACTTTCCTATCTACTGCCTATACTCTTTGACTCCCTTGTCAATCAAGAATCTATCTAATTAAAAATATTCAATAATTCCCCCCACCCTGCAGTCTGGGGAGGTGGTGGTATTATTGCTGGATTAGTAATCCAGAGATCCAAGGTTCTGGAGACCTGGGTTTGAATCCCACCATGGCAGATGGTGAAATTTGAATGCAGCTTAAAAAATTCTGGAATTAATGATGACCATGGAAATCATTGTTGATTGTTTTAAAAACCCATCTGGTTTACGAATCTCCTTCAGGGAAGGAAATCTGCCGTCCTTAACTGGTCTGGCCTACATGTGACTCCAGAGCCACAGCAATGTGGTTGACTTTCAACTGGCCCCTCTGAAATGGGACAGTAAGAAGTCTCACAACACCAGGTTAAAGTCCAACAAGTTTATTTGGTAGCATAAGCCACAAGCTTTCAGAGCACTACCCGTTATACTCCGGATGTGTCCCACCAGTACTCAATACAATTGTAGCAAAACACCCCTATTTATATATTCCATTCCCTTTGCAATAGATGACAACATTCCACTGGCCTTCTCAATTCCTTGCTATACCCGTACACCAAATTTTTTTGAATCGCATACCAGGACACCCAGATCCCTCTGTACGGCAGAGCTCTGCCAACTCTCATCATTTAAATAATTTATTGCTTTTTTATGCTTCCTGCCAAAATGGATGATTTCACATTTTCCCACATCATAATCCATCTGCCAAATGTTTGCCCACTCACTGAGCCTATCTATGTCCCTCTTCAGAATTCATATGTCTTTTTTCCAATTTCTTTCCTCTCTGTCTTTGTGCCATCAGCAAATTTAGCGACCGTACATTTGATCTTGTCATCCAAGTCCAATATGGATTGTAAATAATTGATGCCCCAGCACTGATCCCTGTGGCACACCACTTGTATCCAACCAGAAAGTGACTCATTTATGCCTACACTCTGTTTCCTGTTTACAGAACCATGGAATCCTGCAATACAGAAGGAGGCCATTCAGCCCATTGAGTCTGCACCGACTGCAATCCCCATCTGGGCCTGATCCCCATAACCCCGTGCATTTACCCTAGCTAGTCCCCCTGGCACTAAGGGTCAGTTCAGCATGGCCAATCCACCTAACCCACATATCTTTGAACTGTGGGAGGAAACCGGAGCACCCAGAGGAAACCCACACAGACATGGGGAGGATGTGCAAACTCCGCACAGACAGTGACCCAAGCCGGAAACTGAACCCTGGTTCCCGGCGCTGTGAGGCAGCAGTGTTAATCGCTGTGCCACTGCGCCGTGCTGTAAGATAACCAATCTTCCATCCATGTTAATATGCTACCCCTGGCACCATGCCTTTGCTGCTCAGTTACAAAACATGTTGCATTTGTTTCCAACTTCCCAGTTTTTTTTAACGTTGTTTCTGCTGGAGTCAAGTAGAACACAATTTCACTCTAATACAGGTGCAAAATAGTACAGAAATCTGAAATGACACCAGAACGTGCTGGAATTACTCAGCAGATGTGGCAGCATCTGTGGGACTAGAGAAGCTGAATTAATGTTTTGAGTTGATTATAACTTTTCAGATCAGAGGAGTTGTATTTGTCTGCTCACATAGAGCAGAATTTTACTGCCTCGCTCATCCTGAAGTGGTAAAATCCTGTCCGGGGTCAACAGACCTTCCCGTTCTCCGCCCTTCACCCACTCCAATTCCTATGACGGATGGGCTAGTAAAATCCCACCCATTAACTCTGTTGCTCCCTTTCCACAGATTCTGCCAGACCTGGAATCGAACCCAGGTCCATAGTGCTGTGAGGCAGCAGCGCTAACCGCTGTGCCACTCTTAAATAAATACATGTTAAGGGTACTGAGAAGTCACAGTGTCCATCAGCAGGACAGATGAAATATTGGATAGGGGTGTTTGGGCTGGGTATTAACTTGACCCTCTAGAGCTAGACCAAAGACAGCAGCTGCGGCTAACATTAAACTGGAATTAATTTTAGCTGGCTTTCCTCATACAGTGAAATCAAAAATTTATAGGTTTCAGGACTTCACCCAACATTTTTGTCTGAAATTCTACATATCAAGCTTGAATTCATTTGGAATAGGTGAGGAGATGTATTAGTCAAATTTTGCGACTGGATCTCAATCACTCTGGGCCTTCATGTATTAGAGAAAAGAAAATTCCACATTCATATTGAGAGATCAGATGTAGTGACTTGTCTTGTGCCATCTCTGAGACATCTCAGTACTCTTCATGACAGACATACAAAGGCTGCCCTTTGTTTTTTATTCATTCGAGGGACTTGGGCGTTTCTGGCTGGCCAGCATTTATTGCCCATCCCTAGTTGCCATTGGAGGGCAGTTGAGAGTCAACCACATTGCTGTGCCTCTGGAGTCACGTGCAGGTTAAGACGGCAGATTTCATTCCCTAAAGTGAACCAGATGGGTTTTTCTGACAATCAGCGATGGTTTCATGGTCATCAGTAGATTATTAATTCCAGATACTTTTTTATTGAATTCAAATTCCACCATTGCTGTGGTGGGATTCGAACCTGGGTCCCCATAACAGTAGCTGAGTTTCTGGATTAATACTCCAATGATAATGCCACTAGTCCATCGTCTCCTCATAATGTAATGCCTATACCACTGTGGCTCATGATTCTATAGAAGGCAGGGAACTGTTTGAAAAACACAACACACTCAGTCTGCTACCATTACCCTGGGGAGGTTCCTGTAATGGAAAATAATAATGTTGCTGAAAACAGGGACATGTTGCCAAAGCTTTTTGTCTTGTACTTACGGCCTGGGCCAATCAGAGGTAACTTGCCAACCAATCGGCATCCTTTTCTCCTGCAGTATAAATTGTTGCAGATTGTTTGAAATTTGGCTTTCTTGCATTTGTCCTGATGAGTGTAAGATGAAAAACTTCAACAGCATGTCTCACTTCTAAGTTTTCTGCTATCATACGGACTTAAGAGCTGAAATTGGGTGTGGTCACCATGAACGGTATGAGCTCTGCGTCGAATCATTTACCGTGATTCTAGGGAATATCTCCTCAGACAATTAATCAGTCACTGAAGGCAATTAAAAGGGCAATTGAAGGCAAGTTTACATTGCCTGTGTGACCTAGCAGTCAGTGCATGGGCAACTTGGGCAGGCAGCCATCCAGCTTTTTCTCATCCAAGTGTGGGATAAAACTCAAGCATTTGTTCTGTGAGTTATTAGAATTTCAGGTGAGAGTTTGCTGCTGTAGTGTTGCTGAGATTTTCCGCCTTTTCCTGTAACTTCTCCTGAAGCATTTCCCTTGGCTTTGAGGAATCATTTTTTAACTCTCTTGCAACATTTCCCACTGCACGCAGCCTCTAGTGTGCGGGGAGGGACAGGGTCATCCGCATTTCAGGAGAGGGGGATTGTGTACTCTGATGGGGATCTCCTCTGAGGTCTAAAAGAGGGTCAGAAAGGAGACCAGGGGGCAAATTTTCCCATTCTGCCCTCCTTGGGAATCAAAGTGGGCAAGGGGCGGACCATGGAAAGGGTCTGCTGACCTCGGGCAGGACTTTCTGCTTTCAGGGCGAGCGCAGCTGGAAACTCCCACCCCAGGTGTCTGGAGGCAGTGTTGCAGGGAGACAGACACCTATGGGAGGAGAGGGGCAAGCACAGGGGGTGCAGGGCCAGCAGGGAGAGCGAGGGAGAGAAGGGGCCGCAGAAGATGCAACTATCTCAGTGATCTGGCTATCTCAACATGTCTGAGGTCCAGTGTCAAAGGACCTCTCTAGGGATACTGTGACATCAAATCTGCCAGATGATCACCTCCAACTGTGTGGGTGGCCACCTAATTCCAGTGGCCCTGAAGGTCACAGTCACCCTCAATTTATTTGCATCCAGATATTTCCAGAGGTTGTTGCAGGACCTCATTGAGTAGAATCATATAATCTCTACAATGCACAAGGAGGCCATTTGGCCCATCGAGTCTGCACCAACCACAATCCCACCCAGGCTCAATCCCTGTCACCCCAGATATTTATCGCGCTAATCCCTCGAACCTACCCATTCCAGGACACTAAGGGACAATTTAGCATGGCCAATCAATGTAATCTGCCCATTTTTGGAATGTGAGAGCAAACTGGAGCACCCGGAGGAAACCCACACAGACACAGGGAGAATGTGCAAACTCTGCAGATGAGATGCCGGCATTGGATTGGGGTAAACACAGTAAGAAGTTTCACAACACCTGATCACCTCATCACGTGATGAAGGGGCAGCGTTCCAAAAGCTAGTGTCTTGTTGGACTTTAGCCTGGTGTTGTGAGACTTCTGACAGTAACCCAAGCAAGGACTCGAACCCAGGTCCCAGGGTCTGTAAGGCTAACCTCTATGCCACTGTGCCACACTCTGTGTGAAGTGCCCCAAACAGCTGTCCACAGTGGCATCAAGCTGGTTATTGACGCTCTGTTTATATAACCCCTCACTCATTCAGTCCTGGATGATGAAGCTAGCTGAATCGAACCAGGGATTTTGTAAATTTTGTTGGGTTCCACTGTATCCTGTTTTTAATTTTAATTTTTGTTATTGGTACCTTTCTGTGCTTTAAATCTAATCAAAAAAGCCAATTCAAAGTAAGCCAAATCATGGTTCCCCACATGAGGGATAAACCATGTCCAAGCTGACTAGATGTAACATCCCAAGTTGGGCTTGAATGATCAAGATCCAAGCTGTCAGGATGAGGCATTTGATCCCCTCCTGGGCTTGATCCTACACTCCATCTTAGCCAGAAGGCCGAGATTGCATAAGTTAAAGCCTCTGTTTAACCTGATTGGCTACCCTGATCCTTTGCTCTACCCTGTCCTGGGCAAACCACCATCAAAGGCATCAGCACACCCCCTAGTGCAAATGGATGGCCTCATCCCATATCTGATCATGGTTTCACCCTTGCCAGGTAAATATACGGAGTGCCATGGACTGCACTGAAGTGGATTATGTTTGAGAGGCAGTGATATCTGCCCCTATCATTGTTACTTGGTGCACCATCACTTTGGTCATCCTGGAACTCAAGAGATAACATTTGTGCTTTTAATAAAGACTCAGTCAAATTGTTGGATGTGGAAAAGTCATTTATGGAGGTATGACATAAAACCTTACAAATACATTACTTTTAACTTGGACACATAGGAACATAGAAATTACAAGACAAAAAAAACGACAGACATCCATTTGGTTCTCCTTCTATCATCCTGGTCATCACACAATACAGTGATAACGGAGCTGTAAATCATGACAATCAATTTCCACCAACTAGTCTATATCCACGCCAAGGAAATCACAGAAGTGGGGAGCTTTTGGAACCATAGATCCAAGAGTCACCTGTCCACCCCTTGCCCCGGGGCAAGCTACTTAGCATATTCCATGCTTCAAATGATTGATATGCCACATCACAAAATGTTGTCCCACAAACAGCTCATCCACGATGCTTCCCCATGACTAATTGTCATCATTCACTAGTTAGGATCATGGGTGAAGAATGGTTCCTCAGCCAAGGCTACATAGTTAGTTGTGGAGCCAAATGGAAATCAGCAAGTCAATGGAACAACTGACTGTTTTGAAAACACTAGCAGATTCGGAAAACTCACGAGAACTTTGGTCCTTCTTCAATATCTTTTTCTTAGCCCTTATTATTTTTTAATGGTTCATCTACCCAACTACCCCCTTACCTTGGACTGCCTTCATCTTCTCCAAACTACTCAGAGGCTTCATCTGCTTGGAGCAGCTTTGCTGATGAAATTGTGTACCGTTTATGTTACTGGACTAATAATCCAGAGGATGACTGAAAATTTTAATTGTCATTAAAAAATAAATGAACTGGTTTCCTGATGCCCTTTAGGGAAGCTGTCGCCGTCACTTGGCCTCCATGCATTTCCAAGCTCACACCACCGTGCTTCATATTTAAGTACCCTGTGAAGTGGCCCACAGATTCACTCACTTAACGACTACCAGGAATGGACAGTAAATACCGATCTGACTGGAAAGTCAGGGGTGGCACAGTGGCACAGTGGTTAGCACCGCTGCCTCACAGCGTCAGGGTCCTGGGATCAATTCCTGGTTTGGATCATTGTCTGTGCAGAGTCTGCACATTCTCCCCGTGTCTGCATGGGTTTCCTGCGGGTGCTCTGGTTTCCTCCCACAGTCCAAAAGACATGCTGGTGAGGTATGTTGGCCATGCTAAATTCTCCCTCAGTGTACCTGAACAGGCGTCGGAGTGTGGCGACTAGAGGGTTTTCACAGTAACTTCATTGCAGTGTTAATGTAAGCCTACTTGTAACACTAATAAATGTCATTTTTGTTAAAATGAAAGCACAAGACTTGCTTTATACATGAAGCATGTCATAACCTCAGGATGTCTCAAAGTGCTTTACAGACAATGAAGTGCTTTTGATGTGTAGTGGGCTATAACATAGGAAAGTGCAGCTCTGCACACTGCAGGATCTCAAAACAGTACATAATAATGACGGGAGAATTTGCTTCAGGGATGTTGGTAGAGGGATAAACATTGGCTGGAGTATTGGAGAGAACTTCCTTGCTCTTCTTCAAAATAAGAATATGGGATTGTTGGCTTCATTGATAGAGGCCAAGCGTATGAAAGCAAGGATGTTGAACTAAATGTCTACAAATCATTGGTAAGGTCTCAACTCAAGCATTGGTCACTATAGTTTAGGAAGGATGTCCAGGCTTATGTGAAGGTACAGAGGAGATTTACTAGAACAATGACAAGGAGGTGGGAACTTCAGCCAGGCAAGAAGACTGGAGAAGCTGTAATTATTCTTTCATTTATATAGTGTGTCTCATGATCACAAGAGTTCCCAAAGCACTTTACAGACGATGAAGCACTTTTTCGTAGAAACCACAGAATCATAGAATCCCTACAGTGAGAAAGAGGCCATTCAGCCCATTGAGTCTGCACCAAGCACAATCCCACTCATTCCCTATCCCCATAGCTTCATATATTCACCCTACTAATCCCCCTAATGCTAAGGAACATTTTGCATGGCCAATTGACCTAACCCGCACTTCTTTGGACTGTGGGAGGAAACTGGAGCACGCAGAGGAAACCCACACAGACATGGGGAGAATGCACAGACTCCACACAGCCAGTGACCCAGCTGGGAATCAAACCTGTGAGGCAGCAGTGCTAACCACAGTAGTTACAAATGTAATCTCTATAATGCAGGAAATGTGATAGCCAAACTGAACACAGCAAAGCTCCCATGAACAAAGGTGCGATAATAACTAGAGAATCTGTTCTAGTCATGTTGATTGAGAGATAAATATCGGCCTGGATGTCAGTGATAATACTTCAAAATAATGCCACAGGATCGTTTACAACCATCCTGGACAGATCAGACGAGGCCTCAGTTTTAACGTTCTGTGCCTCTGACAGTGCAGCACTCCCTCAGTCTGCACTCGCCTAGATCGTTGTGTTCAGATGTCTGGAGTGGGGCTTGAACCCACAACCTTCTGCCTCAGAGTGCTACCACCAACCTGTGGCTGAGTTAGGGTCAATGGGAGGTTTAGGATGGAGGTGTTCAGAATGATGATGGGGTTTTGATAAAGTTATTGGGGAGAAACTGTTTCCACTGGCAGGAAAGTCAGTAATCAGGCGATACGAGAGTTAACAGAACCATTAAAACTGCTTTCGATTCAGGCAGCGGGCCGACCCTGTCACTCCCGGGTGCTGCAGAGCATTTTCAGTTCATTTCAGATTTCCGCAAACTTGCCTTCGACTCGGTCCAGAAGTGAGATGGGGTGAGGTTATGGGGAGGGGTGGGCAGTATGGGGGGTGGTGGATGGGGAATGTTTGTGAGCAACTTATTATGATCAGGGATGCACCATGCCTGAATGGTGAAAACAATTCGAATTGTAACCTTCAAAAGGGAATTGGATAAATAAATAACGGGAAAACAATGGGATGGTTAGCATTGCTGTCTCACTGCACCAGGGATCCAGGTTCGAATCCCAGCTTGGGTCACTGTCTGCGTGAAGTTTGCACATTCTCCCCGTGTCTGCGTGAGTTTCCTCCGGGTGCTCCGGTTTTCTCCCACACTCCAAAGATGTGCGGGTTAGATGGATTGGCCATGCTGAATTGCCCTTTTGTGTCAGGGAGGCTCGCTAGGGTAAATGCATGGGGCTATGGGGAAAGGGCCTGGGTGGGATTGTGGTCAGAGCAGACTCGATGTGCCGAATGACCTCCTTCTGCACTGTAGGGATTCGTACGGCTCTGGGGTATGATCGGGGCAGTGGGACTAACCGGACAGTGCTTTCAAAAACCTGGTTAAAGACACGATTGGAACCTTCGTCTGTAGAACAAAGTGCTGCAGCAGGCAGTGTGTTAACCCACTGAACAAGAAGCCTGGCTTCCAGCTATTCTGTAATGATCTAATCTTTTATTTTTATAGCAGTGGCATCAGTCACAAGCAATGCTTCAGCAGATGCCATCCTCAGTTTACAGATCAGCTAATGCACCCAGGAAGATAATTTATCTTGATAAAAAGCAACCCAGCTAACAATCTACTCAAACAGATGACCAATCAATTCAGAATGGCATTAAAAGTTGTCCCAAATTATTTTACACGGCCAATTGGCCTGATTCACATCCACCACAAATGCACAGCAGCATCTGTGTGTATCATTTAGAAGATGAACTGCAGGAACTCACCAAGTTTCTTTAGAAAGATGCACGACCGCTGCCATCGAGAAGGACAAGGGCAACAGACTCATGGAACACCACCACCCAGAAGTTCCTTTCCAAGTCACTCATCCTGAATTGGATGGGTCAAAATCATGGAACTTGCTCCCTAACAGCACTGTGGGTGTAGCTACATCCCAGTGACTTCAGGACTTCAAGAAGGCAGCTCACCACCACCTTCTTAAGGACAATAATGGGTGGGCAATAAACGCTGGCCTAGCCTGAGAAACCCACATCTCAAAAGTGAATTACAAAAACGATCTCAGCTTTCTCTATCAGGAACATACTCTATTATTCTAACCAGAAGGCATTGCAATAAACAATCTATCAACCAATCACAATTTCCATGTTTGTACCATAAACCCTGAGAGACCTCGCCAAAAATACTCCTTCACTACCAAAACTGACCTCCAAATTACAGTGATCGCAATGGCACCGTGGTAACATCCTTACCTCTAAGTCAAAAATCCCACTATAGAAACCTGAGCAAGTAATCGAATCTGGTATTTGAGTGCTATACTGTTGGATGGGCTGTCTTTCAGAGGAAAAGTTAAACTGAAACCCTGACTGCCCTCTCACATAGATGCAAAAGATCCAGTAGCCCTATTGATAGTCCATCACGCAAACCAGCCTCCCATCCATTGACTCTGTCTACACTACCCGCTGCCTTGGGAAAATAGCTAACATAATCAAGGACTCCAAGCACCTTGGACTAAGGTGGCATGGTGGCACAGTGGTTAGCACTGCTTCCTCATAGTGCCAAGGACCCGCCTTCGATTCCTGGTTTGCGCACTGTCTGTGTGGAGCCTGCACTTTCTCCCTGTGTCTGTGTTTTTATCCCCTGGGTGCTCTGGTTTCCTCTCACAGTCTGAAAGACTTGCAGATTAGATGGATTGACCATGCTAAATTCTCCCTCAGTGTATCCCAGCAGGCACTGGAGTGTGGTGACTAGAGGATTTTCATAGTAACTTCATTGCAGTGTTAATTAAACCCCCTTGTGACATTAATAAATAAACTGAAACTAAACATTCTCTCTGCCACCTTCATCCGCTAGAAAAAAAATACAAAAGTCTGAGATCTGTCCAAGCCCTGCTACCAGCAGACTTTTGAATGGTCCTATCACATATTAAGCTGATCTTACTACTCATCCTATAGGTAACTGAAATACTACATTCTGCACCTTCTCCTTTCCTTCTCCCTTATGTACTCTATGAATGGTATGTTTTGTCTATATAGTGCACAAGGAACAATACTTTTATATATGTATATATATACATATATATATATAAAAGTATCCCTATATATGATGATACTAAATCAAATTGAATCAAATGCAGTTTCCTCTGTTCCCTAACCAATATTTAGCCCTTAACCAATATTACTAAAAAGCAGATTATTTGATCATTTTCTATCTGCTGGACTGAGATATGTGCTGCCATGTTTCTTATACTTTAAATTTAATTGGATGAAAAGTGCTTTGGGATGTGCTGGGGCCTTTGGAAGGCACTATTTAAATGAGATTTGGTCTCACTGTGACATAGATGTGAGCTAAAGCAAGCATGCAGTCAAGTCCTATATTCCCTGTGGTGATGGCTGTGGTGGCGATTTCAATATAATTTTGAACTGTATATTCAGATTAGTATTCCTTTAGCATTCAAATGAGTAACTGGATTTAGGGAATTGGCAAGGTAGGGCCTTCGTCTCTTGAGTCTGTGGGACATATTGTACGTAGGGACATGGACAAGGAGAAGCTGCGCGTGGTAAACCTAATCAATTAGTTCTTGCAGCAGAAGCACATGCACAGAGTCAAGGAAAGTGCTGCCAATCTTGACTCTGTTGCCCATCTGTTATCCAAGACAATTCTTGCAGATAGTTGAGGATGTTGATAGAAGGGATAAGCTTGTGGCGAAAAAGCACCTTTCATGATATCAGGACATCCTAAGTCTAACTCTAAGCCAAAAGCACTTTATTGCCAATGAAGCACTTTTGAAACGTTGGGTGTGATTTTCTAGCCTTTCCCATTGACAGGATCATCCAGGCCTGCCGAATTTGACTCCCTGCGGCGGATTTCAAAATTCCAGTAGATCCTGCCGCTGTCTTCACTGCCACAGAACATTGGGAGGGAGGGGATGGGATTCCTGCCCCTAGTCACTGTTATAATGTACGAAATGGGGATCCAATTTTGTACAGCAAGTGCCCACAAACAGGAATGAGATGGAAAGCCGGATAATGTGTCTTGAGTGAGGCTGATTCAGGGATTAATATTGATCAGGGCATTGGGGCCTCAGTTTGATTCTCTCATCCCAAAGAAGGCAACTCCACGAGTGCAGCACGCCCTCAGTGCGGCAGTGTAGGACCAATTAATAGATGAATGAGCTCTCCCCTGCCTGGAAATGAGCCTAACCAGTGTCTCCCAATGCTAGCCTTGTGGGGAGTCAGAGATGCCGTCACATCATTCCAAGGTGCAAAGCATCACAAGCATTCTGACAGGAACCTCAAAGAATCCATTCACTGCAACCTGGAACAAAAGGTGCAGGGAGTCACACCTGTTTTGCAGCTATATTCCAACACAGCATTGGGAGGTGAGAGGTAGAGAATAGGAACAGAAAAATATTATCAGTCGGGTAATAAACTAACTGGGTTTAATTTCCTTTTGTAATAACTGCCTGTTCCATTCTAACTGTGCCAATTTATCAATTCTCATGGAGCTGTGTGATGACACGGTTTTTAATTATGGTTCAGTTCCCTTATGCATTATTCAACATCTTTGATCATCAGACCGAGAGAAAGGCAGAATGAAATATAACCACTTCTGGCTTTCCTTGATCAAATGACAGTATGGGGCTGCTTCTCTTGAAAAACAACCCAGTCCACCTGGACAAATAGTTAACATTCTCAAAAGGCAATGAAAGGAAGACTTGAATTTATGTAGCACCTCTTGCAACATCAGAACCTCCCAAACCATTTTGTAGGGGCGGCGCAGTGGTTAGCACTGCTGCCACACAGCACCAGGGGCCTGGGTTCGAATCCCGGCCTCGGGTCACTGTCTGTGCGATGTTTGCACGTTCTCCCCACATTTGCGTGGGTTTGCTCCAGATGCTCCGGTTTCCTCCCACAGCCCGAAAGACATGTTGGTTAGATGTAGTGGCTATGCTAAATTCTCCCTCAATGTACCCGAATAGGTGCCGGAGTGTGGCGACTAGGGGATTCTTCACTTCACTGCAGTGTTAATGTAAACTTACTTATGACACCAATAAACATACAATACAATTATACAATTTTGAACCATAGACGATGGAACGTTGGAACTGTGCCAGCCATTTCCGCACAGCAAGATCCCACGTACAGCACTGGCTAACGACTGGATAATCTGTGTTTTCACAGTGTTGATTGAGATCCAAACGTTAGCCATGACATTGTGGAGAACTCCCCTACTCTTCTTCAGGTTGAGGAGGAGAGTGAGGCGAGGGTAAGGAGGGCGGGTGTTAAATTCCTTCCCTGGTTTCAGGAGTATGACTCAATCTTACGTTCTGCGAGGTGAGAATGCTCTTACATTTTTGGGTGCTATCTTGAGAATCCTACTTGGAGGATTCCTTTGCAGGATTTGAATTTTGATTATCACCTTCATAATCTTGAAAACTCCAAGTTTCATACGCAGAAACCAAATTCCCAAAAGAATGCCCACGTCCACCTCATTCGGGATTCCAGATACCTGGAATCTTCCTGTATTTTAACCTTAGATTAGATGACTGAATCTGCACACAGTCCAGGTTTTGGAGGACAGGATTAGTGCCAGTGCGTTGGGAAGGCTGTAGGAAGTCACAGAAATGAGGAGGACAAAGCCTTGGAGTGATTTAGATACCATTAAAATGAAAGTAACAACATTAACAGCTGGACTTTACTGGAGTGATGATTATATTTCTTTCATGGCATATGTGCTTCACTGGCTAGGCCAGCATTTGTTGCCCATCTCTAATTGCCCTTGAAGAGGTAGTGATGAGCTGCCATTTCACACTGCTGCTGTCCATGTGGTGTAGGTACACCCACAGTTGTGTTAGAGACTGAGTTCCAGGATTTTGGCCCAGCGACTGTGAAGGAACGGCGATAATATTTCCAAGTCAGAATGATGTGTTGATTGGAGGGAAACTTCTAGGTGGCTGTGTTCCAATATGTCTGCCGACCTTGTCCATCTAGATGGTAGAATGTATGGGTTTGACAGGTACTGTCTAGGGAGGCTTGGTAAGTTCCTGCATCTTGTAGATGGTACACATGGCTGCCACTGTGTCCCAGTGGTAAAAGGAATGATGTTGGTGGACGGGGTGCCAATCACGCAGGCTGCTTTGTTACATAGAAACTAGAAGCAGAAGTAGGCCATTTGGCCCTTTGGGCTTGCTCCACCATTTATGGCTGATCATTGAATTCAATATCCTAATCCCCCATATCTCTTGATTTCTTTTGCGCCAAGAGTTATATCTAATTTCTTCATGAAATCACATAACATTTCAGCTTCAACTACTCTCTGTGGTAGTGAATTCCACACATTCACCACCCTCTGGGTGATGACATTTCTCCTCACCTCAGTTCTAAAGGTTTACCCCTTATCCTCAAACTATGATTCATAGTTTTGAACTCCTCCACCATTGGGTACATGCTTTCTGAATCTATCCTGTCTAACCCTATTCGAATTTTATAAGTTTCTATGAGATCCCCTCTCAGTCTTCTAAACACCAGTGAATATAATTCTAACCAATTTAGTCTCTCCTAGTATGACAGGCCTGTCATCCCAGGAATCAGCCTGGTAAACCTTCACTGTACACCCTCTATTGCAAGGACATCCTTCCTCAGGTAAGGACACCAAAACTGTACACACTATTCCAGATGTAGCCTCACCTGTGCCCTGTGTAGTTGCAGCAAAACATCCCCATCTCTATACTCAAATTCTCTTACTATGAAGGCCAACATACCATTTGCCTTCTTTACTCACAGCTTACCCTCCCATGTCATTTGCAAATTTGGTGATAATATATGCAGTTCCCTCTTTCAAATCATTAATATGTAATATGAACATTTAGGGTCCTAGTACAGATCCCTGAGAAACCTCATTAATCACTGAACGCCAATCAGAAAAAGATTTTTGCCAACTCTTTGCTTCCTATTTGCTAACCAGCTTTCTACCCATCTCAAGACATTACCTGCAATCCCATGTTCTTCAACTTTAGTAGTCCATTATGTGAGACCTTGTCAAAAGCCTTCTGAAAGTCTAAACAAACCACATCCACTGGTTCTCCTCGGTCAACTCTACTAGTTACTCAAAAATTCCGATTATCAAGCATGATTTCCCTTTTACAAATCCATGCTGATTTTGTCTTATACCTCTGACTTCCAAATGCCAAGTTATGAAATCCTTGATACTAGATTCCAGCAACTCCTCTCGTACTGACGTTAGGCTCAATGGTCTAAATGTCCCTGTTTCCTCTCAACCTCCCTTTTTGACTAGCAGGCTATTCTAGATGCTATCAAGCTTCTTGAGTGTTGTTGGAGCTGCACTGATGCAGACACGTTTAGATTATTCCATCACATTCCATGCCTATGTCTTGGAGACGGTGGACAGGTTTTGGGGAGTCACCTGATGAAGGGGCAGTGCTCTGAAAGCTCACGGCTTGTGGACTTTAACCTGGTATTGTGAGACTTCTTACTCTGCTCTTGGAGCCACAGTACATGTACGGCTAGACCAGGTCTGCTTCTGGTCAATAATTGGATGTTGATAGTGGGGGATTCAGTGATGGTAATGCCATTGAATATCAAGGGGCGATGGTTGGAATGGCTTGCTGGACCATTTCAAAGAGCAGTTAAGAGTCAACTGCATTGCTGTGGGTCTGGAGTCACAGGTAGGCCAGAACAAATAAGGGCAGCAGATTTCCTTCCCCAAAGAACAAGGCTGAACCAGTTGGAATTTTTCTGACAATCGATGACAGATTCATGGTTACCATTATTGAGATGACAAATTAATTCCGCATTTATTGATTAATTTAAATTCCACCAGCTTCCATGGCGGGACTTGAACCCTTGTCTGCAAAATATTAGCCTGGGCCTCGGGATGGAACTTCTTCACTCAAAGGGTGGTGAATCTCTGGAATTCTCTGCCCGTTGAAGTGGTGGAGGCTACCTCGCTAAATATTTTTAAGATGCGGGTTGATGGGTTTTTGATAAGAGAGGGGATTAAGGGTTATGGGGAGAGGGCAGGAATGTGGAACTGTGCCAAGACAGATCAGCCATGATCTTATTGAATGGCGGGGCAGGCTCGAAGGGCTAGTTGGCCTACTCCTGCTCTATTTCTTATGTTCTTATGACCTGACGAATGACATTACTACTGCATTGCTGTCTCTCCATATGCAGACACATAATATGATGATTTTGGAAATCACTGCATGGGAGAAAATCAATTCTACTTTTCGTTAGGTAACTCGCACTTTACTGCAGTGAAAGAAACAAATGGCAATTCCATTGCTAAATGGTCAATTTAAAAATTCCTTGGGCTGGATTTTCTGGGCACTGTCATCCCAACATTGGAAAATCCCATCCGAGGTCAACGGGCTTTTGCATTCTTCTGTGTGCCACCCGCTACAATTCCCGTGGTGCGAGGGACAGGATTATTCCACAACCTATGTTTAAATCCTTCCTTGGCCTCACCACTCCTTTCTTTTCTATTTGTTAATGCAGAGTCATCCGTTAATTTGTCTATTTGTTAATGCTGTCCATCCGTTATTGACCATGAGGTGCTGGTGGTGGAGCCTGCCTGTGTGGTGCAGGTACTCCCACGGTGCAGTTAGGTAGGGAGTTCCAGGATTTTGACCCAACAATAATGAAGTCAGGATGGCGTGTGATTTGAAGGAGGGAATCATTGATGTTCCCTCACACCTGCTGTCCTTGTCCTTGGGGATGATTGAGATCGCAGGTCTGGGATGTGTGGATAAAGACGCCTCGGTGAGTTCTTGCAGTACATCTTGTATACGGTGCACACTGCAGCCACAGTGCACGGTGGAGGACCAAGTGTTTCAAGTAGTGGACGGGGTACATGTCGAGTAGGCTGATCTGTCCCCTTGGATGGAGTCGAGTTTCTTGAGTGTTGTTGGAATTAAACACGCCCAAGCAAGTGGACAGCATTGTGGGCAGCACGGTAGCTAGCACTGCTGCCCCACAACACCAGGAACCCAGGTTCGAGTCTGGCCTTGGGTGACTGTCTGTCTGGGGACTGCACGTTCTCCCCGTGTCTTCGTGGGTTTCCTCTGGAGGCTTCGATTTCCTCCCACAGTCGGCGAGGTTAGATGGATTTGCCATGGTAAACGGAGTTAGCCATGCTTATGGGGATTGGGTAGGCTTGGGTAAGACGTTCTACTGGAGAATCAGCATGGACTTGATTGACAGAATGGTATCCTTCTTCACTATAGGGATTCTATAGAAATTCTTTCACTCTCCTGAGTTGTGCCTTGTATCCATTGGCTTTTGGGAATGGGTAGGCGGGCTGTGACAAGAAGCAATTTACTTACTGCAGTAAAAATTCTGGGGAGAAATTTCCTGTCCCGCCTGCCTTGGGGATCCGGGCTGGGGAGTAGACCATGCAGAGGTCTGTTGACCTCAGGTGGGATTTTCCGGTCTTGGGGTGAGCATCGCTGGAAATTCCTGCCCTCTATCTCTTAACTGCTCTTGCATTTATAAAGCCATTGTATTTTTAAAGGCTGCTCCAATTCATCACTGGAATTCTCTCTCCAAACTTCTCCACCTCTCTCTCCTCCTTTAAGACGTTCTTTAAAATCAATCTCTCTGGCAAAGCCTGAGGGCACCTTGTCGTAATGTCTCCATCTATTGGTGTCAAACTCTTTTTGATAACACTCCCGTAAAGAATCCTGGAACATTTTACCGGGTTGAAGGTGCTACATAAATGCAAGTTGTTGTAATACTAGCTTCTTCCATCACATGTGGACACAGCAGCCAGACAGTAAAGGAAATGTGCAAATGCTGGAAATCTATACCCTGAAAATACTGCTTAAGGACAGCAAATTGATTAGTATTTGGAGAGAAAGACAGATCAATATTGTGGTTAGGATGTTTGATGAGAACTGGTGGCTAATGAAAGACATCCCGTTAGTATTAGCAAAGTAAGTAGAGAGATCATCAGTGGTCTCTATGGGCAGTAATTAAGTACTAAACAGTGGAATACCAAAGTGCATATGTGTATATATTTTTTCTTTTTCTAGACCTGAATACTTTGACATGTTTAATATAATCACACATTATCAACTTGGAAACTTTATCAATATAATGAGTGTACTGAACAACCAAAGGCTTTTGGTTTCCTAATGAATGCAAACACTGTGAGCAATTTAGTTAATTATTCTTGATTATCTTTCAATTTTTTGCAGTTTCCCAGGGTTGGTTTGTTATTCCTGGTGCCTGCCTATTGAGAGGAAGTGACAGAGGCACGTAGCTCGCACACCTCAGTCCTCAAGTCACACGAATGGGGCAGACTCCTTCTTGCTTCAAGAGGTGCACTGGCGACTCTCCAGAATCCCAACCAGATTGCAGCTCCGAACCCAAAGCTTTCTCTGGAGGTCCTCGTCGTATGAAATGTCCGCAGATTTTGTCTTTTGACCGTTAGCATAGTAGGAACCTCCTGTCCCTTCCACGTCTGGTGAAACTGCTGCGTATATGACAGTGGAAGCTCCCTGGGTTGAGGTCTGTAAAAGAAGAAGAAGAGACAGTTGAAAGAACAAAAGCTGCTGAAATTAGCAGCCCAGAATTTGCTGGCAAGATAATGTTATTTTTAATGGCACTTGCTGTTATCGGTGTCTAAATAACCCAGCAATCTGTGGTGACGAAAAATTACTCCACGAGTTATGAGTCACCACAAGTTTCAGTATGGTTTGCTTTGCAAACACAGCATCACCATCAGTCGCCATGTTAGTTTCACGATATTGCAGCATTTTTGAACTAGTGGCCCAGTGGTTAGCCCTGCTGCTTCACAGCGCCAGGGACCCGAGTTCGATTCCCGGCTTGGGTCACTGTCTGTATGGAGTCTGCACTTTCTCTCGGTCTCTGCGTGGGTTTTCTCTGCATGCTCCAGTTTCCACCCACAGTCCGAAAAATGTGCTGGTTAGGTGCACTGGACATGCTAAATTCTCCCTCAGTGTACCGAACCAACACTGGACTGTGGCGACTAGGGGATTTTCACAGTAACTTCATTGCAGTGTTAATCATAGAATTCTACAATGCAGAAGGAAATCAGTCAGCCCATAGAGTCTGCATTGACTCATCTTACACAGGCCCCATCTCCCTAACCCCACATATATACCTGCACATCTTTGAACTGTAATGTTCATGTAAGCCTACTTGTGACTAATAAGTAAAAAAAAATTTAAAATTCTCAATCTCTCCACTGCCTGTGTGGTAAAGACTGTCTGTCCGCTATTAGTGTGGCGACGAGGAGATTTTCACAGGAACTTCATTGCAGTGTTAATGTAAACCTACTCGCGACACTAATAAATAATTAAAGTTGCCAATTAAACAGACCACAGGGAGTCAGGACTGGTACTTAATGGTGCAAGGGCTCTTTCAATGTCAACATTTATATTCACACAATATCACCCAATTCTTCAGCCTAGAAAGAGAGCAGCTGAATCTGCAGAGTCTCAATCTTGAAGACAGTAAATTGTTCTTTGAGGATTTTACAACTTAAAATGTTATTTTCTTATCTTTCCTTGTATTTTTTTTCCTGCTCTCAA
The DNA here is from genome assembly GCF_965287045.1 of Carcharhinus amblyrhynchos. Lineage (NCBI taxonomy): Eukaryota > Metazoa > Chordata > Chondrichthyes > Carcharhiniformes > Carcharhinidae > Carcharhinus > Carcharhinus amblyrhynchos. Next base: position 97,361,765 of record NC_137333.1, read on the forward strand.
TCTTAATCTAATCTTACTTTCCCTTTTTTTTGCTTTTCTTGCTGTTCCTGATATGGCTCCAATTAATCCTATTCCCCTCACCTTTCCTTTGTTTCCTTCTCAATCCTTAACTTCCACTCTTTCTGTTGTTTATTGAAATCCCAGACGCCCCGTTATGCTCACCTCCCTGTCATCAGCTCCCATCGCCACCAATTTATAGTGCAAATATCTTTTCAATTGAAAAATGTCTAATGAATGGGACTTGCTGTTAGATGACCCATTCCAGAAAATTTTGTACAAATTCAGCTTCAGTGTAACATAGGGTAAATTCACAAATCATGCTACAGTCAAAGAAACATGGAGAAATGCTACATTAATCCACCCAATGCCTCCACTTTCTCAGAAGACTAAGGAAGTTTGGTATGTCCACGATGACTCTCATCAACTTTTACAGATGCACCATAGAAAGCATTCTTTCTAGTTGTTTCACAGCTTGGTATGGCTCCTGCTCTGCGCAAGACCGCAAGGAACTACAAGGGGTCATGAATGAAGCCCAGCCCATCACTCAAACCAGCCTCCCACCCATTGACACTGTCCACACTTGTTGTTGTCTTGGAAAAGCAGCTAGCATAATGAAGGACCCCCACGCACCCTGGACATTCTCTCTTCCACCTTCTTCTGTCGGGAAAACGATACAAAAGTCTGAGGTCATGTACGAATCGACTCAAGAATAGCTTTTTCCCTGCTGCCATCAGACTTTTGAATGGACCTACCTCGCATTAAATTGATCTCTCTATACACCCTAGCTATGACTTTAACACTACATTCTGCACTCTCTCCTTTCCTTCTCTATGAACAGTATGCTTTGTCTGTATAGCGCGCAAGAAACAATACTTTTCACTGTACACTAACGCATGTGACAGTAATAAATTATATCAAATCAAATCTTATGTTCTTATAAATCTATCTACCTCCCTGCCCTCCATGGATTGAGTGCATTCCATCTAAGTTGTGGCAAAATAAAAACTTAGCTTTTGTAAATACACCTGTGATTTTTATATAAGAGCCATGCAGATGAATTAATTTATCTGTCACACAGCCACTCAGTTGTATTCCTGCCGACTGACATAAACCACCTATTTTTGGGCTGCTTGTTTTTCCCATCCCAACATGCTCATCTAGGGAATAACCAGAATATAACTAAAATTTGCATCTGAGCTGCCTCCTATTTCTTTATTGCGTTTGAGGAGGAGCAGTGGAAGGAGAATCCTGTTGTGTGCAAGCATCAGTATCAAGTTGAGTGGCCAGTTTCCATGTTGTACATTCTTGATAATTTCCAGGATGTGGGGCCGTTGATGATGGAGTAGAGGGAGGAAAGTTAAAGGGGGGAAGAGTTAGGAAGGATGTTCAGAAATAGCTATGCTGTCGTCTGATCCTGTAGAATCCCCACAGTGCAGGAGGCCATTTGGCTCATTGAGTCTGCACCAACTCTCTAATAGAATATCTTACCCAGGCCCTCTCTCCCCAGCTATCCCCACAACCCCACACGTTTACCATGGATAATCCATCTAGAAACATTAACGGGCAATTTCATTTTGGCCAGTCCACCTTACCTGCACATTTGGACTGGGGAAGAAACTGAAGCACCCGGAGGAAGTCCACGCAGACACAGGAAGGTGGTGCAGACCGTAGTCCTGTAGTCAGCCCAAGGCCAGAATCGAACCCGGGTCCCTGCTGCTGTGAGGCAGCAGTACTAACCACTGTGCCACCGTGCCACGTCAGTGCCTTTAATTCTACAACCTCCTCTGAGCTGTCTGACTACTTGTCCAAGATCATGTTATCACAGGGGTCCTGGGTATTGCAGTGGGTAATGTCTAGAATCTGCATTTTAAGCTGGCTTAGAAACCCCCTCTCTCTGAAAGTTAAATAAGTTTGGGCAGTCTCACTTCTACTCCAACAGAGCACAAAACTAGCAGTGATCTTATAATAATTGGCATTATAGTGACAATCTCATGCAGAGGGGAGATGTGGAGAGCTGGAGTGGGATTAACAAATCCCAGTAACACACCGTGGAGAGTTTAAGGTGCATCGGCTTGGAAATTGGGCCCCTTGAATATTAATGAATGAATACTTAACAACAATTTGAATTTATATATCACTGTGAACATAGTAAACATTCTAAGATGTTTGTTGGCCAAAAATGGCTGCTATGCATTAATTGGATTAGGATAAGGAAGAGGTTATGACATCGCCCTTCAAAAGCATTTCTCAATAAAAGAGAAATCTTGGTACGATGCCGATTTAGGCATTACTAAATTAATTCCACATGAACAAGATGTTTTATTAAGATTAATACTGTGGGGCGTTGAAAGAAAACAACCACAAAAAGTGAAGAAACCTTCAGGGGGCTTATTCCTTCCATGGTCACCAGTGGACTGAGGCTCTGAAATGGTTCATCTAGATTTTACAATGAACAAAATGACAAGGTTGCCAGTTACTTCATTCCTGAATTTAGGATGGCATTCTTTCCACTCCCACCCACTGACAATGTAACAGTGCTTTTTATTTGATTTGATTTATTATTGTCACATGTATTGGGATATGGTGAAAAGTATTGTTTCTTGAGTGCTATACATATAGAAGGAAAGGAGAGAGTGCAGAATGTAGTGTCACAGTCATAGCATAGAACGGGAGTAAAAGATAGAATTAGAGATTATTCTGGGGACAGCTCGCAAGAAGTCACCATGCTTCAAGTTAGTGCTAGTTTTGTTGTCAAGAAAGTATGCACATTCTCCTCGTGTGTGCATCGGTTTCCTCCGGGTGCTCCGGTTCCTCCCACAGTTCAAAGATGTGCGGGTTAGATTGATTGGCCTTGATAAAATCGCCCCTTAGTGTGAGGGGGATTAGAAGGCTAAATATGTGTGGTGTTACATGGATAGCACCTGGGTGGGATTGTTTCAGTATGGGCTCAATGGCCCAAATGGCCTCCTTCTGCACTGTAGATTCTATGATTCTGTGAGAGCTGCCAAAAGATATCCAAGTCACAATTAGGATCTCAATGTGACTTCAAGCTCAGGCCATGCAAGTCACGCACAGTACAAGGTCTACCAATGAAATCTGCCAGCAAAGAGTATCATGGCCTGAGGGAACCCAAGGGAAGTTGAATCAGCTCTGATGTAGAGTCATTCAGACTCAAAACCTTAGCTTTATTCTCTCTCATCAAAGTGCTGTCAGACCTCCTGAGATTTTTTAGAATTTCTGTTTTGATTTCAGATTGCAGCATCCGCGGTGTTTTACTTTTATCTGATAGAATTTTTATTTGTTTGTGGTTTCCTTGTGGTTGGGGAGAGACAAGATTCCACCTCTACGTTCCATAAAGAAACCTTGTAGGCTTCTTCTGCCCTAGATACATCGCCTCCTGCTACAATTACATCACAAAGCTTCTCTTGACCATTTTTATTTTATATTTGTTTATGAAATTACTGTGAAATTTGTCTAGCTGCCACGCCTGTTTGGGTCAAACCACCTAATCAGACTGTGGGAGGAAACCAGAGCATCCGGAGGAAACCCACGCAGACATGGGAAGAAAGTGCAAACTCCACAGAGACAGTGACCCAAGCCGGGAATCGAACCCAGGTCCCTGGCACCGTGAGGCTGCAGTGCTGACCACTGTGCTGCCCGACTTACCAGAAGACTAATCCCTCAGGCCCTGGCAAATTTGATTTATTATTGTCACATGTATTGGGATACAGTGAAAAGTATCGTTTCTTGCACACTATACATGGAGAAGAAAAGGAGAGAGTGCAGGATGTAGTGTCACAGTCGTAGCATAGAACAGGAGTAAAAGATAGAATTAGAGGTTATACTGGGAGCAGCTCGCAAGAAGTCACCATGCTTCAAGTTAGTGCTAGTTTTATTATCAAGAAAGTATGGCTTTCTGCCATGCGAAGTATCACTCCTGCCTGCTGACCAACAGATTTGGGTGGAAATCGGTCCTCTGACATGGGAACAAGACTCTGGAGTTAAAGTGGCTTTGGTCATCTGCCTGGCCTGGGCTCGACACAATCCGAGTTAAAATGAGTCAGAGGTACCTCAGCCTCAAATTCCTAAAACAATGCCTAATTAAAATTCTTTGCCAAGGCTAATGGCAGGGGACGGGTGAACCTGCAGCGTGGCTTGCATGTCAGGAAATTGCATTCATCCCACGGACTGTGACACTAATGTAATTTAGCACTGGTACGACAGCTGTAAGATCAGGCCCCAGATATTTAAAAACAATTTACTCATACCTAATTAGAAATCCATTTCAGCCCTTCATTTCACAGTCAAATGAAGGTTGAGATGAAAGAGTTTCAATATGAGACTGTAGGGAATGAACGGAGGAGGAGGAGAAAAAGAAAGCCTTGTGACAGAGACAAGATAATCGGTAGGAGATAGTTTGCCATCCAAAGGGTATTCCAGTTGAATACTTGAAATCCCAATTTTGTAACAGTTTCAGAGGACCGGGCTTTTTAAGTTTGACTGTTGGGGTGGAAGTGATCATGTACTTGAACAATAGCAACCCTGCAGTGTAGAAGATGCCCATTTGGCCTAACTGATAGAATCATAGAATCCCTACAGTACAGAAGGAGGCCATTTGGCTTTACTGACCACAATCCCACCAGTCTCTATTCCTGTAATCCCACACACGTACCCTGCTAATCGTTCTGACGCTAGGGGCAATTTAGCATGGCCAATCAACCTAACCCGCCTATCTTTGGACTGTGGGAGGGAAGTGGAGTGCCCGGAGGAAACCCAAACAGACACGGGGAGAACGTGCAGATTTCACACAGTGACCCAAGGCTGGAACTGAACCCAGGTTCCTGGTGCTGTGAGGCAGCAATGCCAATCACTGTGCCACCGTGACACCAGATCTGCACCAATCTCTGAAAGAGCATCTTACCAAAGCCTCCCTGCCCATCCCTCACCCCCCCCATCATTTATCAAAAAAGATGGCGCTGGAGAGAGATGATGTCTTGTGAGCTGTTCCCAGCGTACCTTCCAATTCCATTTTTTACTCATTCTGTGCTCTTAAATATGCCTCGCTAAATATTTTTAAGATGCGGGTTGATGGGTTTTTGATAAGCAAGGGAATAAAGGGTTATGGGGAGAGGGCGGGAATGTGGAACTGAGCCACGACAGATCAGCCATAATCTTATTGAATGGCGGGGCAGGCTCGAAGGGCTAGATGGCCTACTCCTGCTCCTATTTCTTATGTTCTTAAAAACTTAACTCTAACTCCTTTTAAACTGTCTCCACTATATTCTGCACTCTCTTCTTTCCTTCTCCCCATGTACTCTAATGAAAGGTATAATACTTTTCACTTGTCCCAATACATGTGACAATAATAAATCAAGTCAAAGTTTGAAGTGGCCTCTCTTACTTGCTTCAGTTGCAGTCTGTGGCTCCCTTAAGGATGGAAAGCCTCACATTACTCCTAAGACCATAAGACATAGGAGCAGAATTAGGCCACTCGACCCATCAAGTCTGCTCCACCATTCAATCATGGCTGATATATTTCTCATCCCCATTCTCCTGCCTTTTCCTCATAACCCCTGGATTCCCTTATTAATCAAGAACCTATCTATCTCTGTCTTAAAGACACTCAATGGCCCGGCCTCCACAGCCTTCTGCGGCAAAGAGTTCCACAGATTCACCACTCTCTAGCTGAAGAAATTCCTCTTCATCTCTGTTTCCCTTTAGCCTGAGGTTGTGCCCTCTGGTTCTAGTTTTTCCTACTAGTAGAAACATCCTCTCCGCATCCACTCTATCCAAGCCTCACAGTATCCTGTAAGTTTCAATAAGATCCGTCCTTCATCCTTCTAAACTCCAAGAGTACAGACCCAGAGTCCTCAACTGTTCCTCTTATGACAAGCTCTTCATTCCGGGGATTATTCTTGTGAATCTCCTCTGGACCCTTTCCAAGGCCAGCACATCCTTTCTTAGGTATGGAGCCCAAAATTGCTCCCAATATTCCAAGTATGGTCTGATCAGAGCCTTGTACAGCCTCAGAAGTACATCCCTGCTGTTATATTCTAGCCCTCTTGACATGAATGCTAACATTGCATTTGCCATTCTAACTGCCGACTGAGCCTACACATTAACTTTAAAAGGATCTTGAACAATGACTCCAAAGTCCCTCACTAACATTCAGTGCCCCTACTACTTTCACCAATTTTTACAAATGCACCATAGGAAGCATTCTTTCTGGTTGTATCACAGCTTGGTATGGTTCCTGCTCTACCCAAGACCACAAGAAATTACAAGGGGCTGTGAATGAAGCCCAGTCCATCATGCAAACCAACCTCCCATCCATTGACTCTGTCTACACTTTCTGCTGCCTCGGAAAAGCAGCCAGCGTAATTAAGGACTCCACGCACCCTGGACATTCTCTCTTCCACCTTCTTCCATTGGGTAAAAGATACAAGTCTGAGGACATGCACCAACCGACTAAAGAACAGCTTCTTCCCTGCTGCCAACAGACTTTTAAATAGACCTACCTCACATTAAGTTGATCTTTCTCTACATCCTAGCTATGACTGCAACACTACATTCTGCTCTCTCCTTTCTTTCTTGATGTACGGCATGCTTTGTCTGTATAATGTGCAAGGAACAATACTTTTCCCTGCATACTAATACATGTGACAATAATAAATTAAATCAAATCAGTGGTGCAGCTGTAGGGCAAAGAAATAGCCTCAAGATCAGTTTCCCTGGAGGGAAAACCAAGTCCCAGGAAGGGACTATACAATTAGTCCCACTCCATCTGCTCCTGCCCCCATGTCCAGAGCATGTTTCCTTTCCAAGTAAATATTCTAGTCCTTTTTGAAAGTTACCATGGAATCTGCTTTTATCAGTCAGCGCATTTCTGATCATAAGCTGTGTGTCAATCAAAATCCTCATCTCTCCTCTCATTCTTTTGTCCTCTGTGTTACACGTCTGCTTACAGGATCTTGATATTTGCAAATGGCTGCCACCTTTCCCCATAGAACAACAGTCAATGCACTTCACAGCCATTCATTATAACTGAGACAGTTCTGCGAGACATGCTCCTACAATTGGGTGAACATTTAATTCATTCATCTCAAATTCCTCTCTCTGCTACATTATTACCTACTTAAAATAAATGGAGTAATAACTCCTCCTTAATAGCACATAAAATTTCAAATGAATGCACTCGGTGTTTATCCATCAGTGTCCCAAGGGTCTATCTTAATACAAAACATTATTTTCTTATGTAAATGTCTCCAATGGCATCCTTGCAGCCTAAGGTACTTCCAAAATATAAGCAAGGTGATGTACATGCCCTCCAGAAGCACTGATATTGGAGAAGATTTTCATTTATTGTCTCTAAAGCAAAGTACCTTTGTCTGCCAATGCAATTGGTTATCAGTGGCAGTTCAAACCACCACTTGGTTGAGGTTGATTTGTTGACCAGTAATGCTGTTTGCAGATTGCAGGTCACCTCGGGGCTCTCTCTGCACGAATTATAGCTTTAATCCTTCGGGTTGTGCAGTTCCAGCTAATTCAAAGTTGCCGAATATGCCCTGAATCTCCTCAACAGCTTCCCATCCATTGACTCTGTCTACACCTCCCACTGCCTCGGAAAAGCAGCCAGCATAATCAAGGACCCCACGCACTCCGGACATTCTCTCTTCCACCCTCTTCCGTTGGGAAAAAGATGCAGAAGTCTGAGGTCACGTGCCATCTGGCTCAAGAACAGATTCTTCTCTGCTGTCATCAGACTTTTGAATGGACCTACCTTATATTAAGCTGATCTTTCTCTACTCTCTAGCCATGACTGTAACACTACATTCTCCACCTTGTCCTTTCCTTCTCCCCTATGTACTCTATGAATGGTATACTTTGTATAGCACGCAAGAAACAATACTTTTCACTATATAGCATTACATGTGATAATAAATCAAATCAAATCAATCAACAAGGATCATCAAGGATGAATTCAGATGAACCAAAAGCCTGACTGCATTCGCTCACACCACATAGGGGTCAACTCACAGTGCAGTGTTTTCGTGACCTCTCAATCAAGAAAGCGTACAAGGTCTATCAGGGTATTTTCAGAGCACTCATGCAACTGCGGGAGGGAGCCAATTTTACAGGACATTATTCCCACAGTAAAGCCTTGCTTTGATAAGAATGCAGCTCGTAAGAACGCATCCAGTTTTTTGAGTGATTCAGTCTGGTGATGCAAAAACAGCCACAATCTACGGATGATTCTCCAATTTACACGCCTGTTGTGCAACAAGTCCTAACCCCTGAGTTTTGCGTTAGTTAACAGGACATAATGACAATTCAGCATTGCAAGCATGTCAAAGGATCATACTCGAGATAAGATCGCTGGCTGTGTGTGATACGCTACTGGGTTGAATGTTTAAGGCAATGTCATAATTTAAGGCAATAGGATGGTTTGAGCACTTATCAAGGTCAACTCTATCCCAGGCCACGTCATAGAAACATTAAAAAAGGAGTAGGCCATTCAGCCCTGTGAGCCTGCTCCACCATTCATTTTGATCACTTTGTTACAGAACAAATAGATCTAGAGTACATGTTCATAGCTCCTTGAAAGTGGAGTCACAGGTGGACAGAATAGTGAAGAAGGCATTCGGCATGCTTGGTTTCATCAGTCAGAACATTGAATACAGGAGCTGGGACGTCTTGTTGAAGTTGTACAAGACATTGGTAAGGCCACACTTGGAATACTGTATGCAGTTCTGGTCACCCTATTATAGAAACGATATTATTAAACTAGAAAGAGTGCAGAAAAGATTTACTAGAATGCTACTGGGACTTGATGGATTGAGTTATAAGGAGAGGCTGAATAGACTGAGACTTTTTTCTCTGGAGCATAGGAGACTGAAGGGTGACCTTATAAAGGTCCATAAAATAATGAGGGGCATAAACAAGGTGGATAGTCAATATCTTTTCCGAAAGGTAGGGGAGTCTAAAATTAGAGGACGTAGGTTTAAGGTGAGAAGGGAGACTTACAAAAGTATCCAGAGGGGCAATTTTTTCACACAGAGGCTGGAGAGTGTCTGGAACAAGCTGCCAAAGGCAGTAGTAGAGGCGGATACAATTTTATCTTTTAAAAAGCATTTAGGTAGTTACATGGATACGATGGGTATGGAGGGATATGGGCCAAATGCGGGCAATTGGGATTAGCTTAGGGATTTTAAAAAAAGGCAGCATAGACAACTTAGAACATAGAATAATACAGATTAGCACAGGCCCTTCGGCCCTCGATGTTGTGCCAAGCTATGTCCGAACCCAACGTCAAGCTATCCCACTCCCTATCATTTTAGTGTGCTCCATGTGCCTATCCAATAACCATTTGCAAGTTCCTAAAATGGCCAACTCCACTATCACAGCAGGCAGTGCATTTCACACCCCAACCACTCTCTGAGTAAAGAATCTACCTCGGACATCCCTCCTATATCTCCCACCATGAACCTTATAGTTATACCCCCTAGTAACAGCTACATCCACCCGAGGAAATAGTCTCTGAATGCCCACTTTCTCTAACCCCCTCATCAACTTATAAGCTTCTATTAAGTCATCTCTCATTCTCCTCCGCTCTAAAGAGAAAAGCCCCAGCTATCTCAACCTTTCCTCATAAGACCTACCCTCCAAACCAGGCAGCACCCTAGTAAATCTCCTCTGAACTCTCTCCAATTATTCCACATCCTTCTTATAGTGAGGTGAACAGAACTGCACACAATGTTCCAAATGTCCTCTCATCAAGGTCCTGTATAGTTGCAGCATAACCCCGCGGCTCATAAACTCAAACCTCCTATTAATAAAGGCTAAAAAGTTGGGCCGAAGGGCCTGTTTCCATGCTGTAAACCTTTATGATTCTATGATCATGGCTGATCATTAAAATCAACATCCTGATCCTGGTTTTAAAGACACAGAAAGGTAAAATGCAATAGTTAAACTATTAAGATATAATGGGTTCATGAATGAATTGAAATAACTTAGACCTTTCTTTAAGAATGTATCCATAAGGGACAGCAGTTCCAGATGAAACAGTCATTCTAGTGCAAGGCTGCATGCGAATTGCCTTGTTTAAATCGCTAGATGGAACTGAAACTGAATGAACAGAGCTGTGTGTGTGTGTGTGTGTGTGTGTGAGTGAGTGTGTGTGGGGTAGGTGGTGTGCGGGTATGTGCGGTGCGTTGTGTGTGTCTGTGTGGGGGGGTGGTGTGGGGGTGTGTGTGATGTATTTTGTGTGTGTGTGTATATATGTGTGTGTGTATATGTGTGTGTGTGCGCACATGGGGGTTGGTGTGGGGGTGTATGTGGTGTGTTGTATGTGAGTAGGGGGGTAGTGTGGGGGTATGTGTGGTGTGTTATGTGTGTGTGTGTGGAGGGGGTTTGTGGGGATGTGTGTGCTGTGTGTGTGAGTGTGTGCCTGTGTGTGTGTGTGAGTGTGAGTGTGTGTGTGTTGTGTATGTATGGGGGTGGGTGGTGTGGGGGCATGTGTGGTGTGTTGTGTACGTGTATGGGGGGAGGCTGTGGGGGTGTGTGTGGTGTGTTGCGTTGTGTGTGGTGGGGGGGGCTGTGGGTGTGTGTGGTGTGTTTTGTGTGTGATATGTGTGTGTGGAGAGGGGGCTGTGGGGATGTGTGTGGTGTGTTGTGTGTGCTTGCATGTCTGTAGGAGCGACAGTACAATCATCATTCAAACATCGCCCTTACTAATGAGTCACTAAATTTGATTATTGTTTGGTTTGTGAACTTGGATATTTAGCATTTTCAAACAATCTGTCATAACCAATAAACAATCTTTTGACGTAAATAATCTTTAGACAGAGATTTTGAGATGAAGACAGAGGAGTTTCAATTGACACAGGGCTGGATTTTCATCACTGCCTCAGGAACCATGAATGGGGCCAATCTTCGCCATCATGTTTGTGTTCTGAGTGAATACCCATGCACAGTTGAGGTCTGGCAGTAGTTGGGGTTAGCACCTCAGAGTGGGAATTGAAGTGTTCTTTATTTCAGCAACAGGTTAGAAGGCCCAATTCCATTCATGGAACATGGGCCAGGTTCTGTGGCTGCCTATTAGGCCATCCAGTCCTCACCCGCCACACCCTTCCACCCATCCTCTATGCCTCTCCTTACCACCTCATGTTCCCCCATCACATAACCGTCAAGCCTCCTCCATACCCCAATGTCCCTCCCATACCTCTTATGCCCAACCACAACCTCCCTCCTCCCTTGGCCATACCCATTCACTCAATGCTCACTCTGGATGGAATTCACCAGCCCAATAATAACACAGGGAAGTCTCTGAATTGTTCATGAAAAGAAAAATCATCCATTCAAATGCTACTTTAAAATAATTCTCCTTTTAGAAGCTTCTACAACTGTCAACCAAACACACAGTCATTCAACCTACTCTTGAAAATACTTTCTCATCTCAGTGCTCAAATATCTATCAAAATAAACAAACAGCCAATCAAAAATTTCTTCAAAACATTTGAATCACATTGCTTGCTCATAAAACGGCCAATTGAACAAATCTCTGAGTTCCCTTCACAGATGCGTAAACAATACCTGCTGAGCTAAATCTGTTTTTCCCATGCTGATTAAAATGGCAGCTGGCAGGAAACTTACCGAAAATTCAATTTAAGGTGTCTCACCTCCATTTCCAGCTGCCTGATTTAGGCTTGTCTCACACCAGAATAACAAAAATCCACTCTACAGATTTGTAAATGTACATTTTGAATTTTTCTCATAATAAACCCCCTTATTTGTTTAGGTTCTGTGTTAAGTTATTTGTTTTTTCCTTCTATAGCTAACCTCATGTCTCACTTCACTTTAAAATTTCGAAAGGTCAGCTTCAATTTTGCCGTGAGTGATTTTTAAAACTATATGAAAAAATTCAGGGACTTTCCTTAGTTGACTTAGCAAGGAAACATTGCTTCCATCTCAGAGATGTTAGAAACTACTTGTTCTATTTTAATTAGGCATTGGGGCAGCACAGTGGCACAGTTGTTAGCACTGCTGCCTTACAGTGTCAGAGACGCAGGTTCAATTCTGGCCTTGGCTGACTGTCTGTGTGAAATCATTGAATAATAGAAACTCTACAGTGCAGAAAGAGGTCATTTGGCCCATTGAGTCTGCACCGACCACAATCTCACCCAGGCCCTACCTCCATATCTACTCACTAATCCCTCTAACCCACGCATCTAAGGACACTAAGGGACAATTTTAGCATGGCCAATCAACCTAACCCGCACATCTTTGGACTGTGGGAGGAAACTGAGCACCGGGAGGAAACCCATGCAGACACAAGGAGAATGTGAAAACTCCACACAGACAGTGACCCAAACCGGGAATCAAACCCAGGTCCCTGGAGCTGTGAAGCAGCAGTGCTAACCACTGTGCTACCATGCTGCCCATTGGGGTTTGCATATTCTCCCTGTGTCTGCGTGGTTTCCTCCGGGTGCTTCGGTTTCCTCCCATAGTCCAAAGATGTGCAGGTTAGGTTAACTGGCCATGCTAAAATTGACTCTTAGTGTCAGGGGATTAGGAGGGTAAATATGTGGGAATTACAGGGATAGGCCTCGGGTGGGATTGTTGTCGGTCCAGGCTCGATGTACCAAATGGCCTCCTTCTGCTCTGTAGATTCTGTGATTCTATCTACAATGAAATGTTAACCTGTTTTCTCTTTTCAAGTGCTGGAAATTTTGTTTTTATAATTTATGTTTAATTATTATTATTAGACAGAATACGGTTTGGGGGGGAATATCATTGATTCAACATATTATTAAGTTGGGATTCTGCAAAAACATAGCTCCTCAATAATTATTTATTGCAGAAAGTTTCTGATCACAATCACAACACACCACCTACCTCAACACTACCAGCACAAAGGCAATTGTTGGCGCATATCACACCCATCAGGTATGATGATACAATGCTTTAAAGCAATGTATTTTATATATTGTTTTTGGAGAAGGTTGTGTTCATGCTTCAACTCTGTTTATGGCGCCCACTGTCTATGGCTGGCAGCTCGCATGCTGAGCATGTTGTTGATTCATTACTCCTAATTACTGGAGTGTTTAACATAGAACATAGAACACTACAGCACAAACAGGCCCTTCGGCCCACGAGTTGCGCCGATCACATCAACACCTACCAATCCATAGACCTATCTATAACCCCCAATCCCATTAAATCCCATATACTCATCCAGAAGTCTTTTAAAAGACCCCAGCGAGTTCGCCTCCACCACCACTGACGGCAGCCGATTCCATTCACTCACCACCCTCTGAGTGAAAAACTTACCCCTAACATCACTTCTGTACTTGCCTCCCCGCACCTTAAATCTGTGTCCTCTCATAGCGACCATTTCAACCCGGGGAAATAGCCTCTGAGAATCCACCCTATCTATTCCTCTCAACATTTTATAAACTTCTATCAGGTCGCCTCTCAACCTTCGTCTCTCCAGGGAAAAGAGTCCCAGCTCCCTCAACCTAACTTCATAAGACATGCCTCCCAGTCCAGGCAACATCCTTGTAAATCTCCTCTGTACCCTTTCAATAGCTTCTACGTCCTTCCTATAGTGAGGCGACCAGAACTGCGCACAGTACTCCAAATGAGGCCTGACAAGGGTCTTATAAAGTTGCAGCATTACCTCCCGATTCCTAAACTCAATCCCTCGATTAATGAAGTTTGTTTTAATCTGGGCGAATACATTATTGCAATTCTTAGACTTGTTCCCTGGGGTCTCAAAGTACTGTTTGATTCCATTGATTGACAAGAAAATCATGCACGTGTGTGTGTATGGAGCTAGGCTTACAGAGAAAGAAAAAGCAGGCAGTTGCAGTTGAACAGAGAAGTCGCTTTTTCTCTCTCTCTCTCTCTCTCTGTTTCCGGAAAATAAAGTCTGGGGACCTAGGAGAAAATAGGTATCTGTCTCCAGAGGTCTGAAAAAGGCAAGAGGTATTTTCTCCCTTCTTTCTCGCTGGAATTCTCTGGTGTGAAGACAGATTTCCCTCTGCGGGCTGTTGTTGAAGAGTCAGATGATGGAGATCTCTCTGTATCTTTGTCCAGAGGGATTAAAAGACTGGAGAACTGTGAATGCTTGTAAGCCTGTGTGCTTTGCTAACTGATTCTGAAGAAGACTTTATGTCTATGAAGATATTGATTAAATTGTAACTAATAGCTAAGAGTTAAGAATTATACTTTGTCATGTTTAAGTATTTCAATTAGTAAAAGTTATGCTAATTCTTTTTGTTATATTTTAACTGAGGCCATACAGCAGCCTCAGGCAAGGTTAGGGGAGGTGGGATCTGCTTCCTAATTAATGCCTTGTGGTTCCTAGATGAAGTAACACTGGCGTGTTTTTGTTCCCCGGACATAGAATATCTGAAATGCCACTCCTACTATCTTCTGCGGGAGTTCATCTCCGTTATCCTGGTGGCACTTTACATCCCACCCCTTGCAGATGTGAAGATCACGCTGGACAAAATATACACCACTACAAATAGCCTTGAGATGGAACATCTTGAGGCCTTGTTCATCGTGACCGGGGACTTCAAACAAGCCAAGCTTAAGAGCGTACTGCCAAGTTACCACCAACACATCTCCTGTTCCACCAGATGCCCAAACATCCTAGACCACTGCTACACAAACATCAAACACGTCTACTGCTCTATCACCCGCCCACACTTTAGCAAATCAGACCACAAGGCTATGCGCCTGCTCCCAGCTTACAAGCAAAAACTGAAGTGAGAGAATCCGTCAAAGAAAGTCATACAATGTTGGTCTGAGGAATCGGATGATCTCTAATGGGCCTGCTTAGAGTCAGTGGCCTGGTGAGTATTTAAAAGCTCTGTGACCAGCCCGAATGAGTACACCGTTACTGTATCTGACTTCGTTGGTGAGTGTATAGAAGACTGCATGCCAAAGAAGCAAATCTGCGTGTTTCCCAATCGGTAAACATGGATGAACAGGGATATCTACTGCTTGCTGAAGTCTAGGTCTGAAGCGTTCAAGTCAGGTGACACTGAGCTATACAAGAAAGCCAGACATGATCTAAGGAGATTCATCAATGATGCTAAAGGACAGCACCGGACCAAGCTACAGTCCCAGGCTAGCCGCATCAAACCTCGTCGACTGTGGCAAGGCCAGCAAGGCATGAGAGGCTACAAGGTGAGGGCATGTAAAATTGCCCGCTCCAACACATCCCTCCCTGATGAGCTCAATGAATTCTTGTCCAGTTTGAGTCAGGGCATGTAGTCCATCCTGGAAGCCTCGGATGAACCTGTATCTGAGGTCAGCATTGCAGATGTCAGAGCAGCCTTCTCGAAGGTCAACCTATGGAAAGCGACTGGCCCAGATGGGGTACCCAGATGAGCACTCAGGCCTTGTGCGGATCAGCTGGCAGGAGTATTTGCAGATACCTTTACCCTCTTTTCACAAGGATCTTGAAGCAGATGCCGATCTGCTTCAAGAAGACGCCCATCATTCCAGCACCAAAGAAAAGCCAAGCAGCATGCCTTAATGACTATCATCCGGTCACTCTGGCATCCATCATTATGAAATGCTTCAAGGAGTTAGTCATGGCATGAATCAGTTCCAGCCTCCTGGATTGCCTGGATCCATTACAGACGCCCAAACTAATGATCTGGGAATAGGGTTTCAATCCCACCAGCTATTGGACCTTAAATTCAATTGATTAGACAAATTTAGAACTGTAAGCGAGTACCAATAATGGGAACCATGAAACTCTCGTTAATTGTAGTGAACCAGATGGGTTTTCATGGATGTCCTACTAGGAAAGAAATCTGTTATCTTTATCAGGTCTGGCCTATACATGACTTTGAACCTACAGTGATGTGGCGAACTCTTAGTTGTCCTCTGAAATGGCCTAACAGGTCACTCAGTTCAAGGGCAATTAGGAGTGGACCATAAATGCTGGCCTTGCCATCATGCATCATCCCATGAGAGAATTTTAAAAAAAACCCTACAAGATTCACTGCAGTGACTCACCAAGGCTCCTCTGACAGCACCTTCCAAAACTGTGGGCGCTATTACCTGGAAGGACAAAGGCAGCAGATGCAGAAACACCACCACCTGGAAGTTCCCCTCCAAGCCACACACCATCCTGACTTGGAACTGTATCGCTGTTCCTTCACTGTCACTGGATGAAAATCCTGAACTTTCTTCTCAACAGAGTACCTACACCACATAGACAGCAACAGTTCAAGAAGGTGGCTCACCACCACCTTCTCAAGGGCAATTGGAGATCAGCAATAAATGCTGATCTAGCCAGTGTTGCCTATGTCCTGTGAAAGAAAATAATACATGATGCCTTTCAGGTTCCTAAGATGTCTCAAAGCAATTTGCAATGAGATAATTACTGTTGAATTACAGCACAAAACTGGTCATTTGGTCCAAATGGAGTTTATCAGTAAACTCCACTGCAAATGGGCACACAGCATGGTCACATAGAGAATGAGATGAATGATCAGTTCATCCATTCTGAAACTTGGCCGACAGATTCATGAAACATCAATGTCATGACCTGCTAAGAATTAAGATGTACAGTCTGACAAATGATTCCCGAAACTTGGCTACCACAAAATTCCCAAGGTCAGGATACCCTTCTAGACTGGAGCAAGGTTCAAACCTCTGAATCACCAGTATGGCACGGTTAGTCATTGTTATTCTCTGGATCCACTATCTCCATTTGACACTGAGCCATCTTACGAAGGATCTTAGCAATTAGAGGTGACATTAAAAGTATCTACACGAACAGAAAGAATCACCAGGCCTGCGTGACGTGTAGGCTTTTAAATAAAAAGACTACAGATAACATCCTTGCTTTCAAAATAGCTAATACGAGATGGCTCCCAGCTAGCACAATCTGTCAAGGCAGAAACACTGGAGGAGGTTAGATCATGTCATAAATGATAAGTGTAAAGTGAGGCGAGTTTATCACCCACATCTGAATCACCACATGCATTACTGCCTGGAAGCGCACATTTGTCTTGTACGATAATGTAAGGGAAATTAGGTGTTGCCACAGCAAAATTAGTTGTGTTGCTGTTGGCCGGTATCCCTGTATATATCCAATAACTCAGGCTTCAAAGATTCTGTCTGTTGTGACTCACATCGAAGTGTCGGTTGCCATTCCATCAAAACCCAGATTCTAGCTCAAGGTTGAAAACTTAAGCACCAGTTACCGATTTATCTCGGGGAGAAGGCTGGATAAATCAGTAACTAGTGCTTAAGTGACACTGAGCTAGCTTTCAAAAAAGCCCGTGTATCAAGGGCAAAAAAGCGGAAGAAACAAAACGATGGGATACAGGCAAGATAAGCATCAATGGAAAAAGCAAGTTGGGCATTCATACAGGCCTTTCACAGCCTTCGAGACATCCCAAAGTGTTTCTCGTTGTCCGACCTACACTGGCAACTCCCAGTCCTGACAGTGGGGTTGCCAATCTGCCACTCTTGAAGGGTGTCCCTTATTGGCCGTCTTGATATGGAGATGCTGGCGTTGGACTGGGCTAAACACGGTAAGAAGTCTCACAACACCAGGTTAAAGTCCGACCAGTTTATTTGTGACACACCTGACAAAGGAACAGCATTTCCGAAAGCTTGTGGGTTTACTATCAAATAAACTGGTTGGACTTTAACCTGGCGCTGTGAGACTTCTTATCTTACTGGCCGGCCAGCCTCGGGAGCCAGCCCACTGTTTTTAACTGAATGGGGGCTCCTGCAACTGGCCCGGTGTCAGGATTGGGATACTGGGATGAAAATCCAGCCCAGCGTATTTTTAGCAGGATCCTGCCGAATAGTTTAAACTAGGCAAGAACGTACAAGTGTGTGAACTGCTCACGTTGGTAAGTGCAGCTGCCAGTGAGATACTGCAGCATAAGGGATGTCCCGATTCCATGCTGAATTAGCTGGTGTCACCTATCGAGATAGGGTGCTGCAATTGTCCTTATCGCCCCTGGCTGAAGATGGAAAAAATTATCCAGTTTTTGCTGGAAAATATGAAAGTTAAAATATGCATAAGGTAGGGGAGTCTAAAGCTAGAGGGCATAGGTTTAAGGTGAGAGGGGAGAGATGCAAAAGTGTCCAGATGGGCAATTTTTTCACACAACGAGGTGTCTGGAACAAGCTACCAGAGATAGTAGTAGAGGCGGGTACAATTTTGTCTTTTAAAAGGCATTTAGGTAGTTACATGGGTACGATGGGTATAGAGGGATATGGACCAAATGCGGGCAATTGGGATTAGCTTACAGGTTTTTAAAAAAAGGGTAGCATGGACAAGTTGGGCCGAAGGGCCTGTTTCCATGCTGTAAACCTCCAGTACTCCATGGCATGGAAAAACAGTGAAGCTACAACATGGATACAGACCAGTCAGTCCATCCAGCCTTCACCCAGCAATTTAAAGTAAAGTAAAATTTACTTATTAGTCACAAGTAGACTTACATTAACACTGCAATGAAGTTACTGTGAAAATCCCCTAGTCACCACACTCTGGCACCTGTTCGGGTATACTGAGGGAGAATTTAGCATGGCCAGTGCACCTAACCAGCATGTTTTTCGGACTGTGGGAGGAAACCGGAGCACCTGGAGGAAACCCAGGCAGACACGGGGAGAATGTGTAAACTCTGCGCAACAGTGACCCAAGCCAGGAATCGAACCCGGGTCCCTGGCACTGTGAGGCAGCAGTGCTCACCACTGTGCCACCGTGCTGCCCATGCAATGTGTGCAATTGTGTAGATGTGCACACACATGTCTATGTGTTTGTGCACCTATATGCTTCTCTGTACGCGCCGGGTGGGAAGTAGATCAGGCTCAGTGATCATATCTGTATAAAAGAAAGACTGGAATTTATACTGCCTCTTTCGCCATCACAGGATGTCCCAGAACACTTTACAACCAATGACGTCCTGTTGAAGTGGAGTCATTGTTGCGATGTACGAAAGGTGGTATCCAATCCCTGCACAGCAAGCAGCAATGTGGTAATAATCAGGTGGCCTATTCCTGTATTGCTAACTGAGGGATAAATATAGGCCAGGTCATCAGGGATAACTCCCCTACTCCTCTTTGAAATAGTGTCATTGGGTCTTTGACATCCACCTGAGGGGACAGAAAGGTTTAGCATCTCAAGTGAAAGACAGAACTTCCTGCAGTATAAAGGATTGGCACATTAACACGAACTGAATGCTATATCACCCACACAGTGATGTAAGAGAATACATGGCTTGCATCTTAGGATCAGTCTAGTATTGTATAGAGCCGAGTGTACAAACAATGAAACAATTCCCAGCTTGAACCCATATACACTGTTATTTACATTAATACATAGTTAGACCAGAAGACATAGGAGCAGAATTAGGCCATTCAGCCCATCGAGTCTGCTCCGCCATTCAATCATGGCTGATATTTTTCTCATCTCCATTCTCCTGCCTTTTCCCCATAATTGCTGATCTCTCATTAATCAAGAGGTTAACGTATTTAACCTACTTAAGTGTATGAAGGCTTCATTAAGACCCACTGAACGGTATCCAATGTTCTACATCTCCAACAGTGTAGCACCTCTTCAGTGCTGCCCCTGATTGTGTTGGCTTTTTGATTTTTGCTCCCATGTCCTTGGGCCTTAAACCGACAACTTTCTGACTCAGAATCATGGAATCCCTACAGTGCAGAAGGAGGTCATTCAGCCCATCGAGTCTGCACCAACCACAATCCCACCCAGGTTCCACCCCCACAACCCCATGCATTTACCATAGCAATCCCCCTAACACTAAGGGGCAATTTAACATGGCCAATCCATCTTTCAGACTGTGGGACGAAACCGGAGCACCCGGAGGAAGCCCACGCAGACACAGGGAGAATGTGCAAACTCCACACAACAGCAACCCAAGCTGGGAATCGAACCTGGTTCCCTGACGTTGTGAGGCAGCAGTGCTAACCACCGTGCCATCTTGCTGCCTCAGAAGCGAGCATGCCAGCCACAGTGGCCAGCCAGTTTGCTTCTGCTCTTCAGTGCTTCAGTTTGTATGCAAAGAATAGTGTGTCAGAGGGAAAGCAGTGCATGAGAAGTCATCTCAAAGAATTACTGCCTGTAAGGAAAGAAAGGGAGAACATTGAAAATAAAAAGGGCAAACCATGTGCTCTGCGTGGGCTGCGTTGCTTCAGTATTGCCCTTAGCTGCAGCTCCAGGCTGTCATGTAAGGGATGCTGTTCGGGGGACCAGAACTGGTAGCAGCCACATTGAGAGAGACCCTGAAGGATATTCATCACTTAGAATTCAGGACATGATCTGTCATTCACTCGCCTGTCTTTGGCTCTTTGCAACTCGTTCGACAAAGCTCTTTGAATTCTGTTTTTTGTGTAAGCGATAAGATAAGTGGCAGATCAGTGGTTTGTCATTTTTTATTGCTGACAATAATGAATAGCAAATGTGCCGCACTTTAAGAGATAAAGGTCACATCACCGGGAGAAGCTGGAATTTAAATACAACTAATTAATACTGCCTGCTTAAAATGATCACAACAATATGATAATCTAAATCTTTGGTGCTTAATGCATTAATCTGGAGAGGCTGACATTTTACAGTCGAGGGAAAGTGAAACTTCAGCATCCATGCAAAGGAGGAATGGACAAGATACTTTTTGAAATTGCAATTATTACAGAAGCGACATGTTATGAGATGTGTGTTTTTTGGAAGGTGCTTTCAATTTGATAAAATGGAGGAATGAAGGGGACCATGTGATCTGTCCTGAATCGGCTGATGACAAACCCAGGTTGCGTGGTTATTACAGATTAAGGCGGGGGGTGGTGGCGGAGTGGTGGGAGCCATGTTGCTTTATTAGGAAGAATGTGCAAGGTGTTCACACGTATAGACAATGGAAGAAGTGTCTGTGGCAAAAGTGGATAAACTGTAAGGCCAAAACCCTACTACCTTGATTTCAGGGTGGGCGAGGTTTCCAGAATGAAAATCTACAAGATTATGAGAGGCATGGACAGAGTGGATAGTCAGAAGCTTTTTCTCAGGGTGGAAGCATCAATTACTAGGGGGCACAGGTTTAAGATACGAGGGGCAAGGTTTAGAGGAGATGTATGAGGCAGATTCTTTACACAGAGGGTCATGGGTGCTTGGAACTCGTTGCTGAGGGAGGTAGTGGCAGTGGATTCCGTAGTGACTTTAAGGGGCATCTTGACAAATACATGAATAAGATGGGAATAGAGGGATATGGTCCCCGAAAGGGTAGAGGGTTTTGGTGAAGTTGGGCAGCATGGTTGGTGCAGGCTTGGAGGGCCAAAGGGCCTGTTCCTGTGCTGTAATTTTCTTTGTTCTTTGGCTTCGGGCGGGATTTTACAATCTTGCCCAAATGAAGCCACAAAATCCCGCCCTAAGTTTCCAAAGCCTCAGGAACGTATCGTAAACAAGTATATATTTCAACTGTCAATTTATTTCAAGATAGGATAGATTGGCATAGCTAATCGGCTTTTCTATCTGGATCCGAGGCCCGTATGATTAATATTGCCATGGAAATAGGCTTTGAAGGGGAAAGGGCACATAGAAAGTCATTGTAGGATTTGATTACAAGCTTCTTCAAAAACAAAATATTCCTGAACTTCATAGGTAGGGCAGTATGCCAGGGTCATGACAGGAACAGGCAGAGGTGGCAAGTCCTTATGGTTCATCATGCAGGAATGCAGGTGAAGCTCACATTGAGATTGAAAGGACCAAATTTGTGAGGGTTTAAAACAAGGCTGGAAGATTTGCCAAGCTTGAGCTAGAGGGAGAATCTCTGGGTAAACCCTCACCACGAAAGGCAGTTCTGGGGTTAGAAGTCACCAGCCTGGGAAAGGAAAAGAATGAAAGTAATCCCTCATGTGCTAAGAATCACCTTGGACTAGTTCTGTAAGAACATTGTGTAACTAAAAGGACAGAGGAAAACATAACTGAGGTGGGAGTTTTTTTGTTGTTTTAAAGGATAAATGGGGGATCTTTTCTGTCATATAAACTATAAGTTGCCAACTGAAATAATGCTTAATCAATGG
Organism: Carcharhinus amblyrhynchos; assembly: GCF_965287045.1. Taxonomy (NCBI): domain Eukaryota; kingdom Metazoa; phylum Chordata; class Chondrichthyes; order Carcharhiniformes; family Carcharhinidae; genus Carcharhinus; species Carcharhinus amblyrhynchos. The sequence goes on from NC_137333.1 coordinate 97,383,842, forward strand.
TGCTTTTAGCTTGCTTGTTAAAATAAAAGTCTTAATATGTGAAATCTCATCATGTCAGCTGTTGACTGGAAATTCAAATCTTGTTTTAAAAGTTATTGGTTTTTCTGGAGATCATAACACAATGTGATGGGATGAGGGAGTACTCACACGAAGTGGGCGGAGTAAATTAAGTCTATTTTCTCTGAAGTTTAAAACGGGGGCTTGATGGGCTGTACATAGAGAGATTGGTCCTGTTGGTTGGGGAATCTAAAATGTGGGGGGACACAGTCTCCGGTAAGGGACTGATCATTTAGGACTCAGATGAGGAGAGGTCACTTCACTCGGAGGGTTGGGAATCTTTGGGTTTCTCTACCCCACAGGGTTAGAGAAGCCCTGGTGAAATTTTTCAAGTGATATGGAGTGCAGGCAGGAAAGTGGAGTTGAAACCTGAGATCAGACACGATCGTATTGAGTAGGGGAGCAGACTCGATGAGCCGACTGGTCTACTCCTGGATCCTACTCTTTATTTTCTTCGTGTTCAACTTATCAATGTAGCCTCCAATCCTTTCATCTTTATGTGTTTATCTAGCCTCCCTTAAAAGCACCTGTGCTGACTGTCCCATCATCCCCTTATGGTAGTGAGTTCCGCATGCCAAATACTGTAGGAAGTCTCACAACACCAAGCTAAAGTCCAGCAGGTTTATTTGGAATTACGAGCTTTCAGAGCATGACTCCTTCATCAACGACTCACCTGATGAAGGAGCAGTGCTCTAAAAGCCTGTGATTTCAAATAAACTTGTTGAACTTTAACCTGGTGTTGTGAGCCTTCTAATTGTGCCCACCCCAGTCCAACATCGGCATCTCCACATCATGCCAAGCACTGTCCACATAAAAAACTTTCTCCTGAATGAATAATTGGATTTGTGTGGTACTAGTGAGAGGCAACATGTTTTGTGAAGGGGAGATCATGTCTCGTGAACTTGATAGAGTTTTTTGATGAAGTGATGAAGACGATTGATAAGGGTAGGGCAATGGATGTTGTCTACATGGACTTCAGTCCCTCATGGCAGACTGGTGCAGAAGATGAAGTCGCATGGGATCAGAGGTGAGCTGGCAAGGTGGATACAAAATTGGCTCAGTCAAAGAAGATAGAGGGTAGCAGTGGAAGGGTGCGTTTCTGAATGGAGGGCTGTGACAAGTCGTGTTCCTCAGGGATCAGTGCTGGGACCATTGCTGTTTGTAATATATATATATAAATGATTTGGAGGAAAATGTAACTGAATTGATTAGTAAGTTTGTAGACAACACAAAGGTTGGTGGATTTGCGGATAGCAATGAGGACCATCAGAGGAAACAGCAGGATATAGATCAGTTGGAGATTTGGGCGGAGAGATGGCAGATGGAGTTTAATCCAGACAAATGTGAGGTAATGCATTCTGGAAAGTCTAATACAGATCGGAAATATACAGTAAATGGCAGAACCCTTAAGAATACTGATAGGCAAAGGGATCTGGGTGTACAGGCACACAAGTCACTTAAAGTGACAATGCAGTTGGAGAAGGTAGTCAAGAAGGCATACGGCATGCTTGCCTTCATTGATCGGGATATTGAGTTTAAAAATTGGCAAGTCATGTTGCAGTTTTATAGAACCTTAGTTAGGCTGCACTTAGAATGTAGTGTTCAATTCTGGTCGCCACACTACCAGAAGGATGTGGAGGCTTTGGAGGGGATACAGAAAAGATTTACCAGGATGTTGTCTGGTCTGGAGGCATCAGCTATGAGGAGAGGTTGGAGAAACTTGGTTTGTTCTCATGGAGCAAAGGAGGTTGAGGGGTGACCTGATAGAAGTCTACATTATGAGAGGCAAGGACAGAGTGGATAGCCAGGGTGAGAGTCAATTATTAGGGGGCATAGGTTTAAGGTGCGAGGGGCAAGATTTAGCACTGCTGCTTCACAGCTCCAGGGACCTGGGTTCGATTTCCGGCTCAGGTCACTGGCTGTGTGGAGTTTGCACATTCACCTCGTGTCTGCGTGAGTTTCCTCCGGGTGCTCTGGTTTCCTCCGACAGTCCAAAAATGTGCCGGCTAGGTTGATTGGCCATGTTAAAATTGCCCCTGAGATGCGGGAATAGTGGGTAAAATATACAGGGATATGGGGGTTGGGCCTGGGTGGGATTGTGGTTGGTGCAGACTCGATGGGCCAAATGGCCTCTTTCTGTACTGTAGGATTTCTATGATATGATTTCTAAAGGAGATGTACGAGTAGATTTTTTACACAGAGAGTAGTGGGTGCTTGGAATTCAAGCAGATATGGTAGTGACTTTTAAGGGGCATCTTGACAAGTAAATTAATAAGATGGGGATAGAGGGATATGGTCCCCGGAAGGGTAGGGGGTTTTAGTTAAGTTGGGCAGCATGGTCGGTGCAGGCTTGGAGGGCCGAAGGGCCTGTTCCTGTGCTGTAATTTTCTTTATTCTTTGTACCTTATATTTATGCTCCCTAACTCTGGCTAAACCCAACAAGTGGAAAAATCTTGTCTACACCTACATACTGAACTCTTACTCTTCGAAATCTCAAAGAATTCTATCCAGTCGCTCTCCAAATTTTCACTTTCTGACCGAAAAGAGCGCCAGCCTGTACGAGCTTTCCAGACAGGTACAACTTCTTAACCTAGTTATTAAATGTCTGCTGATGGTTCAGTGGTACAATGGTTTGGACTGAAATACTTCCTATAGTTCAGTGCGTAGAACCACAGAATCCTTACAGTGCAGAAGGAGGCCTTTCAGCCCATCAAGTCTGCGCCAACTCTCCATAAGATGGTCACACCCAGGTCCACCCACTCTGCCCTAACCCCGTAAATTTGGGCATTTACCATGGCTATTCCGCTTAACTTACACATCTTTGAACACTAAGGGGTAATTCAGCATGATCAATCTCCCGAATCTGCAAATCTTTGGAGTGCAGAGAGAGTTTTATTCCCTTAATTATATAATGACCTATCTGGCAGTGCCTGCTGCTCACACTACACACCTGCAGTAAAAAGTGTGCTATTTCCTATCACTTGCATCATCTTGCACATGCGTGGTGTAAGAGTAGAAACATTTTTAGGAGGAAGGAGAGTCTTTTAGTCCTATCTTATTTCCCTGTCCAAAATTTAATACGATTCTGTCTCTCTCCAAAACTGCTACCCAATTGTTCATTTATATCGTCTGGCTCAATGGTGCTCTCGGATAACTTTCTACACAAATCCATTACCTGTTCGGTAATGTGCCTGTCTTCCCTTCTTATAAAATTCTAACAGGACTAGACAGGGTAGATGCAGGGAGGATATTCCCAGTGGTGAGGGAGTCCAGAACCAGGGGTCACAGTCTGAGGATTCAGGGTAGCCCATTTAGGATGGAGGTGAGGAGACATTTCTTCACCCAAAGAGTGGTGAGCCTGTGAAATTCATTACCGCAGGAAGTTGTTGATGCTAAAACATTGGGTGTATTCAAGAGGCAGCTGGATATAGCACTTGGGGCGATGAGATCAAGGATTATGGGCAGAAAGTAGGATTAGGCTATTGAGTTGGCTGATCAGCCATGATCGTAATGAATGGTGGAGCAGGCGCGAAGGGCCGAATGGCCTCCTCCTGCTCCGACCTTCTATGTTTCTATGTCTATTTTTTTCACGTTTGAACTATTTCCTGGCAATTGAACCCTCTGCCATCATGACCAAAATAGCCTGGATTGCATTTTTTTTGGGGCGGCAGGTGGTGCAATGGTTAGCACTGCTGCCTCACAGCTCCAGAGACCCGGATTCGATTCCCGCCTTGGGTCACTGTGTGGAATTTGCATGATCTCCCTGTGTCTGTGTGGGTCAGTTTCCTCCCACAGTCCAAAAATATGCTGGTTAGGTAGACTGGCCACGTTAAATTCTCCCTCAGTGTGCCCGAACAGGTACCGGAGTGTGGTGACTCGGGGATTTTCACAGTAACTTCATTGCAGTGTGGATGTAAGCCTACCCGTGACTAATAAATAAACTTTACTTTATTAGAGTCACAAGTAGGCTTACATTAACACTGCAATGAAATTATTGTGAAATTTCCGAAATTGCCACACTCCGGCATCTGTTCGGGTACAGTAAAGGAGAATTTAGCATGGCCAATGCATGCAACCAGCATTTTTTTCGGACTGTGGGAGAAAACCAGAGCACCCGGAGGAAACCCAGGCAGACACAAGGAGAACATGTAGACTCCACACAGACAGTGACCCTAGCTGGGAATCAAGCCCGGGTCCCCACACTTGGAATACTGTGTGCAGTTCTGGTCACCCTATTATAGAAAGGATATTATTAAACTAGAAAGAGTACAGAAAAGATTTACTGGGATGCTACCGGGACTTGATGGATTGAGTTATAAGGAGAGGCTGAATAGACTGTGAGGCAGCAGTGCTAACCACTGTGCCACCGTGCTGGCTTTGAGAAAAAAAGTGACTGAGAACACAATTCCTGAAAGACAATGCTTGAAAAGGCTCGATTACCTTGAAGAGCAACCAGGATGTTAACCACTTGCACAGTTTGAAGAGCCAGCTGGTGTGTTTGTAGAGATCTGTGTTGACAACCCCTGGGTCTACTACATTTGATGTCACGTGGCTCCCGTCAGTTGCCAGACGCTGCTGCAGTTGGTATGAGAAAAGGACGAGGGCAAGTTTGCTCTGTGCATAAGCTCCGTGGGGTGAATAATGAAGTCTGCATGGAGAGAAGCAACAAAATTGTATGGGCCAGTGCTATAACAATTTATTAGTTAATGCAATCCATGTACTGAACAACACTTGGCAGCAATTCACAATATTGTTTTCTTGTTGCACTCACATCACGTCCTTGCCTCTGTTTTTTAAATACAATTCTTTTCCATTTTTTAAATGCAATTCTTTTCTGTGCTTCCCTTGAGGAATATGGGTCCTAATTGCAGACAGTACATTCTAGTGGCTCAGCCAACCTACACTCAGCGAATGTTCTGGGGACCGGGTTCGAATCCCACCATGGCAGATGGAGGAGTTTAAATGTAATTAAAAAAATCTGGAATTGAGAATCTACTGATGTCTATGAAGCCGTTGTCGATTGTCGGAAAAACCCACTTGGTTCATTAATGTCCTTTAAGGGAGGAAATCTGCCGTCCTTGCCTGGTCTGGCCTACATGTGACTCTAGAGCACAGCAATGTGGTTGACTCTCAACTGCCCTGCAAGGACAACTAGGGATGGGCAATAAATGCTGGCCAGCCAGTGACGCCCATGTCCCACGAGTGAATTAAAAAAAAAGTACCTCAAGACGACCAATGTGTATTAGTCTGGACTGTATTTATCAGCAAGATAGTCCACCAAGTTGAACATTGTAACAATCCCTAACACTGTTCTCATTCTGCACCCACGCTTGGTCATTTACAGACCAGGGAGATACTGGCAGCATGTGCGGGATACTCGATTAAATTCTCCCCCTTCGTTCCACGGTTGGGAAGGAGGGAAGCTAAAGTTAATTACAAGGCTTCCACTGCCTCACATCACGGAAGGAACATGCGACTGAATCTGCATTTTTTTCAAGTACTGTCGTTATGCAAGCTTGAGGGCTTTTGGGACATAATCTTAAAATCAGAGCTAGGCTGCTCTGGAAACACTTCTTCACACAGAGGGTTGTGGGAATTTGGAACTTCCTCCCACATAAAAATATTGAGGCTGAGGGTAGGCGGTCAATAGAGCATTTCAAACTGCAATTGGGCAGCACCGTGGCACAGTGCTTAGCACTGCTGCCTCACAACGCCAGGGACCTGGGTTCAAATCAAGCCTCAGGTCACTGTCTGAGTGGAGTTCACACATTCTCCCCATGTCTGCATGGGTTTCCTTCAGGTGCTCCAATTTCCTCCTACACCCCAAAGATGTGCGGGTTAGGTTGATTGACCATGCTAAATTGCCCCTTAGTGTCAGGGGGATTAGCAGGGCAAATACGTAGGGATATAGGGATGGGGTCTGGGTGGGATTATTGGTGGTGCAGGGTCAATAGGCTGAATGGCCGCTTTTTGCACTGTGGGGATTCTATGATTCTATGAAAGTGGAGTCACAGGTGGACAGAGTGGTGGAAGGAGGCATTCAGCATGCTTGGCTTCATTGGTCAGAACACTGAATGCAGGAGTTGGGACAAGTTGAAGTTGAAGTTGTACAAGACACTGGTAAGGCCACACTTGGAATATTGTGTGCAGTTCTGGTCACCCTGTTATAGAAAGGATATTATTAAACTAGAAAGAGTACAGAAAAGATTTACTGGATGCTACCGGGACTTGATGGATTGAGTTATAAGGAGAGGCTGGGGGGTTTCCTTATAGAGTCTACAAAATAATGAGGGACATAGACAATATCTTTTCCCAAAGATAGGGGAATTTAAAACTAGAGGGCATAGGTTTAAGGTGAGAGGGGAGAGATACAAAAGTATCCAGAGGGACAATTTTTTCACACAGAGGGTGGTGAGTGTCTGGAACAAGTTGCCAGAGGTAGTAGTAGAGCGGGTACAATTTTATCTTTTAAAAAGCATTTAGATAGTTACATGGGTATGATGGGTATAGAGGGATATGGGCCAAATGCGGGCAATTGGGATTAGCTGAGGAATTAAAAAAAAAAGGGGCGGCATGGACGAGTTGGGCCGAAGGGCCTGTTTCCATGCTGTAAACCTCTATGACTCTAATTGACAGGGTTTTGTTCAGCAAGGGTGTTAAGAATTACAGATTCAAGTAGGCAGATGGAACTAAAATACAGATTAGCTCTGTGTTAACTAAATGCCAAACTAGGCTTGAGATGCAGAATGGTCCATTCTCTGTTGCCTGTGTTCTGGGCCAATAAAAGAACAAACACAGGATATATACTGTGCTTGCTGTCTTGCAGATATAAGTCTGAGAACTCTGCAGGAAGAGATCTTATTTTCATTGCACACTGGGATCTGCCACCTGCAGATTCTGTGGGTAAACCTAATATGCTGTGAACATCTTTGTGTGTTTCGGTCATTCTGCATTCAATCCTTGGAAACTAAAGGTATGGCGACTCAACTGATTTACATCAGAAGTGGTGCAGTCTCCCTTGCATTATCTGGCTGCATGTTATAAAGGTGGTATGCATTTCGAACAGGGTGAGTTCCGTCCTTATTTCAAATGCTACAGAGATTGCATTAACCTACCCCCCCAGTCTTTCTCTTGAGTAAAATCAGAAACTACTGGATAAACTCAGCAGGTCTGGCACCACCTATGGCGAGAGAGACAGAGTTAATGTTTCAGGGCAATGGCCTTTCGTCAGAACTCAAAAAAGTTAAGAGATTTTAACAGTTTTTAAACAAGTGCACAGCGAGGGAAAAGAGAAAGTGATGAGAGGGTGGTTGGGGGGTGGTGGGGGAGGCAGTTGGAAGAAGAGGTGATTTGGGAAAAAGAAATGGGGAGATCTGTGAGGGGATGCAAAGCACCATTAATTAAACATCAAAACGAACAAAGGATAAGCACCTGGAAAAGATTGTTTTTATTCAAAGGACAAAGAACAAAGAAAAGTACAGCACAGAAACAGGCCCTTCAGCCCTCCAAACCTGTGCTGATCATGATGCTCTGACTGAAAAAAACCTTCTGCCTTTATTCGGACCATATCCCTCTATTTCCGCCCTATTCATGCACCCATCCAGATGCCTCTTAAATGTTGCTAATGTGTCTGCTTCGACCTCTCCTTCTGGCAGCGCATTCCAGGCACCCACCACTCTCTGCATGAAAAACTTACCCTGCACATCTCCCTTAAACTTTCCCCCCTCACCTTGAATCTGTGCCCCCTAATAATTGTCACTTCCACGCTGTGAAAAAGCCTCTGAATATTCACCCCATCTGTGCCTCTCATTCGTTCATGGAATGTGGGCATCACTGGCTGGGCCAGTATTTATTGCCCATTCCTGAGGGCATTTAAGAGACAACCACATTGCTGGGGCTCTGGAGTCACATATAGGCCAAACCAGGTAAGAACAACAGATCTCTTTCCCTAACAGACATTTGTGAACTAGATGGGGTTTTTTTTAATGACAATTGACAACGGTTTCATTGTCATCATTAGACTTCCAATTCCAGAATTTTAGTGAATCCAAATTTCACCATCTGCTGTGGTGGGATTTGAACTTGGGTCCCCAGAGCATTACCCTAGCTCTCTGGATTACTAACCCAGTGACAGTACCACTGCGCCATTGCTTCCCCAGATGTGTAGAGTAAGTGTAAATGACAATGGTGGAACAGTTACAACCTGAAATAGTTACAATCTGAATCAGTCACGGTCTGAATCAGTTACGGTCTGAAACAGTTACGGTCTGAATCAGTTACAATCTGAAACAGTTACGGTCTGAAACAGTTACAGTCTGAAACAGTTACGGTCTGAAAGTTAGTCTGAAACAGTTACAGTCTGAAACAGTCACAATCTGAAACAGTTACAAATCTGAAACAGTTATGGTTTGAAAGTTAGTCTGAAACAGTTACGGTCTGAAACAATTACAACCTGAAACAGTTACACTCTGAAACAGTTACACTTTACACTCTGAAACAGTTACACTTTACACGCTGAAACAGTTACAGCCTGAAACAGTTATGGTCTGAAACTTCTGGGCTCAATGTTGAGTCCAATAGGCCAGAAAGAGCTTCATTAAAAAAAATCTGAGCTGCCGTTTTTCAATCTAGTCAGAATGGGAATGGGATAGAGAATTAAATGTGGCAGCAGTTGAAGGATCAGGGTCTCATTTATGGACTGAACAGACGCCTTTTTTCATAGGGTCATGGGATGTGTGTGTTGCTAGCATTGTCAACATTCAGTGTCCATCCCTAACTGCCCTTGTGAAGGAGGCAAAGAGCCAGTGTCCAGCAAAACAATCACTCAGTCTGCACTTTACTTCTCCAAAGCAGAGGAGACACGTTAAATATCTAACATTTTCCAGTTCTGACAAAAGATCATTGACCTGAAGTGCTTATTTTGTTTCTCTATGCTATCTGCGTATTTACAGCATTTTCTGTAATAGTTTAAGATTTGCAGTATCTGCAGTATCTTGCTGAATATAACAAGCTGTTGTGTCTAGTGTACACACCTTGTTATATCCAGTGTATGCACCCTGTCGTATCCCGTGTACATGCCCTGCCATGTCCAGTGTACGCCCTCTGCCATGCCCAGTGTACATTCCCTGTCGTGTCCAATGTATAATACCATGCTTGATATTAAAATAACTGCAGAACTCCAAACATAAAGGAATTATTATGGAATTATCAGTGCTGTTGGTGAATGAAATGACCTATGCCATTCTATAAGTAAGCTCTTATACTCAGAATTAATGACAAAATAATTAACTATGCCTGGAATGATAATTGGAGATGCTAGAGGAAGCTAATTTCTGGATTTGGCTAGACCCCTGGGAGGGAATTACAGGCAATAATTTAGTCAATGGGGTTTAGACATCTTAAACATAGAATGATTGATGCCTGGAAGTTGTTACAAGCTAATATTCCAAATTAGTTGTTCATTTACTGTTTTGTACTGGGTAAGATCTACAAATGCTGCATGTAACCAGCTTGACATTTCCCCTGCCCTGCTGTTAAAGTACACAACAATAACAATACCAAAGGGATGAGGACAGGGTATTATGTGGGGCCCCTCCTGTGTTGGAACAGACAAGAGTGAAGCTTATTTCTCGGTAGTTCATTAGCAGACATGTTAAATTACTCTAATTATGAAGTGACGGGTGGAAGCTGGATGCTGTCCTGGAGACTTTTCCAATCTTACAACCCTTGCTCGGCCATATTAATACAGCTCAGGCGCGTACGCTGCAGTACTTGTGAGCAGAAAAGCTCTGTGAGGCTTCTCACAGCGGGTGGTATTCCCCAAGCATGAGCTGTCTGCAATATCACAAATTTAAAATCTTATTTAACATTTTTTGAGAACACAAAGTCATATTCCACTGACAACTCTACCATGCGACCATCTCTCTTGATCTTCTCACTTCCTCAGAGCTGTCAGGCTGCTGGGGTCCAAAATCCACATCTGGATTAGCATATTTTTCCACCTGTCAGATATCCTCTCCCAGGCCACTGGTCAGCTGAGTGTGCAACCTTGGTGTCCCCTCTGACCCTGAGCTAGTCTTCCAATCCCATATCCTGTCCATCACCGAGATGGTCTACTTTCTCTAATGTGGTCTGCTTTCTTGTCCATTCTTTGCCTTTTGCAATGTTCGAGTGAACAACACCTCACCTTCTGGTTGGGCATTTTACAGCCTTGCGGACTAAACTTTGAGATAGAGTCATAAATGTTCACAGCGTGGAAACAGGCCCTTCAGCCCAACTTACCCTTTTTTTAAACCCCTAAGCTAGTCCCAATTGCCTGCATTTGGCCCATATCCCTCTATAGCTATCTTACCCATGTAACTGTCTAAAAGCTTTTTAAAAGACAAAATTGTACCTGCCTCTACTACTCCCTCTGGCAGCTTGTTCCAGCCATTCATCACCCTCTGTGTGAAAAAATTGCCCCTCTGGACAAAATGTTGTTTCTCTCCACTCTCACTTTAAACCTTTGCCCTCTAGTTTTAGACTCCCCCATCTTTGGGAAAAAATATGGCGGAGCAGACTCAATGGGTTGAATGGCCTAATTCTGCTACAATGTCTTATGGTCTTTTTCTCATCTGATAAGACTGACGTAACTTTTATTTCCTCGTTTAGCTCTTAAAATATTATTACAAACAGTCCCATTTTCTTGTTCCTTTATGTCTGATTTTTATCCCCTTTTAATCCTCCCTGGAATTCTCCTCGTAGCTCTGAAGCTTTTCGCTTTCTTCGTTGTAACAACTCATGCCGATGTTTGGTTCTATTCCTTTAACCAATGATCAGAAGACCCAAGATCAGACCAACTACGCCTTGACAGATGACATGGAGATGCTGAAGTTGGACTGGGGTAAACACAGTAAGCTGGGAGACTTTTGACAGATGACAACAGCATTTGAATCAGGCAGCTATTTTAGACAAACATGCGAGTGTATGAATAATCTACTCTACATTTTAAAGACTCAAAAGTTGCCTTTGTTAAGGCAACACTTCATTGGTTTAGGCATCAAAGTCAACTGCATCACTGTCTACAGTAATGCCATGTAAGTAACCTTACTGTGACAAGTCTTTGCTAAAATAGTGCATGATCTATCCCTTTGTGGTGCCTTGCTGGGAGAGAAGTACAAAAAAAGCTTGCGCTGGACACACAGAGCGCCAAATCTCTTAAGACTTACACCACAAATGTCAGCCTCAGGAATTGCTAGATGGGCCATCTAGTTCTCCTTCTACTTTCCTGGGAGTCACAAGATATGATGCTAATGGCACTGCTAACCAAATGTCACCTTCAATCTCTATCAGTCCGTCTGCAACAGGTCCAAAAAGGACTTAAGCTAATAGAGCCAAAATCACCACTTTCCTTCCCACGTCTGCAACACTTAACTCTTTCACGTCTCATATACAGTGACAGCAGGCAAACGTTTAGTTCAAGAACATACTTCTTTCCTGCTGCCATCAGCCTTTTGAATGGACCTACAGCTCAGTGGCACAGTGATTAGCACTGCTGCCTCACAGCGCCAGGGATCCGGGTTCAATTCCAGTGTCGGGTCGCTGTCTGTGCGGAGCCTGCATGTTCTCCCCATGTTAGCGTCGGTTTTGTCTGGGTGCTCTGGTTTCCTCCCACAGTCCAAAGACGTGCAGGTTAGATTAATTGGCCACGCTAAACTAAACCTAGTGTCAGGGGATTAGCAGGGTAAATATGAGGGTTTACAGGAATAGGGCCTGGGTGGGATTGTGGTCAGTGCAGACTCAATGGGCTGAAAGGCCTCCTACTGCACTGTAGGGATTCTTTGATATTAAGCTGATCTTTCTCTACACCCTACCTATGATTGTCACTCTACATTCTGCACTCTCTCCTTTCCTTCTCCCCTATGTACTCTATGAGCGGGACGTATTGTTTGTATAGCACGCAAGAAATAATACTTTTCACTATACACTAATACATGTGACAGTAAAAAATCAAATCAAAAAAATCATTGTATCATTAGGTTTAGACTGACAATGGAACAGGACAAATAATAATCTACAGTAAGAATGATTTTGATTTCATTTGATTTATTACTGTCACATGTATTAACATACAGCAAAAAGCTTTGTTTTTTACGCACCATACAGCCAAAACATACCGTTCATAGAGAAGGAAACGAGAGAGTGTAAAGTGCAGTATTACAGTCTTAGCTAGGGCATAGAAAAGATCAACTTAATACATGGTAAGACCATTCAAAAGTCTGATGGCAGCAGGGAAGAAGCTGTTCTTGAGTCGGTTGGTATGTGAACTTAGACGTTTGTAACTTTGGAAGAGAGAATGCCGGGGGTGCGTAGGGTCCTTAATTACGCTGGCTGCTTTGCCAGTGCAGCAGGAAGCAGGAAGTGTAGACAGAGTGAATGGATGGGAGGCTGGTTTGCGTGATAGATTGGGCTACATTCATGACCTTTTGTGGTTCCTTGTGGTCTTGGGGACAGCCAACTTCTGTGGAACATCTGGGTCACATAAACTGGAATCAATAATACAAAAGCAAAATACTGCAAATACTGCAGAACCTGAAACAAAAACAGAAAATGCTGGAAAATGTCAGCAGGTCTGGCAGCATCTGTGGAGGGAGAATAGAGCCAACGTTTCGAGTCTGGAAAGTTTGGTTTTGATGAAGAGTAACCAGACTTGAAACGTTGGCTCTGATCTCTCGCCACAGATGCTGCCAGACCTGCTGAGATTTTGCACCCAAATGTTGGCTGGGAGCTGAATAAGTTATTATAATGAGTATTTACATCTAATTAGACTGAAATCTACTGACCCACAAGTGTATCTCCCCCACACGCCCCCGACCCCCACACCCCTCCTCCCCTCGCACCGCCAGGAACATTTCACTCCAGCAGGGTTTACAACTAGTGGGGAGCCGGCAAGCCCAACCCTGCTGGGGTGAAGTGGGGGAGGGCCACAAGGACCCTCAGGAGGTTGAGGGGTAAGGAGGTGCTCCCTGGGTACTGGCAGCTTGGCAGTGACAGCCTGGTCCCCTGACACTGCCCAAGGGACAAAGTGCCAATGCCCAGGGGGTACCTTGGCACTCTGCCCACTGGGCATCAGGCACTGCAAAAGGGGTCGGGCCGGACAGGGGGTGGGGGTGGGAGGCAGGGCTTCGGGGGGGGTTTGGGGTATGGAGAGAGATCTGTGGGGGCGGGTGGTCCCTTTGCCACTCTACACTCGGGTTTGGTGGCCTGATCAGAGCTAAGCTGCCAGCCTCTCCGGTGGGATTAGCCTCCGTCCACAGCTTTTTAATGATAGTCACACTAAGGCACTCTGCACTGCACAGAGCGTGGGAGATACATTCTGAAAAACCGGCTGAGAAAAAACACCAGGATTTACTCCAGTTTTTAATGCAAATTCGCCATTCAGACTTTTTCTGGGGAGAATCCCACCCTTTGAGTTCACACTCCCAAATACTTCAACCAAATCCAAGCTATTTACAACCAAAAGACACTGTAATCTTTTCTAAAGGAAATACTTGTGCATCATGGTGCCTTTCTCGACTTTAGGGCACTGTGAAATGAGTTACAGTCAATTAAGTATTACTGAAGCATAGTCAGTGTTGTAATATGAAATGCAGCAGGCAATTAGCACACAGCAAGCTCCCACAAACAGCGATGATAAAACAACCAGATAATCTGTTTGAATGATAAAAGCAAATTACTGCGGATGCTGGAATCTGAAACTAAAACTAAAAATGCTGGAAAAGCTCAGCAGGTCTGACAGCCATGCTTTCAGGCTCACTCAGATTTTCCAGCATGATCAGCCAGCCTCCCATCCATTGACTCTGTCTACACTTCCCGCTGCCATGGAAAAGCAGCCTAATTAAGGACACCACGCACCCCGGACATTCTCTCTTTCACCTTCTTCCGTCGGGAAAAAGCCACAAAAGTCTGAGGTCACGTACCAACGACTCGAGAATAGCTTTTTCCCTGCTGCTGTCAGACTTTTGAATGGACTTACTTTGCATTAAGTCGAACTTTCTTTACACCCTAGCTGTGACTGTAACGCTACATTCTGCACGCTCTCATTTCATTCTCTATGAACAGTATGCCTTGTCTGCATAGCGCGCAAGAAACAATACTTTCATTGTATGTTAATACATGTGACAATAATAAATCAAATCAAATCAAAATCTGTTCCAATGAATGTTAAATATTGATCAGGGCCTCAGATCCGAGATCTTTTACAATCCATCTGAAAAGCTGGATGGGCTCTCAGTTTAAAGCAAGTTGATGCAGAGGGGCGACCTGATTGAAGTCTACTAGATTATGAGGGGAATGGACAGAGTGGATAATCAAAAGCTTTTTCCCAGGACGGAACATTGGGAGGCATAGTTTTAATGTGTGAGGGGCAAGGTTTAAAGGAGATGTATGAGGCAAGATTTTTTTACACTGAGGTTGGTGGGTGCCTGGAACTCGCTGTCAGGGGATGTAGTGGATGCAGATATGATAGCGAATTTTAAGGGGCGTCTGGGCAAATATATGAATACAATGGGAATAGAGGGGTATGGTCCCTGGAAGGGTAGGGGGTTTTAGTTCAGATGGGTGGAATGATTGATGCAGGCTTGGAGGATCAAAGAGCCTGTTCCTGTGCTGTAATTTTCTTTGTTCTTTGTTTAGTACAGGTATCTCTCAGTCCTGTACAGAAGCATCAGCCTAGAATAACAAGGAAATTAAGGACCTTGCGCTCCCCGGACATTCTTTCTTCTACCTTCTTCCGTCAGGAAAAAGATACAAAAGTCTGAGGTCATGTACCACTGGCTCAAGAACAGCTTCTTCCCTGCTACTGTCAGACATTTGAATGGACTTACCTTGCATTAAGTTGACTTTCTCTACACCCTAGCTATGACAGTAACACTACATTCTGCACTCTCTTGTTTCCTTCCCTATGAACAATATGTTTTGCCTGTATAGCGCGCAAGAAACAATACTTTTCACTGTATATTAATACATGTGACAATATTAAATCTAATCAAACCAAACCGAATCAAATCAAAGGATGTTGCCAGGAACGGAGAAATGTAGCTGCGAGGGAAGATTGGATAGACTGGGTTTATTTTCTTTGGAACAGAAGCAGTGAAGGGAGAATTTATTTGAGGTGTACAAGCCTCTCGAGTTGATTTGAACTGTCTCCTCACCTCCATCCTAAATGGTCTACCCTGAATCCTCAGACTGTGACCCCTGATCACAGGTGAACAAAACAATTGAAAAATTATAGAGGAATGGAGGGACCTAAGAATGTACGTCCATAAATCCCTGAAGGTAGCAGGACAGGTAAGTTAAGATGGCCGAGAAGACATAAGAAATACTTTCCTCTATTAACTGAGACCTGGAGTTTAAGAATAGGGAGATAATATTGCAACAGGAAGGATATGATCACACTAAAATAGGTACGAGGATGTTGCTAGGAATGGAGGATTTTATCCATGAGGAAAGATTGGATAGGCTGGGTTTACTTTCTTTGGAACAGAAGATGTGAAGGGAAAATTCATTTGTGGTGCACAAAATTTCAAATATTCTCTTATTTACCTGTTTCTTGTGAAGGGTGATAGTGTAATTCTTCCCTGAAACACAAAGCATCTATTTACTATATTCATGATTCAATCTTTGTATTAATGAAGCTTTTTGATGTATTCCTGAGCAAATTTCAACATTTTAAGCAAGAGGGAGGTGACTAGTGGGGTGCCCCAGGGGTCGGTGCTGGGGCCTCAGCTATTTACCATTTATATAGATGATCTGGAGGAGGGAACCGAGTGCAGGGTGTCGAAATTTGCTGATGACACCAAGATTGGGGGAAAGGCAAATTGTGCGGAGGGTGTGGAGAGTCTGCAGAAGGATCTAGATAGGCTGGGCGAATGGGCCAGGAAATGGCAAATGGAATTTAATGTTGGCAAGTGTGAGGTGGTCCACTTTGGTAGGAAGAATGGTAGGAAGGACTATTACTTACGTGGCGAAAAACTGCAGCAGGCGACGGTGCAGAGGGACCTCGGGGTCCTTGTGCATGAGTCGCAAAAACCCAGCTTGCAGGTGCAGCAGGTGGTCAGGAAGGCGAATGGGATGCTGGCCTTCATAGCGAGGGGGATTGAATATAAAAGTAGGGAGGTCTTGCTGCAGCTGTATAGGGCATTGGTGAGGCCGCAGCTGGAGTACTGTGTGCAGTTTTGGGCGCCGCACCTGCGCAAGGATATTTTGGCCCTGGAGGGAGTGCAGAGGAGGTTTACTAGGCTGATACCGGAGTTGAGGGGGTTGAGCTATGAGGAGAGGCTGAATAAACTAGGCTTGTACTCGTTAGAGTTTAGAAGAATGAGGGGAGATCTCATTGAGACGTATAAGATGATGAATGGGATGGATAGGATAGAGGTGGAGAGACTCTTCCCGCTCAAAAAAGACAGTAGGACTAGGGGGCACAGCCTCAAGATAAAGGGGAGGCGGTTTAGAACGGAGTTGAGGAGGAACTTCTTCACTCAAAGGGTGGTGAATCTCTGGAATTCTCTGCCCGTTGAAGTGGTGGAGGCTGCCTCGCTAAATATTTTTAAGAAGCGGGTTGATGGGTTCTTGATAAAAGAGGGGATTAAGGGTTATGGGGAGAGGGCGGGAAAGTGGAACTGAGCCACGACAGATCAGCCATGATCTTATTGAATGGCGGGGCAGGCTCGAAGGGCTAGATGGCCTACTCCTGCTCCTATTTCTTATGTTCTTATGTTCTTATAATAATGAGTGTTAGAATATTGTTTATTGGCAAGAGAGGCATGGAAAGATATGGAGCACGGAAGGAGTCCATTTGGGCCATTGCTTCAGTGCTAGCCATGAAATTATCCAGTCCAGTCTCATCTCACCTTTCAATTTTTTTGCCCCTAGTCCTAGATTGTAGCACCATGGATAATGAGTGACTATAAAGTAGAACGGATAATGAGTAACTATTTCCCTTACCAAACAGGTCAATAACCAGGAGGCATAGATTTAAAGTGATTGGTGCAAAGACGAAGAGGGATTTCAGGGTTGAACAGGGAGGTTGAAGGGAAATTTCTTTGCCCAAAGGGTTGCTGGGATCTGGGACTCATTACTTGAAAGGATGAATAAAGGCAGAAATCCTCATCGCAAAATAATTGGACAAACATTTGCGGTGCTACAATCTAGCAAAGAACTGAAAGGTGGGATGAGACTAGACTGATAATGCTTGCATGGCTAGCACAGAAGCAAGGGCTCAAATGGACACCTTCTGTGCTCCGTATCTTTGCATGCCTCTCTTGCCAATAAACAACATTCTAACATTCCTCATTATCCACATAAAATAATGTTGCAATTTGCTCAGGAATACATCAAAAATCTTCTAAACATCATTAATATAAAGACTGAATCATGAATATAGGAAACAGATACTTTGTGCTTCTGGGAAAAATCAGACTATCAACCTTCACAAAAAACAGGCAAGTAAGAGTTGGAAGAATGTTTGGTACAGAAAAGGAAACCAAAGTTCTCAAGGGGCATTATAATGATGACTAATTGACGTCATGGATGTCACTAGATGAAGGTTTAAGGGTGAAGCCATCAGAGATGTTACCCATTTGTTGGATTTGAAAGAGACATGAGTGTCTTTGAAGAATCAAAAGAAACAAGCTTTGCTTTACTACATTAAAGGCTGCAGTGGAAATCAAGACATGGCAATTAGAACATTGCAATGCAAGAGGCATGGGGGTTGTGAATATTGAGGACACTCTGAAAGAAGTTTGCAACTGCAAAGTGAATCATTAGCAGAGAGGAAATGACAAACTGGGAGACAGCAGAGGCCTAGGGATCATCTTATTGGGTGTCACAGTGGCAATGTGGTTAGCATAGCTGCCTCATAATGCGAAGGACCCAGGGTCATTTCTGGCCTTAGCTGACTGTCTGTGTGGAATTTGCACATTCTCTCTGTGTCTGCGTGGGTTTCTTCCATTTCCTCTCACAATCCAAAGATGTGTTGGTTAACTGGACTTGTCATAGTAAACTGCCCTTTAGTGTCCAAAGATGTGCAGCTCAGGTGGATTAGCCATGCTAAATTGTCCTTTAACATCCCAAGATTGTTAGGTTAGGGAGATTAGCCATGATAAATGTATGGGGTTATGGGGATAGGATGGGGAAAGGGCCTGGGTAAGATACTCTATCAGAGAGTTGGTGCAGTCTTGATGGATCGAATGGCCTCTTTCTGCACTGTAGGGCTTCTATGATTCTATGAAGAACCTCAAATTATAGGTGTTAGATGAGAAAATTCCACTGCTCTTTTTTTGGAATACTGCCTTGGGATCCTTTACAATGAGGGCAAATAGGGCTTTGGCAAAACATCTCATTCAAGAGACACATTGAATAGTACAGAGGTCCTTCAGTGGGAATGCTATCCGGGATTCGGTCTCTGTAGTAGAATCCATTACCTAACTCAGAAGTGAGAGCTATTCACACCTGAGATCGATAGAGATGATTGATATCATTCCCAATGAGTTGCAAACAGTCAGAATTTACAGCAGGACTTAAAGCAATCAAGTGTACCTTACAACATGTAAAGCAAATAGAATCATAGAATCCCTACAGTGCAGAAGGAGGCGTTTCAATCCATCAAGTCTGCACCAACCACAATCTCACCTTAACCCAACTTAGTTACTCTGCTAATTCCTCTGACACTAAGAAACAATTTAGCATGGCCAATCAACCTAACCTGCACATCTTTGCAGTGTGGGGGGAAACCGGAGCACCCGGAGGAAATCCACGCAGTCACGGGGAGAGTGTGCAAATTCCACACAGAGCGACGCAAGCCGGGAATCGAACCCAGGTCCCTGGTGCTGTGAAGCGTCGATGGTAGTCATGATGTGGAGATGCCGGCGTTGGACTGGGGTAAACACAGTAAGAAGTCTAACAACATCAGGTTAAAGTCCAACAGGTTTATTTGGTAGTGGATTTTGCTACCAAATAAACCTGTTGGACTTTATCCTGGTGTTGTGAGACTTCTTGCTGTGAAGCAGCAGTGCTAACCATTGTGCCACCGTGCCACCCAAGATTGGAAAAGATAAAATCAAAAAGCGAACAAACAAAGCAAACAGGGTAAAAGCAAAATGTTGCAAATGCTAGAAAATGAAACAAAAACAGAAAATGCTGGGAAATCTCAGCAGGTCTGATAGCATCTGTGGAGAGAGAACAGAGCCAACGTTTCAAGTCTGGGTGACTCTTCATCAGAGGTCGAAACAAAGGAAGTCTATTTACAGTATCTATTTAGGAAGAGTTTGTACAAACTGCAGCAAACAGGACTCAACCATGATTGAAACGACAAATTTGTCTGACAAATTTACTGGAGTTCTATGAGGATGTGTCTAGGGCGGTGGATAGAGGAGAGCCGGTGGATGTGGTCTTTCTTGATTTTCAGAAGGCGTTTGACAAGGTACCTCACAAGAGGTTATTGTAGAAGGTCAGGGGACATGGAGTTGGGGGTAGGGTGTTAGCGTGGATAGAGGACTGGTTGTCAAATAGGAGGTAGAGAGTGGGGGTCAATGGGTGCTATTCGGATTGGCGGTTGGTGACTAGTGGAGTGCCTCAGGGGTCGGTGCTGGAGCCTCAGCTATTTACCATTTATATAGATGATCTGGAGGAGGGAACCGAGTGTATGGTATCGAAATTTGCTGATGACACCAAGATTGGTGGAACGGCAAATTGCGCGGAGGGTGTGGAGAGTCTGCAGAAGGATCTAGATAGGCTGGGCGAATGGGCCAGGAACTGGCAAATGGAATTTAATGTTGGCAAGTGCAAGGTGGTCCACTTTGGTAGGAATAACGGTAGGAAGGACTATTACTTACGTGGAGAAAAACTGCAGCAGGCGACGGTGCAGAGGGACCTCGGGGTCCTTGTGCATGAGTCGCAAAAACCCAGCTTGCAGGTGCAGCAGGTGGTCAGGAAGGCGAATGGGACGCTGGCCTTCATAGCGAGGGGGATTGAATATAAAAGTAGGGAGGTCTTGCTGCGGCTATATAGGGCATTGGTGAGGCCGCAGCTAGAGTATTGTGTGCAGTTTTGGGCGCCGTACTTACGCAAGGATATTTTCGCCTTGGAGGGAGTGCAGAGGAGGTTTACTAGGCTGATGCCGGAGTTGAGGGGGTTGAGCTATGAGGAGAGGCTGAATAAACTAGGCTTGTACACGTTAGAGTTCAGAAGAATGAGGGGAGATCTCATTGAGACGTATAAGATGATTAATGGGATGGATAGGATAGAGGTGGAGAGACTCTTCCTGCTCAGAAAGGACAGTAGGACTAGGGGGCACAGCCTCAAGATAAAGGGGGGTGCAGTTTAGAACGGAGTTGAGGAAGAACTTCTTCACTCAAAGGGTGGTGAATCTCTGGAATTCTCTGCCCGTTGAAGTGGTGGAGGCTACCTCGCTAAATATTTTTAAGGCGCGGGTTGATGGGTTTTTGATAAGAGAGGGGATTAAGGGTTATGGGGAGAGGGTGGGAATGTGGAACTGAGCCACGTCAGATCATCCATGATCTTATTGAATGGCGGGGCAGGCTCGAAGGGCCAGATGGCCTACTCCTGCTCCTATTTCTTATGTTCTTGTGTTCTTACGACAGCAAAACTCTCTCAATATTTTTTTCCAGCAGAATACAGTAAGTGGAGGATAATCAAATATTACAAACTGTGTGAGCAAAATAAATCCCAGTCACTTTCAGCAGTGTGGTCACCAGGACTGAATTATAGGAAATGACCCAGTCATTGTCAAGTTGGCTGGGAGTACTAATGTGATTGAATGCAGCTCATTCTTAAAGCCATCCTTTAAAGGGCAAGATCTTGTTTCATCCTTTGCTGAAGGAGAACCAGAAATCATGGAATAAGAGGTACAATATTGTAGCCTTATTGCCAACCTGCATTCTCTGAGGAATGCAGCTTTCTCTGCTGGGAACACACACAGTCATGGGATTAGCCTACTCTCGATGTCTGGTCAATGGGTTTATTCCCATCGTCAATGTTTTCATCACTGGCACGTCACAGTTTCGAAGAAACGGAGGTCAAAAAAAGGCAAACTATTTTTACTCGCACGCAGACAGACGCTGAAAATCTCAGCAGGTCTGATAGCATCTGTGGAGAGAGAATAGACTCAACGTCCCAGAACGATCCTTCGTCACAGCTATTTTTACCGTCCTTTTTTCTTGGGCTGTCCACATCAGTGGCTGAGAGATTAATCCTTGACTCCCTGGAGGGTTGTGATCCTGTTGGGAATGCTGACTTCTCTGGATGTGCACAATGTCGGACTGAAGGCACCGACGGCCGTCGCCTGGTGTAACCACTGGAATTTTCAGCTGAGGTCAAATAATTCAACACGTCCTTCCGACTAAATGTGGCACGTCCGTGTGTCAGTTAGTGTTAGAACAGGGAATGAAATTCCCCACCCAAACCTTTGTACCGTTCGAAGGAACACAGCTGATGGGTTAAGAGAGCTTAAAGTGCTTGCAAACACAGCTGGGATAAAAGCAAAAGGACATTTCTTTAAAAGCACTCTCCTGTTAATCACCAAGATGGAGACACTGGCATCGGACTTGGGTAGGCACAACAAGTAGTCTCACAACACCAGGTTAATGTCCAACAGGTTTATGTGGAAGCACGAGCTTTCGTAGCGCTGCTTCTCCAAAAGCTTGTGAACCTGTTGGAGTTTAACTTGGTGTTGTGAGACTACTGACTTAATCACTGAGGTACAGTTTTACAGCTCACAGGGACACAGTAACACAAGAAACCTATAACAACATAGGATTACATAGGATAATGTAGCACAGCCATTTGGCCCAACTAGCCCATGCTAGTATTCATGCTCCACTCGAGCCTCTTCCCATCTTTCTTCCTCTTAATCTATCTTCGTAACCTCTATTCCCTTCCCCCTCAAGCTTTTTCCCTTAATGCATTTATAGTCTTAGCATCAACCACTCCCTGTGGTAAGAAGTTCCACCTTCCCACCACTCTTTTGATAAAGAAAATTTCTCCTAAATTGCCTGTATACCTCAGCTGCAGAAATCTGTAACACTGCTCAGGATGGATGACTTTAGGTTAAAGTCTTTTACGTAGGTTGGAGCAACTGACTTTCACAAATACGTAACTCCTTCCTCTTCAAGGACTGCATGAATTGGAATTCACAGAACACTCTGAGAACTTGGGCCTTGTGCAAAGATCAGACGTCAGTCAATGTTATTTTCAACTGCTGGAGACGAGATTAGGTCTTATAATCCACCCACACAGTCAGCGTAAATTCAACCAATCAATCTTGCAGTAAGTGTTACATGGTTCTACGATTTCCACCAAGGAAAAACAATTACCTCCAGGGCTACTGGCAAGGTGCTTCTTGGAGATTCCATGAGCAATTATGTTTAATGGTTCGTGGGCAACGCCAGGAGCAATGCTCAAATCGAGTTTGGGAAACAAATTTGCGAGAGTCGGCAATGGATTGTTTGTGAGTATCAGAAATAAGACAGCCAACAGAGTGAGGGATGATCAGTGGGGAATTGGGACCCAGCCTTGCGACTGTGATAGGAACGTAGCACATGCTGAAGGAAAGGCTATTCAGCCCCTTGAGGCATTCAGTTGGATTATTACTAATTCTGAGCCATACAGGAAGATCCTGGGTCCCACTTCCAGTTTGTGCTGAATTATCTGAACTTGCTTCCATATTTTAAGGTTGTGATCTTCACCACTGCGCCAGAATGTAGCCTGAAAAGAAAGTGGAAGTGTAGTGGGATCGTACTGGGAGCATAACAGTCAAGAGATCTTTGGATCTTTGATGGCCAAGTTCTTGATACCATTAGCCATGTTCCCTGTTGGCACAGAAAGGAAATGAAAAAATGGGCAGCACAACAAAAGGTATTTCTTTGAAATCAAAAGACTTTAAAGTGGTCTGTGATCCTGTTGAGGCAACATTTGGAGTATTGTTTCCACTTCCACCCTCTCTTTCCATATTTCAAAGGAGATGAGATAGAAACATAGGAGTAGGAATAGGCAATTTGGTCCATCGAGTCTGCTTCATTACTTAATTAGATTTTTGATTTGATGCGATTTATTATTGCCACATGTATTGGTATACAGTGAAAAGAATTGTTCCTTGCAAGCTATACAGAAAAGGCATACCGTTCACAGAGATGGATAGGAGAGAATGCAGAATATAATGCTATTGTTAAAGCTAAGGTATAGAAAAAGATCAGCTTTGTATGAGATAGGTCCATTTAAAAGTACGGTGGCAACAGGGAAGCTATCTTTGAGTTGGTCGGTACATCACCTCAGATGTTTGTACCTTTCTCCCGACGGAAGAAGAAAGAAGAGAGAACAACCAGAGTGTGTGGGATCTTTAATTATCTACTGAAATCTACCGATTTCTGTCTGGGGTAAAACATGGTGAAGATTCAGCACCCTCTGAGTGAAGAAATTCCTCCTCATCTCAGTTTTATATGGCCTTCCCCTTATTCTGATACTCTGACCCCTTGTTCTAGACTCACCAGCAAGGGGAAACATCCTGTCTTACGTTTATCCTGTCATGCCCTGTAAAAATTTTGTATGTTTCAAAGAGACTACCTCTTTTCTGAAATGCTAGAGAACACAAGCCCAGTTTCCTCAGTCCACTCTTATACAACAATCCCACTGACCCATGGATTAACCCAGTGACTCTTTGTTGAAGTCTCTCTATGACAAACATATCCTTTCTTAGAGAAGGAGACCAAAATTTTACACAATATTCCAGGTTCAGTTTCACTAAGGTTATATACAGTTGCAGCAAAACATCTTTACTCCTGTACTCAAATCCCCTTGAGATAAAGGCCAATGTATCAACGTCCTCTGTGGGACCATATCAAAAGCCTTCCAAAAATCTAAATACATTGCATCTATTGGTTACCCTTTATCTATTCTACAAGTAACATTCTCAAAAAACTCCAACAGGTTTGTCAAACATGATTTCTTTTTCATAAGTCTACGTTAACGCTGCCCAATCATACCATTATTTTCCAAGTTGTCTCAGTATGACATTATATCAGACTGGGGAGTCGGTTTAGCTTAATTGACTGGACAACTGGTTACTGATGCAGAGTGATGCCAACAGCACGGGTTCAATTACTG
This sequence comes from Carcharhinus amblyrhynchos, assembly GCF_965287045.1. Taxonomy (NCBI): domain Eukaryota; kingdom Metazoa; phylum Chordata; class Chondrichthyes; order Carcharhiniformes; family Carcharhinidae; genus Carcharhinus; species Carcharhinus amblyrhynchos. Next base: position 97,408,055 of record NC_137333.1, read on the forward strand.
TACCGGCCAACATTGTTCATGAAGGCCTTGCCTTCTCAGCCTTGCCCCTCAGTTGAGGTGTGGTGATCCTCAGGTTAAATCATCACCAGTTCCCTTTGAAGGGGAGAGCAGCCTGTGGTCATCTGGGACTATGATGACTTTACTTTGATGGAACATAGAACATTGAACACTACAGCACAAACGGGCCCTTCGGCCCACAAGTTGCACTGATTATATCCCTACCTATTAGGCCTATCTATAACCTTCAATCCCATTAAATCCCATGTACTCATCCAGAAGTCTCTTAAAAGACCCCAATGAGTTCGCCTCCACCACCACCGACGGCAGCCGATTCCACTCACCCGCCACCCTCTGAGTGAAAAACTTACCCCTGACAACTCCTCTGTACCTACTCCCCAGCACCTTAAACCTGTGTCCTCTCATAGTGACCATTTCAGCCCTGGGAAGTAGCCTCTGAGAATCCACCCTATCTATACCTCTCAACATCTTATAAACCTCTATCAGGTCACCTCTCATCCTTCGTCTCTCCAGGGAGAAAAGACCCAGCTCCCTCAATCTATCCACATAAGGCATGCCACCCAATCCAGGCAACATCCTTGTAAATTTCCTCTGCTATCTTTTCGATAGCTTCCACATCCTATGATGTCACCCTAGATGCCAACCTAGATGCCAACATTTCCCATTCTATGGAGATATAATGCAATCTTCAACATATATTGTTAGGGATGGTTGTCACATTACTTGGCTGGTTTTTAAGTCTTAGAGGAATGCATGTTTATTGTGGGCCATGTAATGCTTCTTGCATGAATAAGATTCAGCAGTGATAGCACAGCTTGGGATGACTGAGCCAATGCAATTATGCAGTCTCAAACCTTTCTCTCTTAAGCAGAGAGGACGAATGGGGAGCTTCCTATACATTTTGAAGATCCTGAAGAGGTCCAGTAAGTCGCAAACATACAAGAGTTTTTGGCATATGAGAATACCAAAATCAAGGAATGTAGATTCAAACGAAAGAAGATTAAAGTAGGCAGGAAGATGGTTGAAGGAGTAGGAATGATGGACCATTGCTTAAAATACATTATTACAGTACAAGTTTGAAATGCAAGTTTGCAATGTATGTCAACAGAAGTACAATATTATTTCTTCTGTTATGTATTCCTTCAGAAGAAAGCTTTTTATAAGCTTTACACACAGGGATGGCACAATGGCACAGTAGTTATACTGCTGCCTCTCAGTGCCAAGGACCCAGGTTTGATTCCTGGCTTGGGTCACTTGACGGAGCCTGCACGTTCTTCCCTGCATGGGTTTCCTCCGGGTGCTCCAGCTTCCTTCTACTGTCCGAAAAATATGCTGGTTGGGTGAATTGGTCGTACTAAGCTCACTCTCAGTGTACCTGAACAGGCGCCAGAATGTGGCAACTAGGAGATTTTCACAGTAACTTCACTGCAGTGTTAATGTAAGCCAACTTATAGCACAAATGCCATTTGTCATTTATATTACTGATTTGGATGCGTATATAGGGAGCATGGTTAGAAAGTTTGCAGGCGACGTCAAGATTGGTGGTATAGTGACAGTGAAGAAGGCTATCTCAGATTGCAATGGGATCTTGATCAATTGAGCCAGTAGGTTGATGAATGGCAGATGGAGTTTAATTTAGATAAACGTGAGGTGATGCATTTTGGTAGATTGAACCAGGGTAGGGTTTATTCAGTTAATGGTAAGGCACTGGAGAGAGTTACAGAACAAAGAGATCAAGGGACACAGGTTCATAGCTCCTTGAAAGTGGAATCACAGGTGGACAGAGTGGTGAAGAAGTTGTTCAGCCTGCTTGGTTTCATTGGTCAGAACATTGAATACAGGAGTTGGGACATCTTGTTAAAGTTTACAAGACATTGGTAAGGTCACACTTGGAATACTGTGTACAGTTTTGGTCACCCTATTATAGAAAGGATATTATTAAACTAGAAAGAGTGCAGAAGAGATTTACTAGGATGTTACTGGGACTTGATGGTTTGAGTTATAAGGAGAGGCCGGATAGACTGGGATTTTTTTTTCTGGAGCGTAGGAGGCTGAGGGGTGATCTTACAGAGGTCTATGAGGTAATGAGGGGCACAAGTCAGCTAGATAGTCAATATCTTTTCCCAAAGGTAGGTGAGTCTAAAACTAGAGGGCATAGGTTTAAGGTGAGAGGAGAGAGATGCAAAAAGTTCAGAGGGGTAATTTTTTCACACAGAGGGTGGTGAGTGTCTGGAATAAGCTGACAGAGGCAGTAGTAAAGGCGGGTACAATTTTGTCTTTTAAAAAACATTTAGACAGTTACATGGGTAAGATGGATATAGAGGGATATGGGCCAAATGCAGGCAATTGGGATTAGGTTAGGAGTTTAAAAAAAAGGCGGTGTGAACAAGTTGAGCTGAAGGGCCTGTTTCCATGCTGCAAACCTCTATGACAAGCAAATAAATAAATTTGTGGACAAGGAAGATTTTTTTGTGAAAATCACACTTTATGCCTACTTACAACACTAACAAATAAACCAATAAATAAACTTTAAACTTTAAAAACTTTAGGAGTCACAGTTACAACTGGATATCAGGATTCGAATCATAAAAGATTCTAACTCCAAATCCAGACCATTTAACTATTCAACAACTTGTGTATTCACTATGTCTTGAAGAGTTTTCCTGATTACATTATTTCCCCCACCATCCACCTGAGTGAGAATTAAAAGGATTGGACATTAACAGAGCACCTTGACACATGGATAGGCACTTGAAGCAAATAACTTGTAGGACCACAGGAATGTGATGGGGATAGGATTGACTGGATTGCTCCATGAAAAGCTGACTGCATGGCTTCCTTTTATGCTGGAAAGGTCTTTATGACTCTCACAACGGTCCACAAGCACTTCAGATCCAATGTATTATTTTTGCTACTTCAGTCCGAATCAAAAAGCCAATCAGATTCTCCACATGAGGGACAAAACAGACCCAACCTACAAGTATATACATCCCATCTTGGGCTTGATCAAAACAAGATTCAAGTTAACATGATAAGGCATTTGTGAAGCACAGGTGCTGCTACATGGCTAGCACATAGCAGAATCCTTTAAATGGCAATGAAATGAATGGCTGGTTACATTGGCTGAAAAGGGTATGGCAGCAAGGAGTTGAGAAGATCTTCATTCCCCTCCTGGATTGCATTATGGGAACTCTGAGATCTAGTGGGATCCGTGCAGATGGGGCAGCAGTTTAATATCTTATTTGAAGAATGTACCTCAAACAACGTAGCACAGCACTAAAGCAGCCAACCTAGGTTGCGTACTGAAGCCTGGGAGTGAGGTCTACCAGGCTACTTACTCAGCCAACCTGCTATAACTGGAGCAGTTTAATGCTAAGGCTCGTATCCACTGAGAATTGGAATGAGACCACCCACTTCATCTCAATCAGGCCCGTACAGCCTGCACCTAAGAGAAATCTCCATTCGTTTCTGAAGTGAAATTTTATTAAGCACAGTCAGTCTCATTCAGCAAGCAGCAGAATGTTACGAGTGTCAGTGGAGCTGATTTCCTTCGAGCCACTGAAGCACATCTGTGTGTGTTGTTTTGAGCGTCCACTGAGCATTCTCTGTTTTCTTCAGCTATGTCGGCTATTAACAAGAGATTTCTGACCATTAACAGTATTTGCCCAATTGCTTCCTTCTCCAAAGGCCATTATGTCCCTTAACGCAACACGGTTGGAAAAATATTAGGCTAAGGGACACAAAGCAAACCACCTCAACTCATGCAAACTCTGACTGAGCATTTCAAAATTCACTCACAGATGCTGCATTTTTGTGGGAAATCAATTTAAGAAATTCAAACCTCTCCTAGTACTGATAGCAGACAAAACATCAATAATTAAATGTACTGTTTAAACCCTCGATGTGGCGTTGTGTGGGGTGGGCATAGCAAGTGGTTTCAGAGCACCAGGTTAAAGTCCAACAGGTTTATTTTTATAAAGCTCGTGCTACCAAATAAATCTGTTGGACTTTAACCTGATGCTGTGAGGCTACTTACTGTGTTTAAACCTTGAAGCAACCTTTCTCACTTCCCTCCATTCTAACAATACTATTCTGAACTTTGGCCTTCTGCACCTCTTTCTTGTCCCTCCTAAGGTCTAAATTCTTTCTCCGCCCTGGGTTTTCAGGGTGTTGGAATCAAGGTCGTCTTATTTTAAATTCTACCATAGGATGAAGTTTGCTGATCCCCAATTGGTGGTGAGACACTTTCTGAAATCTACCTGGCGCAGGCACACCCACAATGCTGTTAGGCAGGCTGCTCCAGGATCCTAACAATGAAGGAATGGCAATACTATTCTAAATCAGAATGTGTGTGTCATGGAGAGAGATATTCAGGTGCTGTACTCCCATGCATTTCACTGCCTTGTCCATTTAGGTGTGGTAGAGGTTGCAGGTTCAGAGTTGCTGCTAAAGTACCTAAGTTAAAGCCAAGTGAAGGGGACAGTGAACCTCCAAAAAAACACGTTTGAACCATTGTTCTATGAATTTTGGCAAAAAAATGGGCGTGCTGAAAAATCAACTGCCAATTTGCTACGACCCTGTTCCATGTTGCTGGTAGGTTTCACCTTTGTCATCCAGAACATCGCCTGCGGTATTTTACCTGAGCTGTGGATGAAGGAACTGTTGACACGTGAGATACAAGACAGAAAGCCCCATTGCAAAGTACGTCAGTGGAAACTAATTATTTCTCATTCTATAAAAACCAGAGAGAGGGTGAAAAAAAAGGACAATATGAGGCCGTATCCATGGGGACAGAGCATTATCAGGTCGAGCTCAAAGAAACAGCAGAGATGAATACAAGAAATTGTTAGCGACTGTTCGTGTTGGAGGAAAAAGACAGACCAGGAAACCCAGCAAGAAGTCAGTACCCAGCAAAAAAAAAACTCAACATCAAACGCCAGACTTCAGCAACAAGGTCTGACCTCCTTAAAAGATTCATCACTCCAAAGCTTTATAAAGCAATGCAGATTTTCCTGAAAAGGACAGTATTTTTGTATGGATTTTCCCTCCCTATAAACTTCTGATTTAGGATTTCAACCACCACTCAGACACCAAGATGGCGACTGTAAACCTAGACAAAAACATTATCAGTAAATTTCACTGATTTCCCCGACTTGTCAAAAAGTTGACGGCAGCCATGATTTGGAGATGCCGGTGTTGGACAGGGGTGGGAACAGTAAGAGGTCTCACAACACCAGGTTAAAGTCCAACAGGTTTATTTGGAATCACGAGCTTTCAGAGCTCTGCTCCTTCATCAGGTGAGTGGAGGGGTAAGGTTTCACAAACACGGCATATATAGACAAAGGTAATCAAGTCTTTACAGGTACACACAGAGTTGAGTGGAGAGAGGAATAATCACAGGTTAAAGAGATGTGAATTGTCTCAAGCCAGGACCGTTAGTAAGATTTTGCAAGCCCAAGCCAAATGCTAGGGATTACACGTGGTGTGACAAGGCCAAGTTCTGCATGCATGAGGTCGGCCTCAACTGGAATCTTGGGTCCACGTCACACTACGTGTAACCCCCACCATTTGGCCCTTTGCTTATATCTTCAATGCTAATCATGGACTTTCACCTGGTGTTGCGAGACTTCTTACTATGTCATAAAGTTGTTCAAATGTTGCCCAGTGGTTCTACATTGATAAGATTTCCTACCTGTTTGGCCATTCAGTAACATTTCAGGTCATGGTATTATTCAGTGAAGAGTGAGCGCTTGTGGCTTTTGCTCCTTTATTAATAAATGCGATAATTGAGTCAATCAACTGCGAACTTGGCACAAAATTTTTTGTACCTGAGACTTACCAGTGCGACGGGTGATGCATATGCCCCACGCACAACTGACTTTTAATTACATGGATGGTTCAATACCTGGCAGTTATGCACAATCATGGCAAATGGAAGGTATTGAAAAGATCGTGCTGTGACTTGCTTGTTCAATCACTAGCAGGATCCTTCAGGCATCACTGTGAACCACAGAGAACTATAAACAGCACTTAGAAAGGTATAGAAAGGACATTTTGCTCAATATTAAATCACACTTGATTACAGCCTGCACTCAATGCTACCAATAAGCTTTTCTTCAATATCCCTCCAGGACTCTGTTTTTAGATCTATATTTATATTTACCCAGCAAGCTTTTCAGACAGGCATTTCTACCCAGCGAAGAGGACCTGATGGAGTGTGTAGCCGTACAGGTAAAACCACTGGGGCGGGGTGATGGTTGCTGACAGTAATGCACCCACCCAAGGCCTAGGATGGCATCAGATGCAGGTGAGTGATGGGAGGAGGATGGTGGCTGGGGGAGAAGGGGTTTAGACGCATGGTGGCTCTTACTGGGGTTCCCCCTCTCTTTCCAATACCCTTTCCCTTGGTCAGGCACTGAATGCCCTTCAATGAAGGCATCCCCTTGGAAGCCCACAGAGTTTCTACCTGGTGAGTCACCTGCTCATCACTGGGTGAATGTCAGTGGTGGGAGGTTGAGGTCCTTAAATGGGTCCTTAATTGCCCACTCAAAGACTTAAAGTTTATTTAGTCACAAGTAGTCTGACGTTAACACTGCAATGAAGTTACTGTGAAAATCCCCTAGTCACCACACTGCAGTGCCTATTCGGGTACAATGTGGGAGAATTTAGCATGGCCAATGTGCCGAACCAGCAAAGTGCCCTTTGCTGATATCTTCAATGCTAATCATGGGCAGTTACCTAAAATGGGTAAACAGGACTCATCATTTGCCAGTATGCTTGACATCCATTACAAGGCATCCTCGTTGTCACCTATTAAGCATGGCAATTATTCTGGGCAATTCACTAATCTGAGCCTATTCACACCCATTTAAAAATCTCTGAGGTTTCAAGCACGGTCAAGTTTTCAAACAATGCTTCATTACTCATTGAAAGATGTGCGGATTAAATTGATTGGCCGTGCTAAATTGCCCCTTAGTTTTCAATGATGAGTAGGTTCACTGAATGGTGATCTGAGCTGGTAAATTCATCAGGTCCTAGGCTTGATACACAGTCTGGAGTTAATTCGCAGTACAAGGACAACGGCTGAAAGGCTGAGCCCCGACGCTTTGAGCTAAGGAGTTCTACGAGGCGGGGGGAGGGGGTTTTGAAACAATCTGGTTGACCACTTCAATCACTACTGCTGTTGGAATCTATACAATTGTGAACCACAGCTAAAGATAGGATGGGCTTCAGCTGTGATGAATCCCACAGCTGACAGGTCATCTGATGAGGTACCAGAGTGTGAGCAGATGAGGCATAGCCCCCCTGCTCCAAGAAGATGAATGGTCACTTGCCGGGGGGTACTGGGGGAAAGCATGAGACTGATTTCCATGCACCATGTTTTCCATAGTGGGGCTCATGGTCTGCCCAGACTTGATTTTTCAACAGGCTTCAAAATATCCAACCAGTGTTCCCACCTCAAACACCTGAACATTTATACTGCTCAGACTTGACAAAGGCAAAACTCCTTTCCCATGGCTAAAGGGTAAGTTAGTGAAGGGCACAGTCTTAAGATTAATGGCAAGAGCTGAAATTAGGAAAAAACTTTCTCAAGCAAGATGCGATTAGGATTTGGAAGGCACTGCTTGATGGAATCATAGAAACCTACAGCATTAAATGAAGCCATTTGGCCCAACAAGTCTGCACTCACAACAACCCCACCCAGGCCACCTCCCTTCAACCTCACATATGTACCCTGCTAGACCCCCTGACTTTAAGGGGCAATTTAGCACAAGTTAACCTGCCCACCTTTGGACTGTGGGAGGAGACTGGAGCACCCAGAAGAAACCCACGCCGACACAGGGGGGAAGTGCAAATTCCACACAGACAGTGACCCAAGATTGGAATTGAACCTGGGTCCCTGGAGCTGTGAGTCAGTCATGCTAACCACCATGCCACCATGCCATAAAGGGTACAGATCAATAGTAGCCCTAAAAATAGGGCTGGATACATATGTGAAAGAGAAAACACTGCAAGGCATGGGGAAAGACTAGGAGCAGTGGGACTAACAGTGGTGACAAGTGGAGTGCCCCAGGGGTCGGTGCTGGGGCCTCAGCTTTTTACCATTTATATAGATGATCTGGAGGAGGGAACTGAGTGTAGGGTGTCGAAATTTGCTGATGACACCAAGATTGGGGGAACAGCAAATTGTGCGGAGGGTGTGGAGAGTCTGCAGAAGGATCTAGATAGGCTGGACGAATGGGCCAGGAAATGGCAAATGGAATTTAATGTTGGCAAGTGTGAGGTGGTCCACTTAGGTAGGAAGAATGGTAGGAAGGACTATTACTTACGGGGCGAAAAACTGCAGCAGGCGACGGTGCAGAGGGACCTCGGGGTCCTTGTGCATGAGTCGCAAAAACCCAGCTTGCAGGTGCAGCAGGTGGTCAGGAAGGCAAATGGGATGCTGGCCTTCATAGCGAGGGGGATTGAATATAAAAGTAGGGAGGTCTTGCTGCAGCAGTATAGGGCATTGGTGAGGCCGCAGCTGGAGTACTGTGTGCAGTTTTGGGCGCCGCACCTGCACAAAGATATTTTGGCCTTGGAGGGAGTGCAGAGGAGGTTTACTAGGCTGATGCCGGAGTTGAGGGGGTTGAGCTATGAGGAGAGGCTGAATAAACTGGGCTTGTACTCGTTAGAGTTTAGAAGAATGAGGGGAGATCTCATTGAGTCGTATAAGATGATGAATGGGATGCATAGGATAGAGGTGGAGAGACTCTTCCCGCTCAAAAAAGACAGTAGGACTAGGGGGCACAGCCTCAAGATAAAAGGGGGGCGGTTTAGAACGGAGTTGAGGAGGAACTTCTTCACTCAAAGGGTGGTGAATCTCTGGAATTCTCTGCCCGTTGAAGTGGTGGAGGCTGCCTCGCTAAATATTTTTAAGACGCGGGTTGATGGGTTTTTGATAAGAGAGGGGATTAAGGGTTATGGGGAGAGGGCGAGAAAGTGGAACTGAGCCACGACAGATCAGCCATGATCTTATTGAATGGCGGGGCAGGCTCGAAGGGCTAGATGGCCTACTCCTGCTCCTATTTCTTATGTTCTTATGTTCTTAACTGGATTGTTCTTTATGAGAGCTGGCAGACGGTGGACTGGCTGAATGGTCTCCTTGTGTCATATATTATTCAATGACGCTAATGGAAGATATATTAGCCACAGTTATTGCAAACTACAAAGAAAAACCTGCTGACCCTCATTGTATGAGTTGGGATTACTTAGGGAAACGTATGAAAAGGGATTTAGTCCATCGAGACCTTATCTTGGCAGAGAGGAGGAGAGGAGTTGGAAAGATATATTTTTTAAAAATGAACCATAACCAATATGTGAAGGAAGTAATTAATTCCACCTTCTTTGTAGCACAGAACAGCCTAATTGAAAACCGGATATAGAGGTAATTGTGGATACAAAGTTATTCTTTTAACTGTAGTCCAAAGTTGAACCAGAAACACAATGGCCTGCATTTTCAGCAAAGCTTGGGAGAACACAAATTGCATTGCGCTGGTTTTTTTGCTTTCAGACCAAGGGTTAGGGTTGGGGTTCACAGCGCAGTTTGTGAGTTTCACTCATTTGATGAAGGAGCAGCACTCCGAAAGCTCACGATACCAAATAAACCTGTTGGACTTTAGCCTAGTGTTGTGAGACTTCTTTGTGAGTTGTGTTGGAGTGTGAGAAGAGGGTGGGTTTAGGAAAAGGCTGATTAGTAGCCCCACAAATATTCTCCGACATAGCAGCCCAAAGATGTCTTTTAGGGCTTCCAAAATTTACACCAGCTCACGAAAATAGTGCGCAGGAGGAAATTCAATTTTCCAGTAGGCCCCACAAAGGGAACCTTTGAATAGGTGTGTGTATGCGTGTACATGTAGGCCTTTCCAGCCTATGAAAATGGTGAGGGATTAGAAAGCCAGAGGAAATTGATTTTCTACAATCCCGTCTCCTAGTCAATTGGCTAAGTCAATACTAGGCCCTCAAATAAACTTAAATCCTAAAGTATGTGATTGGTTTTTTTAATCTCTCCCCTTCATTTATTGTTTTGTGACCTGATTAAACTTCCATTGGGAGTTGAAAATCTGGCCCAAAATACTGACAGATGTTTTTGAACATGAAGTTAATTTTCCAAGTCAGCTCCATTCCCTAATTGTAGCGGACTATTAACAACTATGGTATTGAATGAAAAAGTGAGCCCATAACTCTGCATGTCCTTCATCTGCTAGCCAGCTTTTGTTATTGTTGTTTCATTGCCCTGCCAATTGTTTAAATTTGCACCTTCACTCTCTGGCTAGGCTTATTTGGAGTTACCTGCTGCTGGTTGTGGGATCATCAAGTAGATTACTTTTATTAAGTTAGACAGCATTTATTAAATCAATGACTTCCTTCAGTTCCCATCGGGTCCTATTAGTCACAGATTACTCTTGCAAATTGGTGTCCATGTTCATCAATCTTCTCCACTAATCTTCTCTTCTGGCATGTGATTCTTGGGTGAAGATATTTGTCAACCTAACGATAACAGTCTTCCATGGAAGCGCCATTTCATATAGATTTTGATATTTCCCTATTAAAATAGAAACAGCCAATATTCTCTCAGGGGTAGAATTTTAAAGTTATAAAGATCAGTGCCATGTAATGGAGAGGTTTCATTTCCAGGCAACTGGTCTTAACGTCAAGTACCTTCAGGCAAAGTAGAGCAGTTAGATAGGAGTCCTTCCATTGGCTCATCAACGTTTTTCCATTCCAATGTCATAGCAACACCCATTATCGAATCCATGTTCCAGTTTCTCCATTTCCTGCCCTACGTTACTGATCTTAAGTGAGGTCAGTTCCAAATTACGGGAGCTCTATGTTGTGGACCTTGCTCATGAGGGGCTGGTCTAGGATTGCCCTAGCTCAGTCTGTGTAGGTCTCTTACTAGTCAGCTGAAGGGGATTCACTTTCTTGCTCTTGTTTGAAGAAGGCAGTGTCTAACCCACAGAGTCACTCAGTCTGGCTACATGCTTCAATTCCGCTTGACTGAAAAAGACCACCATAAGCTCTTTTGGACAGTGCCTGCTGTATTGCAGGAAGTTTTAGGAACAGTAAAACTCCTTTTCAGAAATTCAGCCCAGTTACTTTGAAACATGAAACAAAGGACAATAGAGGAACAGACCCTTCAGCCCAGCAAGCCTGCGCCAACACATGGTGCCTTTATAAACTGAAGACCTCTTGCTTCTACTGCATCCCTCTATTCCCTGCCTATTCATGTATCTGTCAAGATGTATTTTAAATGTTGCTATTGTATCTGCTTTTACCACTTTCTGTGGCAGTGCATTCCAGTCACTTACCATCGTCTGTATAAAAAACTTGCCTCTCGCATCTTCTTTAAACTTTCCCCCTTTTACCTTAAACCTCCGAAAGATGTGCTGGCTAGGTGGATTGGCCATGCTAAATTCTCCCTTAGTGTATTTGAACAGGTGATGGGGTGTGGCGATTCAGGGATTTTCACAGTAACTTAATTGCAGGGTTAACGTAAACCTACCTGTGGCACTCATAAATAAACTTAAACTCAAACCTATGCCCCCTAGTAATTTGCATTTCTACTCTGGGCAAAAGACTCCGACTATCCGTTCTATTTGTGCCTCTCATAATTTCTATCAGCCTCTGACATCCGAGTGAAAACAAACCAGGATTGTCCAACCTCTCCTCATAGCTGATATACTCCGAACCAGCCAATACCCTGGTAAAACATTTCTGTACCCTCTCCAAAACTTCCACATCCTTCTGGTAGTGTTCTGACCAGAACTGAACACGATATTCATCATTTCCCTTTCATTTCCAGAAAATAATTTAATTGTCTCTTGAATGTATTTCTATGGTCGGTACTTTCCTGATAAACTGCAGAACACGTACTATTAAACACATACTAATATTCCTTGCATGACAGTTGCTCTATCTTCGAACTTCCCAAATTCTGAAGTATGGTGTATTAAACAATGAAGTGGATTCTCAACTTGCTGCCTTGATGTAAAACTGTCCTGTCAGACCAGTGCTCTTTATGGTTTGCTCAATCTTCATTTTCAATGAGTCCAACTGTTCTCAGGCAGATCATTATCACAATCATTCCTCTCATGCTTTTGGACAGCTGCTGCCATTGACAATTCATCGAATTATAGAATTATCACAGATTCCCTACAGTGCAGAAGAGGCCATTTTGGCCCATCAGGTCTGCACTAAGTCTTTGACAAGAGTATCTTACCCAGGCCGTCTCCCCCACCCTATCCCTGTAACCCCACACATTTAACCTACACATCTTGGGACACTAAGGGGCAACTTAGCACGGCCAAGCCACCTAACCCATACAATTGTGGGAGGAAACCGGAGCACCCAGAGGAAACCCACGTAGACACGGGGACAACATTCAAACTCCACACTGTCACCCGAGGCTGGAATTGAACCTGGGTTCCTGGAGCTGTGAGGCAGCAGTGTTAACCAACATGCCTCCTCTGGATTTATCTTTTGTGTCTTGACCTGTCCCTTTGCACTTTGCAATATCTTCCCTCTTGTCATTTAATCTCTCCCACCTTCCACCAAATTCCACCCTTCCCTTTTATTCTGGCTGTTCCTCCCTGCCTCTATGCCAACTTAAAGATCTGCGCCATCCCTGAAGCATTTTCAGTGCTGACGGAAGGTCAGCAATCTGAAATGTTAACTCTGTCTCTTGCTTCCCAGATGCATCCCGGACTGTTGAACATTTCCAGCTTTTTGCTGCCTCGGTTTCAGATTCCCAGCATCCATGTCATTTTGCCCGTGAATCCGAGTGCAAAATGGCGCGGAGAGGGTTAATGGGTATGAAAAACTCATTCTGATTTGAAAGCTGGCACCAGAATTCCTGCTCACAGCTGTCTGACATCATGTGTTACTGGGAGGGAATGCACAAGAGGGGTGCAGGCCAGCCTACAGCAGAAAACGCTTTGTTCCTGTGGGTTTGCAAAGCAATCTTGAATGTGAAGCACGTTTACAGCTTTGAAAGACATGAGTTAAGGCGGCCAATCTTCTTTTAAGTTATAATCTGAAGTAATTTATGATTGTCTTCTTCTACCTACCGGTTACTGCGGTCCGAGTAGAGAATATAGATGCAGGCACTTACCGTCAGGGGAAGCAATAGATTAGGAGAAGGAGAAATTTGCTTATTTTTAAAACTTGCAATATGTATCAAGAATGGGCATTCGATAAGAATCTTCAGATAAATGAGAAACTAGCATGGAGTTAGGCTGATTTTATTTTGGAAGCATACTTTGAAGTCACCTAGCTATCTTGAAATGGTTTTGACTATGCTGATTTGAATAATCAAGAGATCCAAGTACTAGGGGACACAAGATTACAAGCAACAGTAGTGCTGGTATTTGCATAGCACCTGTAATTCAGAAAGTGGTACTTTCACTGGACTAGAAATCCAGAGATGTAGCATAATGCTCTTGGGACCCGAGTTCAAATCCCACTGCAGCAGATGGTGAAATTTGAATTCAATACAAAACCTGAAATTACAAGTCTAATGATGACCATGAAACCATTGTTGATTGTCATTAAAAACCTATCTGGTTCACTAATGTCCTTTAGGGGCGGAAATTTGCCACTCTTACCCAGTCATGCCTACATGTGATTCCACAATAATGTGGCTGACTCTTAAATGCCCTCTGAAAATGGCCATGCAAGCCACTCAGTTCAAGGGCAATTGAAAAGAATAAATTTTAAAAAATGTGAAGAGTCTGTGAAGCGCTTCTGAGCTGTATTATCAAAGATAATTTGACACCAAGCCGCTTAAGCAGATTAGACAAATACCAAAAGCTTAAAGGAGGAGAAAGAGACAGAGAGGTTTAGGGAGAGAAATCCAGAGACCAGGGTCTTGCTAGCTCAAGGTAAAGCCACCCAGAGTGAAGATTTTAAAATTAGGGATGTACGAAAGCCCAGAATAGGAACGTTGCAGAAATCCTGCAGCATAGAGGACTGGGAAAGACCGCAGAGCTCAGGAGAGATGAGAACATGGAACGATTTTAAAACTGAGACCAGGGACGGGATTTTTCTTTTGTTGATTCATGGGACATGGGCGTCAGTAGCTGGCCAGCATTCATTGCCCATCCCTAGTCGTCCTCGAGAAGGTGGTGGTGAGCTGCCTTCTTGAATCGCTGCAGTTCACATGCTGTGGGTTGACCCACAATGCCGTTAGGGAGGGAATTCCAGGATTTTGACCAACCGACTCCGAAGGAACAGCAATATATTTCCAAGTCAGGACAGTGAGTGGCTTGGAGAGGAACTTGCAGGTGATGGTGTTCACATGTATCTGCTGCCCTTGTTCTTCTGGATGGAAGAGGTCATGGGTTGGATGGTGCTATCTAAGCATGTTTGGTGAATTGCTGCAATGCATCTTCAGACAGGACACACTGCTGCTACTGAGCATCGGTGGCAATGGATCAACACATGATGCCTTTCTAGCTGGCAGCCCTCCAGTACTGGCAATGCCATCAGGAATGGTGGCCAATGCTGGTATGACAGAGCGCTGAACACAATGATCACTGTTGCATGCCCCAATAGAAGGGATAAGGATTGCAGGATGCAGGTCACTGATGAGGTGGTGCTGATTAGGGGATCGGAAGAAAGGGCAGGGAGTAGCTTCCTGCAGGCACCTCCCATCTGAAAGAACAAGGAACCATCAGGCAAAAGTAGAATGAGGCCATTATGGGCCTCAATTGACCTTTGAGCTGGGAGGCCACGTACAAGTCTTCCTGTGCTGGACTTGATCTGGGGAAGGCCAGAGAATGGTAAATTTTCCGCCCTCCAACTCGATCACACTGTCCCACTTCCAAATTCACTCAGTGGGAGGCTTTAAATTCCACCAAGGGACTAATGAGGGGACTTTTTGTTTTAAATAGGAACAATACCTTTAGCGAATGGGTCACCAAGAAAGCCCACTGATGTGGTCAGTTTAAATTAGGGTAATTGGCAATTGGATATGCTTCTGTATGTTTGCTGACAACTGCACAATGTTCAGCACCATTCACAGACTGAAGCAGTCTCCTGTCAAATGCAACAAGATCTGTACAATATTCAGGCTTGGGCTGTCAAGTGGCAACATTTGCATCACAGAAGTGCCAGGCAATGAGCATCTCCAGCCAGAGGGGATCTAACCATCACCCCTTTACAATCAATAGCATTACCATCGCTGAATCCCCCACTAGCAATATGCTGGGGGTTAACATTGACCTGAAACTTAACTGGATTAGCAATATAAATACTGGCTACAAGAGCAGGTAGGAGGGTAGGAATCCTGCAGCAGATAACATACCTCTTGACTCCCCAAGCCCGTCTACATAGCACAAGTCAGCAGTGTGATGGGATACTTTCCCCTTGGCTGTCTAAGTGCAGTTCCAACAACACTAAAGAAGTCTGACACCATCCAGCACAAAGTAGCCCAATTGATTAGTTCCCACAAACATTCACTCCCCGCCGCCACTGACACACAGTGTTAGCAGTGTGTACCATCTACAAGATGCACTGTAAGAACTCACCAAACCTCCTGAGGTAACACCTTCCAAACCCACAACCACTACCATCTGGAATGACAAGGGCAGCAGACAATGGGAATACCACCACCCGGAGGTTCTTCGCTAAGTTTCTGACACTATCCTGACTTGGGAATATATCGCTGTTCCTTCACTGTCACTGGGTCAAAACCTGGAAGTTTAAGCTTATTTATTAATGTCACATGTCGTCTTGTATTAATGCTGTAATGAAGTTACTGCAAAAATCCCCTAGTCGCCCCACTCCGGCGCCTGTTCGGGTACACTGAGGGAGAATTTAGCATGGCCAATGCTCTGATCTAGCACGTCTTTCGGACTGTGGGAGGAAACTGGAACATCCGGGGCAAATCCACGCTGACACACAAACAGTGACCCAAACCAAGATTTGAACCCGGATCCCTGGCGCTGTGAGGCAGCAGTGCTGAACACTGTGCCACCGTGCCACCCCTAACAGCATTGTGGGTGTGCCCATACCTCAGGGAGTACAGCAATTCAAAAAGGTAGTTCACCCCATTTCACATGGGCAATTAGGGGTGGGCAATAAGTGTGAGCATAGCAAGAGACATCCATATTCCATGAATGAATAATAAATAATGGAAGAGGGAAGGATTAAGGGATATGATGAGAAGGTGAGTGGGTGAGGCTGGTTTGTTAGCATCATTGGAGTGTCTGGCCTTTACGTCATTCCCCTTTTCCTGTAAGTTCTGCTGATTCTATTTTCATGGGCTTTCACAATTGCATCATTGTAGTATAAATATTCACGGTGAGATAAATTGGTATTGTTATTCTACAAGCATCTGCAGTTCCCTAAAGCTCACAAATGACTCTGATTATTTGCGCTGTGACTTGAATACAGTAAAAGCTACAGGGCAACACTCAGAAGCCAACCACTAAGAGAGCTAACACCTCCTGAGCGTAACATAATGGAACCAGCTTGCACCTTATTAAAGAAGTAAGTGGCGCAAAGGTTGGGTGGAAATTATGGCATCATTTATCTGCGCGTGCTCTGCTTTGTCTCCTGTACTTGCTGACAAGTCACCCTCCACTTGGACACGAAAGACAGCAAGCACACCGCGCCATGACAAAAACTGCATTGTCGTCTTGTGAGTGCAGGCGTAAAATATTGACTCATCTGTATTCACCAAACGTTCCCCCAACCAGTCTGCATTACAGCTGATCTGCTCCAGCTACAACAGGTAAACAACATGCTGGTTAAAAAAAAATCTTCCGCAGTCAAATTAAGAATTCCCATGTAGCAATTTTGTAAATGCATCTGCGAGGTCCCCTCCATTTGCAGTTCCTAACAAAACTTGTGGAGACATCCTAAAGCGAGAAACAGTGACCTTAAGAACTCATCACAAATGCATTGCTGAACATAGGAACAGAAGTAGATCATTCAGCCCCCCGAACATGTTCCATCATTCCATTAGATCACGTCTGATCTATATTTTAACTCCATCTACCCACCTTGGTTCGGAGGGGATTTGAGAAAAAAACTTTTTCGCTCAGAGTTTGGTTGGAATCTAGAATGCAATGCCTGGGAAGGTAGTGGAGGCTGGAAACCTTACAACATTTAAAAAGATTTGGATGAGCACTTGAAATATCAAAGTATTCAAGAACGTGGGACTGTGCAGGAAAATGGGATTAGCGCAACCTTGGTGGTAGGTATTATCGGTGCAGACACAATGGGCCAAAAGGCCTTTTCTGCACTGCATGACTCTCTGACTCAACAGTTTTTTGGAGAAGAGTGAGTTTGTGATTTCCATTAACCCATGCATGAAGAATTGCTTTCTGACACCAGCCCTGAATGGTCTGGTTCTGATTTTCACTATCCTATACAAAACTACATACTCCATTGAGGAAATGATTCTCACTCTGAGGGCTCGGGCTTTTCAGAACACACCCACTGAATCGTCCAGCGTGGCGTTCCAAATAACTAATTTTTGTGACAAAGCTAGGAATACAAATGCATCAGATTCTTACCTGCTCTGCAGGTCGTTGAGGTTTAACTCCCCGATGTAGTGGGTGGCTGAAGAAACAGTGACAATTCGACTGTTGCCGTCATGGCTCCCTGACTGCTTCAGAATGTCCAGGAGAAGGTGAGTCAGCATGAAATGTCCAAGGTAGTTCACGCCAAAATGCTCTTCAAATCCGTCTGCAGTGTTTCTTTGGGGAACCAGCATTACTGCCGCTGAAATTGAAAGTGAAGAAACTTTTTGGGTAACAAAGTACAGATCTGAGAGTGTCATATTCGGCCTATTTGTAGATTCTGCTTTGGTTGGGGGGGCAGGGGTGGGGGGCGGTGTCAGAACAGAGTGTGAGACTCGGAGCAGACGGCAAGTTCTTGCATGAATGTTGTTTTTGCATGACGGTGTGCAGTGAGGGAGGGTGGGGGAGAGGGGAGGGGGCGTGGAGGATTTTCACTCGAGTAATTTTCATAGAATCATAGAATCTCTGCAGTGCAGAAGGAGTAAACACAGTAACAAGTCTGACAACACCAGGTTTAAGTCCAACCAATTTATTTGATAGTAAATGCACAAGCTTTCGAGGTTTCCCTCTTCTTCAGGTGAATGGAGAGTTCTGGCCTCAGTCAGAGCATATAAAGCACAATATGCTCTGTCTGAGGCCAGAACTCTCCACTCACCTGAAGAAGAGGGAAACCTCGAAAGCTTGTGGATTTACTATCAAATAAATTGGTTGGACTTAAACCTGGTGTTGTCAGACCTTTTACTGTGTTTACCCCAGTCCAACGCCGGCATATCCACATCGTGCAGAAGGAGACCATTTAGCCCACAGACCACAACCTGACCCAGTCCCTATCCCTGTAGCCCCACATATTCATCCCGCTCGTCCCCCTGACATTAAGGGAGAATTTAGCATGGCCAGTGCACCTAACCCGCATATCTTTGGACTGTGGGAAGAAACCTGGAGCACCCGGAGGAAACCCACGCAGACTCTGCACAGACAGTGACCCAACCCAGGGATTGAACCCAGGTCCCTGGAGCTGTAAGGCAGCAGTGCTAACCACTGTGCTGCCCTTTATTTCCCTTCTTGGTCTGTGGTTTTTTTTTTGCCTCTCCCAGGAGATTACATGGCTAGGGGGAAGGTGGAGCAATGAAGAAGGGTCTTGTCATGATGCTGCAGCTAACATGAGTGTCAGGCACCACTGAGAGACCAGTTAGTCTTTTCCTCTTAGTATTTTTTTGTATGTTATCAGTCTTCACGTTCACATGCAAAATAAAAATAGAACTATTCAGTGCTACTTTCTGACGAGCTGGGATGAAGAGGATAGATACGTGAGCATGATACGAGCAAGCAAGGGAACTGTACACATTAATTTGAATGTTATTGCGGATAGGAAGTCTGGGGACACTGTCACGCATGTGTGTCACTCACTAGTATGAATGAATTTCAATTACAGGGCTCAAGGCAGTGAGATATAAGAACATAAGAACTAACAGTAGGTAATTCAGCCCCTCAAGCTTGCTCCGACATTTAATATGATCATGGCTGATCTTGTCTCATCTTTGATTTCACTCTCCTGCCCATTCTCCACGACGCTTCAACCCATTGCTAATTAAAAATCTGTCGATCTCCCCCTTAATGTTTAGTCAATGTCCTGGCATCCACCACACTCCAAGGTAGTGAATTCCATAGATTTGTGACTCTTTGAGAGAAGTAGTTTCTCCTCATTTCTAATTTAAATATGCTACCCCGATCCTAAAACAATAACCTCTCATTCTAAATTGACCCACAAGAGGGAACATCCTCTCTAGGTTTAACCTGTCAATCCCTTTTAGCATCTTATATAATTGAGTTAGATCTCTCCTCATTCTTCTAAACTCCAGAGAGTATTGGCCGAAACTGCTCAACCTCTCTTCGTAAGACAAATCCCTCAACTCTGGAATCAATTGAGTGAACCTCCTCTGAACTGCCTCCAACGCAATTACATCCCTCAAGTAGGGGGGCTTTTACAGTAACTTCATTGCAGTGTTAATGTAAGCCTACTCATGACGAATAAATAAACTTCACTTTTCAAAGGAAAGGGACCAAACTGCAATTGAAAGGGGATAATATTGGTCAGCACGATGGAGTGAGGTTGTTTAGAAGTAGACAGCATGTATGGTTGGTACATACTATAGTCTAGTGAATCAACAGCTAAGAAATGCTGAACAAATCTGAACATTAGCAGGATGGTGCATCATTAGAGGGGATTCCAACTATTCTTTCATTAAATATCTGAAATGGGCAGTCCAGTTGACAAGGAAGAGTGCTAAGTGAGCTGCTGATCCATCATCAACCATTTCACGCCCCCGCTCAAAACAAATTTCATCACCCCTTTGTTCGATCCCTGCACGTGGCTGAGAACTTTAAGGCAGCAAGGAAATCAAGAGTAATGGGAATATGGCAGGAAGGTGGAGTTGAGAATTATCATATCAGATGAGTCATGATCTCATTGAATAGTGGAGCAGCCACAAAGGGCTTGAATGGCCTACTTCTGCTCTTATGGTCGGGTGAGGATGGAAAGATGTGAGACCAGAGGATATTGAATCTTCAGATCTTCAAGAGGCTAAAAGAATTACAGTTATTTTGGAGAAATTCAATAGGGTTTTATTACATAAGGCGATGTAAAATTTGGGCAGAATACAATTGACGTTTTCAAATGAGAAAAGGATTGGATGCAGTCTAATCAGATGTTATTTGAAATAAATAAGGATAATAGGATTTGGGGCTACGAGATTAGATACAGAAAGTATTTTGTTTCACAGAGTCATTACACTCTGAAACAAATTGCTTTGACATGTTAAGTAAGTTGTTGACATCCTTTAAAATGGTAATTGTAAAGTTCTGGACAGAATAGGATGTTTCTAGTTATGAAAGTAAGTTGCTGGTTCCTTGTGATTGCAATGTGCAGCCATGATCTAGTTTGATAAAAGCAGGGAAGTTGTTTCCACTGCCAGGTGAAACTAGAACTAGGGGTTGGACCTCAAAATAAGGGGGAGCAGATTTAGGACTGAGTTGAGAAGAAACTTCTTCACTCAAAGGGTTCTGAATCTGTGGAATTCCCTGCCCAGTAAAGCAGTGGAGGCTACCTCTATGAATGTTTTTAAGGCAAGAATGGATAACTTTTTGAATAGTAAAGGAATTAAGGGCTATGGTGAGTGGGCAGGTAAGTGGAACTGAGTCCACGAAGAGATCAGCCATGATCTTATTGAATGGTGAAGCAGGTTCGAGGGGCCAGATGACCTACTCCTGCTCCTAGTTCTTATGTTATTAGCCATGAGGATTGATTGCTTCAGGGAGTCGGGGAATTTCCAGAAATGTTTGCAGAAATGGTGATAGGTGTTTTTTGTCTGTTCCTGAAGATATTATGATTAGGCAGCGTGCAAGGTGCCTAAGAGATTATCCCATTGATTGGAATGGAATGGGCTTGGTGGGTCTGAAGGCCTTTAAAAATATATTTTTTTGTTTATATAATGAAAGGAAAATGATTTACGCGCCAAGTGAATGAATGTGAAGTGTCTCAATGAACTCAAGCTGAGCTTGCTTATGCCCAGACCCCATTCTCATTCCACTCCTAAATTATTATTAATGTGGTAAATCTGAACAGAGAATTAGGCCTGGATTTTCCATTGGATCAGACCAACGAGGGAGCCCTTCAAAAAATGGCAAACAGGACCTATTCCAGGATTCACATCCCCATTCCCATTTCCTGTAATGTTTGCAGGTTCAGAATAAGGGTGCTATGTGCAGCACCCTTATCCTCGCTGGCTCCACCAATGCAGGGTGAACAATTCACAAATTGCGAGGAGTTTGGGCCCCTTCCTTAAGGATACACGGTCATGGCACCTCAGAGGAGTCGTGAACCGTGGGGCAATCCCAGTCATACACTGGGAACCCAAAAAAAGCAGTCACATTCTGCAGGGATTCTTTGGAAGACTTTGAAATTCAAAGTAACAATCTGTCCTTTCTGTTTCAATGGTTAGGTTCTGTTTTAAAAGTTACACCTGTTTTCAGTGAAGTGATTGGTTATAGGGCTCTGTCTTGCAAAGTTATATCGGCCATTACATTGATCAACATTGTGTGCAAGTGTTGTGAAACATTACAGTATTATTATGCAATCAAAATTGGAAACAGATCATTGTTTAGGAGCTCTTTAATCATGATCTGAAGTGAATTAAACAGCCACAGCTCTTTAAATTTGGAAAAAAATCTGGTTTCAGCTTTCAGTCAGACATCTGTTCCTAGACTACACTGATTGACAGGCCTTCTGGTGCATCTTAGGAATAAAACATAGCCATCTGTTTTTGCAGTTTCAATAGACTTCACTGTTTCCACTTGTAATGGTTTTTTTTACAGGTTGGGACATTATGATCATTTGGCTAGGTTTCAAAAACAATGGAAGCATAACTCAAACAGCTGTCACTTAATTGACAGTCTTAAGAGGATATCAAAGGATTTTCTGTATTTGATGTAGTTACTGAGTGGATGAATGTTTGTTTTTACAACAGGTTGATAGCTTGAGGGAATTAACTTTTAACTGAATTACTTCCTGGTTTTTCTACCATCATAAAGTGAGTTTGAGAACTCTGTATTTTCTTAAAATTTCTATTTCAAAGACATAGTCCCTATGTCTGCCTGCAGTGGAGGATATACAGAGGGGAGACCATGAGGGATATTTGGGGGTCATGGAGCATATGAAGGTGAATGGAAGTTATGAGGGAGCATGAGGGTATCAGGGGACATGGAACGAGGGCTTGAGGACCTGACAATCATCTCTACAACTGAATCGATGTCCTATTAAATGAAACAAGGTGACCCATCCTGCCAGCTTCACCATCCCCCTGCCTTGAGCTTGCCACTGGAGACAGAGGGCCCTATTCCATCCCACTTCTCCGGAGTATAGATATGGTGGCCTTTTTAAAGGGGTCAGGTCTTACGCGTTGGGTCTGCCCAGTCAGTAAGTTTTCTGACTTGACTTTCCCATCTCCTTCACAAAAATTTAGCCCTCAGACTGGATCCTGCCACTCTTCTTACATTACAGTTGTGACTGCACTTTGAGAAATACTTAATTGCTGCATCGCAATTTGGGTCAGAGAATGTGAAGATGTTATAGAAATTCCCGTCTTGTGTTTTTCTTAGTCAACAAACCTAGACCGTTCAATTCAAAAGTTGCCAGGTGGTTTGCTTGAAGTCAATACTGCCTCTGGGTAAATTGAAATAAAAAACCATAAGACCATAAGACATAGGAGCAGAATTAGACCAGTCGGCCCATCGAGTCTGCTCTACCATTCAATCACGATTGATATTTTTCTCATCCCCATTCCTCTGCCTTTTCCCCATAACCCCTGATCCCCTTATTAATCAAGAACCTATATATCTCAGTCTTACAGACACTCAATGACCTGGCCTCCGCAACCTTCTGCGACAAAGAGTTCCACAGATTCATTATTCTCTGGCTGAAGAAATTCCTCCTCATCTCTGTTTTAAAGGATCGTCCTTTAGCCTGAGGTTGTGCCCTCTGGTTCTACTTTCTCCTACTAGTGGAAACATCCTCTCCACATCCGCTCTATCCAGGTCTTGCAGTATCCTGTAAGTTTCAATAAGATCTCCCCTCATTCTTCTAAACTCCAAGAGTATAGACCCAGAGTCCTCAACCATTCCTGATACGACAAGCTCTTCATTCCAGGGATCATTCTTGTGAACCTCCCTTCGACCCTCTCCAAGGCCAGCACATCCTTCCTTAGATATGGGGCTGAAAACTGCTCACAATACTCCAAATGGGGTCTGACTAAAGCCTTATGCAGCCTCAGAAGTACATCCCTGCTCTTGTATTCTAGCCCTCTCGACATGGATGCTAACATTGCATTTGCCTTCCTAACTGCTGACTGAGCCTGCAAGTTAACCTTCCCAGAGTCTTGAACAATGACTCCCAAGTCCTTTTGTGTTTTTGATTTCCTAAGCATTTTCCCATTTAGAGAATAGTCTGTGCCTCCATTCCTCCTTCCAAAGTGGATAACCTCACACTTTTCCACATTGTATTCCATCTGCCACTTCTTTGCCAAAGGACAATTGATCCATCATCTAAAACACAGAACAGATGAGACAAGAAGGCATTGTTTCAGAGAGTGGAACACATGTCTGGCTGGGAAGGAAAGGTTTTCTCCTGCTTCCTGAAGCTGTTCTCTTACAGAGTCTGAGAATTCCCTGGGTAATCTGCATTCCGCCTGTCTGGAAATCAGCTGACAGACGAAAGGGAGAAGGACCTCTCTCTCCCTCACTCTTCATATAGACTCAACCCCTGATGGCTTCAAAGTTTATTTATTAGTCACAAGTAGTTGGCGGTTTCAGTGGAGCTGGGATAGGGACGGGAGCAAGCTGTCCGGTTTTTCCACCTTGGGGCTCTTCAATGCCCCTGCTGCTTTTCTCAGGGGAACTGCTGAATATTAGCATATCCCAGCTACAGTAGAATGAATGAGAAGGGAGCTGCACAGTGGTAGGCACTGCTGCTTCACAGCGCCAGAGATCCAAGTTCAATTCCCGGCTTGGGTCACTGTCCGTGCGGAGTCTGCACATTCTCCCTGTGTCTACGTAGGTTTCCTCCGGGTGCTCCGGTTTCTTCCCACAGTCCAAAAGACATGCTGATTAGGTGCATTGGCCATGCTAAATTCTCCCTCAGTGTACCCGAACAGGCACCGGAATGTGGTGACCAGGAGATTTTAAACAGTAACTTCATTACAGTGTTAATGTAAGCCCAGTTGTGACTAATACATATATTTTTTAACTTTAACTCATAAAATCTCACAGAATCACAACAGTACAGATGGAGGCCATTCAGCCCATTGAGTCTGCACCAACTCTCCGATAGAGCATCCCATCCAATCCATGTAACCCTCAATATTTACCCTGCTAATCCCCCTAAACCTATGCATCTTGGGAAACCAAGGTGTAATTTAACATGGCCAATCCATCTAACCAGCACATGTCGGACTTGGGAGGAAACTGAGCACCCAGAGGAAACCCACACAGACATGGGGAGAATGTGCAAATTCCACACAGACAATTGTCCAAGGCAGAAATCAAACCTGGGTGTCTGGGCACTATGAGACATCAGTGTTAGCCACTGTGCCGCCACACCACCCTCATAACTGTGAAAGCATCAAATTCATAAAGTTGAAATTCAAATGACAAGTAATTTGCAAATAAACAAATGCCATCCCTTGAATAGTTGTCGGCATCACAAAACCTGTGGATCACCAGTTTGTAGAGTATTGGTTGCTGTCAGGAACATTTAGCCATTCAAACTGAAGGCTTGGGTGTGAATTAAAAAGAGAAATCTGTCCCATTGTATATTAGCAATCAGCTGGGGAATTCAGCAAGCCTGGCACTTTTGAATGCTTGCAAGTCTGTAAGAATGCCGTGTGCATCAGGTTTCTCCTGCTCGTTCCTGTTGTTTCTTTCTGTTATTTTCCCTCCTCCGTTCAATTAACTCGAAATATCCTGTTTACGCGCACATATATTGAGGTGAAGGTGGAAGGAGTTTCGGGTGGAGTGCAAACACCAGCACTGATCTGTTAGCTTGAATGCCTTGTTGCTTGTTGTGAAATTTTGTAGGTTCACCTCGTTTACCCTATCAACAAGTCCTTCAGCTCCTTTACTCCTCATGCACATAGCTAGTTTCCCTGAATTACATCTATACTATTCATCTCAATTACTTCATGTGGTTGCAACTTCCACATTCTCACCACTTTCTGGGCAAAGATGCTTCTCCTGAATTCCTTACTGAACTCGTTAGAGACAGTCATACATTTATGGCCTCTAAACTAGATGCCCCACAAGTAGAAACTAAGTTTTCTAAGTTTACCCTGTTGAACCCCTTCGTAATTTTAAAACATCACCTCGGAGAGGGTACAGAGGCTTTGGCGAGGGTACAGAAAAGATTTATCAGGTTGTTGCCTGGTCTGGAGGGCATTAGCTATGAGGAGAAACTTGGTTTGTTCTCACTGGAACGACGGAGGCTGAGGGACAACCTGATAGAAAGCTATAAGATTATGAGGGGCATGGACAGAGTGGACAGTCAGAAGCTTTTTCTCAGGGTGGAAGAGTCCATTACTAGGGGGCATAAGTTTAAGGTGCGAGGGGCAAGGTTTAAAGGAGATGTACGCAGAGGGTAGTGGTTGTCTGGAACTCACTGCCAGGGGAGGTAGTGGAAGCAGATACGAAGTGACTTTTAAGGGACGTCTTGACTAATACATGAATAGGATGGGAATAGAGGGATATGGTCCTCGGAAAGGTAGGGGGTTTTAGATAAGTCGGGAACATGGTTGGTACAGGATTGGAGGGCCGAAGGGCCTGTTCCTGTGCTGTAATTTTCTTTGTTCTTTGTTCTTCTTTTCGGAAGCCGAACTGAGTCATTACAACTGTCATTCTTGTAAATCATTTTACTTTATTTTTTTCAGTCCCTGGTATATCCTTATTGTAATAGGGAGAGAATTGTGCACTGCAATGTAAACACAGTCCAATTATCCAGCGGGTTTGAATGCTGCTCAGAGAAGCATTAAGCCATACAAATGAGAAGGTTTTGGGTTCAATTGGAGGCCTACGCTGAGTTAAATAGCTAGGCTGATATTTCACAGAATTGTTACTGCTGAGGAGGAGGCTCTTCAGCCCATTATCTCTGTACAATGCTCACCATAACCATTAATTCCTTTACTGTTCAAAAATTTATCTATCCTTGCCTTAAAAACATTCAGTGAGGTAGCCTCAACTGCTTGACTGGGCAGGGAATTCCACAGATTCACAACCCTTTGTGTGAAGAAGTTCCTCCTCAACTCTCAATCTGAAATACTAAGTTTACATGAAAAATTTAATTGCATCAACATTAATGTAAAACATTTTAATAAATGTGTAAATATGTTTTTGTGCGCAGCAGTAAAATTTCCTAAATCTGCTTCCCCTTATTTTGAGGTTATGTCCCCTAATTCTAGTTTCATCCGCCAGTGGAATCAACTTCCCTGCTTCTATCTTGTCTATTCCCTTCATAATCTTACATGTTTCTATAAGATCTCTCCTCATTCTTCTGAATTCCAATAGCCCCTGTCTGCTCAGTCTCTTCTCATAAGCCAACCCTCTCAACTCCAGAATCAACCTTGTGAATCTCCTCTGCATCCTCTCCAGTGCCAGTATATCTTTTCTCAAGGGGACCAAAACTATACACAGTACTCCAGGTGTAGCCTCACCAGCACCTTATACAGCTGCAATGTAACCTCACTGTTTTAAAACTGCATCCCTCTCATAATGAAGGATAAAATTCCATTTGTCTTCTTAATTACCTGCTGCATCTGCAATCCAACTTTGTGTGATTTATGCACAAGGACACCCAGGTCCCACTGCACAGCAGCATGCTGCAATGCTTTACCATTTAAACAATAGTCCATTTTGCTGTTATTCCTACTAAAATGGATGACCTCACATTGACCAACATTGTAATCCATCTGCCAGACCCTCGCCCACTCACTTAGACTATCTATATCCCTTTGCAGACTTTCAGTGTCCTCTGCATACTTTGCTCTGCCACCCATCTTAATGTCATCTGTGAATTTTGACACATTACACTTGGTCCCAACTCCAAATCATCTATGTAAATCGTAAATATTTTCGACACTTAATTGGTTGTAAAGTATTTTAGGAACACCTGAGGTTATGAATGGCGCTATCTAAATTCCTTTCTCTTTAAGAGAATAGAAGAAACTAGTTAAGCAGATTACGTTCATCGCATAACACTGTAATTCACATTTTACTCTGCGCGTCACAGAGTGAATGATCTGACATACAGATAGTGAACAGTGCCTCAGTGTTAGGAATGTCAAAATGAAAGTGAAGTGGGACTTTAATCAATAGGGTTTTGGAGCTGATTAACCCGATTAAGGAACCGAAGACAAAGGCACAATAAATTAAAACTGTGATAGGATAATGAAGACAAGTTGACACTGTGTTTAATAAACAGTGCTGCAAGATCATCAGTAATACTGCCTAATTTCTCATCGCAAATTAAATTTAAGTTATTTATTGCATGGACTAACAGTAACAATCATTTTACAGTAGGGAATGCGAATACAGCAAACACTATTTAGGCCTGGCGAGAAGATGTTTGACCGAATTGTATCCAAACTGCAAGAACTTTTATTGAAGTTACCCTTGTTATCTCCCGCCATGATCAAACGGTAGCCAGCCACAGTTCAAAGATTGCTCGATTCATGATCACCAGGGAGGCTGGAGACATCAGATCCATGCTGTGTCCAATGACTGCATTTAAAAGATGGCAGATTGTTGGACTGAGAGATACAAAGCAAGTTTCTCCATTGAGTGTTTGTGACAGAATGAGAAGCTGTGCAGCCAGCATGACAGAAATAGTTACTTCTACCTGTAATATGTATGATATTGGGGTAAACCTGATTATTTTTTGGAAGACACTATTTCCTGAGGACATGGCGGTGGGGGAGATGACAGGAAAGGTTATGCTGAAATCCCAATAGTTCCATGGCAAGATAGCTAAGTAGGTAGGTCGATGGCCAATGCAAGTAACGTCATGTGACAAACATTGGGCAACATATTCAATGGCTGATGTCTGCTCTACTGTTTTGAAATGCACACAAAATAAACCCATTAAAGATAAAAACAGAAAAGTGCTGTAAAAACTCAGGTCTTATAGCATCTGTGAAGAAAGAAGCAGAGTTAACATTTAAAATCTAATATGATTCATTTTCAGAATTAAAGAAGTTTCAAAGCAGTATCATTTTGGACTTCAAATGCTTTCTTTTCTCCACACTTGCTGCCACACCTGCCCACTAACTGTACTACTTTCTTGGAAAGCTAGAGAAATTTGACATGTCTGCTACGACACTCACCAACTTTTACAGATGCACCATAGAAAGCATTCTTTCTGGTTGTATCGCAGCTTGGTATGGCTCCTGCTCTGCCCAAGACTGCAAAAACTACAAAGGGCTGTGAATGTAGCCCAGTCCATCAAGCAAACCATGCTCCTATCCATTGACTCTGTCTACACTTCCCGCTGCCTCAGCAAACCAGCCAGCATAATTAAGGACCCCATGCAGCCTGGGCATACTCTCTTCCACCTTATTCTGTTGGGAAAAAGATACAGACATGCACCAACCAACTCAAGAACAGCTTCTTTCCTGTTGACATCAGACTTTTGAATGGACTTACCTTGCATTAAGTTGATCTTTGTCTATACCCTTGTTATGACTGTAATATTACATTCTGCACCCTCTCCTTTTCTTCTCTATGAACAGTATACTTTGTCTGTATAGCATGCAAGAAACAATACTTTTCATTGTATACTAATACATGTGACAATAATAAATCAACTCCAATCAATTTTCCAGCGCATTCTGTTTGTATAGCAGATCATTAGCATCCGCAATATTGAGCGTTATTTAAAATGAATCCATTGTTTAG
Organism: Carcharhinus amblyrhynchos; assembly: GCF_965287045.1. NCBI lineage: Eukaryota > Metazoa > Chordata > Chondrichthyes > Carcharhiniformes > Carcharhinidae > Carcharhinus > Carcharhinus amblyrhynchos. The sequence goes on from NC_137333.1 coordinate 97,437,133, forward strand.
TCCAATTTGGTTCCCTCTGTGAATTCCTCTTCGTGAATGGTTATTCAAAGTGTAATCTCTTTTACGATGTGTTGAGAACCATCAATGGGGAGGTTTGAACATCAGTGAGATGATGCTGGTCATGTTTTCTGTGTTCTTTGACATTTCCTTAACCCTTGTTACTCGTTTTTTGCTTCCATGTCTTAGCCTCCACTTGCAGGTGAGCCTGAGTTCCCAATAGCGGAATACTTTCACTTGTTCTGACAGCTAGGTTAAAATAGTGCAGCAAGTTCAAGCAATCAACTGAGGACACTTTCCAGATTGTCACAGCACCTGGTTCTATCCTACAGCTGCAAAAAATGCCAGGATAATAAATAACATCACTACCAAGTCCAGACATGGCACTAAGGTTTGCTGATGGCACATCAAGGTGGTATCTGGAAGGAGGGAGATCCACAGTGATCTTCACATTCACAGTCAGCGCTGCCAGTGACCTGGTTTAAGGCTTATGTTCTGAATGCACCCCATGGCTTGGTGACATAGAATCACAGAATCCCCACAGTGCAGAAGGAAGATATTCAGCTCATCGGGTCTACACCTGACCCTCTGACAGAGCATCTTACAAGGCCCATCCCCCACTTTATCACCGTAACTCCACACATTTACTCCACTAATCCACCTAACGCACACAACTTCACTAAGGGGCAATTTAGCATGGCCAATCTACCTGACCTGCATATTTTTGGATTGTGGAAGGACACTGGAGCACCCGGAGGAAACCCACGCAGACACAGAGTGAACGTGCAGACTCCACACAGTGAACCAAGGCCGAATTGAACCTGGGTCCCTGTGAGACAGCAGTGCTAACCACTATGCCAAATTTTCCTTTCTGAAGCAAAAAAGCTGAAGGCACTGTTCCTCAGGAAAGACAAAGTAGATGGGCTCCCAAAAGACCCTCCTGCGAGTATGGCCTGCTGCGGTTTATCCTTCTCCTCTCCCTCCTTCCCTTCTCAGCTAATCGTGTTTTCTCAACTACTCTCCTGACCCTCTAGTCCGAGCAGACCACCTACGGCTGCAGCAAAACTCATTTTGCAATGCAGAAGGAGGCCATTCGGCCCATTGACTCTGCACCAACCACAATCCCTGGACTGGAACTAAGTCGAATTTAGATAAGTACGTTATTTTCATGAAGGACTGCCAATCAAAGAGATACATGAATAAATCACACAGCATGTTTACACCTGGTTTCGCAAAGACAAATTTACTCTAGTGCTACAACAGAAATGCTCCTCATTAGGGACTAACCTGGCACCTTGTTCAGTGGGCAGAAGAAGGCAGAGATACGTGAAATAAAAAATGTCACATTCGCCAGATAGGCAGTATGTGTCTGAAGCTGGGACTGAAAGATACGGTTAGGAAGAAAAGGAATTCTCACCAACAGCCTATTCAGAGGCTAGAGATCAGCTACGGAAGTGAGAAGAGAGGTCAAGGAAATGTCTAAAATATAACCAGCCAAATTAAAGGACAAACCAACAAATAACCTACATATTTCCTCCCATAGTCCAAAGATGTATTGGTTAGGTGCATTGGCCATGCTAAATTCTCCCTCAGTGTACGGGAACAGGTGCTGGGGTGTGGCGGCTAGGGGATTTTTACAGTAACTTCACTGCAGTGTTAATGTAAGCCTACTTGTGACACAAATAAATAAACTTTAACTTACATATGGTGAAGAAGAACTTCAATAAAAAGCACTGCTCAAGGATCCATGAAGTGTGTTAGAGCCATGAATTATAGAGTGAGCTTCTCACATGGTAAGGCAGCACTGGGATAGCCAATTTCATTATTAGGTCAAATGAGTATGGCGTCCTTATTTTAGCACAGGGCAGCAAGGTGGCACAGTGGTTAGCACTGCTGCTTCACAGTGCCAAGGACCCAGGTTTAAATCCTGGTTTGGTTCACTGTCGGTGTGGAGTTTGCACATTCTCCCCGTGTCTGCGCGGGTTGCCTCCGGGTGCTCTGATTTCCTCCCACATTTCAAATATGTGCGGGCTAGGTTGATTGGCCATGCTAAAGTGACCCTAGTGTCAGGGAAATTGGGAGGGTAAACGTGTGGGGTTATGGAGATAGGACAGGACCTGAGTGGGATTGTTGTCAGTGCAGGCTCGATGGGTCAAATGGCCTCCTTCTGCACTGTAGATTCTGTGATTCAATAGTCTAATTGCTGCTGAATGTCCTGCTTTGCACCTACACACGAGCCCAGCCCAACAAGGTAAACAATGCACTTTTGAAGCATGATGGGTGTGCCTACACTATCTGCCACATTAGACCTGAGAGACAAATCAATTTCTAGATCAACAGCTTTCTACTTCTTTGTTAACATTTACATGACTCATTTTATTATATAATAGTTCTTTTTCCTTTCCTCACCAATGACTGGAAGTAACCATCAGAAATCATTTTTGTCAGAAGTCTCAGAAAGGCCCCCTTTGAAGGATACAGACAGACTTGCTGCTTTGAAGAAGACAGGCAGATAAATACAGTGCCTTCAGAACAGTGACTGCAACCAAGTTGAATTTAGATGAGTGCATTGTTTTCATAAAGGACTGCCAATCAACCAGATACATGAACAAACCACGCAGCATGTTTACATCTGGTTTCGCAAAGACAAATTACTTTAGTGCCACAACAAAAGTGCTCCTCATTAGGAACTAACCTGACATCTGGCTCAGAGGCCAGAGGAAGGCAGAGATACAGGAAATGAAAAATATGCTACATTAGCCAGGCAGGCAGTGGGTGCCTGAAGCTGGGACTGAGAGATACGGCTAGGAAGAAAAGGAGTAGCCCAATCAGCCCCGCCAGCCTGTCCAATCATTCAGATAGACCAGAGGTGCTTCATTGCTTAACTCCTCTAACTCACCTTGGTCCTGTAACCCTTGTCTCTCAAAAATTCATCAGTCTCAGTTTTGAAATTTACAATTCTTTGGGAAGAGTGTTCCACATTTCCACTATCACCTATGCGAAGGAGTCCTTCCCGACACAGGAACACAGGAAATAGAAGCAGGAATAGGACACCAGGCCCTTCAAGTCTGCCCCATCATTCTATACGATGATGGCTGATCTATGTTGGCCTCAACTCCTGTGTGCCATTTCTTCATTGCTCTCTATTCCTTGGTCTATCAAATATTTATCTCCTTCCACTTTAACACTTCTAACGATCCAGCCTCCACCACCCTTTGGGGCAAGGAGTTCCAGGGACATCAGCCCTGAATGGTCTATGCCAAACCAAAATGAATGGTTTGTCACCCTCCTCCTGCCACTATTATGAAGGAAATTGTCTCTCTCTTATCTACCCTATCAATACCTTTCAGCCGGAGGGAATTTCTCTGTGTTATATTTGATTAGGGACCCTTGACATGAGCAATGGATACCCAGACTTCGATGGCAGTCATGATGTGGAGAGTCCAGCATTGGACTGGGGTAAACACAATAAGAAGTCTCACAACAACAGGTTAAAGTCCAATAGGTTTATTTTGTAACAAATGCACTAGCTTTCAGAGCGCTGCTCCTTCATCAGATGAGTGACGAAGGAGCAGCGCTCCGAAAGCTAGTGGTGTTTGTAACAAATAAACCTGTTGGGCTTTAACCTGGTGTTGTGAGACTTCTTACTGTGTTGACCCAGACTTCCACAGCACTATTCACAGCTGCAAGTACAGAAAATCACTTCTTTATTTGGTTCTGAGTAAAGAACTTGGTTAAGATTTAGATTTACAACACAATGATTTTTCTTTGACAAGACAAGAAGCAAATGCCACTCTGAATCATTGATCAAAGTACTGCATTTTTGTCAGACAAATTTCTACATCTTAGTATGCATTTCACACGTGGGAATGATGATTCTCCCCCCTAAATTTCAACCTTACATCCAACTCTTCAAGAATTAACTTGGGTATAAAGAGGGAGTTGATGGGTGGATAATTCACCAAAGTTCCTTAGACAGCAGCACTTCAAAACCCATGACCACTACCATTTAGAAGGACAAGGCAACAGAAACCTGGGAATGCTACTACCTGAAGGTTCCCCACCAAGTCACTCACCATCCTGACTTGGAAATATATCATCATCCCTTCACTGTCACTAGGTCAAAATCCTGGAGCACCCTCATCTAACAACAGAGTGGGTTACACTTCATGGACTGCAGCGATTCAAGAAGGCAGCTCAGCACCACCTTCTCAGGGGCAACTAGTGACTGGCAATAAATGTTGGCCTAGTCAGTGACACCCCCATCCCGTAAATAAATAAAAAAATTAGCTTAACATCATGATAGAAGGCAGTTCAATAGGTTAGGAATGCTAAGGGACTGGCAGATTGAGTTCTGGATAGCAGTGAATGGAAGAGACTTTCCAACTATTTGCTTTGAAAGTAATCCCGTGATGTGGTTCTGAAATATCAATTTATTTTCAGATATTTTTGATCAATAATATTTGCCAATCTGAACGTGTAAAAACATTTCTTAATCCCTCTTCTGCAGTCTTAACATTTTAATCAACAATTAAATGTTCTGGGATTGAGAACGCAAGAGGGCTGATTTTAACTCCCTACACCCATTGAAAAGTGATGATAGTGCAGTGAACATCAAAGTAGTTGACTTGCAGACCTGTTCCCACTCCACCACCATTTTAACTTTAGTCATCATAGAATCCCCTACAGAGATGCCCATTTGGCCCATCGAGTCTGCACTGACTCTCTGACAGAGCATCTTATCCAGGCCCTCTACCCACCTGATCCACATAGCTCCATACATTTCCCATAGCTAACCCATCTAACTTACACATTTTGGGACACTAAGGGGTAAGTTAGCGTGGCCAATCCATCTAACCTGCACATTAACTGCAGACCTGCGCGGCACGGTAGCACAGTGGTTAGCACTGCTGCTCCACAGTTCCAGGGACCTGGTTTCGATTCCCAGTTCGGGTCACTGTCCATGAGGAGTTTGCACATTCTCCTCGTGTCTGCGTGGGTTACCTCCAGATGCCCCAGTTTCCTCCCACAGTCCAAAGATGTGCGGGTTAGGTTGATTGGCCATGCTAAGAAATTGTCCCTTAGTGTCCTAAGATGTTTAGGTTAGCGGGTAAAATATGTAGGGATGTGGGGGTACGGCCTGGGTGAGAATGTGGTTGGTGCAGACTCGATGGGCCGTGGGGTTCTATGATTCTATGATCTTTGGACTGTGAGAGGAAATCAGGACGGCATGGTGGCATAGTGGTTAGCACTGCTGCCTCATAGTGCCAGAGACCTGGGTTTGATTCCGGCTTGGGTCACTGACTGTGTGGAGTTTGCACATTCTCCCCGTGACTGCATGGGCTTCCTCCGGGTGCTCCGTTTTCCTCCCACATTCAGAAAGACGTGCTAGTTAGGTGCATTGACCCAAACAGGCTCTGAAGTGTTAAAACTAGCGGAATTTCACAGTAAATTCATTGCAGTGTTAATGTAAGTCTTGTGCCTAATAAATAAACTTTACTTAAACAAAAAATCCAGAGCACCCGAAGGAAACCCATGTAGAAACGGGGAGAACGTGCAAGCTCCACATAGACAGTCACCCAAGGCTGGAATTGAACCTGGGGTCCCTGGAGCTGTGAGGCAGCAGTGTTAACCACTGTGCCACCGTGCTGCCCAAACGAGCTGTTGGGCAGTCATGTCACTAATACTTTAAAATCCCAAAACCCCTCTCCTTAATTATCTCACATTTCACAGTGACCATTCAGCACACTGCGTCTCTTTGAAGGAACTATCCAATTAACCCTACACCCTGCACTCTCCTAATAATCTAGCAATTATTTTTTTCTTTTTCAAACGGTTCCCTTTGAATGTTACCATTCAATCTGCTTCCACCAGCCTTTCTGGCAGAAAAACATCTAGCAGATCACAACCAAAACACCAAAGTGGGTAACTTCAGTGTTTTCTTTATTGCACAGATATTCCTTCCCCCTAGACGGTGTTTTGTTTTCCTTCAATCATCTTTCTGCTTACGCACTGACCATCCATATTCTACGTTGTGTCATTTTTGTTTTTTTTCTCTCTCGTCCTTCTATCTCGCCTCTGTTAATTCCCTCTTAATCCCTGCCTCATAGATTTTCTCTCTTCCAATTACCTCTGCAGACAGATTAAAAATGAAAACTTACATCAGGATTAGTCCCAGAATACCAGACCTCGATAGTGAGCAGTAAAATATCGAAAATCAAAAACAAATTGCCTTTCCCAGTCTCAAGCATTTTATTTTTCTGTTTGGTATTTATTCTGATTTTTAATTTTACACATTAAAATAGTAGGAAATATCTGGCTCTTGTGGATTGAGCCATACAGAACTGTAAACCGTAGTTTTGATTCTTGGATCAGAAGGGAGATAACAAGTTTGTATTTATATAGTGCCTTTCATGACCTCACGGTGTCCAAATGCTTTTTTTTCCACAGTGGTACATTTTCCAGAGTGGAGTTCAGAGAATCATAGAATCCCTACAGTGCAGAAGAAGGCCATTCGGCCCATCGAGTCTGCGCCAACCACAATCCCACCCAGGCCCTATTCCCATAATCCCACATGTTTACCCTGCTGTAATCTCCTGACACTAGAGTCAATTTTAGCATGGCCAATCAACCTAATCCACACAGTTTAGGAATGTGGGAGGAAACCGGAGCACCCAGAGGAAACCCACACAGACATGGGGAGAACATGTAAACTCCACACAGGCAGTCACCTGAGGCTGGAATTGAACCCTGGTCCCTGGTGCTGTGAGGCAACAGTGCTGACTACTGTGCCACTGTACCACCATTGCTATTGTAATCCAGGATATCTGGGCAAAGCAAACCTCCGTAAACAAGTATGAGATGATGACCAGATAATCAGTTCTAATGATGTTGGTAGAGAGCAAAATAATAGCCAGAACATGAGGGATGTGCTCTTACTCTTCTTCGATAAGCGTCAATTTGTCATCTCAACTAAAAAGTGGCATTGGCAACAGTGCAGCACTCCCTCAGTACTGCACGGAAGTGCCAGCTTGGATTGTGTGCTCAAGGCTCTGGGCTGGGACTAGAACCCAAAATCTTCTGACTTGGAGTTGAGATTGCTGGAGGCGAGTGAGACACAGCTATCACAGCTAGAGGTATGTTTTCTCCTATTGGAGAATCTAGAACTAGGAGTTACTGCTTATCTGATCATTCTCTGGCAAGCACTCTGACAAATACTTTCATAGAAGCATAGAAACAGAAGCAGAAGTAGCCCATTCAGCCCTTCGAGCCTGCTCTGCCATCCATTTCGATCATGGCTGATCATCCAATCGAGTATCCTGACCCCCCTCTTCCCCCCATATCCTTTAGCCCCAAGAGCCATATCTGATTTCTTCTTGAAATCAGACAACATTTTTACTTTCAAACATCAATTTAGAACCACTGAACATTTCTCCCCCAGTTTCAACATTGTAATGTGTAACTTATGCAGGAGTAACAAGCAATGCAATATGGGAAAGATTCCTCAATGCTTCAAATCTTCCTCACTGCTATGAATCCAGCACAATTTGAATATTCAACATAGATGTTTGCATTCCTATAAGAGAAATGTGCAAGGTACCAAAAATCATAGAATCCTACAGTGCAGAAGAAGACCATTCAGCCCATCGAGTATGCATCAACCACAATTCCACCCAGGCCCTATCCTCATAACCCCATGCATTCACCCTAACTAGTTCTCCTGATACTAAGGGGCAATTTAGCATGGCCAATCCACCTAGCCCGCACATCTTTGAACTGTAGGAGGAAATCGGAGCACTCAGAGGAAATCCAGACAGACATAGGGAGGATACACAAACTCCACACAAACAGTGACCCAAGCTGGGAATCAAGCCTGGGTCCCTGGCAGCATGAGATAGCAGTGCCAAACACTGTGCCACCCCGTGCCATTCCAAAAATATTTTGTTTTGCAATAATTTACCTTCTGGATTTTAATTATCTGGGTGCTGTCAGGGGAATCATGGTTTTGACATAGCTTTTGTGTCAAAGGAACTTTCACAGCAAAGGCTCAGACTGTCCTCAACTGCTTTCATAACTAGTTGGTGAGGCCAAAATGGCAGAAGAAAAGAGAAAATTAAAACACATTATGCTTTCCAAAAGTACGAAATTGGTTGGCAATGAGTGCACAGACGGAATAGGCAAGAATAGATAAAATTCACATAGAAGGAGCATAAGGAAAAAGAGAAAATGTGGGGCGGCGGTTATGCACGCACTGGGGAAATGCAGAATAACCAAAGGAAAAACCAAATTTACATTTTTATTTTGATGTAAAGTTATCTTTTATGATGTGACTCATAAGGCAAGTCACAGTCCTGAATCCATTCTGATCTTTGAATAGCTTTGTTTTCTGGAATATTAAAGCCAGCAAACAAATCAGTCGGCTTGGCTTTTCCTTAAGCTGCCAGCAGCTTAAATATTAAAAATTCATGATTATGAAACTGTCTGAAAGTTGTGCAATGAGATTATCTCACGGCAAACAGCTCAGCTGCTGTCGCAGTACTTCTGTCAGTACAAGTGCCTGATCTAGACGCTGCCAGCTAACGTAACAGCTCTGTATGCGAACAAGCACATTCTTCACTGACACCCCCAAAGCCATGGACTATTCATCTCTAGGGTAAGCACAAATCATTTGGACTCACCGTTGTTCACCAAAACATGAAGTAAGAGGTTCTTTTCTTTGAAGCGTTGGACAAACTGCCGTATGGACTGCATCGAAGCAAGCTCGAGGTACATAAACTCCACTGGGAATGAAAAGAAAGAAAAATACATTTCTATCATCAAAATGTTGTCATTAACAATTCTCAACAATGGATACTAGGGTGTAACACATTGCGGAGCAGAGTTGATGGGCCGAGTGGCCTAATTCTGCTCCTGTGTCTTATGGTCTTATGTCTTATCTTACCAGCTATTCACGGCCCATTACCGCTGCAAGCAAGGACGGAGAATTTGGCACTCAGCCAAATCTTCATTCACTGCAGTGGGACAAGATTTGATTTGATTGGATTTATTATTGTCACATACATTAGTGTACAGTAAAAAGTATTGTTTCTTGTGCACTATACCAACAAAGTATACCATTCATAAAGAAGAAAACAAGAGAGTGCAGAATGTAGTGTTACAATCATAGCTAGGGCGTAGATGAACTGAATGTGAGGTAGGTCCATTCAAAAGTCTGGTGGCAGCAGGGAAGAAGGTGTTCTTGAGTCAGTTGGCACGTGACCTCAGACTTTTGTATCTTTTACCCGACGGAAGAAGGTAGATGAGAGAATGTCTGGGGTGTGTGGGGTCCTTAGTAATGCTGCCTGTTTTTTCCAAGGCACGATGTGGAGATGCCGGTGTTGGATGGGATCCCTTTTCCAAGGCAGCAAGAAGTGTAGACAGAGTCAATGGATGGGAGGCTGGTTTGCGTGATGGATTGGGCTGCATTCACAACCTTTTGTAGTTTCTTGACAAGAGAATTCTGCCAGCTGGGAGATTTTGCCTGTATAGACTATAAGACCATAAGACATAGGAGCAGAATTAGGCTTAATGTTGCATCTGTTGCAGATGCGTCCAAAGACATAGTGCACCAGTCATTAAAGTTACCACCAAATAGTTGTTTTCTTTTGCTTAGATTGTGGGGAACACATTTTAGTTACCATCCACCATTTGAAAAAAACACGATATTCACATAACGAGGTGTTTACCAATATGCAAATTTGGAGTAGGCCACTTGGCCTCTCGAGCATGCTCCACCCTTTCAATAAGATCAGAGCGGATCTGACTGTGACCTCAATGACACATTCTCACCTATTCCCCAATAACCTTCACCGCCTTACCCATCAAGAATCTATCTGCCTTTGTGTTTAAAAATATTCAAAGACTCTGCTTCCACTGCCTTCTGAGGCAGAGAGACCAGGGATTTGCTATTCTCGGAAGGAAAACAGTTCTTTTAAAAGGGCAACTTTTCATTTTTAAAACTCGACCCCTAGTTTTAGATTCTCCAACAAGAGGAAAAGTACTTTCCACGTTCACCCTGTCCAGACTCCCCAGAATCTTCTATGTTTCACTAAAGTCGCCTCTTAATCTTGTAAACTCCAATGAATATGAGCCTAGTCTGTCCACCTGCCCATTCCAGGTATTAGCCTAGTAAACCTTCTCAGAATTGCTTTCAATGCTTTAAGTCCTTCCTTCAATATGGAGATCAATGCTTCACACAGTACTCCAGATGTGGTCTCACCAATACCCTGTACAGTTAAAGGGTAACCTTCATAACAAAAGCAAAAAGCCGGACAAGTGTGGAGTAATGCATTTTGGAAGGTCTAATACAAATAGGAAATATACAGTAAAATAGCAGAATTCTTAGGAGTATTGATAGGCAAAGGGATCTGGGTGTACAGGTATACAGGTCACTGAAAGTGGCAATGCAGGTGGAGAATGTAGTTAAGAAGGCATACGGCATGCTTGCCTTCATCGGCCAGGGTATTTAGTTTAAGGATTGGCATGTCATGTTGCAGCTTTATAGAATCTTAGTTAGGCGGCACTTGGAATATAGTGTTCAATTCTGGTCGCCATACTACCAGAAGGATGTGGAGGCTTTGGAGAGGGTACAGAAAAGATTTACCAGGACGTTGCCTGGTATGGAGGGCATTAGCTATGAGGAGAGATTGGAGAAACTTGGTTTGTTCTCACTGGAGCGACAGAGGTTGAGGGGAGACCTGATAGAAGTCTACAAGATTATGAGAGGCATGGACAGAGTGGATAGTCAGAAGCTTTCTCCCAGGATGGAAGAATCAATTACTAGGGGCATAGGTTTAAGGTGCGAGGGGCAAGGATTAAAAGAGATATACGAGGCAGATTTTTTACACAGAAGGTGGTGGGTGCCTGGTTCTTGTTGCCGGGGAAGGTAGTGGAAGCGGATACGGTAGTAACTTCTAAGGGGCATCTTGACAAGTACATGAATAAGATGGGAATAGAGGGAGATGGTCCCCGGAAGGGTAGGGGGTTTTAGTTAAGTCGGGCAGCATGGTCAGTGCAGGCTTGGAGGGCCGAAGGGCCTGTTCCTGTGCTGTAGCTTTCTTTTTATTATTCTTTGTACTGTAAATGCTGGAAATCTAAAATAAAAACAGAAAATGCTGGAAAAACTCAGCAGATCTGGCAGCATCTGTGGAGAGAGAAACAGAGTTAACATTTGGAGTTAGTATGACTCTCCTTCAGAGCTGAAGAGAGGTAGAAATGTGATGGGTTTTATATTGTTGAAGAGAGGGGGTGGAGCAGGTGGAGCTAAATAGAAGGTCAGAGATAGGTGGAACCCCAGGAGAGATTTGCCAAAGACGTCATGGACACAAGACAAAGGGAGTGGCAATGATAGTGTTAAATACTGAGGCAGGGGTTGATAGTCACATTAGGTCAGATAGCAGAATGTGTGAATGAAAGTCTGCACTGTCTGAAAGCAAAACATAAGAACAAGTTACATACTGGCCCTGTTGAGGGAGGTTGGGGATGGGAAACAATATCAAAATGTTGAACAGAGTTCATGGTCTGAAATCATTGAACTCAATATTAAGTCTAGGAGGTTGTAAAATGCCTAATTGAATGCTTTCTCCCAGTTTGCATTGGGTTTCTCTGGAACAATAAAGCAGCATGGTGGCACAGTGCTTAGCACTGCTGCCTCACAGCCTCAGGGACCCGGGTTCAAATCCGGCCTCGGGTCACTGTCTGTGGTGAAGTTTGCACACTCTCCCCACATCCACGTGAGTTTCTTCCGGTTTCCTCCCACAGTCCAGGCATGCGCAGGTTGGGTTGATTGGCTATGCTAAATTAACCCTAGTGTCACGGGAATTAGAAGGGTAAATTTGAGGGATTACAGAAATAGGGCCTGTGTAGGATTGTGGTTGGTGCAGACTCAATGGGCCGAATGGCCTCCTTCTGCACTGTAGGAATTCTGTGAATGTAGCAGGCCAAGGACTGATATGTGGACATGAGAGCAAAATGGGGAATTGAAAGGGCAAGCGACAGGAAGGTCGGGGTCATGCTTGTGGGCTGAGCAAAGTTGTTCCGCAAAGTGGTCTACATTTGGTCTCCTCAATGGTCACGGCATTACAGGAAGAACACAATTGTTCCGGAGAGAGCACAGAGGAAATTTACAAGAATGTTGCCAGGACTTGAAAATCATAGCTGTGAGAGATTAGATAAGCTATGGTTGTTTTTTCTTAGAACAGACGACGCTATGGGGCGAATTAATTGAGGTAATACAAAAGTATGAGGGTTGATAGGGTAGACAGGGAAGATCTGCTTCTCATACCTGAAGCGTCAATTACCAGGGCGCATAAATATAGTGATTAATAGGATTAGAGGAACATGAGGGAAAGCATTTTCACCCAAAGGGTGGTGAGTGTCGGGAATTCACTGTCTCAGATGGTGATTGAGGCTGAAATGCTCAACTCAGTTAAAAGGCACCTGCATCTGCATCTCAAACACTGCAACCAGATTTTAGAGCAGGTGCTAAACGCTGGGTTTACAACAAACAGCCAGCTTCTTTTTCCTCTTTTTTGGCTGGTGCAGACAGGATGGCTGATTGGCCATCTACATAGAACATCTACATCTTTCTCTGGTTCTATGTAGAGCAGACCTCTATTTTTATATTCAATCACTCTCACAATAAACAATATCATTTATTAGCTTTCCTAATTACTTGCTGTATCTGCACACAAACCTTTTGTGATTCATGCATTCAGATATCCAGATCCTTCTGTACCTCAGAGCTCTGAAATCTCTCACCATTTAGATAGAATACCGATTTTTACTCTTCCTACCTAAATGGACGGTTTCACTTTTTCCCACATTATAATCCATTTGCCAGATCTTTGCTTACTCATTTATCTATATCTCCTTGAAACCTCCTCATGTTCTCTTCACAACTTACTTTCCTGCCTATCTTTAATAACTAAAGTTTATAGATGCTTGGGATAATGACCACCACTTTCTGTTTTGGATAGATTAGGGCTAGATTTTCCTCTTTTTTATCACCTATCAATGAGTAGTACGAGAGCAGACAGGAAGCTGTGAGCTTCCACCAATTTTCCTCTAGAAGTGATATTTGGGTGGGATATTGATTACAAAAGAAGGATGTCAACCAATGTCTTTTTTTTTCCAGGTATTTGTACCTTAGTAACTTGGGGCTGTAATGAAGGAGGCCCACAAACAAATTGCGATCCGGCACAAGTTCAATTACTGCACCAAGCAAGAATGGCAAATTTAAAATTTCTATATATAAAGAAACACCCAGGTTCTGCAACTATACTGGAAGCAGCTGATGCCACACTAGAGCTGCAAGTGCCTGGGGCCTACTTTCATGCAAGTCCCTGAGGCCTACAGCTGCAAGTGCCCAAAGGAGCCTGCCAGTTGTGACTTTCCACCCGTCCCCAGACAGCAGCTCTTTAATCCTGCCAAACATCCTTGTCAGCAGCCAGCCAAATAAATTACAGCACATTAGTTAACCCATTTGGGGTTGGGTGGGGGGGGCGTGGTGTGGGGAAGGGTGTCAGCATTTGGAGGCCTGAAGCCTGACCTGCACAATGATGCTAGAAAAATTACAAGTGAGAATTCACATCCAGTCCACACTATCGGCCATAAAATAATAAACACAAGACCAAGGGGTGTCACGTCTTGCAGGAGCAAACCACGTTCCCTAAGTTACATGGGACTGAATCTCAGCAGCAATATCAATGCACCTGTCATCTAACAGATAGCAGTATAAGGTTGCGGACTCTCCCAGTTTGGCCTGGAGTCTCCAGAAATTGAAGATCAATCTCCAGGGCAATGCTGTGTGCAAACCTAGAAATTTCTTCTAAACAGTTTACCCCATATCTTTAGACTGTGACCCTGGGTTCTGGGCAGCCCCACTATCAGGAACATCCTTTCCACTTCTACCATGTCTAGTCCTGTTGAAATTTTATAGGTTTTTATGAGACCCGTCCTCATTCATCTGAATTCCAGCCATCCCAGGAATCAGTCTGGTAAACCTTCACCGCACTCTCTCTAGAGCAAGAATATCCTTCCTCAGATAAGCAGAACAAGACTGCACATAATACTCCGAGTGTGTGGCCTCACCAAGGCATTGTATACCTGCAGCACGCTATCCCTACTCCTGTACTCAAATCCTTTCACTATCAAGGACAACATACCATTTGCCTAATGGAGGAGAGAGCTCATGGTCTGAAGTTGTTGAACTCAATGTTGAGTCTTGAGGGCTGTAATGTACCAAACCCTTCAATATTCTTCACCATTAGACAGGGGTGGCCACCGATCATCTTCAAAATCCCGTCCATGAAAGTGAATTACTTTTACAGCATTCTTTCAGCTTCAAATTCCACTTCACTTTAACTAGTGTATTGTGGAGTTGGTAAACAGTGCTAGATTCACATTTTCACTCAAATACAAAAGGCTATTGAAAGGGTTAATAATCACAAGTTTAAAAATCACATAAGCTGCAAAGCTGTATCTCAGTCACGCAGGAAAAGCTATGTGAAAACCATAGGTCTTGATTAAAGCAGATCCAGATAAGAATCAAACACCACTTAATTGAACAATGTGAAGCTGCAACTTGTGTTTGTCCATCAGAACAAGGAACAATTGAAGGGGAGGTTGATATACTTAGGAAGACATGCCTGCATAAGTTATAACTGGACAATGATACCCTTATATGTGTATGATGTCACCTTAATCAATAACTGTGAGTGGATAGAGATAACGCCTATACTTTGATCGGTTTATGCTAATTATTTGTAATCAAATTTGAAACCATAATTACCTGTGGATTTCTGAATTTGGTGCTCTGGCTAATTACCGGCACAGACCCGTGACTTTTCTGGGTCCTTGCTATATAGCTTGCATTAAAACAGCCGTTTAAGAGGACTCCATGACGTGGTCTAGTTACTTGACGGGTAAACTTGTGATCAATTTAAAGGCTGATATCAAAGCCTGCAACAGCTATGTAACTATGTTCTTAGACAATAGCCCAGAATATGGTATTCATCCACTTTGGTTGTTCAGAGTAAGATGAAATTTACAATCTGCTTTGTCAAATGCATCATGTCAAATTTCCAGCAATATTCCCAATAATAAATTGAATTATGTAGGATGTCTTATCAGGGGACTAAATGGAGCAGAATCCATGCTGAGGCAAATTGCATTGAGTGTTTGGAAGGAATTGCACAATAGCTTCATTAATTTGTTCTTAATTCTTGAAGCTATATTAATCCTTGTTTAGAAAAATGACGGTATTTGCATCTCCTTTAAAAATTACTGCTTTAAAACATAATATAAGCAGGAGTAGACCATACATTTCCTTAAAGCTGCTCTGTCATTCAATTGATCATGATAGATCTTTGACCTCAGCTCTAATTTTTCACTCAATTCCCATAGCCTTTGATTCTCAGAGAGTCCAAAAATCTACTGGTCTCAACTTGACTCAACAACTAAGTGGGTGGAGGGGTAAAGAATTCCAATATATATACAATCTTTAGCAAAGAACTTCCTTCTCATTTCAATCTGATACTGTCTCACAGAATTGTTATGGTGCAGGATAGGCGGCCATTCAGCCCATCATGTCTGCACCAACTTACCAAGCATCATGACTTGGTAGTATTCCCCTGCCTTTTCCCTGTATTCATGAACATTGTTTCCATTCAATTAATCATCTAATCTTGCATGAACGCCTCAATTGAACCTGCACTTCCAGTCAGTGCATTCCAGAGCCAAACAACTCACTCTGTGAAAACAGTTTTTCTCTCATCACGTTTGCTCCTTTTGCACTTAATTTAAATCTGCGCCCTCTCATTCTCGATCCTTTTACAGGATGGAACAGTTTCTCCCTATCTACTCTGGCCAAAGCCCGCCCCCACCTCTACCGAATGGGGCTTCACCTTGGACATGAACTCAGATCCTCTCACCGTACTTTCTTAATAAAGCATCCAAAGTGAGAATCTTACTCCTAGCCAGTGGGTTCTAGTTTCTCCAGGCGGGGAAAAAAACCTCTCAGCTTCTACCCTGTCAAGCCCACTCAAAATTTTACGTTTCATCTCTCATTCCTCTTTTAATTCTAAAGAGAACATAAGAACTAGGAGCAGGAGTAGCCATCTGGCCCCTCAAGCCTGCTTCACCATTCAATAAGATCACGGCTGGTCTTTTTGTGGACTCAGCCCCACTTACCCGCCCACTCACCTTAACCCTTAATTCCTCTACTGTTCAAAAATTTATCTATCCTTCACTTAAAAACATTCAATGAGGTAGCCCCAACTGCTTCACTGGGCAGGGAATTCCACAGATTCACAACCCTTTGGGTCCTCCTCAACTCAATCCTAAATCTTGTCCCCTTTATTTTGAGGCCATGTCCTCTAGTTCTAGTTTCACCTGCCAGTAAAAACAACCTTCCTGCTTCTATCTTATCTATTCCCTTCATAATCTTATATGTTTCCATAAGATCACCCCTCATTCTTCTGAATTCCAAGGAATATAGTCATGGTCTACTCAGTCTCTCCTCATAAGCCAACCCTCCCAACTCTGGAATCAACTCAGTGAATCTTCTCTGCATTCCCTCCAGTACATCCTTTCTTAATTAAGGAGACCAAAACTGTACACAGTACAGTAGGCCCATTCTACTTAATCACTCAACCCAGGAATTCATCAAGTGAACTTTCATTCTCACCTTTAACATCCTTCATTGGATTCTACCTATCAAACCACTACACCAAAGTTTAAAGTAAAGTTTATTTATTAGTCACAAGTGACGCTTACATGAACACTGCAATGAAGTTACTGTAAAATTCGCTAGTCGCTGTTAAAATATAACCAATGACAAATTTGTGTTGGGTGAAATGTGACCAATGGGAACAATATGTAAGGGTCAGCTGTCCCAGTAAAACATGGAACCGATCACAGAATGATGTAATAGTCAGCTGACCAACTGATTCACTATAAATAAGGAACGATGGAGAGTTATGGGAGCTTGGAGAGGCCCAGGGTGAGTAATAGTGATGTTTCTTTACTGAACCCTTTCTTTGATTTATATGTTGGAGTAAGTTTTGTTGTTGCTTCATTTGCTGTATTTTGAAGAGTTCTTTTTGAAGAAACAGTCACCACGCTATGGCAGCTGTTCAGGTCAATGCACCTAACCCACACGTCTTTCGGACAGAGAGGGGAAACCGGAGCACCTGCAGGAAAACCATACAGACACAGGGAGAACGTGCAAACTTGGCACTGACAGTGACCTAAGATGGGAATCGAACCTGGGTCCCTGGCGCTGTGAGGCAGCAGCACTAACCACTGTGCCACCATGCCATCCTTGATAAAATCAGCACACTGTGTTCACAGGCTTGGGCATGAAATGCCCCAGGATTGAAGACAATACTTAGAGGAGTTAATTTGCCTTCCTTACATTGCCAATCACATTGAACATGCAGCAAAAAGAGTCTGAGCACAAGGAAAACGCTCAAACATTTCTTTTTTTAAGAAACAGAAATTGCTCATGGCTATATTCAAAATTAAGTACATGATAGGCTGCTTTGCACTGACGAGAATACAATACCAAGTAGCCACACGGATTATTCAGATGCTGTGGCAAAGCTGTAATTAATCTGGCCTGCTAAAGTTGCTGTCGATGACTGTCGGGTATTTGTAAAACACAGATATCAAATGTCAGCTTTTCTTTCCTTTCCTTTTATCCTAGGTTTTTCATATTTTTAAGTCTGATGAAAAATGTCAGTTGTAAAACCTTCATAAAGTTTTGTTTGCAAAGAAAAAAGACTTGCATTTGTATAGAAACATAGAAACTAGGTGCAGGAATAGGCCATTTGGCCCTTCGAGTCTGCACCAATATTGTTGAAATACCTATCTATTCACAGTTATTCAGCCAGTGAATTCTCTTCAGATGTTAAGGACTGTTCTTTGCGAGAAGTTTTGCAAATAAATGATGATTCAGTTTCTCTCCCCACAGACGCTGCCTGACCTTGGTATTTCCAGCATTTTCAGGTTTCCTGCATCCGTAGCATTTTGCGTTGTAACAACCTTGCATTCACTGCCACTTCTCATCCAGGGACGTCCACATTTGAAAAAGTTCTGTTCTTCTCCACAGCGAGATTTCAGTTAATCTTTTTTCAAACCTTCGTCGACCATGTTGGTCTCTGTTTCACTTCTCTTTTTTCATTCATCTGTGGGACATGGGCGTTGCTGGCTGGTCAGCATTTATTGCCCATCCCCAGTTAATCATAGAATCCCTACCAGACAGAAGGTGGCCATTCTGCCCATCTACTCTGTACTGAGCACAATCCCACCCAAGCCCTATTCCTGTCACCCCACACATTTATCTTGCTAATCCCCCTGACACACTAAGGGGAAATTTAGCATGACCAATCAACCTGACCTGCACAACTCTTGGCGTGTGAGAGAAACCGAAGCACCTGGAGGAAGTCCAGACACGGGGAGAACATGCAAACTCCATACAGACAGTGACCCGAGGCTAGAATTGAACCTAGGTCCTTGGCGCTGTGAGGCAGCAGTGCTAACTGCTACTGTCACCCAAGTTGCCCTTGAGAAGGTGGTAGTGAGCTGCCTTCTTGAAATTGTGCAGTCCATGTGCTGTGGGTTCACCCACAATGCTGTTACAGAGGGAATTCTAGGATTTTGACCCAGCAACTGCAAAGGAACGGCGATATATTTCCAAGTCAGGATGGTGAGTGGTTTGGAGGGGAATTTGCAGGTGGTGACATTCCTATGTGTCTACTGACATTGTTTTTCTAGATGGAAGTGGTCATGGGCTTGGAAGGTGCTGTCTAAGGATCTTTGGTGAATTGCTGCAGTGGTGAGGCAGTGGATATTTATCAGTGGGGTTCCAATCAAAAAGTATCAAGCTTCTGGAGTGTTGTTGGAGCTGCACACATCTGAGCTAGTGAGGAATATTTCCTCACACTCCTGACTTGCACTTTTGTAGATGGTGGACAGGTTGAGGAGTCAGGAGATGAGTTACTCACTGCAGTGTTCCCAGCTTCTGACCCATTCAGGTATCAGTAAGAAGTCTCACAACACCAGGTTAAACTCCATCAGGTTTATTTGGAATCACAAGCTTTCGGAATGCTGTTCCTTCATCAGGTCCACTCACCCCAGTCTAATGTTGGCATCTCCACTTCACATAAAACCTTACATTTTCTAGTCCTGATGGACGATCACCAATTTGGCACGTAACTGCTTCTCACTCCGCAAAGGCTGCCTGACCTGCTGAACATTTTCTGTTTTAATTTTAGGTTTCCAGGACACACTGTATTTTCTTTATGTAGAAGTTGTTCCAGGCATAGGATAGTAATCTAGGCATTGTGCATCCAAAAAAAAATTAAATACTAGAATTTGAAGATCCACCAATAAGAAAGCTGACGTCAGTCAGTATGGGAATCCATTAAAAACTCAAATGCTTTGTTCATGACCTTCAGGTCATTCTTGTCCTGTGTCCCTAATCCCACATCCCACTTCCCTACTGAATTAGCCAAGCGATCCCAAAATGAATAAACAAAAGGAAACTCATAATTATACATGGGCGAGCAACAATAATTTTTGTTCAATTTTCATAGAATTGTAGAATCCACTAACTTGCAGAAGAGGCCATTTGGCCCATCAAGTCTGCACTGACTCTTTGACAGTGCATCTTGCCCAGGCCCTCTCCCCCACCCTATCCCTATAACCCCACACATTTCCCATGGCTCACCCATCTAACTTACACTTACGTATTGGGATGCTAAGGGGCAATTTTTACCATGGCCAATCTACCTAAACGGTATATCTTTGGATTGTGGAAGGAGCTGGAACACCTGGAGGAAACCCACACAGACACGGGGAGAACATGCAAACTACACACAGACATTCACTCAAGGCCGAAAATGAACCTGGGTCTCTGGAGCTGTGAGGCAGCAATGCTAACCACCATGCCACCCACACCTTTCACCCCCCCCTCCTGACCACATTGAACATTTCAATACATTAAAGGCGCAAAATGGATACAAGTTGACATTGTTGTTCGAGCTGGTGCATTTTGAATGTAGACAGTTATTGTCAGTGGGCTGTTCAACTGTAGATGCCATCACTACTGGCAGATCCAGCACAGGCACAATGGTCTGAATAGCTTCTTCTATGTTGTGAATTCACTATGATTTCTTTTTTCACTCAATGTCATCATACATGCATTTTCCAGTGAACAGCAGATAAGGTAACCATTAGACTTTTGAATGGACCTATCTTATATTAAGCTGATCTTTCTCTACATCCTAGCTATGACTGTAACACTATACTCTGCACACTCTCCTTTCCTGCTTTCCTATGTACTCTACGAACGGTATGTTTTAACGGGATGTATAGCGCGCGAGAAACAATACTTTTCATTGCGTCCCAATACATGTGACAATAGAGGGTTGCATGGTGGCATAGTGGTGAGCATCGCTGCCTCATGGTGCCAGGAACATGAGTTCAATGCCTAGCTTGGGTGACTGTTTGTGTGGAGTCTGCACATTCTCCCCGTGTGTATGTGGGTTTCCTCCGGGTGCTCCAGTTTGCTCCCACAGTCTGAAAGACATGCTGGTTAGATGCATTGGCCATGCTAAATTCTCCCTCAGTGTACCGAACAGCCGCCAGAGTGTGGCAACTAAGGGATTTTCACAATAACTTCATTTCAGTGTTAATGTAAGCCTACTTGTGACACTAATAAATAAACAATAATAAATTGAATCAGATCAAGTGTGTAAAGCCTGGATGATATTCAGCTCTTGGCTAGCTCTGAAATCTGCCAAAAACACACAGGCTGAGAATGGAAACCTGGACCTTCCAAACTACACCAGGCAATGGATTTGTCCACTGAACCATTGACAGAGCACTGATTAATATATCCATTATGGTCCCTTCAAGCATATCGTCTAATCATCGTAGTTAGCTTCCTCATTCTGAAAATGCACTGTTATCCTACTACAGCCATCCAATTACAAAAGCTCTAAAATAATAGCACACCAGGGTATAAAACGGACATGTTTTTATCGCCAAGGTAACAATACAACTATATTTAATCCGGAGCTGTTGGACAGATTTCTGATGAAGCTTTTCCTCCTATAAATGGAGAGCGAGTTAGGCCTGTTGCAGAATGTTCTTTAATTGCACATATCTAACGATCAAAAAACGTGATGCCAAAATTACTGCTGGCTTAATTTAGTTTATCCATTTCTAATTATGGGTTTAAATGCAGAGTTTCGTGGACGGGTATCGAAGTAATGGCTGGTGATTAAGTTACAATGTAAAAAGTGACTGAGTTAATAACAAAGTGAATCTTAATGCTAACGACACACAATTTTTAATTGAGTGCTGATAGCCACTGACTGATGAAAGGATGGTTTCCCTCTAGATGATTAAACGGAGTAAATGTTTTCACTATTGCAATTTCAGAAGAATTAATGATATTTCCAACAGCTTGACGTTTCAGCAGCATTGAACATTTGGGTTCCATTATCTACACCCTGGAACTTTTATAAGAGTTGGGGTTACAGAATAAGAAATAGGAGCAGGAGTAGGACATTGGCTCTTCAAGCCTTCTCCTGCCATTCATTAGAATCATTTTTTTATTATTCATTTGTGGGACATGGACTTTCTTGGCTGGCCAGCATTTACTGTCCATCCCTAGCTGCCCTTGAAACTGAATGCCTTACTAGGCTATTTCAGAGTGCAGTTGAGAGTCAACTGCTCTGGAATCACATATATAATCACATATGGCCTCTGGTATAGTACCGGAAGATTGGAGGTTAGCGAATGTTGTCCCATTGTTTAAGAAGGGGAACAGAGACTTCCCCGGGAATTATAGACCGGTGAGTCTCACTTCTGTTGTGGGCAAGGTTTTAGAAAAAATTATTAGGGATAGGATTTATAGTTATTTGGAGAGTAATGAATTGATTGGAGATAGTCAGCATGGTTTTGTAGCGGGTAGGTCGTGCCTTACTAACCTTATTGAGTTTTTTGAAAAAGTGACCAAAGAGGTGGATGGGGGTAAGGCAGTTGACGTGGTATATATGGATTTTAGTAAGGCGTTTGATAAGGTTCACCATGGTAGGCTTCTGCAGAAAATGCAGATGTATGGGATTGAGGGTAATCTAGGAAATTGGATCAGGAATTGGCTAGCAGATAGGAGACAGAGGGTGGTGGTTGATTGTAAATATTCGTCATGGAGTTCGGTTACGAGTGGTGTGCCTCAGGGATCTGTTTTGGGGCCACTGCTGTTTGTAATTTTTATTAATGATCTGGATGAGGGTATAGTTGGGTGGATTAGTAAATTTGCTGATGACACCAAAGTCGGAGGTGTGGTAGATTGTGAGGAAGGGTGTCATAGTTTGCAGGAAGACTTGGACAGGTTGCAGAGCTGGGCCGAGAGGTGGCGGATGGAGTTTAATGCGGAGAAGTGTGAGGTAATTCACTTTGGTAGGAATAACAGATGTGTTGAGTATAGGGCTAACGGGAGGACTTTGAATAGTGTGGATGAACAGAGGGATCTAGGTGTATGTGTACATAGATCCCTGAAAGTTGGGAATCAAGTAGATAGGGTTGTTAAGAAGGCATACGGTGTCTTGGCGTTTATTGGTAGGGGGATTGAATTTAGGAGTCGCAGCATCATGTTGCAACTGTACACAACTCTGGTGCGGCCGCACTTGGAGTACTGTGTGCAGTTCTGGTCTCCACATTACAGGAAGGATGTGGAGGCTTTGGAGAGGGTGCAGAGGAGGTTTACCAGGATGTTGCCTGGTATGGAGGGGAGGTCCTATGAGGAGAGACTGAGGGATTTGGGGTTGTTTTCGCTGGAAAGAAGGCGGCTAAGAGGGGATCTTATTGAAACATATAAGATGATTAGAGGTTTAGATAGGGTGGACAGTGATAGCCTTTTTCCTCGGATGGAGAAAGCTAGCACGAGGGGGCATGGCTTTAAATTAAGGGGGGGTAGTTATAGGACGGATGTCAGGGGTAGGTTCTTTACCCAGAGGGTGGTGAGGGATTGGATTGCCCTGCCTGCTGCGGTTGTAAATGCGCCTAGTTTGGGGGCGTTTAAGAGATCCGTGGATAGGTTTATGGACGAAAAGGGATTGGTTTAGGTTAGTGGGTCATTGTTTTTTAACTGGTCGGCGCAACATCGTGGGCCGAAGGGCCTGTTCTGCGCTGTAATGTTCTATGTTCTATAAGTCCTGTACGACCATCGCAAGTCATCGTTATTCTTGCATTCCAACCCCCTTGCAATAGAGGCCAACATGCCACTTGCCTTCCTAACAGTTTGCAGCACCTGAATGTTAACTTTCTGTATCCCTTGACACCCAAGTACCTGGGTACATCAACACTTACCATTTTCACACCTTTTAGCAATTATTCGGCTTTTCCTTTCTCACTGCTAAAGTGAATAACCTCACACTTCCCATGTAATTCTCTATTTGCCATATTGTTGCGATAACCAACAAAAATGCAGCTGAGTTGTTGTGGGCAAACTTAACCAAAAAAGTTCTAAGTCCAGAACTAATGTGAAAATGAGTTTCTAACCTGTTTTTTGGGCAAGTGCTAATCCTGTATCTTATCAACTTAGTGCAGGAAAAGAATGGACAAACCACTCCTCGCCTGCAGGGGAAGGGGCGGGGCTTAAATTACCAGCAAGCCTGCTGTAGCAGCAGAGGGTGCCATTGCGCATGTACAGACCTCTGTAGCTGTACATGCACTATGGCAACCAACAGAGGCCTGACTGGTCAGGGAGAGAGAGAGAGAACTGCTCTGGGCTAGGCCACACAGGCAAGTGAGCCTGGACGATTAATTTTATTTTAATTACATGGAAATTGAATTTAATTAATTTATTCAGCCACTCGCCGGAAATGGGTGGGAAGCTGATTACCTCTGGTGCCGGTAAGATCGCGAGAGGCAAGTGATCGGGTGCAAACCTGATTTCTCAGCTCTCATATGATTTTACCGATTTGCCCTACTCATCGGTCATCAGGGTGCAATGGTAAGGTCGCACCACCTCCGCCCACCCACACCCCCCCAACACTCCCACGCCTTGAGTTACACAACATGAGGATAAATTGGGAAGGATTGCATGTTGTATAGTGACCCACACTTGCAATCCTCACAAACACTGAAGACTACAAATTTTCCCTGCAGCATTAAATATATAAGGTTTCATCTGCGTAAAAATTTGTCAACTGAGATGAGTTTTCTGCTCCTGGGTGTTTCCGATGAGGTTTATTTTGTCCCGTTAGCCTGCAGCTGGAGTTTGTTTTGCAGCTTCATAGCTGCAGCAGGAGTTTTCACTTCAGAAGAAGAGGGAAACTTTGCATTTTCAAAGTATTCACAGCACAGAAATGTCTCAAACAGGCAAAATATTGTGGATGCTGGAATCTGAAGCAACAACAGAGGATATTAGAAAAACTCAGCAGGTCCAGCAGCATCTATCAGGAGAGAAACAAGAGTAAACATTTCGAATCCATGGACTCTTCGTCAAAAATGAAAGAAGGGGGAATGTAGAAACTGCAACAAAAATGTTAAGAACAAAGGACAGATGGCTTGATTTGAGAGGGGGCGGGGGTGTTTTGCATTGAGGCAATACGTGTACGGAATATTAAAAAAAGTAGAAAGGGAGATTTAAGATGGAGGAGAAAGAACAAACTCTAAAGTTGCCAAATTCAATGTCGATTCCCCAGGGATGCAATGTGGCCAATTGGAAGATGAGATGCTGCTTCCTCCAGCTTGCATTGGGCTTCACTGGAACATCACAGCCAGCCAAGGATGGGCATGTGAGCATGAGGGCAAGACGCTGAGTTAAGACGGCAAGCGACATGAAGATTATGAAGCTTGCGGACTGAGCGAAGCTATTCAGCAAAGTGGTCACGCGGCCTGCATTTAGGTCTCCTCCAATCAGAGGAGATCTCACTGGGAGCAGCGAATGCTGCAAACCCACTTTTTTTTATTCCTTCATGGCACATGAAGGTGATTTTCACAGTAACTTCATTACAGTGCGAATGTAAGCCTACTTGTGACTAATAAACTTTACTTTTTTACTTTACATGGGCGCGCCGGCTGGCCAGCATTTATTGCCTATCCTCAGTTGCCCGAGGGCAGTTGAGAGTCAACCACATTGCTACAGCTCTGGAGTCACATGTAGGCCAGACTAGGTAAGGACAGCAGATTTCCTTCCATAAATGATATTAGTGAACCAGATGGGCTTTTTCGACAATCGACAATGGTTTTACGGTCATTCAATAGATTCTTAATTCCAGATTTTTTTTTTAAATAAATTCAAATTTCACCATCTGTCGTGACTGGATTCGAACCAGAGTCCCCAGAACATTAGCTGAGTTTCTGGATTAATGATCTAGCAATGATACCACTAAGCCATATCTTCCCCTAGGATTGAAGCAAGTGCAAGTGGAACTTAGAAACGGCTCATTAGGCCTGACAGCTCCATGTCGTGTGTCTGTGCTACATCAGCCGCACAGCATCTTTTGTGACCACAGGACATCCCAAGTCTCTTCACAGCCAGTGAAATACTTTTGAAGTGTGCTCGCTGCTGTAGCATGAACGGCAGCCAACATGCACACAACAGACTCACACAAACAGCAATGAGATTGTAAGACAATCTGCTTTTTAAAAAAATACTGATCGTTGAGGGATAAATATTATCCAGGTCAACTCCTTATCTTTGAACTTGTGCCGTCCCATCTTTTATGGCCACCTGAAGGGGCAGTTGGGTCCTTGATTTAGTGCCTCATCCAAAGACAGCGACTCTGACAGTGCAACACTCCCTCAATACTGCAATGGAAGGTCAGTTGAGATTTTATTGTCAACACTCTGAAGTGGGAATTGAACATATAATTCAGTGGTGAGAGTGCAACCAACAAGCAACAACTTGGAGTGTGCTAGTAACATGTGAACATAAGAACTAGGAGCAGGAGTAGACCATCTGACCCCTCAAGCCTGCTCCGCCATTCAATAAGATCATGGCTAATCTTTTTGTGGACTCAGCTCCACTTAGCTGCCCGCTCACCACAACCTTTACTTCTTTCACTGTTCAAAGATTGATCTATCCTTGCCCTAAAAAACATTCAATGAGGTGGCCTCAACTGCTTCATTGGGCAGGGAATTCCACAGATTCACAACCCTTTGTGTGAAGAAGTTCCTCCTCAACTCAGTCCTAAATCTCCTTCCCCTTATTTTGAGGCCATGCCCCCAAGTTCTAGTTTCACCCACCATTGGAAACAACCTCCCTGCTTCTATCTTATCTATTCCCTTCATAATCTTATATGTTTCTATGAGATCTCCCCTCATTCTTCTGAATTCCAATAGCTCCAGTCCACTCAGTCTCACCTCATAAGCCAACCATCTCAACTCCAGAATCAACATGGTGAGTCTCCTTTGCACCACCTCCAGTGCCTCCTCTGCACCCTCTCCAGTAAGTTTTGAGCTATAACTAACAAAATCATGGAAACTTTTAAGAATAAATTTCAAGGCGGAATTTTTCCATCCTACCTGCCACAGGAATCATAGTGGGCGGGACACGGTCTATGCAAAGATCCACTGAGCTCAGGTGGGATTTTTCAGTCCTGGGCCGAGTGCAGCCTGAAAATCTTGCCTTCGATGTAGTTTTAGAGGTTTCAAACGGGCATCCCTAGCTCATGAAATGCCACTTTAATGCCACATGTCTGCTTAGCACCAAGCTTTTTGTAACATCTACAAGGAGTTTAACATCATCCAGAACAATGCAGCCCGCTTGATTGGTAACCCATCTACCACTTTAAACATTCACTTCCTCTACCACGGATGTGATGATACATGTGCAGTCGATATAAATATATATATTAAGGAGAATGTATAAGAATTCAGTTCTATGCTCAAGGCAGTCAGTGTGTCTGGGAAAGCATGAAGAACAGTACAGCACAGGAACAGGCCTTTCGATCCTCCAAGCCTGCACCTTTTCGTGATGCCTGCCAAAACCAAAACCGTACGCACTTACGGAGTCTGTATTCTTCCATTCCCTTCCTATTCATGTATTCATCTAGTTGCCCCTTAAATGTCGCTTTCGTACCTACTTCTACCACCTGCCCAGGCATCGTGTTCCAGACATTCATCACCCTGCATGTAAAAAAACTTGCCTCGCACATCTCCTGTAAATTTTTCACCATGCACCTTAAGCCTATGACCCCTAGTATCTATCCTTTCTACCTTAGGAAAGAACATCTGACTATCCAATCTGACCATGTTACTCATAATCTTGTAGACCTCTATCAGGTCACTCCTCAACCTCCGTCATTCCAGTGAGAACAAAGTTTACCCAACTTCTCTTCAGACCAGGCAACATCCTGGTAAACCTTTTCTGTACCCTCTCCAAAGCATCCACATCCTGCTGGTTGTGTGGCGACCAGAATTGTACACAATATTCTAACTGAGACCTAACTAAGGTTCAGTACAGCTGCAGCATGACCTGCCTACTTTTATACTCAATTCTCCGACTGATGAAGACAAGCATGCCGTATGCTTTCTTGACTATCTTATCGATGTGCATTGCCACTTTCAGTGATCAGTCGACATGTACACCCAGATCTCTCTGCCTATCAATAATCCTAAAGGTTCTATCATTTACTATATCTCTGGTATAGTACCGGAAGATTGGAGGACAGCGAATGTTGTCCCATTGTTTAAGAAGGGGAACAGAGACTTCCCTGGGAATTATAGACCAGTGAGTCTTACTTCTGTAGTGGGCAAGGTTTTAGAAAGAATTATTAGGGATAGGATTTATAGTTATTTGGAGAGTAATGAATTGATTAGAGATAGTCAGCATGGTTTTGTAGCGGGAAGGTCGTGCCTTACTAACCTTATTGAGTTCTTTGAGAAGGTGACCAAAGAGGTGGATAGGGGTAAGGCAGTAGACGTGGTATATATGGATTTTAGTAAGGCGTTTGATAAGGTTCACCATGGTATGCTTCTGCAGAAAATGCAGATGTATGGGATTGGTGGTAATTTAGGTACTTGGATCAGGAATTGGTTAGCAGATAGGAGACAGAGGGTGGCGGTTGATGGTAATTATTCATCATGGAGTTCGGTTACGAGTGGTGTGCCTCAGGGATCTGTTTTGGGGCCACTGCTGTTTGTAATCTTTATTAATGATCTGGATGAGGGTATAGTTGGGTGGATTAGTAAGTTTGCTGATGACACCAAAGTCGGAGGTGTGGTAGATTGTGAGGAACGGTGTCGAAGTTTGCAGGGTGACTTGGACAGGTTGCAGAGCTGGGCCGCGAGGTGGCGGATGGAGTTTAATGCGGAGAAGTGTGAGGTAATCCATTTCGGTAGGAATAACAGATGTGTTGAGTATAGGGCTAACGGGAGGACTTTGAATAGAGTGGAGGAGCAGAGGGATCTAGGTGTATGTGTACATAGATCCCTGAAAGTTGGGAATCAAGTAGATAAGGTTGTTAAGAAGGCATACGGTGTCTTGGCATTTATTGGTAGGGGGATTGAATTTAGGAGTCGCAGCGTCATGTTGCAACTGTACACAACTCTGGTGCGGCTGCACTTGGAGTACTGTGTGCAGGTCTGGTCCCCACATTACAGGAAGGATGTGGAGGCTTTGGAGAGGGTGCAGAGGAGGTTTACCAGGATGTTGCCTGGTATGCAGGGGAGGTCCTATGAGGAGAGACTGAGGGATTTGGGGTTGTTTTCACTGGAAAGAAGGCGGCTAAGAGGGGATCTTATAGAAACATATAAGATGATTAGAGGTTTAGATAGGGTGGATGGTGATAGCCTGTTTCCTCGGATGGAGAAAGCTAGCACGAGGGGGCATGGCTTTAAATTAAGGGGGGGTAGTTATAGGACGGATGTCAGGGGCAGGTTCTTTACCCAGAGGGTGGTGAGGGACTGGAATGCCCTGCCTGCTGCAGTTATAAATGCGCCTAGTTTGGGGGCGTTTAAGAGATTGGTGGATAGGTTTATGGACGAAAAGGGATTGGTTTAGATTAGTGGGTCAATGTTTTTTTTAAAAATAAGACTGGTCGGCGCAACATTGTGGGCCGAAGGGCCTGTTCCGCGCTGTAATGTTCTATGTTCTATATAATTCCCACATGCACTGGACCTTCCAAAATGCATTACTTCACACTTGTCCAGATTAAACTCCATTTGTCATTTCTCCGCCCAAGTCTCCAATCGGTCTCTATCTTGCTGTATCCTCTGACGATCCTCTTCACTATCTGCAACTCCACCAATTTTTGAGTTGTCTACGAACTTACTATTCAGACCAGCTACATTTTCCTCCAAATCATTTATATATACTACAAACAGCAAGGATCCCAGAACTGATCTTTGTGGAACACTGCCAGTCACAACCTTCCACTCAGAAAAGCACCCCTCTATTGCTACCTTCTGGTTTTTATGGCCAAGCCAGTTCTGTGTCCATCTTGCCAGCTCTCCTCTCCTCCTCTTCACCTTTCATACTAGTCTATCATGAAGTAACTTGTGAAAAGCTTTACTGAAGTCCATGGATACAACATCCACTGCCTTTCCCTCATCTATTATCTTTGTCACTTCCTTGAAAAACTCAATCAAGTTAGTGAGGCACAACATCCCCGTCACAAAACCATGCTGTCTCTCACTAATAAGTTTATTTGTTCTCAAATGTGAGTAAATCCTGTCCCTAAGAATCTTTTTCAATAATTTCCCTCCAACTGATGTAAGGCTCACCACGTATAATTTCCTGGATTATCCTTGCTGCCCTTCTTAGACAACGGAACAACACTGGCTCCCTCCAGTCCTCTGGAATTTCCCTGTAGCCAATGAGGATACAAACATTCTGTCAAGGCCCCAGCAATTTCCACCCTTGTCTCCCTCAGTATTCTGGGATAGATCCCATCAGGCCCTGGGGTTTATTTACTTGAATGTTTTTTAAGATGCCCAATACTCCTCCTTTTTGATATCAACATGACCTAGAATACCTACGCACCTAGGCTCCTCATCCATCAAGTCCCTCTCTTTGGTGAATACTGGGGCAAAGTATTCATTTCGCATCTCCTCCATTTCCTCTGGTTCTATGCATGGATTCCCTCCACTATCCTTGAGTGGACAACTTTTTTCCTGGCTACCCTCTTGTTCTGTACGTGCGTATAAAATGCCTTAGGATTTTCTTTAATCCTGTTTGCCAAGGAATTTTCATGACCCCTTTTAGCCCTTCCAACTCCTTCCTTCAGTTTTTCCTACATTCTTTATATTCTTCAAGGGCTTCACCTGTCCTAAGCCTTTTAGACCTTATGCATGCTTCTTTTTTCTTTTTAACTTCTCTTTTTAACTCCGATAGGGGGGAAAGCTGGATAATTACTCATTTTGGCCACATTGTGTTGACTAAGGGTACAGCTAATGGATTTCTGTTTATAGATGAAAATTTCCCCTAATTTGATTTGATTCATTATTGTCTCATGTATTAATATGCAGTGAAAAACATTATTTTATGCGCGATACATACAGAGTATACTGTTCAGAGAGAAGGAAACAAGAGAGTGCAGAATGCAGTATTGCAGTCATAGCTAGGGTATAGAGAAAGATCACAATGCAAGGTAAGTCCATTCAAAAGTTTAGCAGCCGCAGGAAAAAAGCTGTTCTCGAGTCCGTTGGTACGTGACTTCAGAATTTTGTATCTTTTTCCCGACAGAAGAAGGTGGAAGAGAGAATGTCCAAGTTGCGTGGGGTCCTTAATTATCTTGGCTGCTTTGCCGAAGCAGTGGGAGGTGTCGATTCCCTGGATTTTTGATTAAAGGAGTGGAAGGTGGATTTAGGTATGGAGGGTCATGTGATGATGTGGTGAATGGGGGAGCTAGGTCTGTAACAGAAAAACAGCTTTTCAGATCTGGCTGGGAATTACTTGAAGACTGAGGTTTTCTGCAAGCTGCTGAAACTCATTTTCTCTCTGAAAGAACAACATAGAACATAGGACACTACAGCAGAAACAGGCCCTTCGGCCCACAAGTTGCACCGATCATATCCCAACCTACCAGGCCTATCTACAACCTTCAATCCCTTAGAATTCTGTCACAAGCCATGGACAGAGAGGTGGGAGTAACATGGAGAATTAAAATGACTGAAGGCTTGGGGTCGTTCTTGCTCCACAAAGCTGTCACTCAGTCCGCATTTGGTCTCCCCAGTGTGAGCAGCGAATACAGTATACTAGATAGAAAAAGCACACGTGAGTCTCTGTTTTGACTAGAAGGGGTGTTTGGGGCCTTGGGACAGTGAAAAGCGAGGAGGTAAAAGGCCCGGTGTGTCACCTGTGTTCTACTATAGTGGCAGCAAATCAAGGTAATGAATTAAGAGGATCATGAAGAAATGCTTTGCAACGACGTTAAAGCATATTAGCACTAATTTATCAAATAGACATACTGACAAGTACAATCAGCATTGAAGTAGAACACACCATTTGCTTATGTGGGACTTTAGTATTCAGCATGGTTGGCACACTGCTCTTTGACCCATGTTCATCTCTCTCAATTTTGAAAGACTGAGGTTCCAGCAAAGACTGAATAATAAAGAGGTTGAAGTAAAAAAATTCCTTTGAGGTTTATTCGAGGTTAAATAATGGTAAAATTACTGCAATGCGCAAAACAGGAGCTTTGGTGCAATTTGAAATAAAGGACGATTCATTCCGAAAACTGTGCTTCGTGAGCGCCTCAGATATTCTCAATCTATAATTCCAAAGATTGTTTTCTGCACAATTGTAGAACGAGAAAAGGTGGAATGAGAGGCCTATCTTTGAAAATTCCTGCCCACAGGTTACATGGATAATTCAAATTCCGTCTGAATGATGTCCCATTCACCTTCGATTCTGAATTCTCATTTTCCTCGATGATCTTAAGACTAGGTTCTAATATCCAATGAATATGTTTGCTAAGGATTTATGCGTTATATTAAAGATAAAGGAGGATTTGTTCGTAAATAATACAAAGAAGTGAGAAGAATGTAGAGGCAAGTACTCACATCCTTTCTGATTGTATCGCAGCTCGGTATAGCTCCTCCTCTGTCCACAAACAACTACAAAGGGTCGTGAATGTAACCCAATCCATCACGCAAACCAGCCTCCCATCCATTGACTCTGTCTATACTTACCGCTGCCTTGAAAAAGCAGCCAGCATAATTAAGGACCCCACGTACCCTGGACATTCTCTCTTCCATCTTCTTCCATCAGGAAAAAGATACAGAAATCTGAGGTCAAGTACCAACCAAGAACAGTTTCTTCCCTGCTGTCATCAGACTTTTGAAAGGACCTACCTCATATTAAGTTGATCTTTCTCTATACCCTAGTTTTGACTGTAACACTACATTCTGCACCCTCTCCTTTCCTTCTCAATGAAAAGTATGCTTTGTCTGTATAGCGCACAAGAAACAATACGTTCACTAATACATGTGACAACAATAAATCAAATAAAATCAAATCAAACATTAAAGTAACTCTATAAGATGATCAGTAATGGTAGATTAATTAATCAGATCAGACATTCAGGCTGCCTTTCCCCAAAGTTTCCTCTCAGAACACTGGGCAAGGTGCCTCAGCTGTCATAATGCCATTAGACCAGAACTCCAAACTTCCAACATGAATAAACTTAAACAAATGTAACAAAATGT
This sequence comes from Carcharhinus amblyrhynchos, assembly GCF_965287045.1. NCBI lineage: Eukaryota > Metazoa > Chordata > Chondrichthyes > Carcharhiniformes > Carcharhinidae > Carcharhinus > Carcharhinus amblyrhynchos. Next base: position 97,469,842 of record NC_137333.1, read on the forward strand.
GGCAATGGTCTGACATTATCTCTTCCAGAGTAGATCCAAGTTTAGATTGAAGCACAAATAATAAATGGTACAAAGTAAGAACAATTGCTGAAAAAAGACACTTTTTGTCAAAGCTATTCATCATGCACTCATCAGGACATTCACAAGAATGTAATGCAACAGAAATCAACAGCTTTGATCTGCTTGAGAAGAGGGTGCTGATTGGTTGGCAAGTGAACTCTGATTGGTAGAGAAGCTGTCATATAGCACCTTTATCACAATAAAACATCCCAAGGTGCTTTTGCAGGAACAATAAAAAACAAAATATGACATTGGGTCATAGAAGGAAGGACATAACTTCCTTTTTCAAGGCAGCAGGAAGTGTGGACGGAGTCAAAAATGGTTTGTGTGATAGATTGGGCTATATTCACGACCTTTTGTAGTTTTTTGCGCACAAAGTTTTAAGTGTTGTCTTAAAGGAGGAAAGGTAGGTAGAAAGTTGTAGGGAGGAAATTTCAGAGCTTAGGATCCAGACAGCTAAAAGCACGGCCATCAACAATGGAGTAATTAAAATTAAAAATGCTCGAGAAGCCAGAACGTGATGGGGGCAGATACCTCGGAGGCTTGTGGGCTGGAAAATAATCACCAAAGACAGCTTACTTAAACTGAATGAGCCTGAACTCACTATGCATTCTTTGTGTGCAATGCATTCAGCTCCAGGATAACAACAAGAACTTGCATTTATATAGTAGCTACAAACAGTAAAATATCCAAAGAAGCTTCACAAAGGTATTATCAAATAAAATTTTACACTAAACCACATTTTAAGGATGATGGCCAAGTGTTTGGTCAAAGTTAAAGGCTGTGTTTTTTTTAAAAGGATTGCCTTGAAGAACAAAAGATAGAAATAGGCAAGTGGGGAGTTTTAGGGAGGGAATTCCAGAGTTTAGGACTTCAGTATCTGACAGCACAATATTGCCAACCGAACAATTCACACACTTCATTCTGGGATCCCAGAGATTTGTCTTTTACATCCTGGTTCTTAAATCTTAACTCTAAAACTTCCCATTTCGCTTATGAGTGTAACACCACATTCTGCACCCTCTCTTTTCCTTCTAATGACTGTAACACCGCATTCTGCACCCTCTCTTTTCCTTCTAATGACTGTAACACCGCATTCTGCACCCTCTCTTTTCCTTCCAATGACTGTAACACCACATCCTGCATCCTCTCCTTTCCTTATGACTGTAACATCACATCCGCACTCTCTTCCTTCCTTCTTACGACTGTAACACCATATTTTGCACCCTCTCCCTTTCTTCTTATGACTGTAACACCACATTCTGCACCCTTTGCTTTCCTTCTCTGTGTACGGTATACTTTGCATAACACGCAAGAAACAGTATTTTTCACTTTACACTAATACATGTGACAAAAATGAATAAAATCAAATCTCGCATACACAATACAATTTAATGATGAGCTTGGTTTTGGGCTGCCCACACCCTGTTCTCTGTGCCACTATGCCTCCTGTGTCTCTATAGCGCCAGACAGGCCTTCTAGAGAATCTGTTCAACTTATTCTCAGAGCCTTTCTCCTGTGCATTGCTTTCCGTGACCAGCCAGAGTTGTTGACATCTTGCAAGTGAGGGAAGAGAGATTAATGACCAAAATGGGCAGGATGAATTGGAAGTCTGCCAAGCCAGGTTTATCTTTGAATTGTGGATAAATGGGTGACATTTTCAAAAAACAAAAATAAGTGGAGAGTGTGCGTATGTATTGTAAGTATTGGAAATAACACGAATAACAAGGTAAAAACACATGTTACTGCACTTACAGTATCTGATGTAGTGGAAGGTTTATTCAGTCATCAATGTTGGCCCCATAGGAAAATCAGAGTTAAAAACTCTCTTTCGAAGCATTAACATTCCTTTAAAATTCCTTTAAACACTTGCAGCAGCTGCATTGCACCAGAGATATAGGGCAGGATTTTCCCTGTGGGTTTCTGAACCCTGCTGGCAGGCGAAGGTATGGGTTAGAAGCCCGCACTGTGTGCCACTCAACTGTGGTTTTCCCTGAAGTAGCCAATTAAAGGTCAGAGAATGGTCTCATCATCCAGGTAAGCACGATAGGCGAGCTTTCAAAGTTAGAGGCCAATCCCGATTCAAAATAGAGACACCCTCTCTCCAAACTTTTGAACTTTATGTTGGGACAGTGGCAGCGGGGTGGGGTCCCACTACAGGATGGCCCACAGATGATTTTGCACGCAGGCAGGCAACAAGGAGGCCCCCAAGGCTTCCGGGGGTGCTGCTACCTCATCCTGCCACAGGAAAGCCACCACCAGGCAACTAAGTTGGTCCCTTCCACCCAGAAAATCTCAGTCGAACTCCTTTAAGGTGTCTTAGGTGGGCCTCAAGAAGTTGGATCAGCTATCCATCACATGAGAGTGGACAGTCATAGAACATGGAATCCCTACAGTGCAGAAGGAGGCCATTCAGCCCATTGAGTCTGCACTAAGAGATTTTCACAGTAATTTCATTGCAGTATTATTGTAAGCCTTACTTGTGACCAATAAATAAACTTTAACTTTACTAACTTTCTGGAAGAGCACATTACCAAGATTCCCACATGCCCTGCAATATTCCTTCAACCCCATGCATTTTTAGTATAGCTAGTCCACCTAGCCCACACATCTTTGGACTATGGGAGGAAACCGGCGCATCCAGAGGAAACCCACAGAAACACAGGGAGAATGTGCAAACGCCACACAGACAGTTATCCAAGGTTGGAATTGAACCCGGGTCCCTGAAGCTGTGAGGCAGCAGTGCTAACCACTGTTTCTGCTGACTTCCATCTCACCACCATCAATTTTTTTTACTCCATCCTTAAAATTACAAAGCCAAAGTTCAGAATGGACCGGGCAAACCCAAATCCATTCCTTGCTTGCTCCAAAAATCAAACTCAAAATCCAATTGAATCCAATGCAAGGTCTCCATGAATAAGACAAAAAGATCTCAAGAGTGAGACAAACAAGGTCCAAGCTGACAAGATAAGACATGGTTCTCCATTTTGGGTTTGACCTTAGCCAAAAGGCCAAGATTGGGGACAGGATGCAATTGGGGATCTAACACGCAGGCTGATGGGGGTATTATCAGCACTTGCCCAACTCTGACCACACCTCAGCAGAGTTAAAAATAACAAGCCCATGCGTAATTTCCCATTATGCATTTTCTTTACATAATAAAACACAGCAAAATATGATGAAAAGAAAGCAAGTCTGGCATGTATATGCTTCTTTCATGATATCCCAAAGCAGTTTGGAGATGTTGATTGAGGGGTAAATATTGGCCAGAACACCAGAGAAATTGTGCCATGAGATTATATTATGCCCACTTTAGGAGTAGACTGGTCCTCACTTCACCTGAAAAACAGTATTTCCACTGTACTTCCTAGGTTTTTGTGCTCAAATATCAAATTGCAGAATTCCAATTCAAAAGCTGCATTGTTAAATCTCAGATTTTAAGGCTCATGTGAGAAAGATTACTGCCATCACCTACCCACTGAAGACTATACTAATATAATCATTCATCTTTGTTGTTATTAGTTTACTTATTTATTAGTGTCACAAGTAGTCTTACATTAACACTACAATGAAGTTACTGTGGCAATCCCTGAGTCACTGCACTCCGGCGCCTGTTCGGGTACACTAAGGGAGAATTTAGCATGGCCAATGCATCTAACCAACACACCTTTCGGACTGTGGGAAGAAACTGGAGCATTGAAGGAAACCCACACAGACACAGGGAAATGTGCAGACTCCGCGCAGACAGTGACCCCAACTGGGATCAAACCCAGGTTCCTGGCATGGTGAGGCAACAGTGCTAACCACCATGCCACCACGCCGCCCCTGTTGCTTAACCAAAGATATAATCTATGGTGTAACCTGTACAGTGGGGATTGGAAAGGCATATGAGGACCTTAATTGATCATAAAATGATACAGCAAAGAAGGAGACCACTCTCATCCCATTTTGTCAGTGTCTACAGAGACCTGAACCCATTATCTTTCAACTCAACGATGAGAGTACTACCAACTGACACTACAATATGGAAGGAGAAAAAGGTTACTCTTGTCATTTGAAGTAAAAACATTGATTTAAAAACTAATCTTATGCAGGAAACCCTCTTTTCTCCCAATCATATCAAAATCTTTCAGACTAGTGCCTACATTTTCTTGAAGCACATTTGCTAATACAGCATTTAAGTTATTGATGAGAAATTGTATGTGGCCAATTATTATTGTGTATTTAGGAGGGAAGATCATTGCTTAAACAGTTGAAACTTGGTTGGGCCTAAGGTGTTACCCTGAGGAACCCTGAAGCAATACCCCAAGCCTGGGATAATTGATCTCCAACAACCGCAATTATCTTCCTTTGTGCGAGGTCCGAGACCAACCAGTAGATCATTTTCCCCATGATTCCCCTTTATTTCTGTTTTGTTAGGTCTCCTTGATGCCATACTAAGTCCAATGCTGCCTTGATGTCAAAGGCAGTCACTCTCATCTTGAGTTCAGCTCTTTTGTCCATGTTTGGACCAAGGCTGTCTTGAGGTTAGGAGTCAAATGGTCTTCATGGAAACCCAACTGTGCATCAGTGAACAGGGTACTGCTGAGTAAGTCCTGCTTCAAATCATAGAATCCCTACAGTGCAGAAAGACGCCATTCAGCCCATTGAGTCTGCATCGAATCTCCGAAAAAGTATCTTACCCAGACTCAACCCCTCTCCCCACTTACCCCCCAGCCCCATCCCCATAATCCTTCACATTTACCATGTCTAATCCACCTAACCTATACATCTTTGCTAACTGTGCCAGTGTTTGATAGCACCGTGAACAACACTTTCCATCACCTTGCTTATAATTGGCTGTTCGAATTTGTCCTGCTTTTTATGAACAAGACATAACTGGGCAATTTCCCACATTGCCGGCGAGATGCCAGTGTTATTGCTGTGTTGGAACAGCTTGGCGAAAGGTGCGTCTAACTCAAAGCACTATTGCTGGAATGTTGCCAGGGCCTGTAGCTTTTGCAGTATCCAGTGCCTTCAGCTGATTCTTGATGTTACATGGAGTGCATCAGATTGGCTGAAGATTGGCATCTGTGATGCTGGGAATCTCAGGAGGAGCATCAACTCTGCACTTCTGGCTGAAGATGGTTTCAAATGCTTCGACCTTGTCTTTAGCACTGATGTGCTGTTGCTCTTGAAGACAGCCAGCATGGACATGACTAGCCAAATGCTCCCTCCTGTGCTCTAACAACTCTATGTTTCTCCTTAAATTTCCATTAAGAAGTGCACATACAAATTTAAATCAGAAATGCTGCCCTATGTTCCTGTGTCCATAATAAGCTATCCTCTCAGCCTATCTGCAGCCTTTGACATTATTGACCGGATCTTCACCAGAGTTTCTCCTCCAATGACCAGCTGGGTGGGACTGCTCTCAGATGGCTCCATTCCTGTCTATCTTTTTGGAGCTCGCTTCGCACTCCTGTTCCCACCTCTTTTGTCAGCCAGTTCTAGGCTGTCTCCTATATTTGTGTGTTGCCCTCAATTACTCATGGGATGGCATGGTGGCACAGTGGTTAGCACTGCTGCCTCACAGCTCCAGGGACCTGAGTTTGATTCCCAGAGTGGGTCACTTTCTGTGTGGAGTGTGCATGTTCTCCCCGCGTCTGCATGGATTTCCTCCGGATGCTCCGGTTTCCTCCCATAGTCTAAAAATGTGCAGGTTAGAGGCATTGGCTATGCTAAATTGTCTGTTAGTGTCCCAGGATGTGTAGGTTAGCGGGTGGGGTAAATGTGTGGAATTATGGGGATAGGGCCTGGGTTGGAGTGTAAACTTGATAGGCCGAATGATTTCCTTCTGCACTGTATGGATTCTGTGATTCTATTCTATGATTCTAAAACAGATTAGCATGTTTCATGTCAAACACCCAGTTCTATTTCATCATCACATCTCTCCATAACCTCCCATTTCTCTGACATCCATTATAGGATGAGCAGAAACTTCCTCCCATTAACGATCAGGAGATCTGAAGCCATTTTCTTGCGCCCCTTGGTGCTAGATCCTTTCCCTTGCTATCAATCCAACTCTCTCATTAGCCACCCTCTGCAGCTGGATCAAACCATTCACTCACTGCCTTAGCATATTACTTGACCCTAAACTGAACTTCTGACCCCAGATCCTCTCCATTACCAAGACTGTCTATTTATGCCTCTATAAGATCACCTCCCCCCACCTCTACCTCAGGTCACCCATGGTTGGAATCATTATTTTTTTTTAACCATAGACACAATTATTTTAATGATCTCCCAGCCAGCCTCCCACTCTGCACCCTTACAAACTTGACCACTGAGTCAAAAGATTATGAGTGCAAGTCCCACATGGAACTGAACAAGGCAATCTGAGCTGACACTCCTGAGCAGTGCCAAAGGAGTGCCACAGAGTCAGAGTTGTCATCTTGTAGATGAAATGTTAAAACCGCGCACCCATTTGCTCTCTTCTTGTGGTGCCAGTCTGAAGAAGAGCAGGTGTATTAACCCTGGTGTACTGGCCAATATTCATCCCACAGCCAACATCACAAAAAACAAGTTATTCTGTCATTATCACGTTGCTGTTTGTATGAGCTTGCTATGCGCAAAGTAGCTGTCATGTTTCCTACATTGAAATGGGTGGCACAGTGGTTAGTACTGCTGCTACACAGTGCCAAGGACTCCAGTTCAATTCCAGCCTCGAGTGACTATCTGCGTGGAGTTTGCACACTCCCCCCATGTCTGCATGGGTTTGCTCCAGATGCTCCAATTTCCTCCCACAGTCCAAAAGATGTGCGGGTTAGGTTGATGGGCCATGCCAAGTTGACCCTAGTATCAGGGGATTAGCAGAGTAAATACATAGGTTTAAGTGGATAGATCCTGGGTGGGATTGTTGTCGGTGCAGACTCGATTCTATGAAACAGGGACTCAATTTCCAAAATACCTCACTGACTGTAAAATACTTTGGGATGCCCAGTGTTTGTAAAGGGTGCTATATAAATGCTAGTCTTCCATTCTTTCTTTAGTTCTTACCAGGGTGCATCAAACTCCAGTGTTATTTTGGGCTTGTGCATTTCATATATAGCATTTCATCCCAAAAGATACACCTTGAACCTGCATACTGTTTATCAAAGGGCAACAGAAGGCGCGTAAGATACATCCAAAAATAAAACAGCGTTTTGAATAGGATGGATTAACACCTTGTGGACTATTTTGAGTTGTTAGCATTTCTGTCTGAATTTGTTTTACTTCTCAGTTACTTTTAATTGTGAACAAATTTTTTCAATACTTGGCCTGTACTGAGTAGGCTAGGGATGCAATATGATTTCTCCAATAAACAAATTATCATGCTCTGTGCCTCGAGCCGGGGGGGGGCTGCAAAGGGACTGCAAACTCCTGGGGGCTCACAGTGCAATCAGCCTTCAAAGTGGGCAACTGCCTACGGTGACGTGGCCAAGAATAAGTAAGGAGGCATGCATTAGAGACATGCATGAGTCATCGAACTTTTTATAACAGAGAAAGACCGGTTTTGAATTAGAGGGGAGTTGAAGTTTATGGGAAATAGAAACGCAAGTGGAACTGAGGTCAAGATCAGTTCAGCCACAATTTTATTCAATAGTGGAGCAGTCTCGAGGGTTCATGTAGCCTACACCTGCTCCAAATTATGTTCTTATATCTCCCCTCCCATTCAGGCTCCAGTTCTCTCCATGCTTCTGTGCTCCTGCTTCCCTTGAGTTTTTCCCATGTTCTGTTCTCTCTCGAGTTCCGCTCTCCTCCAGGCTGTGTTTCCCCAGTGTTCTGCTTTCCCCTCGTGTTTTCTCCAGGCTCTGTCCTCTCCAGACTCGGCAGTGAGAAGTAGCAAATCTATCTCACTGATACCTTTAGGTGAATACCTGCATTCTTGAAGGACTATATTAAAACATTCTCTAAATGCAGAGCTTTCAAATCAAGTGTATTATAACTTAGTTCCAGGAATGCAAGCTCTGTTAAAAGCAAAATACTGCAGATGCTGGAATCTTAAAACAAAAACAGAAAATGCTCTGACAAAGGGTTATCCTGACTTGAAACATTAGCTCTGTTCTCTCTCCAGATGCTGTCAGACCTGCTGAGATTTTCTAGCATGTTTTTGTTGCTGACACATGCTCTATGATTGGAAATTGATTTGAAGGGGATCCATCAGTAATGTAGAATTTATTTATTAGTCACAAGTAAGGCTTACATTTACACTGCAATGAAATTACTGTAAAAATCCCCAAGTCGCCACAGTCCAACACCTCTTCGGGTACACTGAGGGAGAATTTATCATGATGAATTCACCTGACCCGCACATCTTTGGATGAAAGGGAAAACCGGAGCACCCAGAGGAAACCCACACAGACATGGGGAGAATGTGCAAACTCCACACAGACAGTGACCCAAGCCAGGAATTGAACCTAGGTCCCTGGCACTGTGAGGCAGCAGTGCTAACCACTGTGCCACCACGTTGCCCCAATAATCACACAAATAATCTGCTTTGAGTTAACCATTGAACCTGAGCTGCGTTGCTCAGCTGACTGATAATAAACAATATGGGTTTTATTTTGCAGAACTTATGTTGTACCTATGGATACCATTGACAAGTCATAGAACATAGAACCCTACAGTGCAGAAAGAAGCCCTTTGGCCCATCGAGTCTGCACCGACCACAATCCCACCCAAGCCCAACCCCGATATTCCTACATATTATACCCACTAATCCCTCTAACCTACGCATCCCTGGATACGAAGGGGCAATTTCTTAACATGGCCAATCAACCTAACCTGCACATCTTTAGACTGTGGGAGGATAACAGAGTACCCGGAGGAAACTCATGCAGACATGAGGAGAATGTGCAAACTCCACACAGACAGTGACCCAAGCCGGGAATCGAACCCAGGATCCATGGAGCTGTGAAGCAGCAGTGCTAACCACTATGCAACCATGCCGCCCACGCATGATAAGAAGGTACTGAGGAAAACCTGACCTGGAACTGTAACACTCACGAAAATTAGAGGAAAGAAAACAGCATAAATTTACTTCAGAGATGCCAAGTTTGTTTCAGAAGCTCAACATTGCTATGTTTAGAAGACAGCAAAACAGAGGGCCATTCTTGGAAAACGCAAATATCTTGGGCGGAATTTTCCGGCAGTACTCGCCCCCAGACCAGAAAATCCTGCCCGAGGTCAATGGAACTCAGCATGGTCCTGTCCCATCCACCATAATTCCCGTGGCAGACGGGATGAGAAAATACCACCCTTGTCTCTTTCCAGTCTCTAGTCTTCTGCCTGAAGTGTCTGCTCAGGCATTAGTGCTGATTCTGCCAAGGCATTGTAGCTGAACGGTCTGCAAGGATTTAACTTTTAATATGCTGAAACAGCTTCAATCAAGCAAACCTGGGGTTTTTTTTGGTTTAGAATTGTTTTTTCACTATGTTGGGATTTCTTGTGGCCAGTGGCCTGGAACTTGTCAGAGGACACAAGGTGTCAGAGTTAACAGCTTGTCCTTGGCAGGGAAGAGTTCTTTCCAGGCTTTTGCAGCCAGTGTTCCTTATCTGGGGATTGGAATGTAAACAATAAGGGGCCTAAGTATGATGAGGCCTGGAGTGACCAATGCCACTCCTCTGGCTACATTTGAATAGCCAAGTCAAAGCACTTGGGGTTTCTGATCAATTCATTGGTTGGATAACAGAGAAACTTCCGGAAGCGAGTGGAGAATTGTGGATAAAAAGACACACTCGGTCTTTGCTTTTCAGTGATAACTTGAAGAGACCAACCATCGCAAAAACAAAGAAAATTACAGCACAGGAACAGGCCCTTCAGCCCTCCAAGCCTGCACCGACCATGCTGGCCGACTTAACTAAAACCCCCTAACCTTCTGGGGCCATATCCCTGTCCAAGACCTGTACCAGAAGGATGCTTCAGAGAAGAAAAAGATAGATTCTGCATCGAGGATAGTTCTTGGCCAACTTGGTAGTAACTATTTTCAGTTAAATAGTTAAAATTGATGACCAGTTAAAGTTAATGAAAAAGTTTATTTATTTATAAAGTTTATTTATTAGTCACAAGTAAGCTTACATTCACCCTGCAATGAAGTTACTGTGAAATTCCCCCGTCGCCACACTCCAGTGCCTGTTCAGGTACTCTAAGGGGCAATTTAGCATGGCCAATTCACCTAACCTGCACATCTTTGGACTGTGGGAGGAAACCGCTGCACCCAGAGGAAACCCACGCAGACACAAGGAGAATGTGCAAACTCCACACAGACCGTCACCCAAGCCAAGAATCAAACCCAGGTCTCTGACATTGTAAGGTAGCAGTGCTAACCACTACACCACCATGCTGCCCTTGTCCTTGGCAGGGAAGAGTTCTTTACAGGCTTTTGCAGCCAGTGTTCCTTATCTGGGGATTGGAATGTAAACAATAAGGGGCATAAGTATGATGAGGCCTGGAGTGACTAATGCCACTCCTCTGGCTATATTTGAATAGCCAAGTCAAAGCACTTGGGGTTTCTGATCAATTCATTGGTTAGATAACAGAGAATCTTCCGGAAGCAACATGTTTAAGAGTTAAAGTTCAGTTGAAAGTTGATGTTCTGTCATAGTTAAAGTTCAGTAAAGAGTTAATGAGTTGCAACAGTTTACATTTGAGTTGGTACTATAAGTGTTAAATAAAGAAATTGTTGAATCACTGTCCTTGCTTGTTTGTCCTTTTTAATTTAAACACCTCCCAAGCATTCCAGTTTGAAGTTGAAATTTGTTTAAATAAAAATGTTTGAATAAAAAGCTGTATAACAGCATGCATGTATTGCATGTCACCACATCACCATCACCCTGAAAAGTGGGACTGTGCCGAGATTTCAGTAACATTCATTTATTCCAAAGGAGTGTTTATCAAATGTAAATCGTAATCCTGAGAACAGACATAATATTCTTTGCGGGCCATTGCAAGGTTTCTTGAGCACTCACGCCAAAGGCTGATATTTATCCATGTATATGCAGACAGTTGTGGTCAATTATGACTGATAGTCGCTCCGCTATTTGGTCAGCGCCCTGCTCAGCACATCATTAAGTAATATGCCCAGGCTATTGATCTTCAGTTTTTGTGTTTTCAGAACAGGGCAGACCCCACACAGAGTAACTGGCTCCTCTATTCATGCTCATCATGTTGGCAGAGTGGACACTGACTTTTGTATCCTCTCAGCTTTCTCCACGATCTTTTTGTACCCATGTAAGTGTGATGACAGGGCATTTTATATTACCAAAATTCTCAGCAGCGCTGTTCTAACGGGCAGGAGTGGAACTGTTGCCCTGGGGAATTTAAAATTCCAAGAAATAACTAATTTTTCTTTGATGTGGGATTATCCAGATTAATTGTGGCAGCAACCTTCCTGCCTGCCAAGTTTGCTTCGATTTGCCACCCATTCTGATGAAAATGACTGCTTTCACAATGGGTGCAATCTTATAGAAGCGTGCACATTTTCTTTGGTGAGCTGCGAGTTGTAAGCTTATGGCACTTAGGGCAAAAACAGACCCAGGTTGCAATTCTCACCAGTGCACAGGAGGGGATGGGGGATGTGGGGGATCTCGCTGGCAAAATAGGACCAATAAGTTTGTATGTAGCAAAAATATCGGTCCACACTGGATTTTGACCTTGTATACAACTGTACCACTTGCCATGCTGGTAAAATCACACCCAATCTGTTTGTTACTTTTGGCATCTTTCTTCCAGTTTCCTTCTTGGGTTTCCTGATGTTTGGCATCACTTTTCCACTGGGAGGACTCCTGGACAATCTCTGCTTATTCAAAATAATTTCCTTAATCATGAGGCAATTATTCCGGAGCTTACTAACATTCACTGGAGGCACCTGATTTAGGAAACAGTTTATCTCCTGCTAACCCTAACACAATTTCATCTTGCAGAGAAAGGTCTCAGATGGCCTCCCCTGATCACTGAGTTCATCAACTTATGTAATCACGCAAAGGCATTCCACACATTTCAATTCTTTCAGCGCGGATGGTAACATTCCTCAAGATTAAACCAGAGCTGCTCTATTGTCTAATGCATTGATGCTATGTCCTTTAGGCAACCAAACAAGACCATCACACAATCCGTGTAAGGGGCAGTGAATTTCTCCTGGCCCAGTCTTCTCAATAACATCTAGAGTCAGTTTTCACTTCACCTGTGTGGAGAGGCAATGGCCTAGTGATATTATCACTAGATAATTAACCTAGGAACTCAGCTAATGTTCTGGGGACCCAGATTCAAATCCCACCACGGCAGATGGTGAAATTCAAATTCAATTTAAAAAAGATCAGGAATTAAGAATCTACTGATGACCATGAAACCATTATCAATTGTCAGAAAAACACATCTGGTTCACTAATGTCATTGAGGGGAAGGAAATCTGCCCTCCTTACCTGGTTTGGCCGACATGTGGCTCCACAGCCACAGCTATGTGGTTGACTCTCAACTGCCCTTAGGCTACTAGGGATGGACAATAAATGCTGGCCAGCCAGCGATGCCCATGTCCCACAAATGAATAAAAAAAACGACAACCTTTCATATTCTTTGAGTACCCTGTGCTGGAACTGATTGGACAGCAGCAGCTGAGCTTGCAGTGTTCCATGTTTAAAAGTTTATCTCTTAATGTCACAAGTCCGCTTACATTGACACTACAATGAAGTTATCGTGAAAATTGCCTAGTCGCCACACTCCAGCATATGTTCGGGCACACTGAGAGGAAATTTGGCGTGAGCAATGCACCCTAACCAGCACATCTTTCAGACTGTAGGACGAAACCGGAGCACCCGGAAGAAACCCACACAGACACGGGGAGACGCGCAAATTTCACACAGACAGTGACCTAAGCTGAGAATCAAACATGGGTTCCTGGCACTGTGAAAAAGCAGTGTTAATCACTTTGCCACCGTGCCACCCAGTTTCAATGGACAACTAAGGAATAGGCACCCTCGGGTGGAAGCTGTTTGTTTCGATTCACTCAAAAGCAAATTTAATGGATTTAAGAAAATAATACCTTGGGTATAGTATGTAAGTAATTTGAGACATGCGCTGAGTTGAGCATGCAGGAAATAAACGTAGCTTTGGACCAATAAAGCTCTCCAGCAATGGGCGCTTGCCTCACCTCATGTTGGGGTCTGTTGTAGACTGACAGAGATTGATTATGATTATTACTGATAGAGATTGATTGAGATATTAACTACCATTGTATCATGTGATTACCAGGATGGCAAAGGTGAACTGGATGGGCTGGTGGCATAGCAGTTAGTACTGCTGCCTCACAGCACCAGGGACCCAGGTTCAATTCCCGGCTTGGGTCACTATCTGTGCAGAGTCAGTAAGTTCTTTCCATGTCAGTGTGGGTTTCCTCCGAATGCTACGGTTTCCTCCCACTGTCCGAAAGACATGCTGGTTAGGTGCATTGGCCATGTTAAATTCTCCTTCAGTGTACCCGAACAGTAGCCAGAGTGTGGCCACAAGGGGATTTTCACAGTAACTTCATTGCACTGTTAATGTAAGCATACTGGTGACACTAATAGATAATAAAAAACTATAATCTGTACAATCACGACAAGGATGACTTCCAATTTAGTTAGTATTGGTCTCAGTTTTTAACCTCTTGGCAATTTATTGGGACTTTCACCCCCCGCGCCCCCGCCCACCACCCCCCCCCCCCCCCCCGACCCCACCCCAAGTCAAAATGCTGACAGTCCAAGGCCAATGTTGGATTTGAGCAAATAATCTGTTTGACACTCCCGTATAGTGAAGAAGTGTTGCATTGTCATGGTTGCCATCTTCAGATAAGTCATCGAACCAAAACCAAGTAAAGCCCCATGTGGGTTGTTCACAGAAGCAGAAAGTAAAGCAGGAAATGCTCCTGGTGTCCCTCAAAGTGCACATTCAAAAACAGATTAGCCATTATCCATTTCATTCATTTGTGGAATCTTGCTGTGCACAAATTAGCTGCTACATTTGCCTGCATAACAACCGACAACCTGATCACAATTAATCCATTGGTCATAAAGTGCCATGAAACTCCCGAAAACATGTAAATCCAACCTCTTTCTTTGCTTTATTTTAGATTCTCAGGGCTTTGCGCTGATACCTGTACCGAGCTTCCAGGATATGATATTGGATGTCATGGGTATCCTTTGAGAATTAACTCTGCAGCCAAGAAAAGCATCCACAAAATATTGCTGTTCAAAACTGTCACTTATCAAGCCACTATCCTCAGAATGTAACGTTGATGTTGATGGTGATTTACGACATGCCAACAATGCAATTCTTCTTCCCACATTTTTTGCAGGATTGTCTTGCACTGGGCAATGTCAAAAGGGATGGACAATTCGCCTTGGTTTCAATGACAGCTCCTCCTCAGACCCTTCACCTCCATCACCCAGAACTAGGGCAGCCGGTTCATGGGAACACCATTTCCTCCAAGTTCCCTTCACGTCACACACCATGCTGATTTGTAGAACAAAGAACGAAGAAAACTACAGCACAGGATTAGGATCTTCGGCCCTCCAAACCGCACCAACCATACTGCCCATCTGAACTAAAATCCCCTACCCTTCCAGGGACCATATCCATATCTCTCTATTCCTATCCTATTCACATATTTGTCCAGAAGCCTCTTAAAAGTCACCATCGTATCTGCATCCACTACCTCCCCTAGCAGCGAGTTCCAGACACCCACTACCATCTGTGTAAAAGATTTGCCTTGTACATCTCCTTTAAACCTTGCCCCTCGCACCTTAAACCTGTGCCCACTAGTAATTTCCACCCTGGGAAAAAGCTTTTGACTATCCACTCTGTCAATGCCCCTCATTATCTTGTAGATGTCTACCAGATTGTCTCTCAACCTCCATCATTCCAGTGAGAACAACCAAGTTTCTCCAACCTCTCCTCATAGCTAATGCCCTCCATACCAGGCAACATCCTGGTAAATAAATATTATAAATGTTTATATAAATAGAATATTTAATAGAATATAAAATATAATAGATAGAGTATAAAAGCAGGGAGGTCTTGCTGCAACTGTATAGGGTACTGGTGAGGCTGCAGCTGAAGTACTGTGTGCAGTTTTGGTCGCCGCATTTGCGCAAGGATATTTTGGCCTTGGAGGGAGTGCAGGGGAGGTTCACTAGGCTGATACCAGAGATGAGGGGGTTGGACTATGAAGAGAGACTAAATAGACTGGGTCTGTACTCGTTGGAGTTTACAAGGATGAGGGGGTATCTTATAGAGATGTATAAGATAATGAAAGGGATGGATAGGGTAGAGGTAGAGAGATTCTTCCCGCTTAGAAAGGATAGCAGGACTAGAGGGCACAGCCTTAAGATAAGGGGGGGGACAGTTTAGATCAGAGTTGAGGAGGAACTTCTTCACTCACAGGGTGGTGAATCTCTGGAATTCTCTGCCTGTTGAAGTGGTGGAGGCTACCTCACTAAATATATTTAAGTCACGGGTAGATAGGTTTTTGACAGACAAGGGAATTAGGGTTATGGGGAGAAAGCGGGAAAGTGGAACTGATCCACTTCAGATCAGCCATGATCTTATTGAATGGCGGGGCAGGCTCGAAGGGCTAGATGGCCTACTTCTGCTCCTACTTCTTACGTTCTTAAATTTTACCATTTCCCCCGGTCTCTGTCAAAGTCACGCATTGCGGAAGCATCTTCGCCACATGAACTTCGCCACAGCCATTCAAGAAGCACTGGGTCTTCCTAACAATGCCCATATGCTGAACACAATTAAAAATATTTTTGAAGTGTCTGCACGGTTTCTGCCATTTCCCATGAAAACAAATCCCTTAGTCTTAGTGGGCAACATGGTGGCACAGTGGTTAGCACTAATGCTTCAAAGTGCTAGGAACCTGGGTTCAATTCCTGGCTGAGGTCACCATCTGTGCTGTGTCTGCATGTTCTCTCTGTATCTACGTGGGTTACCCCCAGGTGCTCCAGTTTCCTCCCACAGTCCAAAAGACGTGCTGGGTAGGTGCATTGGCCATGCTAAATTCTCCCTCATGTATTCGAGCAGAGGCTGGAGTGTGGCGACTAGAGAATTTTCACAGTAACTTCATTTAATTCTAACAGGGTTAGACAGGGTAGATTCTGAAAGAATGTTCCCCATGGTGGGGGAATCCAGAACTAGGGATTGTAGTTTAAGGATAAGGGTAAATTTTTTAGAAATGATGTGAGGAGAAATTTCTTCACCCAGAGGGTGGTGGATCTGTGGAACTCACTACCACAGAAAGTAATTGAGGCCAAAATGTTGCCTGATTTCAAGAAGAAATTAAATATAGCTCTTGGGGCTAAAGGGATCAAGGGATATTGGGGGGAAGAAGGACATCAGGATATTGAATTTGATGATTAGGTATGATCAAAATGAATGGCGGAGCAGGCTCAAAGTGCCAAAAGGCCTACTCCTGCTTCTAGTTTCTATGTTTCTATTGCAGTGTTAATGTAAGTCGACTTGTGACACTAATAAATAAACTTTAAACTAATACTTGTGCAGGTACCTGTTTCCCTCACACATTGAATCGTGAGTTGGAAATGTCAACCCTCTGCAATTATCCACTGGAGTCATTTTAAGTTCATGTCAGTAAAAGCCTGAAAATAACATTCGATCAGTTAGCACTTTGTTTATGTTAACACTCTAGTAGCCACGGTTCAGGTGCTAAGATGAGGCACCCAAGGCTCAGAAGACACCAAGTGCAATTCTGAAATACTAGTAGGTGGACTTACCGAGCAGTCCTCAGAGAACAGAAAAACTTGCATTTTAAACTTAGTCTTGTGTGGCCAAAAGGAGGCAGCATGCTTCACAAAAGCCCAGGGGAAAAAAAAATCACCACTCAGTTGTCAATGAAAGCCTCTGACCTACTCCAAAGTGTTGCTCCAAACTTCAGAACCTGTCATGTCAATCCAAAGCATAAAATACGTATCAGGGAGGAAATGATTAGCTGCTCAATCTCGGCTGGCATGATGCCTAATGCTTCATGGTTAAGATATAACCTGCTCACACAGCCCATTTAATCTCCTGGGAGAGGTAAAAAGACCGAATATAAATCCAAAGCTGAGTAGGGAAAAATATCTAGAAAATTCCTCACCATTCACTAACTCTATTCAGGGTTGAAGGTTAGGCTTCAAAAATGTGCGGGTTAGGTTGATTGGCCGTGCTAAGTTGTCCCTCAGTGCCAGGGAGACCAGCAGGGTAAATACGTGGGTTTAAGTGGATAGATCCTGGGTGGGATTGTGGTCGGTGCAGACTCAATGGGCCCAAAGGGCCTCCTTCTGCACAGTAGGGATTCTATATAGCAGTCTATCTCCCCGATTCTCAACATTTTTGATGGAAGACCTTTTACAATGGATTCATAATTATAGGCCGCACCTCTGTAAACTAAAAAATAACACTATATACTACAGATGATAGGAAAATGTTACATGGAAAGAGTGGTTTAATAATGAATTTAAATAAGAAAAGTATTTTCAGTATCAGTGAGATGTATTTGATTGCTTCTCACTGCCCGGTCTGTCTCCCCTTGGTTTGCCGTTTGACAACACCACTCATAAATCACTCTGAACAACCATCAACATTGCTTTCATTTCAGGGAAAAGTGAAGGACATTTCAGACTGCGGTCCAAACCAGCGATCCCATCTAATTCAAAACAGAACTTGATTTACCCCCTCTGGAGGGACAGAGCACTGGGGGCTGAAGGATGTTCTGAGGCTGGTCTGGCAGCAAGAGGCTACAGCATTCATTGATGCTTGTTATATCTACACTGGCACGGCTGTTAAACCAAAAGGTTCAGGAGTTTTAAGTAGTGGCAGGCAGTCTTGAATGGGGAGGGTTAGGATTAAGACTGAGATCAACACTCTGACTGTGGTCAGCGATATCCATCCAATGCTAGCCATGCTCAATGAACATTTTCACATGAACCTCCTGTAGTGTCTATGCAAACTTTGGTTTGAGGACTACCAATGTAACTTAAACTGTTCATTGCCAATTTTACCATTCCAAATAATTCCAGTCATTACAGACTAGATTTTAATTCTGTCAAAGATTTGATTTATTGTCACATATATTAATATACAGTGAAAAGTATTGTTTCTTGCATGCTATACAAAGCATACCATTCATAGAATACATCAGGAGAAGGAAAGGAGAGTGCAGAATATACTGTTATAGTCATAGTTAGGGTGCAGAGAAAGATCAGCTTAATATATGATGAGTCCATTCAAAAGTCTGATGGCAGCAGAGAAGCAGCTGCTCTTGAGTCGGTTGGTACGTGATCTCAGACTTTTGCATCTTTTTCTCAACGAAAGAAAGTGGAAGAGAAAATGTCCGGGGTGCACGGGATCTTTAATTTTGCTGGCTGCTTTTCAAAGGCAGCGGGAAGTGTGGAAGGAGGTAATGGCCTAGCTGGATTATTTAACCAGAAACTCAGCTAATGTTCTGGGGACCCAGCTGATGATGGAATTTGAATTCAATAAAAAATAACTGGAATTAAGAATCTACTGATGACCCATGAAGCTATTGTTGATGGTCAGAAAAACCCATCTGGTTCATTAATGTGCTTTAGGAAAGGAAATCTGCTGTGCTTACCTGGTCTGGCGTACATTTGACTCCAGAGCCACAGCAATGTGGTCAACTCTCAATTGCTCTCCGGCAACTAGGGGTGGGCAATAAATGCTGGCCAACCAGCAACACCCATGTCGCACGAATGAATAAAAAAATTGAATGGGAGGCTGGTTTGCGTAATGAACTGGGCTATATTCATAACACTTTGTAGTTTCAAAGTAAATAAATTCTGAGTTAAAATCTCATGGTACGTATCCATTTTAAAGAACGCCTCTTTAAAAATGTTTGAGGAGAAGATAGCCTGCACTGACGCCAGCCTAGTGTCACTTTGAATTCCATGAGGGTGGAGGCAGCATAGTAATCAGTATCGTGGCAAACAGCCTTGCCTTGACTATGACCCCGACTGGCAAGATTGATTAGCAGGAGCTCACTTGTGGGGTGATGGGAAAGAATAGCAGGAGCAGCCTAGTGTCCTGTGCCTCAATGTCTGTAGTAAGGATAGCGAGGGGGCAAAATATTGTTTGGGATTATGATCCACGTCAAAAGGTTAATGACTAATTTTGATTCATAATGATCTGATGGTTGAACTCTGGAGAAAGTAAGGAGCTTTGCCTTTCAGTGATTGATGCAGATCAAGCTTTTGCTTCATTGCAGTCCATTACTTACACCCATCACCCACTATCTGCACAAACAGCACATAATTCAGGCAGTGCTTACTTAGTGATGGAGCTTCATCCCGAAGTGAACATTTCACCAGATCACAGAAAATAAGAAAATATATGTTGCAAAATAATGTTGACTTACTCTCGCACATTTAGATCCAGAAGTTGATCTACATTAACAGCATGAAGGGAAAAGGTAAGACTTGCATTTATAAACTGCCTTTCACGAATTTAGGATATCCTAAAGCGCTTTGTGACCAATGAAGTGTAGTCACTGTAATAAAGCAAGAATCGGGGCAGCTAACTTATATATAGAATGCTCCCACAAACACCAATGTGCAAATGACCAGATCATCTTTTTTTTTATAATGTTAATTGGGGAATAAATATTGCCTCAATCGTTGGGGACAACACCCCACCTCTTCTTCGATATAGTGTCACGGGATTTTAATGTCAACCTGAAAAAACAGGCAGGGGCTCGGCTTAACTTCCCATTCAAATGGTATGCCTACAGCAATGCAGCATTGGGAATGGAGTCCAGTGAAGCCCCCCCGGGTGGTCAGGACAGGTCCGGGCAGTGCCAGCCTGGAACCCTGGCAGTGCCTGGCTGGCACCCTGGCATTGAGGCGAGGCTGGGGGCGGGGCGGGGGAGCAGGGCCATGACTAGGGGGAGGCAGGGGGAACTCCGTAGGTAGAGGAGGGAAGTGGAGAACACTGCAAGCTGATTGGTTGGGGGCAGCAGGTTTCGTGGCGGGTGGGGAAAGTGGCGATATCCATGGCGGCGATTAGTGGGCGTATGCAGTGTCCGGGGAGAAGGGGTGAGGGGCACTGGATGCCCCATTCTGCTAATGAACCGGGAGTTCTCCTCTCATCACCCCCACAGACATTGGACTACACCCCCATACCCGCACCCCCTATCAGCATCAGTGGCATTGTCACCCTCCCCTCGCCAACACCTGTCACCAACTTTGGGGTGAAAGCAGCCATGCCAAACTCAGTAAATAAATTTAAGTAGAGTCAATTATATGTAAATAGGCTTCACACCCTTTCTGAGCACGAAGTTGTTCTCACCAGTAAGAAGGGGCCGGGAAGACAGCACCCTGATTTGGCCTCTCACGCTATCTTCCCGGATTGCCACATTGATCGACCAGTGCATCGAGCCAGTAAGATCACACCTGTTGTCTCTGTCTCTCCAGAAACCACAGAAGGTCTCCGGAATCCATTTTGAAGGTTGGCTGTCCATTTTTCATGTGGCTTTCTTTTTAAAAGTACAGTGTTCACGTCCCATAAAATCATAGAATCCCTACAGTACAGAAGGAGCCCACTCAGCCCGGCAACAATCCCATCCATTTCCGTAACCCTCATTTATCCTGCTAATCCCCCGACACTAAGGGGCAATTTCAGCATGGCCAATCGACCTGACCCGCACATCTTTGGACTGTGAGAAGAAAGCAGAGCACCCAAAGGAAACCCACACAGACAAGGGGAGAAAGCGCAAACAGACAGTGACCCGAGGCCGGGTCCCTGGCACTAGCGGTACTCACCACTGTGCCACCATGCTGCCCCTCAATTAGCTTTACGGGCATGGCATGACTCACATGGTCTAACCAGCAGCCCATAACCAGGAACAACTGCAGACCACCATCCAAAATATAAATCTGCAGTACAAAATCTCCCTCTGCTCGTCCAACATTCAAAGCTGAACAAACTTTTTGAAGACAAGGATATTGAGTGATTCACACCTGCTTCTTTCATGCAACTCCCGGTTGGCTGAGGTGCAGGATGCATCTCTGACAGGTATCAATCTCACACATAGCCTTTGATTTAGTTGTGGTACAGTAAATATTTCATTACCTAGATATTAGGAAAACAAAAAGAAATGGCATAGAACGGCAAGGGCCATTGATAAATGTGTGTGACATGTTAGGATATAATCACCTCTGGATTACATGGCCTGAAGATAATAGCATTTCAGATTCTGGAAATTGCTTTATCTTTTGGCAATATCCATTCATATATCAAAATTAGGGTCCAGAACAATGTGAATCATCCTTTATAAATCACTCTTTTATTTCTGAACTCTGAAAGCAATTGTACTGAACATTTAAGAATTTACAAATATATATATACACACACCAGGGATATGCTAGGTGGTCCTTTCCTATCCACATGTTAGTAACTTTCGCCAGTAGAATAACTAATTCTCCAGGAATTAAAATTAATCATCCTGGTGATACAGTGAGTAACACAGGAGAGAAATAATAGGCACATTAACACAAGACCACAAGAAATAGAAATTGGAATAAGCCACCCAGGAATCTTTAAGCCTGCCCCACCATTCAATACGATCATAGGTGATTTATGCTGGCCTCCATTCCTTTCCTGTGCCATTTCCCCATAGCCGTCTATTCCTCGATCAATCAAATTTTTATCCAGCTCCACTTTAAATACTTAGAACAAAGAACATAAGAACTAGGAGCAGGAGTAGGCCATCTTGCCCCTCGAGCCTGCTCCGCCGTTCAATAAGATCATGGCCGATCTTTTCGTGGACTCAGTTCCACTTACCCACCCGCTCACCATAACCATTAATTCCTTTACTGTTGAAAGATTTATCTATCCTTACTTTAAAAACATTCAATGAGGTAGCCACAACTGCTTCACTGGGTAGGGAATTCCACAGATTCACAACCCTTTGTGTGAAGAAGTTCCTCCTCAACTCAGTCCTAAATCTGCTTCCCCTTATTTTGAGGCTATGTCCCCTAGTGCTAGTTTCACTCGCCAGTGGAAACAACTTCCCTGCTTCCATCTCATCTATTCCCTTCATAATCTTATATGTTTCCATAAGATCTCCCCACATTCTTCTGAATTCAAATAAGTATAGCCCCAGTCTATTCAATCTCTCCTCATAAGCCAACCCTCTCAACTCCGGAATCAACCTAGTGAATCTCCTCTGCACCCTCTCCAGTGCCAGTATATCCTTCTAATGATCCAGACACCACCACCCTTTGGGGCAGAGAATACCAGAGATTCACCACCCTCTGTGAGAAGAAATTTCTATGCACCTCAGTTTTAAATAATGCTGTTTTTTTTTCATTTTATTTGAAGACATTTGTTTATTAGTTATAAAACATATGAACGAGCACACAAATTAGGGAAGAAGGCCACTCAGCCCCTTGAGCCTGCTCCACCATTCAACAAGACCTTTGTCGATATGCACGTAACTTCACCCTCACATTCGAGGAATGCAATGGCCTAGTGGTTATTATCACTAGACTATTAATCCAGAAACTCAGCTAGTGTTCTGGGGACCCGAGTTCAAATCCTACCACGGCAGATGGTGGAACTTGAATTCAATACAAAATATCTGGAATTAAGAATCTACTGATGACCATGAAACCATTGTTGATTGTTGTAAAAACCCATCTGGTTCACTAATGTCCTCTAGGAAAGGAAATCTATTGTCCTTGCCTGGTCTGGCCTACATGACTCCAGAGCCACAGCAATGTGGTTGACTCTCAACTACCCTCTGAAAAGGCCTAGCAAGCCACTCAGTTCCAAGGGCAACTGGGGACGGGCAATAAATGCTGGCCAGGCAGTGACGCCCATGTCCCACAAATAAATTTTAAAAAATTACATTCCTGCCTTCCCCCAATAACCTTGTTAATCAAGAATCTATGCAGCTTTGCTTTAAGAATATTTAAAGACTCTGCAGTCTTTAAACTGAAGAACAGAATTCCAGAGACAAATGATCCTCAGATAAAATGAGTGACCCCTTATTTTTTAACAACGAATTTAAGCATTAGACGAAAAAGGCTGCTTGATTGGGGAGGATGTTGGGAAATGGTGGCTTATTAGATGAAGCCCTCAAGATTGCATCCAGTCAGAGTTGGCTACCCTATCAAGCAAGGTGGCACAGTCATTAGCTGCCTCACAGTGCCAGGGACTTGGGTTCGATTCCCAGCTTGGATCACTGTCTGTGTGGAGTCTGCATTTTCTCCCCGTGCCTGTGCGGGTTTCTACCAGGGGTGCTCTGGTTTCCTCCCACAGTCTGAAAGACATTCTGGTTAGATGGATTGGCCGTGCCAAATTCTCCCTCAGTGTGCCCAAACAAGTGCAATTGTGGCACTTGTGGAGTGTGGCAACTAGAGGATTTTCACAGTAGTTTCATTGCAGTCTTAACGTAAGCCTACTTGTGACACTAATAATTAAACTTTAAATGTCCTGTAGCAGTACTTACTGGTAATCTGAGAAAAGGAACACAGTTATCTTAGCTGTGTATACGTGATACCTATCCTGAGCTGATTTCTCCACCTTTGAACTCTGCTTAGCTTGTGCAAAGTGTGAATTGTCCACTATGGAGTCGATTTTCTGCCTTGGATACTATCAACAAGATGGGTTCAACTTGCAGCCAAAGTTGTGCCCGTTTTATCAGCTGTGCTTTTTTTCACCCTCGTGTTTCCATTCCAGCTCGAGCCAGAACAAACAGGCAGCATTTTCAATTGCAAAATCTTCAAAAAAACAAATTTTGCTTTCAAAGTATTTCTTGATGCGTCTAAGAGTGCGAACTGACAATTTGGTTAATGCAACCGAAAATGGGATTATCACAAAAATAAGCATCTTTAATCACAGTGTCAATCCACCGCTTTGTACACAGCCCAGTTTTATAATACTGAAAAGAGCTTAAAAACATGCAATGCAGTTTGCAAATAATATTGGGATACTGTAATCAAGTGTCTAAGTAAATTAAAGAGACCGTATTTAGAAGGTGCCAGTTTACTGCAGCGTTCATAGAATCCCCTACAGTGTAGAAGGAGGCCATTCTGCCCATCAAGTCTGCACTAACCACTATCCCACCAAGCCCCATTCCCGCAGCCAATCATATTTACCCTGCTAATCCCCCTGACACTAGGGTCAATTTAGCATGGCCAATCAAGCTAACCTGCACATCTTTGGACTATGGGAGGAAATCACAGAAAACCCATGCAGATACGAAGAGAATATGCAAACTCCACACAGACAGTGACCCGAGGCCGGAATTGAACCTGGGCCCCTGGCACTTGCTGTCCCCTTTCTTGTGCCCAAGAGAAGCCGTTTAATTTTTAGATCCTACTCAAAATTCCAGAAGCGAGCAGAAATTCCCGATGGTGAATAATTTGTTTTGGGGTGCGGCTGGTTTAGTGAGTGGAGACAGCTTTGACAGTGGTACTTCCCCAAGCTTTGATTTGATTTCATTTATTATTGTCACATGTATTAATATACAGTGAAAAGTATCATTTCTTGTGCACTATACAGACAAAATATACCCTCCATAGTGAAGGAAACGAGAGAGTGCAGAGTGTAGTATCACAGGCACAGCTAAGGTATAGAGAAAGATCCTGTTAATGCAAGGTAAGTCCATTCAAAAGTCTGACGACAGCTGAGAAGAAGCTGTTCTTGAGTTGGTTGGTACAGGACCTCAGACTTTTGCATCTTTTTCCCGATGAAAGAAAGTGGAAGAGAGAATGTCCGGGGTGCGTGGGGTGCTTGATTATGCTGGCTGCTTTGCTAAGGCAGCAGGAAGTGCAGACAGATTCAATGGATGGGAAGCTTTTTCCTGATGAAAGCCCATTTTAATAGCCCAGGTTTCACAATACTCCAGTGAAGACTGGGGAGGGGTGGGTAGGTGGTAGGGATTGTTGAGCAGGGGCGTTGACAGGTCCTCAGCTGCTGAGTGGTGGGGGGTGGGGGAGGATGTTGGGCATGGGAGAAAAATTGTTCAAACTGCAAGGTTTTTAAAACATCTATTTTTTCATTGTTTGCTTTTTGCAGTAAGATTCAGTCCTGTCCAGAGGGCGCGGCGGCACAGTGGTTAGCACTGCTGTCTCACAGTATCAGGGACTGTCTGTGTGAAGTTTGCATGTTATCCACGTGTCTGCATGGGTGTTCCAATTTCCTCCCACAGTCCCAAAGAGGTGAGTTAGCCACGCTAAATTCTCCCTCAGTGTACCCGAACTAAGCGATTTTCACAGTAACTTTATTGTGGTGTTAATGTAAGCCTACTTGTGACACTAATAAATAAACTTGGGCCACGCCTAGCCTTAAAAAAGAGTGAGAGGATTTGAAGGGATCTCATAGCTGTTAGAATTCAGCCTGAGCTCCACGGCAGCCATCGCTACCTCAGAGCTTGCTAACCCAAAGTCTTTGTCTCACAACCATTGGGAGTCACCACCCAGTTTGCAAACCCTGTTTCATAAGAACATAAGAACATAAGAAATAGGAGCAGGAGTAGGCCATCTAGCCCTTCGAGCCTGCCCCGCCATTCAATAAGATCATGGCTGATCTGTCACTGCTCAGTTCCACTTTCCTGCTTTCTCCCCATAACCCTTAATCCCCTCTCTTATCAAAAACCCATCAACCCGCGTCTTAAAAATATTTAGCGAGGCAGCCTCCACCACTTCAACGGGCAGAGAATTCCAGAGATTCACCACCCTTTGAGTGAAGAAGTTCCTCCTCAACTCCGTTCTAAACCGCCCCCCTTTTATCTTGAGGCTGTGCCCCCTAGTCCTACTGTCTTTTTTGAGTGGGAAGAGTCTCTCCACCTCCATCCTATCCATCCCATTCATCATCTTATATGTCTCAATGAGATCTCCCCTCATTCTTCTAAACTCTAACACACAGCAAACACAAATATTTTTTTAAACTAGTGCAAAAGATTGAGAAAGCTTGAGTTGCACTGAACGAAACTGGTGCTTAAAGTTGAAATTCATAGAATCTTACAGTACCGAAGGAGGCCATTTGGCCCATCGATTCTGCACTGAACACAATCCAACTCGGGGCCTATCCTCATAACCTCATGTATTTACCCTAGCTAGTCCCCCTGACACTAAGGGGTAATTTAGCACGGCCAATCTATCTAACCCGCACATCTCTGGACTGTGGGAGGAAACCGGAGCACCTGGCGGAAACCCACGCAGAGAGAAGGAGAATGTGCAAACTTCACACAGACAGTGACCCAAACCAGGAGTCGAGCCCAGGTCGCTTGTTCTGTGAGGCAGCAGTGCTAACAACTGTGCCACCGTGCCGTCCCGGCTCTGCAATCTTTTGTACAAGTTGAGAAAACATTTCAAGGATACTAGAAAGAACTAACTGGGTAGCTCTTTCAAAGAGCAGGCACAGGCATGAGGGGTTGAATGGTCTCCTGCCGTGCTGCAAGATACTCTAATGTCAACTGATCAATGTAACAAATGAGAATATTCTATTCTGTAGTGAAAACTGCCCTTTAACTTGTAGTACATCCATCCTATGTAGTTGCAGGAGCTAGCTTATGAATATTAAAAGATCACTTTCTTCTTCGAAATGAATATAAATTGTTATATTACAGCATTCAATGGCCAAGAATCATAATAATCTCAGCTTTCTCCTGCTTGAACTTTCTGAAGGTTGCAAGGCCTATGCAAATAACTAATCCAAAGAGCACAAATGACTTACAATTAGCAGGGCTGACCTGCATTTTACACTTCAACACTGCATACTTTTCCATCAAACAACTGCCAGTGTCATGAGAGCAAGCAATGGTCACCAGTGGAATGCAACCATTCAATGTTTGAATAATGGAGGTGAGTGTTGTGGGATTTTAGTTGACTGTTTTTGGGCAACATTCTGTAAAACCGTTTCTCTCTTTAATAAATGGGGTGCAATGTATAGCTGAGCAAATCTTACATGATCTGTGGGACAAGCAAGGTCAATGCACTTTATGGATTTTTCTATTCAAGTCAGCACATACAATGGCAATGGGTTAAAAACACGAACAAACATTGTTGTAGTCATAGCTAGGGTGAAAAGAAAGATCTTTTGTACAAGATATGACTCCAATCAGCAGATGGTGTTCCCCTGATTCCCATTGACACACTGACCAGAAACTGGTACCTGAACAAGCCATATAAATACTGCAGC
Organism: Carcharhinus amblyrhynchos; assembly: GCF_965287045.1. NCBI lineage: Eukaryota > Metazoa > Chordata > Chondrichthyes > Carcharhiniformes > Carcharhinidae > Carcharhinus > Carcharhinus amblyrhynchos. The sequence goes on from NC_137333.1 coordinate 97,497,112, forward strand.
TACAAAAGCAGATGAGGCTGTGAATTCCACAGTGAGTTACCCGGCTTCTGACTCCCCAAAGCCTGTCCACCATCTATTAACATAAGTCAGGAGCATGATGGAATGCTCTCTGAATGAGTATAGCTCCATCAGCACTCAAGAAGTTCGAGACTATGTAGGATAAAGCAGCTTGCTTTATTGGCAACCTATCCACTCTGCCCACCACCAATAAAGAGTGGCAGCAGTGTGTACATCCACATACCACTGAGAACATATTCCACCCCGAGAACTCCCCCACCAAGAAGAGCAAGGGCAGCAGATGCGTGGGAGCACCATCACATGCAAGCTCCCCTCCAAGCCATCATCATCCTGACATGGAACCATATTGTCCTTAATCCTGAAATTTCCTTCCTTAAAACACTGTGGGTATTCCTAAACCACACGGTCTTTAGCTGTTAAGAAGGCAGCTCACTATCACCATCTTAAGGGAATTAGGGATAGGCAATAAATAATGACCTACTCAGTGACACCTACTTCACATGAAAGAATATTTTAAAGTAAGATATTTCCACTCGAGGACAAGATCAGAACCAGGGGTCACAATAACAAAACAATCACTAATAAATCTCTTAGGTAGCTCAAGAGAAAATTCTTCAGCTAGATAGCAATTAGGATATAGAGGTTGATAGCACATTAAGCAGTTGTATTAAATAGCATTCAAATAAAATCTAAATAAACACAATATAGAGAATTGGAACAGAGGAACATAGGAATTAAGAGCAGAAGTAGGCAAATTCAGCCCTTCAAGCTTGCTCCACCATTCAATCAGATCATAGCTGATCTCTCTCTGGTCACAAGTCAACATCCCTACCTGTTCCCCATATTCTTTTACCCCTTTTTTTATTAGAAATATATCTATTGCCTTCTTGAAACCATTCAATGATACAGACTCCACCGAGCTATGGGGTAGCAAATGGAGTAGAAGGGGTTGATGAGGTTAGGAGAGGACTGGAGTAGGTTCATTTGGAGCATAAACACTGGAATGGACCTGTTTCTGTGCTGGAAATACTATGCAATTTGATGTATTGACTGTCCAAACATCTCCAATGACAAGAAACCAAGCGTATGGGCTGCTTCCAGGCTACCAATGCTGCCTGCCCTCATCCATCAATTGATGCCAGGGTATTCTAGATGTAGTTCTACTCTCTGATTTCTCAATCCCTTGCCATTAGAGGTGGCGTTCTCAGATCAATACCTCTGAGTTCAATGTTGCTGATCAAGCTGAACTTGGGTTGAGCCCCATTCTGTGCCACTGCATGAACAATTACAATTTAATGCACAAAGCAACTCTCTAGGACTGATGATGAAAGGCAGCTTAACTTACAACACAACTCCCTAATCACACCGATAGATTAAGGAACCTCAGAAATGGCTTGAAATTCATAAAGATTGAATGGTATGTTACAGAATAGATAGTTACCCCACACCAAGCGTGATGACAGATTTGCGTACCATGCAGTGGATTAAAAATGCAATGAAAATATATTTCTGAACTCGTCAATATCATTTTAATCACATTCTTCCTCATGGTTGGCTGTATTCTCCTTCCAATGAAGAGAATAACATGGGTGATTTATAGCCTTTCACTTGCTGCCTTTGATTAATGTGGAGCAGTGGTCCTTTCCAACAGCCTCAAAGGTGAATGATCCGTTAAAGAAACGGATGACGCACTTTACCACTTTTTTGAAGTGCAGAGTTTGTCTGTTGGCACTGTCACATTTATGGTCTCCAGAGAATCGCGCTCACAAAAGACAGACCCATAAAACCTTGAAAGTCTATACTGTCCCTGGGACAAAGGCAATAAAAGACAATCAAAATACATCATCACTGGCTGCAACACAAATACAGTGTCTCCTTCAAGGGACCTTCATGGGCTCAAGTTTACAGGAAGCAAGGCACTCTTGAGTTGAGGGCCAAAAAAAATTTTGGCACCTGATTAGGGTTTGAAAAACAACCCTCCACAACCACCCTCTGTCTTCTGTCATCAAGCCAATTTTGTATCCATTTGGCTACCTCACCCTGGGTCCTGTAAGTTTTAATCTTATGCAACAACCTACTATGTGATACCTTGTCAAAGGCCTTGCTAAAATCCATGTAAACAACATCAACTGCATTGCATCTACCTTCTTGGTTACCTCTTCAAAAAACTCAATCAAATTTGTGAGACATGATTTTCCACTCACAAAGCCATGCTGACTGTCCCTAATCAGTCCCTGCCTCTCTAAATGCCTGTAGATCCTGTCTCTCAGAATACCTTCTAACAACTTATCCACTACAGACGTGAGCATATCTCAGTAATAACAACTCCACTTCTCATAATTCAGGAAACAAACTCTTAAAGATTAAGCAAGATTTAGCATGAAAATCATGAGTTATGAGCTTTTTTTTATTCATTCGTGAGACATGGACGTCGCTGGTTGGCCAGCATTTATTGCCCATCCCTAATTACCCTTGGAAAGGTGGTGGTGAGCTGCCTCCTTGAATCGCTGCAGTCCATGTTCTGTGGGTTGACCCACAATGCTGTCAGGGAGGGAATTCCAGGATTTTGACCCAGCGACTGCGAAGCAACGGTGATACATTTTCAAATCAGGATGGCTTGGAGGAGAACTTGCAGGTGGTCGTGTTCCCATGTATCTGCTGCCCTTGTCCTTCTAGATGGAAGTGATCATGCATTTGGAAAGCATCTTTGGTGAACTGCTGCAGCGCACCTTGTAGATAGTCCACACTGCTACCACTGAGCTTTGGTGGTGGAGGGACTGAATGTTTGTAGATGTGGTGCCTATTAAGCAGACTTTGTTCTGGATGGTGTCAAGCTTCTTGAGTATTGTTGGAGCTGCACCCATCCAGGCAGGTGGGGAGTATTCCATCACACTCCTGACTTGTGTCTTGTAAATGGTGGACAGGCTCTGAGGAGTCAAGAGGTGAGCTATTTGCCGCTGTACTCCTAGTTTTTGACCTACTCTTGTAGTTTATGTGGTGATTCCAGTTGAGTTTCTGGTCAATGGTGACCCAAGGATGTTGACAGTGGGGGATTCAATGATAGTTACACCACTGAATGTTAAGGGACGATGCTGTGCGTGTCTTATTGGTGAAGCTCATTGCCTGGCATCTGTGCGGCGTGAATGTTGTTTGCCACTTGTCAGCCCAAGCTTGGATATTGTCCAAATCTAGATTGACAGTTTATTTCTAAACCTCATTAGTGTTTTATTTAATCCTTAACAGGTCAATGAAGCTATATTTGAACTCATAGTTTATCTACAGCAATAAAAACAGAGTGAAAGTGTAATTCTCAAAAGGAGTAATCACCATGGTTGGGCTCCCACTATAATCTTTCAGATGACAGCCCTTCAATTCAACAGGTGGTATGGTGGCACAGTAGTTACTATTGCAGACTCACAGCGCCAGGGACCCAGGTTCAATTCCAGCCTTGGGTCTCTGTCTGTGTGGAGTTTGCATGTTCTCCCCATTTCTGCATGGGTTTCCTTGGGGTGCTCTGGTTCCTCCCACACTCCAAAGATGTGCAGAGTAGGTGGATTGGCCATGCTAAATTGACCCTTTGTGCCCCAAGATGTGTAGGTTAAGGAGATTAGAGGGGTAAATGCATAGGGTAATAGGGATAGGGCCCAGATGGGGTTATTCTCAGATAGTTGATGTAGACTGGAGTGGTCAAATGGCCTCCCTTTGCACTAAAAGGGATTCTGTAATTCTATGAACTAGCATGTGATGGGAGCTCGATCCATCTCCGATCGCAAGTGAACATTGTGGGGGCGTGGGCAATTTTGGACATGGCGAGGGGTGGGTGGATATCGGAAGCAAAACTCTGCGAGGGTACTTTGATTCACACTGGTGGCGGAGGTGGGAGGAATGAAAGAAAGAGAGAGAGGCAACTCTGCCCCCAACACCTGCAGGCACACAACCCCCCACCCCACTCTTAATTAGTCAGTAGCCCCCAGCATTAACCCTGTCAGCAGGACATTGTTAGTTCTGCAGTTCTGGTTTGCAGAGAGTGCACTCTGTCCATTGGCTCCCGAGGTTAACATTATGAAAACAACCTTTGCAGCAAAGACAACTCACATTTCTATAATCTCCCTTATCATGTCGGCTGATTTGTCGATACAGATTGCTGGAGCACAGTAGTAGATTTTACAATATAAACACAGGAAGCCAAGGTCCAGATGTCACTCTGCTATCACAACAACTGCAAAAGTACCAAACATAGAAGCGCTAAGACTGACTAGCTCTCCACTGCCATTGCATCTGCAGCCGAAGGCGGCATGGTGGCACAGTGGTGAGCACTGCTGCCTCACAGTGCCAGGGACCGGGGTTTGATTCCGGCCTCGGGTGACTGTCTGTGTGGAGTCTGCACGTTCTCCCCGTGTCTGCATGGGTTTCCTCTGGGTGCTCCAGCTTCCTCCCACAGTCCAAAAACGTGCGGGTTATGTTGAGTGGCCGTGTTAAATTGTGCCTTAATGTCAAAAAGTATGGAGGTTAGGGAGAAATTAGTGGGGTAAATACATAGTGTTATGGGGATAGGGTCTGGTTAAGATGCTCTGTTGGGAGAGTCAGTGCAGACTCACTGGACCAAATGGCCTCCTTCAGCACTGTAGGGATTCTGTGATTCTGTGAATCTGTGATTCTATGATTCACTTATATGAAAATGGATCAGCACTACTCCAACCCCCCTGAAAGTAAACCATCGCAGTGACAGAATGGCATACAAGCAGATGGAAATAACACCAACATGAACATGCCTCAGTGTTTAATCACCTGGACCCTAAAATGATTATTTTCCTCGTGTTCAGATGGGAGGAAGCTCATATTCCATTACCATTTTAAGGCAATTTAACAGAACTTCGCCATAAAAAAAATTATAAATCGATTTCTCAGATAAAATCCATTCTATTATATATGATTTTACACGGTGTGAATATAACATGTGTTGTCATATTATGCATATTTGATGCAAAAGTTGAATGTAGAATTTATCAACTATTCAGTAATTGGAACCCATTAGTCTGTGCGGTATTTTAACAAGAGCAGGGAGTTTAGTTCTTTAAGAATGATGAATACTATCCTGAGGAGGCAGTCAGGGGCTAACACTATATTTTTTGTTAAAGCCAGTGGCAACTTTGGGGGCTTCTGAAGGAGGCTTTAGGGGCTTTCTGTAACCAAACTGCCAATCAGTGGTCAGAGGGCCCACAACCAGGTCACAACTTGGTTCTCTGAGCTGCAAGCCAAAGGAAACGGTGGGAAATGTGGAATAGTAACAGCTGCCCTGTTTCCATTTCAATTCTAACCCAGCGTAAAGCTTGCTCTGGGTTCAGCCGAATGAATCAAGGATTCAAGAATTGTTAACAGTTTTAAAGTGTCTCCCCAGGGAAATGACACTTCTGAGTCCTCTTCTTACTTCCACTGAAAAATCACAAGATTTGATATGTCGCGCCATTTAGTACAGGTAATCCGAAAGATGCAATCGCTATTATAAATAGTATTTTTGCATGCAATTCGGTCTCACAATCTAACATAAAAATCACTTGTAAAGGGGATGAGGGATGACACAATGTAGTTCAAAATATCTGTCTGTTTGATGATATGGCAGCTTAGAGGTTTTATACCAATAAGTATAAAATATGTAATATAACAAAACCCTATGTCACCAACTGGCGGGATGCAGTTTAGCCAGGCTGATTCCTAACCAATAATCGGTATATAGAGGAAGCTGCCAAGAGGAAACAGGGAGCTTTATCACAGGAGGGTGGAAAAAAAACAGAGTGAAAGTCAACAATGGCCTGTCTTATCCCCATGTAGACAGAAGTCACACTGTAAGGCTATGTATACCAGGGGCATCTGGCTGCCATCTCATCGGGAGTGGCCTGTGGCCTGGGAAAACCAAGTGTGCAGAAGCAGAGAAATAATAGCTTAAGAGAGTTAAATTCTTTTCATAAAATATATTTTTAGTTATTCGCAGTGTGATGACTTCAGCCAGGCTAATGAAGTTGGCTTGCTAGAGTATGAACAGCCTGATGATTCCTACACAAAAAGAGGTACCTGGTAAGTCCTAATTGATGGTTAAATCAGGGAGCCTCATGCTCCCTATTTAAAGCAGGTATGTCAGACTCCCAGCCTGCATTCAGCAGGGAGCAGCTGGAGAGCTGGCTGTGTGCTGATGTATGGTGTAAATAAAGTAATTTGGTGCAGTTATTACAAGCAGGATATGGGCATCGCTAGCAAGGCCAGCATTTTCTGCCCGTCACTAAGTGACTCTGAGAAGATGATTATGACCCAACTTCTTCATTGCAACTGAGTAGCTTGCTCAGCCATTTCAAAGGGCAGTTAAGGGTGAAGCATATTGCTGTGGACCTAGAGTCAGATATAGGCCAAATCAGGTAAGGACAGCAGAGAACGTTCCCTAAAGGATATAGTAAGCGGAATTTTCCTGGCCGCACGCCAGGGGCATCATAGTGGGCGGGATATGAACTGTGCAAAGGTCCATTGACCTTGGGCAGGATCTTCTGGCCAGTGAGTCATAGAATCCCTACGGTACAAAAGGAGGCCATTCAACCCAACAAGCCTGCACCAACAACGATCCCATCCAGGCCCTATCCCCATAACCCCATGTATTGACCCTGCTAATCCCCTGATACTAACGGACAAGTTAGCATGGCCAACCCACCTGATTTGCACAGCAGATGATATTTTATCACAATCCACTAATGCTTAGGCTTTTTTTTAAGTTCCAGATTGATTTCCTACAGTTAACAAACTGTAAAAAAAACAATCCAAATGGCTTTCCTTATAACGTCTGATTAACAATAAGCTTACTCATCATTCCTCTTTGCAAACTCAAGGAGCTTCTTGTTAATTATTCATCTTATTTGACTAATTTTCGGAGGTCAGGGAAGAATTGATCATTTGCTACAGATCAGGAGTCATTTATAAGCCAGACCAATTCAGGATTGCAGATTCCCTTCCCTAAAGGAAAGGAATTAGTGAACCAGAAAGGTTTTAACGACAACTTGGTAATTCTGTGGTCACTATTACTGATAATAGCTTTTTATTTCAGGTTTATTGGGCAGCACGGTGGCACTGTGGTTAGCACTGCTGCCTCGCAGCGCCAGGGACCAGGTTCAATTCTCAGCTTGGCTCACTGTTTGAGTGGAGTCTGCACATTCTTCCCATATCTGCGTGGGTTTCCTCCGGGTGCTCAAGTTTCCTCCCAAAATCCAAAGATAGGTGCATTGCCCATGCTGAATTGCCCCACGGTGGCAGGGGGACCAGCAAGGACAGATGCATTGGGTTATGAGGATAGGGCCTGGGTCGGATTGTGGTTGGTGCAGACTCGATGGGCTGAATGGCCTTCTTCTGCACTGTAGGATTCTATGATTCTATTTAGTTAATTGGGTTTAAACTTCCCAGCTGCCATGAGGAGATTTGAACTCATGTCTCTGGTCAGTGGTCCAGGCCTCTGGAATATAAGTCAAATAACACAGCCACCATGCAACTGGACCTCTCTTACTAATCTCCATAAAACAACTCCCAAACTTGCCTCCCTGTTCTCTAATGCTCAATTTTAATGTTCAATCCTCTGAGAACTCTGAGATCCTTCAACCCTGACCGAGAGTGGGGAAGGGTTTAAGGGCAGGGCTTAGCACTGCTGCCTCACAGCGCCAGGAAGCAGGGTTCAGTTCCAGCCTCGGGGGTTTGCACGTTCTCCCTGTATTTGCGTGGGTCTCCTCTGGGTGTTCCTGTTTCCTCTCACAGTGTAAAGAAGTGCAGGTTAGATGGATTAGCCATGCTAAATTGCCCCTTGGTGTTCAAAGCGAATGGCATGGCATTGTGGGAAAGAGATGGGGGAGGGCCTGGGTACGATGCTGTGTCAGTGCAGACTCGATGGATCGAGTGGCCTCTTCCTGCACTATAAGGATTCTATGAGCTACACATCTCCTACGAATTATGTTCGGTTGATAACCACAATAAACAAATAGGCATTTTAATTTCCCAACAGCATTTTGACTGTACAGTCACAGAAATATTGTTCCACGTTTTTAAACACTTCCTCTGCAGCCACTGTTGTCATCACTTTCCGCCTGGAGCAGAAGTTTCCACGGCTGACTTGCTGTTAAAGTCGCCAAGAGCTTTGTTATGATATGAACTGCAGGAATGTAAAGTGGAAAGGGAAAACCAAATTTATACCTACAAGTTATCATTTTGAGATAAGAGAGCTTTTGACAAACACAGGATGAGGCGAGAACACCAAGATGCTTACGAATGTGTCACAGCTGTGAGATAATTAGGGTACTATGTCAATGAAAGGTGTCTTGCAGATGAACAGTAGCACAGGAATCACAGAATCATAGATAAACAGTAGCATAGGAAGACCTGAGCAGATTTTTAGCAATGAAGTGGAAGGTAGCAGACTATCTTCAATAAAAAGAAAAATAGGTCAGACAATGAACAATTTATGCTAAGGTGTCCTCATCACCAAAACCAGTCCTAGTCCCCACATGCTGACACTATAGTTAAGAAAGCCCTTCTACTTTCTCAGAAGACTAAGGAAATTTGGCATGTTAATCCGTGTCAATCAAGCCCATTTGACTGTCACCACATCCACAAACATCCACTCTCTCCACCACTGACGCTCAGTAGCAGCAGTGTATACTGTCTACAAGATGCACTGCAGCAATTCATCAAAGATCCTTAGACAGCACCTTCCAAACCCACAACCACTTCCATCTAGAGGGACAAGGGCAGCAGATAAATGGGAACACCACCACCTGCAAGTTCCCCTCCAAGCCTCTCACCATCCCAACTTGGAAATATAGTGGCATTCCTTTGCAGTCGCTGGGTCAAAATCTTGGAATTCCCTCAACCCACAGCACATGGACTGCAGCAGCATTTCAAGGAGGCAGCTCACCACCACCTTCTCTGGGGCAACAAGGAATGGGCAATAAATGCTGGCCAACCAACGATACCCATTTCCCATGAATGAATAAAAAATAACTCTTCTCGCTGAACTTCCTGGAGTTTGGGGACTTCAATATCATTACACCACTCACCAGCTTTCAACTCTTGGTTTGAAATGTTACTTAGGTTTCAAGGCCTCTATTTTAGAAGGTTTGCCATTTGGATTACTTCTCTCTTCCCCCATCCCACTTTATTTTATAAAAACACTTAATATTTTTGCACCCAGTCCTGACCAACAACAACATCCTTGCATTCACGTAGCACCTTTACCATAGAAAAAACGTGCCAAAGCACTTAAGTCCCCCCGGGGGATGTACTGCACAATTGGGCAGATATTACGTGGTCTGTGGAACAAGGGAAGTCAATGAATCTAATGGATTTTTCTTTTCTGGTTAGTACATAGAAGGAAATGGTAGTGAGTTCCAAACACTAATCCCATTCAGGTGCCTCTGACAACATTGTAAAGCCACAACATCGCTCAGTACCACAGACTGCCTTAAATTTACAACCAGAAATCTGTCAGGAAGAAGCAATGAACATTGCGTGTCCTTCGGGTGTGCCCAAAGTCAATGAAGTGCCTTTGAAGTGAACTCATTGTTGTAATGCGGGAGAAATGGAAATCAATTGTGTGCTGTAAACTCCCACAAGCAACAATGTGGTAATGACCAGAGGATCTGTTTTAGTGATGCTAGCTATGGGATAAATATTGCAAACAGCTGCAACTTCCCTGTTCTTCTCAGCAATAATTTGATTTGATTTGATTTGTTATTGTGACATGCATTAGTATACAGTGAAAAGTATTGTTTCTTGTGCACAATAAAAAAAAGCATACCGTTCACAGAGAAAGAAAGGAGAAGAGTGCATCATAACTAGGGTGTACAGAAAGATCAACTTAGTGCAAGATAGGTCCATTCAAAAGTCTGATGGCAGCAGGGAAGAAACTGTTCTTGACTCGGTTGGTACGTGACCACAGACCTGTGTCGCTTTTTCTCCGATGGAAGAAGGTGGAAGAGAGAACGTCCGGGGTGCTGGGGGTTCTCAATTATGCTGGCTGCATTTCCAAGGCAGTGGGAAGTGTAGATAGAGTCAAAGGATGGAAGGTTGCTTTGACTAAACTACATTCACAATTCTTTGTAGTTTCTTGTGGCCTTGGGCAGAGCAGGAGCCATACAAGCTGTGATACAACTGGAAAGAATGCTTTCTGTGGTGCATCTCTAAAAGTTGGTGAGAGTTGCACCTGACATGTCAAATTTTCTTAGTCTTCTGGGAAAGTAGAGGCATTGGTGGACTTTCTTAAGCGTCAGCCTGGGGGGACCAGGACAGATTGTTGATGATGTGGACACCTTATGATCTCTTTTCTGATGCGTCATCAGAAATGCAGCACCTCTGCCTGCACGACTTCTGGGCTCAGAAAGGAGAGTGTAATGACTGAGTCACAGCTAGAAAACTTCAAAAACGTTCTCAGAAGTGAGAACAGAAATTAATGTCAGGTGAAATTTTCCCTTATTTTTTCAAAGTGTCAGGCGGAGACTGAAAACTGGCCAGTAGCTTTCCAGCTGCACAGCCCAGTTTCTAGTCCACATTTTCAGGTACTCAGAGAAAAAAAATTAGTGACTGGGGTTTTTACCATCAATCTAGAGGGGGAGACCTGATAGAGGCAGCAAGGTTACTCCACAGAAACATGACCGCCATCTTTAAAGCATGTCCCATCAGCAATGAAGTGGAACTCTCTGTCTCCCCTCCATCAATCATGGAGGCATTAGGGGCTTTCTCCCACTCTCACAATCATCAGGAGCTTTCTTGCCACCCGCCCCCTCCCCATACACACTGCGGACATTTTGCCAATGTTAACCCCTTCTCTACCTGCTCCCCCTGTGCCTGCAAATTTCCTACTCAATGGCCTCAGCACACTCCTGTTTCCCCCGCCACACATAACAAGATCCCCCCACCTCACAACTTCCAAAGAGCAGTGCAGGCATTCCCCAGCCGCCCCCCCAACTCCCCAAGGGGGCTACGCTTACCTTTCCTGTACCTGGAGGAATCCTGTCAACTAACTGACGTGCTTAAAAAGTTGGTTTAAAACCTCATGGACATGTTTGAATATTGAGTGAGGTGAGGTGCGGTGGGTGTATGGAATCATAGAATCAATCCTACAGTGCAGACAGAAGCCATTCGGCCCATTGGGTCTGCATCGCCACAATCCCACCCAGCCCCTATCCCCATAACCCAATGTATTTCGTCTAGCTAGTTCCCCTGACGCTAAGGGGTAATTTAGAGCATAGAGCATAGAACATTACAGCACAGTACAAGCCATTCGGCCCTCAACGTTGTGCTGAGCTATGTCCAATCCCAGGATCAAGCTATCCCCTCCCTATAAATCTGGAGTGCTCCATGTGCCTATCCAATAACCACTTGAAAGTTCCTAAAGTTCCGGTTTAGCATGGCCAGTCAACCTAACCCACACATCTTTGGACTGTGGGGGTAAATGGCAGCACCTGGAGGAAACCCATGCAGACACAGGGAGAACATGCAGACTCCACACAGCCAGTCACCCAAGGCTGGGAATGGAATCCGGGTCTCTGGCGCTGTGAGGCAGCAGTGCTAACCAATGTGCCAACGTGCTGTGGGTAATTAAATTGAAACGTATGTAGACCATCAAAATGAAATTCTTTCCCTTTGTGGGCGTGAACCTTTGACGTGACTGATAAAGGCGAGGAAAATCAGGGGAATGCATTCTCGCCAACGAGAATTGGGTTTCCTAATCCTTGCCGTATTTTCCCTTCGTGTCACTGTCCTCTCTAACGGTGAGCACAGACTGAAAATTGCCCCGTGCTTGTTTATCCATATCTGAAAGAAAAGATTGTAATGAACCTTACAACAATGAATTCCTCCTGAAATGTTACAGAAACTCTTTTGGAGGCTTCCTGAGCTGTAATACTTTTCTGGTCACCTTATTGTTTCGTGCAACGGCTGATCACGTCCCTACAATATTAATTTTTGCAATGATGTGGAGTTGCTGGTGTTGGTCTGGGGGGTGACAGTAAGGAGTGTCACAACACCAGCTTAAATTCCAACAGGTTTACTTAGTAGCACAAGCTTTCGGAATGCTGCCCTTTCAAGAGGAGCACTCACCTGATGAAGGGATAGTGCTCCAAAAACTCATGCTACTAAATGAACCTGTTAGACTTTAACCTGGTGTTGTGAGACTTCTCACTGAATCTTTGCAATAAGTTGCAGTGTCCTCTCAACATTCCATTAATGCAACAGTACATTATCCAAATGATGACTATTTATTTTCAGATAAACATGTTTTATATCTATACTGTTCTGGAAAGATTAGGAGCAGCTGTGCACCTACCAGTAAGGGTCTGTTTCTAAAATCCTGGTTATCAATCTCATAAGTGCTTTCCTTCCAAGGTCCGGGTTAGCTACAAATAAACAACACTGGTTTATAATACCAGGCATTCGAAACGAGTGCTTCTCAGGGACAGCATAGTGGTTAGCGCTGCTCCTCACACTGCCAGGAACCCGGGTTCAATTCCTGGCTTGGGTCACTGTCTGTGCAGAGTCTGCACATTCTCCTGTGTCTGCATGGGTTTCCTCCAGGCACTCTGGTTTCCTCCCACAATCCAAAGATGTGCAGGTTAGGTGGATTGATCATGTAAATTGCCCCTTAGTGTCAAGGAGGAGTAGCTAGGTAAATGCATGGGGTTATGGGTGGGATTGTTGTTGGTGCAGGTTTGATGGGCCGAATGGCCTCCTTCTGTGCTGTAGTAATTCTATGATTCTGGATCACAACATTGACTACATTGAAACCTAAATCGCTTGGAAAACTGATGAGGTATCAAATGATTATGTTATAGGGCCAGGGATTGGTTGCAGCACTGTAAGAGGACATTCAGCCCATTGTGATTGAGCTAGCTCTCTGCAAGGGAAACTCTTCAAGTCCCATTCCCCCGCCTTTCCCCTTCAAGCCCTGCACATTTTGCTCTCTTTAATGATGAACGCCTTGTGTGAACCTGCCTTCACCAGGCTCTCAGGCAGTGCATTCCAGATCCTCACTCCATACAGAAGCCTTTTCTGATCTTGCCATTTCTTCTTTCGCGAAACACTTTAAAGCACTGTCGTCTGGTTCTTCCACCAATGGGAACAGTTTCCCCCTTTCCACTTGTGCAGACTACTCCTTATACACTGATGACTGTGTGGCCAAATTCCCCTCCAAGTCAATTTTCAAGTTTGTTGATGACACCACCGTGGTGGGTCGGACCTCAAACAATGACGAGACAGAGTACAGGAATGAGGTAGAGAATCTGGTGAACTGGTGCGATGATAATAATCTCTCCCTCAATGTCAACAAAATGAAGGAGATAGTCATCGACTTCAGGAAGCATAAAGGAAAACATGCCCCTATCTACATCAATGGGACAAAGTAAAAATGGTTGAGAGCTTCAGATTTTTAGGTGGCCAGATCACCATCAGCCTGTCCTCCAACACTATAGTTAAGAAAGGACACCAGCGCCTCTACTTTCTCAGAAGACAAAGGAAATTTGACATGTCAGCTACGATTCTCACCAACTTTTAAAGATACACCATAGAAAACATCCTTTTCTGTTGCATCGCAGCTTAGTATGGCTCCTGCTCTGCCCAAGACCGCAAGGAACTACAAAGGGTCGTGATGTAGCCCAATCCATCATGTAAACCAGCCTCCCTTCCACTGACACAATTTCTATTTCCCGCTGCCTCAGAAAAGCAGCCAACACAATTAAAGACTCCACACACCCCAGACATTCTCTCTTCCACCTTCTTCCATCGGAAAAAAGATACAAAAGTCTGAGGTCACGTATCAACCAACTCAAGAACAGCTTCTTCCCTGCTGCCAACAGACTTCTTTGAATGGACCTACCTTGCACGAAGTTAATCTTTTTCTACATTCTAGCTTTGACTGTAACACTGCATTCTGCACTCTATCTTTTCCTTCTCTATGAATGGTATGCTTTGTCTGTATAGCACGCAAAAAACAATACTTTTCATTGTATACTAATACATGCGACAATACTAAATCAAATCAAATCAAATAGACCTCTCATCTTCTTGAATAAATCGACCAATCTCCTCTAACCTTCCCTTTCCCAAGCAGAACAGCCCCAACTTACTCAAACTATCTATGTGGCTGAAGTTTCTCATTACAATGTCTTTAGACTAGAAAGATCCTAGCTTGCAATTATTTCCTACCAAGCAATTTATTTTAACACACAATTACACAATTATTACAAATGGAAAAAAAATCAAAAGATTCAATTATTAAAATACCAGTATAATTCCAGAACGCCAACAAATAAAACAGAACTTGGCAGATGTGAAAGGCCTTTTTAATTTATCCTACTCATCCATTAGTATGGAATTCATTACCACAGGAACTAATTGAGGCCGAAACATTGAATGTATTCAACAGGTGGCTAAATATAGCACTTGGGGCGAATGGAATCAAAGGTTATGAGGAGAAAGCAGGATTAGGTTATCGAGTTGGATAATGAGCCATGATCATGATGAATGGCGGAGCAGACTCAAAGGGCCAAATGGCCTCCTCCTGCTCCTATCTTCTATGTTTCTACTTTTCTGTCTAAGAGTAAAACCAACAATTTTCCCACCCCACATCTCACAAAACGCAACTGTTTCTTAAACAATTCAAGGTTTTCTCATTCATTCAAAAGTATATTTTTGAATGAATGAGAAAACCTTGAATTGATCCCTCTGTGCAAATAATTTCCCACTATCTGTCCTAAATTTACCTTTCGGAGCTTTGGTCTCCATTTTCATAGAATCCCGACAGTGCAGAAGAGACCATTTAGTCCCTTGAGTCTGCATTGACTCTTTGATAGCGTACCTTACCCAGGCCCTCTCTCCCCATCCTATCGTATTAATGTGTGGGGTAGCCCACACGTTAACCATAGCTAATTCATCTAGCCTACATATCATTGAACACTAAGGGGCCTTTTGGCATGGCTAACCCAGACATCTTAAAACACAGAGGAAACTCACGTAGACATAGGGAGAATGTGCTGACTCACTCAAGGCCAGGTTTGAACTGAGACCCCTGGAGCTGAGGCAGCATTGCTAACCACTAACAGTTGTGATAGTACAGTCTGAAGTAGCATTAAAGAAGGAAGCTACCTAGCACTTTATCACATCCTTAACTCATCCCAAGCACTTAACAATCAATGGCAATCATCTCTTTTTCTAAGGAAACACAGCAAATGCAGATAATCTGTTTTTTGTGGCGGTTGAGGGAAAAATGTTGCCCAGAATATCAGACGAACACTTAAAACAGTGCCATGGAGTCACTTGAGTAAGCAGACAGGTTTCAATTCAATGTTCCTCTTCAAACAATGCTGCACTCTCTCAATACACCCTCAATACTCCACTAACTGGAACTCTTTGCTGCAGAAGGCTGTGGAGGCCAGATCATTGAGTGTCTTTAAGACAGAGATAGATAGGTTCTTGATTAATAAGCGGACCAGGGGTTATGGGGAAAAGACAGGAGAATGGGGATAAGAAAAATATCAGCCATGATTGAATGGCGGAGCTGACTCAATGGCTGACTGGCCTAATTCTGCTCCTCTGTCTTATCGTCTTATGATCCAATGTTGCGGTGTAGATTTCTGCTCAAGAATTTGTGTTTCTGGTTTCAAAGGATTTCAGATTTGCCTTTCTTTTTCTTGTACATTTTAATATCCTATAAGAAGATGGGGAGGTGGTGGCCTCGTGGTGTTATCACTAGACTATTAATTCAGAAATTCAGCTAATGTTATGGGGACCCAAGTTCGAATCCCACCACGGCAAATAGTGGAATTTGAATTCAAATAAAGATATCTGGAACTAAGAATCTACTAATGAACTGATGACCATGAAACCATTTTCAGAAAGACCCATCTGGTTCACTAATGCCCTTTGGGGAAGGAAATCTGCTGTCCTTACCCGGTCTGACTTACATGTGACTTCAGACCCACAGCAATGTGGTTGACTCTCAATTGCCCTCCAAGGGCAACTTGGAATGGCCAGCCAACGACACCCATGTCCCACAAATGAATTGGAAAAAAAAAGAAAATGCTTACAGTTTTATAATGTGTTCCATGATATCAGAGCATTCTCAATGCGCTTTACAAATACTGAATACTTCCCAAGTGTAGTCACCGTCATAATAAAGGAAAGGCAACAGCCAAATTTGGGGGCATGAAGGTCCCACAATAAAATGGCAATCAGGCAATAATTCATTTCAGTGATGTTGACTGAGGGTTAAATATCAGACAGGACATCCCTAATCCTCCTTGAAGTAGTGCTGCTCAATCTTATATACCCAACTGAGAAGGTAGAAGAATTTGAGATGTTATTAAACTAGAAAGAGTGCAAAAAAGATTTACCAGGATGCTAACAGGACTTGATGGTTTGAGTTATAAGAAGAGCCTGGATAGACCGGGACATTTTTTTTCCCCTGGAACGTAGGAGACTTAGGGGTGATCTTATAGAGGTTTTTAAAATAGTGAGGGGCGTAGACCAGCTAGATGGTCAATATCTTTTCCCAAAGGTAGGGGAGTCTAAAACTAGAGGGCCCATAAGTTTAAAATGAGAGGGAGAGATACAAAAGGGTCCAAAGGAGCAATTTTTTCACATAGAGGGCACTGAGTGTCTGGAACCAGCTGCCAGAGGTAGTATTAGAGGCAGGTACAATTTTGTCTTTTAAAAAGCATTTAGGCAATTACATGGGTGAGGTCGGTGAAACAGATAGAGACAACCGTTCTAAAAAGATTGCAGTGAAGAATTTAAGAAAATAAAAGCATTGCAGTCGATCTTCATATTAACATTAGTCACTGACTACTTCATGATGCAGCTGAGCAATTCACTCACTAACTGTAACCATGTTGGCAATTTCCTCAGGGACCGCACCTATTCTCCTAAGAAAATAACTTCCATTTCTAAATCCCTAAGCTGTTTTCAAACATGAGTTTAACACAAGAGCAAGATGTTACAATCAATCCAGATGTTTCCTATCAAGGGACATGCATTACCTTTCTCATTCCCGGTTTCCTTCACAATTTTGCTTACCGACAACTGCCCCTGGTTTTCATGATTGCCAGCTGAAAGAGAGAAAGAAACACAAAACTGTTACTACGTCCGCCATCCTCTCAAATACCCAGGATGGGTGCCAGCCACTGGCAAGTGTGCACTGCAGAGGAGAAAAAAAACTCAACTTGCAGTGATCACCACACCCTCATTCATTGACTGCTCAGCTATCTGCTGGTGCATTTTTTTTCATTTGTGGGACATGAGCATCACTGGCTGGCTAGTATTTATTGCCCATCTCTAGTTGCACGAGGGCGGTTGAGGGTCAACCTCATAAAGGTCGTGATAACCATTGATTGGATAGAGTCATAGAGGTTTCCAGCATGGAAACAAGCCCTTTGGCCCAATTTGTCCATGCTGCCCTAAGCTAGTCCAAATTGCCCATGTTTGGCCCAAGCCCCTCTATAGCCATTTTACCCATGTAACTCTCTAAATGCTTTTTAGAAGACAAAATTGGACCCGCCTCTACTAACACCTCTGGCAGCTTGTTCCAGACTACCCTCTGCCTTCTGTGTGAAAAAATTACCCCTCTGGTCTCTTTTGTATATCTTCCCTCTCACCTTAAACCTATACCCTCTAGTTTTAGACTCCCCTGCCTTTGGGAAAAGATATTGACTATCTAGTTGATCCATGCCCCTCATTATTTTATAGACCACTATAAGATCACCCCTCAGCCTCTTATGCTCCAGGGAAAAAAGTCCCAGTCTATCCAGCCTCTCCTGATAACTCAATCCATCAATTCCCGGTAACATCCTCGTAAATCTTTTCTGCACTCAGAATAATATCTTTTCTACAATAGGGATACATCAGAGGGAGCAATGGGACACCTGAGTTAAACCTCAGGAGTCATTAAGACCTCTGAAATCACCAGCAACTCATTTGCAAATGTCTTATGAAGGTCTTTAGTAGTGCTTCACCAGTTCATTTCTGAATGTTTAACAGGTGTATTTTGTTTCAAAACAAAACAATTAATTGTAATTTTATTATAACATGAAGCAGGAATTGATTCATCAGGGCAACTTGTGGCAATTATTTTGTTCGAATAACCCACTGTTCCAACTAACAAAAGTCAAGATTGACTGTTCATCTTAGTTAGAATAAGCTTTTAGAGCTTCAAGTTTTCAGGTGGTGTCCAGATCACCAACAAGCTGTCCTGGTCTCTGCACCCCAACACTATAGTCAAGAAAATCCACCAATGCCTCTACTTTCTCAGAAGACTAAGAAAATTTGGCACATCAGCTATGACTCTGACCAACTTTTACAGATGCACCATAGAAACCATTTTTTCTGGTTGTATCACAGCTTGGTATGGCTCCTGCTCGACCCAAAACCACAAGAAACTACAAAAGATTGTGAATGTAGCCCAATCATCACGCAAATCAGCCTCCCATCCATTGACTCTGTCTACACTTGCCGCTGTCTCAGCAAAGCAGCCAGCATAATTAAGGACCCCATGCACCCCAGACATTCTTTCTTCCACCTTCTTCCATCGGGAAAAGGATACAAAAGTCTGAGGTCATGCACCAACCAACTCAAGAACAGCTTCTTTCCTGCTGCTGCTCTTTTGAATAGACCACCCTTGCATTAAGTTGATCTTTCTCTACACCCGAGCTATGACTGTAATATTACATTAAGAACATAAGAACATAAGAAATAGGAGCAGGAGTAGGCCATCTAGCCCTTTGAGCCTGCCCCGCCATTCAATAAGATCATGGCTGATCTGTCGTGGCTCAGTTCCACTTTCCCGCCCTCTCCCCATAGCCCTTAATCCCCTCTCTTATCAAGAACCCATCAACCCGCTTCTTAAAAATATTTAGCGAGGCAGCCTCCACCACTTCAACGGGCAGAGAATTCCAGAGATTCACCACCCTTTGAGTGAAGAAGTTCCTCCCTCTCTCCTTTCGTTCTCTATGTATGGTATGCCTTGTCTGTGTAGCGCGCAAGAAACAATACTTTTCACTGTATACTAATACACGTGACAATAATAAATCAAATCAGATCAAAAAGTTTTTCTCACAAGAAAATTAGAGAACCAATTTAGCTATATGACTTCACAGTAGGATACAAAAATATGAGATGAAGCATTAGATTAGACCATGCTAAATTTCACATGAAACGTGGAGAAAATATGCCTTGGCCCCTTTGATTTGGAACAGCGATTTTGATGTTGCTGCTGCTAAATTGATGAATGTGGCAGGATCCGAAGATTAAAATAGTAATCGGAGGGAGATATACTGGTAGCTGTGGTCACAACATTAGCTAACTGAGCACTGACAGAAAGAAAAACAAACTGATATTCAGAGAGCACCTTCCTCAACCCCAGGATACCTCAACTGGAATTTATGGCCATCAGACATTTCCAATTTAATCTAATGTGCACTTTGATAAATTCTCTGAACTGAATGGTAGTAATGTCATCTCTGCATCAGAATGTTGTCAGTTGAAGTTTCAGCCCCAGTGACTTGAGCACACAATCCAGGTTTCATAGAATCATAGAATTGTACAGTTTGGAAAGGGCCCTTCGGCCCATTGAGTCTGTACCAGCTCGACTCTTTGAAAATGAGTTGCTGGTGATTTCAGAGATCTTAATGACTCCTGAGGTTTAACTCAGGTGTTCCTCTGCTCCCTCTGACGTATCCCTATTATAGAAAAGATATTATTAAACTAGAAATTGTGCAGAAAAGATTTACTAGGATGTTACCGGGTCTTGATGGTTTGAGTTATAAGGAGAGACTGAATAGACTGGGACTTTTTTCCCTAGAGCATAGGAGACTTAAGGGTGAACTTATATAAGTCTATAAAATAATGCCAAATTTTCTTAGTCTTCTGAGAAAGTCAAGGTGTTGGTGGGTTTCCTTAACTATAGTGTCGGCGTGGAGCGACCAGGACAGGTTGTTGGTGATCTGGACACGACCTAAAACCTTGAAGCTCTAAATGCTTATTCTAACCAAGATGAATGGTCAACCTTAACTTTTGTTAGATGGGACAATGGGTCATTCGAACAGCCACAAGCTGCCAGATGAATCAGTTCCTGCTTTATGTTACAACGGAAAGACCTGAACTCTCACTTAATCCCATCTACTAGCACTTGGCCCATAGCCCTGGATGTTATGACTTGCCAAGTACTCTTCCAGGTACTTTTTAAAGGATGTGAAGCAACCGGCCTCTACCACCTTCTCAGCAACACATTTCAGACTATCATCACTGCATTCCAGGCCGTCACCGCTCTCTGGGTAAATAAGTTTTTCCTTACATCCCCCCCCAAACCCTCTGCCCCTCACCTTGAATCTGTGTTCCCGCGTGCCTGACCATTCAACTAAGGGAACAGCTACTCCTTATCCACTCTGTTCACAATCTTGTACACTTTAATCAGGTCAGCCCTCAGTCTTCTCTGCTCCAATGAAAATAATGATGTGGAGCTGCTAGCGTTGGACTGGGGTAAACACAGTAAGAAGTCTGACAACACCAGGTTTAAGTCCAACCGATTTATTTGATAGTAAACTCACAAGCTTTCGGGGTTTGCCCCTTCGTCAGGTGAATGGAGAGTTCTGGCCTCAGACAGAGCATATAACAGCACAGTTTACAGATTACTGATTAGAATGATTACTGAATGATTACCAATCAGTAATCTGTAAACTGTCTGTGCTGTTATATGCTCTGTCTGAGGCCAGAACTCTCCATTCACCTGACGAAGGGGCAAACCCCGAAAGCTTGTGAATTTACTATGCAATGAAAATAACCCAAGCTGACTCAACTGGTTTAAATTTCGCTGCACTGCAAGTGTGAGACTGCTGCACTGTACGAGGTGCTACCTTTCAGATGAAACATCAAACCTAGACTGTGTTTTGCCCACTCAAGTGGACATAAAATATTCCATGTCACCATTAATAAAGCAAAAAACCTCTCCCAGTGACTTGGCCAAGATTCACCTGCCAACCAACATCAGTAAAGAAGAAGAGATTATTTGATCGATGTCACTCCAACCCAATTACTTAAGATGGGGGTAGGAGAGGTAATCTTGGAAATTACACGTTTATTATCATAACATCAGATCTGAGAAAACTACTTGATCCCATATAAAGGACTGACCATTTGGACAAAAATGTGCTGGTCAGAGCCATGATAAATTTGCAAAGGATAAGTCCTGTCCATGAACTCTAGCTGAATACGTTTAGCAGCCAACCAACATGGGAGATAAGGGAGTGCCTTATGGATGTTATTTCCATTGATTTTCAGAGGACGATAGGCAAGGTTTCACATGCAAGACTTGTAACAAAAATAAGAACAAATGGAATTGGTGATAGCTTCTCAGTTAGCTGGGGATTTGGTTAGGAGGCAGAAGATAGAAAGTAAGGATAATGAGTATGAACTCTAATTGGCTGGATGTGACTGGAGCTATTTTCCAATAATCTGCACAGAGGCCTCAGCTTTCATTATGGAATGATTTTGATGAAGGAATAGGGAACCGTGTGTCTAAATTAGGTGGCAGAGCAAATTGTGCAGCGGGAGCAGAAAGTTGCAAAGAAGCATTGGTAGATGAAGTGTGGGCAAGCAGAACTCTAGCAGATGGAATTAAATATGGGCAGAGTGAGCCTAAGCAACAATATTTTTGGAATGGCAGGGAGCTAGGCATTCTGAATGACCAGAGAGACTTAGGGGCCAAGTACAGATATCCCTAAAAGCTAGTCAACTCACACAAAAAGTAATTAAAAAGGCTGACAGAACATTATAGAATCATAGCATTTTACAGTGCAGTAGGAGGCCATTCAGTCCATTGTGTCTGCATCGGCTCCCAAAAGAACTATCCAGTTAGTCCTATTCCCCAGTCCTATCTCCATAGCCCTCTAAATTCATCACTTTCAAATATCTATCCAGCTCTCTTCTGAAACCTCCTGTGGAATCTGCCTCCACCACTCTCCCAAGCCACACATTCCAGATCCCAACAACTCTCTGAGTGAAAAAGTTTCTCCTCATCTCATCCCTCGCTCTCTTACTGGCCATCTTGAAATTGTGATCCCCACACATTGACATACCAACGAGTGAAAACAGAATATCATTCTTTACCCTGTCAAAATTGTTCATAATTTTGAACACCACAATAAGGACACTTCTCTGCTCCAAGGAGAATAGGCCCAATTTCTCTAATCTTTCCTGGTACCTAAAATTCCTCATTCCTGGTATCATTCTCGTAAATCTCCTTTGCACTCTCCAGGGCTTTGAAGTCCTTCCTTAAATAAGGTGCCCAGAACTGAACACAATACTTCAAATGGGTTTGACTAATGATTTGTAGAGATGTAGCATCACCTCCTTGCCTTTATACTCTGCCTCTCTTTATAAACTCAAGGGTCCGATAAACCTTTTTAACAACTGTTTCAGACTGTCTTGTCACATTGACAGAATTATCCACTTGAACCCAGAGGTCCCTCTGCTTCTGTATTCTCCTCAAAGTTGGACCATTGAGCCTGTATTGTCTCCCCATATTTCTTTTACCAAAATGAATGTTGTCCAGTATCTCAAGGGGACTGGAATCCAAAGGAGTTGAAGTTATGCTTGGGCAGGACACTGCTATTCAAAATCAGTAAAAGTAGTACCTATCAATTGACGTTCAGCAAAATATTCTCATCTTCATTCAGGAATGTCATCCTTACTTTTCTTCACATATGCCTGTAGGGCCTTCACAGCCTTAGCTACCTGCCCATCTTTGGGGCAGGGTTGTTTTGGGAAAGGGGAGGGAACGGCAGGAGGTGTCTCACTCCTTTACGGAGCTAACACGGACACTGCGGGCCGAACAAAGATGTGCGAGTTCATTGGCCATGCTAATATTGCCCCTTAGTGTCCCGAGATGTGTAGGTTGGAGGGATTAGCAGGTAAATATGCAGGGATATAGAGGAAAGGCCTGGGTGGGATTGTGGTCGGTACCGACTTGATGGGCCAGATGGCCTCTTTCTGCACTGTAGGGTTTCTATGATTCTATGACTCTATGACAGAATATTTGATTTGATTCAATTTATTATCGTCACATGTATTAGGATACAGTGAAAAGTATTGTTTCATGGGTGCTATACAGACAGAATATATCAATCATAGAGTAGATAGGGGAGAAGGAAAGGAGAGAGTGCAGACTATAATGTTGCAGTTACAGCTAGGGTGTAAGAAAAAGATCAGCTTAACATATAATAGGTCCATTTAAAAGTCTGATGGCAGCAGGGAAGAAGCTATTGTTAAGTTGATAGTGTGAATCGGTAGATTTAATGTATGTGTATCGGGTATGTTCTGTAAAAACGCATGGAGGTTTAATGAAATTGAAATATCCTATTGCTTTCTGCAGTCTAAACTTCCCCACATTGCAGTGGCAATATAATTTAACGCACTTCAGTACCAATTTCACTGTAACAAGGGCACTAGCTCTGAATAACTAAACTTGCTTGTAGATCCCCGCCAGCAGTCTGCTAAGTGACACTGTGACGGGTCTACCTGTCACAAACATCAGACACTCCTTGGGGACCTAAAGGAAATGCACTTTTGTCAAAATATTTATTTGCTTCTGATATCCACAGCTAAATGATAAAGTGAAATCAGGAGGTATGAAAACTTGAGCCTTGCAGTCCTAATATTCACATGATGGCTCAGGGCATAGTTAAGAATAACGATCACGCTGCAATGCAGCTGAACAGACTTACTTCAATCCTCAGTAAATTATCTCTGAGAAAAAAGTTATTATTTTAAATTAAAAATTCATTTCGAAGGCCCATCATCAGCTTGACATCAGAGCTAGGGATGCACAATAAATGTCAATCTGACTTATTGATGAAATTAAACCTGTGTGCTAGTTAATGAAAACGTTTCCATGCTTCTACATTTTATATAGCTTTTTACAAACCCATCATAATCATAACCGCTTGATTTTTTGCATGTTTTTTTCAACATTCCTAGAGTGCGGGCACCACTGGCAAGGTCAGCTTCTGCTGCCCATTCCGAATTGCCCTTGAGAAGGTGAGCCACCATCTTGAACCACTGCAGTTCACACACTGTGCGTGACCCCACACTGCTGTCAGCTCGGAGTTCCAGAATTCAACCTCGCGACAATGAAGAAAGAATGATTATAGTTCCAAGTCAGGGTGATTTGGATGTGAACTTGGGATTGGTAACGCTCCCAGCCACCTGCCGCCATTATCCTTCTCGTAAGAAGTCTCACAACACCAGGTTAACATCCAACAGGTTTATTTGGAATCACGAGCTTTCAGAGCGCTGCTCCTTCATCAGGTGAATGGAGAGGTAGGTTCACAAATGCGGCATTTATAGGTAAAGACACAGCGTGAAGAATGCAAGTCTCTACAGGTAATCAAGTAAAGACTCACATTCCAATCATTCTTCACATTCCAATCTGTAATCATCTTGCAATTGTGTCTTTGCCTGTATATGTCATGTTTGTGAACCTATCTCTCCACTCACCTGATGAAGGAACAGTACTTCCAAAGCTCGTGATTCCGAATAAACCTGTTAAACTTTAACCCGGTGTTGTGAGACTTTTTACTGTGCCCACCCCAGGCGAACGATGGCATCTCCACATCATGGTTATCCTTCTAGATGGTAGAGGTTGCAGTTTTGGAAAGTGCTGTCAAAGGAGCCACGATAAGTAAATGCATTGCACCACTGGTCATAGAGTAATAGAGGTTTACAGCATGGAAACAGGCTCTTCGGCCCAACTTGTCCATGTTGCCCTTCCTTTTTTAAACCCCTAAGCTAGTCCCAGTTGCCTGCATTTGGCCCATATCCCTCTATACCCATCTTACCCATGTAACGGTCTAAATGCTTTTTAAAAGACAAAACTGTACCTGCCTCTACTATTACCTCTGGCAGCTTGTTCCAGACACTCACCACCCTCTGTGTGAAAAAACTTGCCCCTCTGGACCCTTTTGTATCTCTCTCCTCTCACCTTAAACCTACCCCCTCTAGTTTTAGACTCCTCTACCTTTGGGAAAAGATATTGACTATCTAGCTGATCTGTGCCCTTCATTATTTTATAGACCTCTATAAGATCACCCTCAGCCTCCTACGCTCCAGGGAAAAAAGTCCCAGTCTATTCAGCCTCTCCTTGCAACACAAACCATCAAATCCCGGTAGCATCCTAGTAAATCTTTCTAGTTTAATAACATCCTTTCTATAATAGGGTGACCATAACTGTACACAGTATTCCAAGTGTGGCCTTACCAATATCTTGTACAACTTCAACAAGACATTCCAACTCCTGGATTCAATGTTCTGACCACCACTGGTGGAAAGACTTGAAGGTGCTGCATGGAGTCAGGCAGACTGCTTTGTCCAAGATGGTGTGCAACTTATTTACTGGTGTTGAACCTGCATTCATCCAGGCAAGTGGATAACACACCGCCACTATTGACTAGTACCTTACAGATGTTGGAAAATCTTTTGGAACTTAGGATGTGAGTCATTCACCACAGAATTCCCTGTCACAGACCTGATCTTAGAGTCATAATATGTACATGGCTGGACCAATTAAGCTTCTCTTCAAAGGAGGCCTCCTCAGAATAATGATAGTGGGGGATTTATTTATTTTATACTTACAGGGTCCACTGACAAGCCCAGAATTCGTTGCCATTCTCTCGCTGCCTTTCAATGTTGTCAATTATCAGCCCAAGCCAGAATGTTGTCCATGTCTTGCTACATGTGGGCATGGACAACTTCAGGATCTGAGGAGTTATAAATGGGACTGTGCTATCACCATGGAACAGTCTGATTTCTAACCTCAAAATGGAGGGAAGGTCTTTAATGAAGGCATTGAAACTGGTTGGCATCAGGAACTATATTGAGGAACTCCTGCAGCAACGTCATGGTGCTGAGGTGACAACAACCACAACCTTCTTCATTTGTGCTTGACCAAAAGACCATACAAATAGGACCAGAAGTAGGCCATTCAGCCCAACAGGTTGCTACCCCATTCAATGTGATCATGACTGACCTGATGATAATCCTCAATTCCACTTTGCTGTCTTATCCCCAAAACCCTTGATTCCTGTAATGATTAAAAATCTGTCTACTTCAGCCTGGAACATACCTAACAACCCAGCCTCTATAGCCCACTGCGCTGAAGAATTGCACAGACTCACTGCACTCTAAGAGAAGAAATTCCCCTTCATCTCTGCCTTAAATGGGTGACCCCTTACTCAGAGATGCCCTCTGTCTATACTCTCCTACAAGGGGAAACAACCTCTCATAATCTACCCTGTATCAATCAGGTCGCCTCTCAGTTTCTAAACTCCGATGAGTACGGAGTCAACTACTCAACATCTCCTTATAAGAAAAGCCCTTCACACCTCGGATCAATCTAATGAACCTTCTCTGGACTGCCTCCAATGCCAGTCTATCTTCCCTTCGATAAGGGGACCAAACCAAATCTGTCTACGCATGCACAGTTGGAGGCACCAATCAGAGCTGTGTTTCGGAAGCGTTAAGTCCTGCCTACAGGTTTCTACAGGCGATTTGGAATTGCTGCTATCTTTTCAGACAGAGTGCATATGGGGGCGCCTGAGAACACCTCTAAAAGTCAAATCTGAAACATTCCCAGTTTCAAGTCTGCCCAGCACCTCGAATCAAAATGGCAAAATAGGGCCCCTACGTGTCAACCTCACCACCTGCATTTCACCTGCTTTGTGTCATCTGCAAACTTGGTATTAATACATTCACTTCCCTCATCTAAGTCATAAATGAATGTTGTGACTCCAACACTGATCTGAGGTACTCCACTAGCTACATGTTGCCATCCTGAAAATGCCCCTCTTATCCCAATTTTCTGTCTTCGATCAGTTAGTTAGGTATGATTCCAACCAGTGCAATGTCTTCCTCCTGATCCCCATTGCTTTCGATTTTACGAGGACTCCTTGACATCACATTCACTCAAATGCTTCCTTGACGTCAAGGATAGTCACTCTCACCTCTGGAATTCATTTATTTTGCCCGTACTCTAGATCAAGGCTGGAACGGGATCCGGAGCCAATTGCTTCTGGTGGAACCCAAGTTGAGCACTGTGGCTGGAGTTCTACCAACTCGCCCGCATGGGCGAGGAGCCAACAATGGAAATCTCTGTCGACCATGGGCGGGAATTTCCAGACTTGCCCGAGTGAGGCTGTAAAATCCCGCCTATGGACCGGATTAAAGCAAATTACTGTGGATGCTGGAATTTGAAACCAAAAGAGAAAATGTTGGAAAATCTCAGCAGATCTGGCATCATCTGCAACGAGAGAAAAAAGCTGACGTTTCAAGTCCGGATGACCCTTTGTCAAAGCTGTCTCCCCGCCCATGGACTGTAGCTCCTAACTTTAGATTCACAATTTAGATGAACAATTTTGTAACAAGGAGGAGCTACTGATTACTCTTGATCCATGTGAAATAAAACGGAACAGTCCTTCAAATCATAGTAATGGATGAATGCTTATTACATCCTTCTCCGCTATTTAAACTGAGTCATTTGTTTATTTTAAGCTTATTATTGTTTCTGTTAAGTTCATGAGGTGAGAAATTTCAGATAAATATTCATCTGCTAATATTCTCCAGAATAATTTTAGGGCTAAGTTTTTTTTTAGAAACAACAAAAAATGCAATTGAATCTATCTGATTCATTCACTGCTTTATCCTCTATCCTCCCTCAAGATCTCATCCCTACTATTTAACTCCTTGTTAAATTTGGACAATGTCCACTTCTTTTCTTCAATGGTTCAGACAAGCATTCACTAAGTCAAACTGTTAAAATCAAGGTGAGTGATTCTGTCCACCGCTCAAATAGGTTCAGAAACCTTCGCTGCTTCCACCGCAGCTTTGACGGAGGGTCATCCAGACTCTTTGGGTGGAATTTTACCAGCACCTCCACCCGAGGCGCGTACGACCTCACCCAAGGCCAACAGACAATGCCGCTCTTCGAGCCTCACCCGCCCCCGGAATCAGGGCGAGCATGCCAGTAAAATTCTGGCCACTGAATTATAGAATCCCTACAACACAGAAGGAGGGCATTTGGCCTATCGAGTCAGCACCGACAACAATCCCACTCATACCCGTAACCCCAAGTATTTATCCTGCTAGTCCCACTGACACTAAGGGACAATATTTACATGGCCAGTCAACTTAACTCACATATCTTTGTATTGTGGGAAGAAACCTGAGCACCAGGAGGAAATCCACACAGATACGGGGAAGATGCAGGGAACAGGGAGAAAATGCAAACACCACACAGACAGTGACCCGAGGCTTTGAAACGTTCGCTCTATTCTCTCTCCACAGATGCTGTCAAACTTGCTGAGATTTTCCAGCACTTCCTGTTTTTGTTTCTGCTTCCACTACAGTTTTGTGCAAATTACATTATTCCAGCCAACGCATCCTATTACACAGCATAGCATTCTGCGTCAAGTATTTTGTCTTGGTTTGTTTAGCTTACAGCTTAATTTATTTTTAACTACGTTTTCCTCACTAGAAGAGTTGAATTCAGGATTTTCTCCAAATCCACATGCATTGACAATCACTCATTGGAATATTGTTTGGGCATGTTACTTTTTGCTTAAAAAAAACATAAAGCCATTAAGGCACTGGGGACAGTTTGGAGGAAAGTGACAAAAGTGATTCTGGGACTTAAAGCTCTCTGTTATAAAGAGGGATTTGCAAGAATAAACTTGCTTTGATTGATGAAAAGCAGACTGAGGATCAAGATTCAAGTCTCTAAGTACTAAGTGTTATGAAGTTGCACATGTAATGTTAAAAATGTGGTGTTCGACAAATATAAATATTGAAATGAAATACTGAAACTAAAAGAGATCATATAGCATTGCCTCTTTAAGAAACACATGTCTATGTGCTTGGGATTTAAACTGCAGAAAGCAGGCTGCAGAAGCTAACTTTGCAACATTGTGCCCGAAGCAGCAGCCAGAGTTCAGCAGAGCAAAACAGGCTTTTGAATTGAACCAATGATTTTAAAGCAAGACACAGAACCAAATGAAGTCAAACTTGAGCGTTGTTGACAGCGTCATGCCACTGAAAATTGCAGGAACGCTGTGAGGTAACTCCCAGTATTTAAACCCAGACAGGGAGAAATAACAGTTAGAGCAACCTTGCCACCTCTTCAGATTGAAGAAGGCAGAGGCGAGTCTCTCATGTGGAACCCTGCAGTAATATCTAAAGCTTCATCAAGTCATCATCTAAATAGAGGGAGAAACCAATTTAGAAAGTATTCCAGACCAAAGCATCAGAGGAAAGTTCATACTTTCATCAGACGCCTAGTATTATATTATCTAAGGGTGGCTATATTCTGCACTGATTTATTTCATTATTCTTGAATGAATTTTGTAATTTTGAAATTCTACTGGGGACTTTATTAACTGTTTCAATAAAGTTGTCACTGGTTTTAAAAATAAAGACCTGTTTGCTCGTGATAGAGAGTATCAGATCCCACTTTAATTTACCAAAACCAGTAGTTTCCTTCTATCTCACGCACACTTGTTTAAGATTACGAGGTGAGGTATATCTCTTTGTGGGGGGCTTCCAAAATTGCACAGAGGGAAACATCACTCAGTGTCATAACATAAGGCACAGAGATAATTTGGCCTGGGAGTACAGAGCGACAGGACAAAGCGAATAAAGGACATTTGAATGAGACCAGAGGACTGTCGGATGGGGTTAGCAGCTTTGAAGAGGGCAAACTGCTTGGATTGCAATCACCTTCATTAAATGAAAACGTATTCTTCTTTTGAATTCTCTGCCCAAAGGTAAGTCTGATCTATAGGTAGGGTAAGGAGACAGGTCCAGAATCGATCCCAGCCAGATTGGGGATTGGACCCCATGATATCAGGTCTTATGCATACTGGCCGACCAGCCAACTGGCCTCACAAGGTTGCAATGCCAACATACACTTTCACCTGCATGTTGTAGCCTGGAGCTACGGATTGTGATGGTGGAAGTTCCAATTTCTGACCAGGAATCTCTCCCACTCTTACCACTTGCTAATGGGGCAAATTGGAAGGATTTACAAATCAATACTCAAACAGTTTGGCTGCATGATGAACACACCTTCCTTGATCAACAAGTCCTGGAGTGGGAATTGAACACTGAGCTTTTGGCTCAGAGGCAGAGATGCTATCCACTGCATTGCATGACCTCCAACAACTCTTAATAAAATATTGCAGCGAGCATAGATTATAGAACAATAAATCGCATGTAAAGTGGCTGCTTTTTACAACATGTTCCCTAAAATAAATGTTTTTTGCTGTGAGTTAAAGCCTTAAATGTCATAAATGTGAATTTTTCATCTTGACAGTTAATAAGATTTTCATTGATATAACATTGCATCACGTTGAAATATTTCAAAGTACTTTTGATATGCAGTTAACGTCATCTTAACAGGCACTTCTCTCCAGTATTTCAAACTCTCCTTGAAAATTATTTATTTTACTAGGGCATCCAGTAACCTTCCAGTTGACCGGGTTCTGCTTTGCATGTTGTTCTCCTTCGCAGTGGCCACTATTAAGCTCATAAAGCTTATTGAGACATTTTCTTCTACATGAATCTCCAATCGGGCAGCACAGTGGCACAGTTGGCTAGCACTGCTGGCTCACAGCACCAGGGACCCGGGTTCTATTCCCGGCTTGGGTCACTGTCTGTATGGAATTTGCACATTCTCCTGTGTATGTGTTGGTTTTCTCTGGGTGTTCCGGTTTCCTCCCACAGTCCAAAGATGTGCGGGTTAGGCTAACTGACCATGCTAAATGGCCTGAGTGACAGGGGGACTAGCAGGGTAAAAACGTGGGGTTACGGGGTAAGGCCTGGGTGAGATTGTGGTCAGATCAAACTTGATGGGCTGAATGGCCTCATTCTGCACAGTAGGAATTCTACAATTCTATGACCAACAATTTCCTGGGATTCAGCACTGACCAGAAGCTTTGCTGGGTCAATTCCATAAATATTGTAGATATTATATTCAAGTACTGCAAATCAGAGGCTGCATACTCTTTAGCTGGTAAGTTATTCCTAACTCCCTAAAAGACTTTCCACCATCAAAACAACACAAGTCAGGAGTGCAATGGAATATTCTCATGGATAGGTACAGCTCAAACAGCACTCAAGAAGCTCTACAAGAATGAGAACAAGGCCTTCGAGTCTGAAAAACTATGTTCAACAATGTCACAGTTATCTTACTGGATTAGTTACCCAATCATCCAAAGAAATGTGAATTCAAACCCTACCAGTCTAAAAATTGGGATTTTACTTCATTTCAATGCAGGAAAAAAATCACTCAAATATAGCAATTAAATATAGCCCCTCACTATACTCCTTATACACCTCTGACTGTTTGGACAAATTTCCCTCCACCTCGATTTCCAAGTTTGTTGATGACACCACTGTAGTGAGTCGGGTCTCAACCAATGACGAGACAGAGTACAGGAATGAGATAGAGAATCTGGTGCAGCAACAATAATCTCTCCCTCAATGTCAACAAAATAAAAGAGATTGTCATCGACTTCAGGAAGCGTAAAGGAGAACATGCCCCTGTGTACATCAGTGGGAGTCATGATGTGGAGATTTGTCTCACCTGATGAAGGGGCAAACCCCGAAAGCTAGTGGGTTTACTATCAAATAAACTTGTTAGATTTTAACCTGGCGTTGTGAGACTTCTTACTACATCAATGGGGACAAAGTAGAAATGGTCACGAGCTTCAAGTTTTTAGGTGTCCAGATTACCAAGAACCTGTCCTAGTCCCTCCATGTTGATATGATAGATAAGAAAGCCCACCAACGCATCTACTTTCTCAGAAGACTAAGGAAATTTTGTATGTCCATTACAACTCTCACCAACTTCTCTAGATGCACCATAGAAAGCATTCTTTCTGGTTGTGTCACAGTTTGATATGGTTCCTGCTCTGTCCAAGACCGCAAGAAACTACAAAGGATCATTAACGAAGGCCAGCCCATCACTCAAACTAACCTCCTATCCACTGACTCTGTCTACACTTTCCGCGCCTCAGAAAAGCAGCCAGCATAATTAAGAACCCCACACATGCCAGACATTCTCTCTTCCACCTTTTTCCATCAGGAAAATGATACAAAAGTGTGAGGACACATACCAACCGACTCAAGAACAGCTTCTTCCCTGCTGCCATCAGGCTCTTGAATGGACCTACCTCACATTATGTTGATCTTTCTCTACATCCTATCTACAACTGTAACACTACATACTGCACTCTCTCTTTTCCTTCTCTATGAATGGTATGCTTTGTCTGTATAGCACACATGAAACAATACTTTTCACTGTATACCAATACACGTGACAATAATAAATCAAATCAAATTAATTTGACTGTTCGTGCATGCTCGGTTGAAGAACTCAAGAAAAAGGAATGGGCAATGTTAGAGTTCAGCAAGGAACTGAAGAAACTCAACGTCAATCAGTTCGCACCCCATCCACCACCTTAAATATTCACACCGTCTAGAGGGCCATAGTGGTGCTATCTACAAGATGCTCTGTGGCGATTCACAAAGACTTCTTTGGCAACACATCTCAAAACCCACAAACCCCGCCACCAAGAAGAACAGGGCTGCAGATGTATGGGAATTCAATCACCTGCAAATTCTCCTCCAAATCACACACCATCCTGGCTTGGAAATACGTCACTGTTCCTTCATCGTCACTGGGTCAAAATCCCAGATTGGTGTACCTGCATCATGGAGCAGTTCAAGTAGGTGGTTCACTAGTGATGCTTACATTCCATGACCAAATAAAAAATTAAAATGAGTGCTACAGAACACAGACTATCGAGTCTGATGTAGGAATCTCTAATCATTTGGTTCCAGTTTCACATAATACCATGCAAGGGAATTACCTATTATCACATGCATGCCCAGTCTTGATAGATGTTTTGCAGTCTCATACCCGATCCCTTTGGCACCGCCAGTCACTATGGCAACCTTTCCATTTTGCGGTGGAAGAGCTGCAACAAAGAAAACAGAATTTTGGTGATGAGCTAATCCTGCTTATGTCGAAAGAAAGATCACAGGAACCTATTTAATGGCCATGCCACAGAACTAACAACACAAGGAGGTGCACCAGTGATCCAGAGAACGTGAGTTCAAATACCTTGCTTCATTTTGAGAAGTCAAATTCAATTTTAAAGCAATCAGCATTGAACAAAAACAACAATGGTCGAATTGTCATCAAAATTCAACTGGTTTCATCAGGAGCAGCAGTTTTGGAATCACAAAACAGAAGGAAGTTCAGTGCAAGGGAAGATCAGTTGACCTTTTCTTTTAAATCAATGTTTTTGCTCCGAACAACAAGCGTAACCTTTTTCTCCTTCCATATTATAGTGTCATTTGGTAGCATTCTTATCTCTGAATTGGAATGTAATGGGTTCAGGTCTTAGTAAGCACTGACACAATGGGGTCAGAATGGTCTCCTTCTTTGCTGCATCATTCTATGATCAATGAATGTCTTCATCGGCCTTTCCGATCCCCACTGTTTTAAAGCAGGTGGCAAAATGGTTAACACTGCTGCCTCACAGCGCCAGGAACCATGGTTCGATTCCCGGCTTGGAAATCTGCACATTCTCCCCCTCTCTGTGTCGGTTTCCTCCGGTTGCTCCGGTTTCCTCTCACAGTTCAAAGATGCGCGGATTAGGTGGATTGGCCGTGCTAAATTGCCCCTTAGTGTCAGGGTACTAGCTAGGGTAAATACATGGGGTTATGGGGATAGGGACTGGATGGGATTATAGTTGGCTCAATAGGCCAAATGACCTCTTTCTACGATTCTATGATTCTATGACAACTGTACAAAGATGCAGAGAAAATGCAGTCGGCTGATGCCAAATGTTTAAGAAAAGTGCCGTCATTCCTCCCTGCTGTAAAAAATGGAACACTGTCAATGCATTCGACTGAAATCCAAAGCAACAATTTAAAGCTACGACTTCCAACAACTTAATTCTTATGTCACATTTTAAAATGGTTTATTTTTATTTTTAAATGCTGGAACTGAGGGGTGATGCATCCACAAAGTCCCCATAAACTAATCATGGCATAGCAGGCTTTAATCGATTCAATTTTTCGAGTTAATCCATTCTCTATGCTTTGTCAGTTCACATGAACCATTGCTTTAAATCCAGCTTCTATTTTTGCAATGTGTACAATTCATCACGCACACTGGGACAGAACAAATCTGAACTGAATGCAATGGACAAGCTCTCATCTCACAGAGCAAAATCAAAGCATTGAACGCTATCTGAAATGAGGAAGTATAATTGAATGAGATCCTAATGGTATCTGTCAAAGAGCTAGCAAGAAGGCTGAATGTTTAAAGTGAAAGTAAAACAGGCTGGGTAACGCAAACTTGCATAGTGTGCAATCAAAGCAACCTTCATTTAATATATCAATAGACCAATCGATCCCACAAACTCAGTTTCCGCAATCCCAAACATATCCTTGTGCTTTTCAAATACTTTTTCTCCCATACACTGCCCCCACTTCTCTCCTAGCTTTTAAAAAAAAGTTTATTTATTAGTCACAAGTAAGGCTTACACTAACATTGCAATGAAGTTACTGAAATTGCCCTAGTCGCCACATTCCAGCGCCTGCCCGGGTCAATGAACCTAACCAGCACATCTTTGAGACTGGGAGGAAACTGGAGCACCTGGAGGAAACCCACGCAGACACAGGGAGAACATGCAGATTCTGCACAGACAGTGACCCAAGCTGGGAATCAAACCCAGCTGTCTGGAGCTGTGAGGCAGCAGTGCTAACCACTGTGCCGCCTATGTCGTTAGTTGATATATGGTCGTTTCTGTACTAGCAGTTGTCTTGTACCTTGACTAAGGAGCTTTTCCTGATTTAGAAAGCTGTGGGAGGGACTGTAGAGTTAAAAATAATCCTGCCCTCACCTGTGCTCCGGAAACCCTGTATTTTTCAACAAACATTGCTATTCTCTGCCACACCCCCCACTGCTCCCTGGCTCATTAACTTTGAAGCTAATTGTAGCTTCTCCATTGGTGCAAAGCCTGAGATTAGCTTCAAAAAGCAGAAACCCAAGGTCAAACTGGAGAACTGGAGACCTTTGTGTCCAAAAGGAAGAAGGGCTTGTTTGTGTATCCTGACATTCCAAGGAAGTACTTTTGAAGCTGCTCACTGTTATAATCACTGTAAGAATTTAATCACTGTAAGAAACGCAACATCCAACTGGCAGACAAGAATCTTTCCCACCCTCCACCACCACACTGATTCCAATCCCACCCAAAAGAGCAACATTCTCGGAAGCAGATTTGTTTCTTTTACTAATTGATGATTACTGAGAGATACATATTGGAACAAACACTAAAGAAAAGTCTTCTGATCTTCACAAAACAATTGCCATAGAATCTTCTGCATCCACCTCAGAGGGCAGATACAGTCATGGCTTAATGCCTCATCGGAAAGGTGGCATCTCCGACAGTGCAGCAATCCCCCAATGCTGCACTGGAGCCTAGATCTCTGTGCTCAAATCTCTGCAGGAGGGCTTGAACCATTGACGTACAGACCCTGCGCTAAGGGACAACTGAGCCTTGGCTGATCAGAGTTCTGCAACTTGTGGTTCCAATATCATAGAACCCCTACAGTGCAGAAGGAAGCCATTCGGCCCATCGAGTCTGCACTGACCACAATCCCACTCAAGTCCTATTCCCGTAAACCCACATATTTACCCTGTTAATCCCCTGACACCAGGGGCAATTTAGCATGGCCAACCAACCTAACACCCACATCTTTGGACTGTGGGAGGAAACTGGAGCACCCGGGGGAAACCTATGCAAACATGGGGAGAACATGCAAACGCCACACAGTGACCTGAAGCTGGAATCAAACACTGTCCCTGTCGCTGTGAGGCAGCTGTGCTAACCACTGTGCCACCCAGAGCCACATGTGGATCATGAGAGACTCATGTGTGGTTAATGATTTTGAACGAGCAAATTTATTTTGAAGGTAATTAAATGTCTTGTTTAACTATTTTTAAAACTTTTATTAACATCATACGAAAGTATTATTCAATTAACAACATTTTTTGTAAAAAAAACTTTTCAAATGCTGTAGAAATGAGTCTCTGTCTCTTTTTTTTCATTTTTACTGACATGTGAGGAACAGCATCGTGACCTGTAAGGTATTTTGTTTTGTCTGAAATTGAAAAATGACTCTTCTTGGTATTAAGGTCTGGATGGTATAATACTAGACCATTAGAGAATCTGGGGAAACGTTTCTCTTTCTCTGCTATTAAAGCTCCTCAGAGGAAACAAGGTGACTAAAGTTTCTGTCTTTCATTGTAAGCTTGGGTAACTTGCAACCACAAGCATGAGTCATGAGGAAATCGTCAGGCACGTACTATTATAGGATTAAATGATATCCTGGTGCCCAATCAATAGCCTAATAACAGGCTGCAGTTGGTTACAAAACTGGAACATTGCAGGGTGCATGAAGCATAATGGTTTGCGCGTGGCCCCTGTGGATGGAACAAGGCATCACCAGACCAGTAATTTTCACTGCGTGACTCCCAGTACAGAAGTGGTGCTTGTGAGTTAATGAAATGTGTCAGCTTCCAATGACAGAAAGAAACACGAGGAAAGAGAAACAAGCGAATGTGGCAAATCCTAACAAAACGGACAATCATCAAGATGTACAGAAATTGAAGTCGATCAGGATTTTAGTAAGGCGTTTGACAAGGTCCCTCATGGTAGGCTGATAGAAAAAGTGAAGGCTCATGGGATACAAGGCCAGGTATGTAGATGGGTGGAGAACTGGCTTGGGAGGAGGAGACAGCGGGTAGTAGTGGAAGGCTCCTTTTCCAATTGGAGGTCTGTCACCAGTCGTGTGCCACAGGGCTCGGTACTAGGACCTCTTCTATTTGTGGTATATATTAATGACTTGGAAGAGGGGGTAGGTGGTGTGATCAGCAAATTTGCTGATGACACTAAGATGGTTGGATTGGCGGGTACTGAGGAGCAGTGCCTGGCAATGCAACAGGACATAGACAGGCTG
This sequence comes from Carcharhinus amblyrhynchos, assembly GCF_965287045.1. NCBI lineage: Eukaryota > Metazoa > Chordata > Chondrichthyes > Carcharhiniformes > Carcharhinidae > Carcharhinus > Carcharhinus amblyrhynchos. Next base: position 97,534,273 of record NC_137333.1, read on the forward strand.
GTAGATTGGGCAGATAGATGGCAAATGGAATTTAATCCGGAGAAATGCGAGGTGATGCACTTTGGCCGGAATAATGTGGAGGGGAGTTATACGATAAAAGGTAGAACTATCCGGAGTATAGATACGCAGAGAGACCTGGGGGTGCAAGTGCACAAGTCCCTGAAGGTGTCGGTGCAGGTGCAGAATGTGATGAGGAAAGCGTATGGTATGTTAGCCTTCATAGGAAGAGGTATAGAATATAAGAGTAGGAGTCTGATGTTGCAGTTGTATAGAACGTTGGTTAGGCCTCACTTGGAGTACTGCGTCCAGTTCTGGTCGCCGTACTACCGGAAGGATGTAGAGATCCTGGAGACAGTGCAGAGGAGATTTACCAGGATGCTGCCTGGTATGGAAGGGCTGTCTTACGAGGAAAGATTGAACGAACTTGGGCTGTTTTCCCTTGAGAGACGTCGGCTGAGGGGGGATCTAATAGAGGTTTATAAGATTATGAAGGGGATAGATAGAGTAAATGGTGGTAAGCTTTTTCCGCTATTAGAAATGGATAGAACGAGGGGTCACGGGCTTAGGGTGAGGGGGGCTAGGTATAAGACAAATATTAGAGGGCAGTTTTTCACGCAAAGGGTAGTGGGGGTGTGGAATGCACTACCGAGTAAGGTGGTGGAAGCAGGCACGCTAGGGTTGTTTAAGAGTCACTTAGACAGCCACATGAGCGGGCTACATATAGGGGGATATAGTAGGCCTTACTAAACATTGTAGGCTTGGGATTACGTTTTTACCTCAGGGATGTTACAGTCTTTGCCTGTTTAATAATGAATTTTTTTGTCTCCACAGGCATTTAAGTCCAGCAAGGGGCATGCATGCGGCAGGTTGTAGTGGGCTGCTCTTGGACGTTGCTTCGGGAGTTGCCTATTGCTTCATGTCGTTAGTGTGCTTAAACTGGACCATCTCGAGGGCAACATGACAGCTCAGAGACTATCTCTGTTGCTGTGCGGACACATGGATTTGGGCCTGTGTCTGTGGGAGTTTGCACGTTCTCCCCGTGGTTGCGTGGGTTTCCTCCGGGTGCTCCGGTTTCCTCCCACATCCCAAAGATGTGCTTTTAGGCTGATTGATTGGGTACTAAATTGTCCCTAAATTGGACCTCCCTGATCCTCGCACATTAGGCCTAGACTAAAATCATGAATAGGTCACTGGGACAGTGGGACGGCGGCGCGGGCTCGTTGGGCCGAAGGGCCTGTTTCCCGTGCTGTGTTGTTCTTTGTTCTTTGTTCTTATCAGGAGCAGAATGTAGAAGTGGCGCACCTACACAAGGAGGAAGAAACAGGAGTCAGAGCAGGCTGTGCGCCCCCTCTAGCCTGCACCACCACTCAATAAGATCATGGCTGATTGGATTGTGGCCTTAACTCCACTTTCCTCCCTCAACCTCCCTCCAGTTCAACATTCAGTTCATTCCAGCCTTCATTCAGCTTCCACAGCTTTCTTGGTGAGAGAATTCCAATGCCGGAACAACAGTTAAGAAAGTCCACCAATGCCTCCATCTTCTCAAAGACTAAGAAATTTTGGCACGTTCACTACAACTCTCACCAACCTTTACAAATGCACCATGGAAAGCTTTTTTCCTGGTTGTATCACAGCTTGGTATGGCTCCTGCTCTGCCAAGACCGCAAGAAACTACAAAGGATCATGAACGAAGCCCAGTCCATCACTCAAACCAGTCTCCCACCCATTGACACAGTCTACACTTCCCGCTACCTCGGAAAAGCAGCCAGTATAATCAAGAACCCCACACACACCAGACATTCTCTCTTCCACCTTCCTCTTTCGGGAAGAAGATACAAAAGTCTGAGGTCACGTACCAAACGACTCAAGAACAGCCACTTCCTCGCTGCCATCAAAGCTTTGAACGCACATACCTCACATTAAATTGATCTTTCTCTACACCCTAGCTATGGCTGTAACACTACATTCTGCACTCTCTTCTTTCTTCTCTATGAACAGTATGCTTTGTCTGTATAGCGTGCAAGAAACAATACTTTTCATTGTATACCAATACATGTGACAATAGTAAATCAAATCAAATCAAACCGATGGTTCTGAGAGAAGGAATTCCTGCTCGCTTCCCATCTTAACTGGGCAACACCTGATTCTAAAACTTTGCCCGTTGGTTCAAGATTTACCCTCAAGGGGAGACATCTTCATCGAGTTGAGTTGGCTCGGGAGCCCTTTAAAAATAGTAGTTAAGTCCCAATGCTGGGCTTCCTGCCCCATTCCTGGGCTGTCTGATTTTCCTCTACCTTGCATGAGCTAATTCATGCAAAAAGCCCTGACCTGCCATTCCCGGCCTGGATGGCTTTATTGCAGAGATTGGCATATCCAACTCCTCTGCAATTTTCATGGAGTTGGGCCAGGTTTACAGCCCCTCAGATAAGTCTGTACAAGTGGACCTTTTAAAAAAGTGAGTTTAAAAGGTCCTCCTCATGCACTCCCATGCCAAATTAAGGACAATCTGCACCACCCCACCCCATGGTCCTTCACATCCCCTGCGTCAGGTTATGGAATTCCATGCAATTTACCCACCATACACTATACAGGGTTCATGAACCTTACAAAGATTGTTCCATGTCTTGAAAAGAACCTTTTAAGAAGTCATTCATTAATTTCTTCTATGTCAAAAAGTCCCCTTTCACTATATCGCAACAAAAATGCCAATGATCCAGACCCTTTAAAATATCAATAGCAGAAACCACAAACACATGAAAATACTTCATCTTGTGTAAATAAACACTGTGCAGTTGACAGAAGGGATAACAGTGAAAGATCCATTGATCAAGTAATGTTTTCCCCAGAGTATAATGGATACCTAGGCTCTAAGCCAAGCCTCATTATAAATACATCGTGGAAAACCCTTCGAAAAGTCCACAAGTATAACTCTGCCTTCTGGTCACTTGCCATTTCAATTCACCTGCTTGCTCTCATGCTTACATTTTTGTCCTTGGCTTGCTACAATATTCCAGTGAAGCCAACGCAAGCTGGAGAAACAGTACCTCACCTTCTGATTCAGCATTTTGCAGCCTTCTAAACTCAACACTCTGTTCAACAACTTGAGACCGTGGACTCTGTCCTCTATTTTGAACTTTTTCCCTAGGTGCCAGTCTGTACCTTGTTCTCATGTTTTGCTTTCAGGTAACGCTGACCTTTATTCTGCTTTCAACACTTATTAGAACATAGAAAATTATACAATCCTACAGTGCAGAAGGAGGCATTTGGCCCATTGAGTCTGCGACCACAATCCCACCCAGGTCCTATCCCCATAACCATTTACTAGTCCTCCTGACACTAAGGGGCAATTTTAGCATGGCTAATCAACTTAATCCGCACATCTTTTGATTGGGGGAGGAAACCAGAGCTCCCAGAGGAAACTCACGCAGACATGGGAAGAATATGCCGATTCCACACAGGCAATCACCCAAGGTCAGAATTAAACCTGGCGCAGTGAGGCAGCAGTGCTAACCACTGTGCTATCATGCCGCCCAATTCTGGATCAATACTTTGTGTCTTTAATACGACCACTCTTTTTGCATTGTGTTCCATGACATCTCTCATCGTTTAATCTCCCCTACCCTCTAATTTACCCCTGACGTTCTCTTCTGCTGTACCTGATCATAGAATCCCTACAGTGCAGAAGGAGGCTTTTTGGCCCATTGAACCTACACCATCAATCTCATCCCGCCCCCCCCCCCCTCCCCACACCCAATCCCTGTAACCTCACATATTTATCCTGATAATCTCCTGATACTAAGGGGCAATTTAGCATGGTCAATCCACCTCACCATCACATCTTTGGACACCACGGGAGAATTTGGCATGGCCAATCCACCTAACCTGCACATCTTTGGAGTGTGGGAGGAAACCAGAGCACCCAGAGGAAACCCACACAGGCACACGGAGAATGTGTCGACTCCACACAGGCAATCACTCAGAATTGAACCCGGGTCCCTGGTGCTGTGAGGCAGCAGTGCTAACCACCGTACCACCATGATCCTTTCCCCTTTTTCAACTGCATAATATTCGTCACATTACTATTTCTTTCCAGTTCCAAAGAAGAGTCACATTGGACTCTGTATCTTTATCTGTATTTAACTCTCCACAAATGCTGCCAGACATGCTTAATTAATGCAGCACTTTTTATTCAGATCTCCAGCATCTGCAGTATCTCACTTTCAGTCATGATTTTCTTAATTCTTGTTTTTGAAATCTTAAAATCATTAAAGGCCAGGTTTTCCTGTTAATCCCCCCCATGAAAAATCACTTTTCTTTCTGTTAATTAAAAGCAAATCCTTTAAATAAAGATTCACAGTGTTATCATGAGAATTGATTTGCAGGATTACTATTCCTGAATTAATACGTAAAATTATAATGAATACAGGTATGGTAGCTTGGTGATTGCATTGCTGGAATAATAATCCAGAGAGTTATTGAATTGAATTAATTAAATGAATCTAGAATAAAGCTCGGAGGTGTCGTCAAAGTGTGGTGAAGGTTGGTCGGGGGTCAGGAAGGTAATTGGGGCAGGTTAGAGTGTAATCAATTGTTCGATGGGTGGTTGGAGGATGGGGGTCCAGTGGGAGGTCAGTCAATACTATACAGGTGCGAAAACTGGTTTTAATTCTTCGCATATTTCTGGTTAATTATCCTGCTATGAGAGTTGGAACCATTGGAAATCTCTGATTGAAATCAGAACGCTGATTCTCCCAATGCAGGATCATTGCTCATCAGAAGTTTAAACTTCCCAGGTAATGCTGGGTAGTCCTAATGTGGGGACTTCTGTGGAGTCCTCAGCACATCTGCTGGGGCACCCCGTGGATTAGGATCCACCCGAGATTGGAAGATCTGGGCCATAAGTTCTAGATTTGAAGGTTGAGGCAAAATTGTTTCACTATTTATAACAGAACATCCTAGAGATGCAAAGGTTGGCTATATTTGTGAATCATTTGCATTTATATAGCACTTTTACAATAGGATAAAAAAAGACCCAGGATCTAACTATAAATGCCAAGATCACGTTGGAAGAACTATTTGGAAGGCTAACTTACAGGTCAGTCAAAAAGGTAAAGTGATGATGGAGGAGGCAGATTTGGAAATGCAGAGGGATTTAGGAAGGGAATTTCAGATGAAGGGACGAAAAGTCTCCCTAACGCAAGGGCAGGGAATGAACATGAGACTTGGGCCAGAGGAACAAAGAGTTCTGAGATCTTAAGAATCATAGAATCCCTACAGGGCAGAAAGAGGCCATTTGGCCCATTGAGTTTGCACCAACCACAATCCCACCCATATTCCCGTAAACCCACATATTTATCCTACATATTTATCCTACCTACATATTTATCCTACCAGACACGAAGAGATAATTTAGCATGGCCAATCAACCTAACTCACACATTTTTGGACGGTGGGAGGAAACCAGAGCACCCGGAGGAAACCCACATAAGCATGGGGAGAAAGTGCAAACTCCACACAGACTGTTACCCAAGGTTGGAATTGAACTCGAGTCCCTAGCACTGTGAGGCAGCAGCGCTAACCACTATACCACCGTGCCACCTTTTTCATCAAAGAAGCCTGGGAAATTGATAGAATCCATCATATGGGAAAGGGTACAATGGTTTCTGGAAGAATAGGCTTGATGTGTCACATCAACATTTCATTTATCTCATTCTCCCTTAGTGCAACGATACTGTAGACTGGCGTTTATTAATCCTCCTCAGCACATTCTGCACGTAAAATCCTTTGGCATTAGGGAGCTACTGATTAAAGATAATTCAAAGCTCAGGGAAGAGAAACTAATACATCAGAGTGAGAACTTACAGTACATATACCTGTGAACAACCTGCAACAAGGGCAAATCCATTGTTCAGATCATAGCTCTGCTACACGGGTTTGCTTAAACACATTTTTCTCCAATAACGGATTCACAGCAATTGCCCAAAGTGAATCTTGCCCATTTTTTACATGATCAGCCCTTGTATTCTATCTCAGACCAATGTTACTAATTATCATGATGTGTCTTTCTCAATATAAGTCATGTTTGTGAAACCTATCTCTTCATTCACCTGATGAAGGAGCAGCACTCAGAAAGGTCGTGATTCCAAATAAACCTGTTGGAAGTTAACCTGGCTGTTTTGAGACTTCTTACTCATTATCAGATGCAGCTAAACTAGAATTTACACAGACACACTACATTTTCAATCTCCTCAGTATGATTGAAAAATAACACAGATAAGATCGTCACCGAATAATAACAGTCTCTAATACCAAACTGCTGACAAATCCACCTAAGGAGGTTAGAAGTTAATTATTTGTCATATTAATGTTGTCGTTGCTTCATGATGTAATTTACCAATTGTTGTCTGAATCAATCAAGGTTTAAGTTCCCCACTTGAAAAGAATTGCCTTTGCAAAATTGGAAGTGCCCCTCCAGTTTCAAATAACATTATTATTGACCTCTTCACACTGCTTCACTGACAAACAAGCCTCGCAAATGATTTGTCCAGGAACGCCCACTTACCTAACTCAAAAGTTTTGACATCAGAGCGATTAGTGACTCGCTGAAGATAGTTGTCTACCAGAAATATAAACGTTTAGTGAGGGCCATTTGACATATAGAAATAATGCACTGCTTCCAAATCCTGCTCCAGACAACGTAAATAGATCACTAATAAACACCAGATTGCCTACATGATCTTAAGCAATTTTAACAGTGATATAGATGCACACATGCATCTCCGGCCATTCACACTAGCCGGATTCTCAGGTCCTGCTGTGGTGAATGGGGGTTTGGTGGAGCTCCAAATTCTCCATGCTCGGTTGCTACGGAGGCGAGGCATAATGGCCAGATAATTCCAGCCATGATTTCTCACTGCAGACTCAGGGCATTCCTGTCCCTATTAAAAACATTCCTTATTATTAAAAAAAGAGACATGCTGTCAAGATCTTTTTTCATGCATTCATCAGGACTGATGCAAGAATACCAAATTTCAAAGGGACCAATAATTTATGCAGCATGAGGAAAGGGTGTTGATTTGGCAAGCTGACAGATTGGTCAAGGCATTTCCATGGAGAATGCACCAGGAAACTATTGTTCCCTACGATGTTGTTTACTTCAAAAAAGGAGCAACACTGAGCATCTCCTCCTGCCCACAAGGACGATCCCTACATATGAATATATATAACTTTGTGCAAGTGTAAGTGAACCACATTGCTAGCCCAGTATTCATGTAATCAATAGCATATTCAGGAGTCTTCAACAAGTGCTGTCCAATCATGGGATCACACTTAACATTAGAAATGAGTTTGCCCATTAAGAACAGGCGAAGTCACAAACTGTTTGGCACATTTGCTAGTTGCACATAACCATTAATAATAATGATAAGCAAACAGTCAACTTCGCAATGGATGAAACATCATTTGCAGCATCAGTCACATAAATGTGAAGCCTCATATTAGTCGATTTCCACCTCTACTGAAGAGCTGGAGAAGGGGAGTTGATGGCCTCATGGTATTATCACTAGACTATTAATCCAGAACCCAGCTAATGCTCTGGGGACCCGGTTCGAATCCCACCACAACAGATGGTAGAATTTGAATTCAATGAAAAGAAATCTGAAATTAAGAATCCACTGATGATCATGAAACCATTGTCGATTGTTGGAAAAACCCATCTGGTTCACTAATGTCCTTTTGGGAAGGAAATCTGCCATACTCACCTGTTCTCGCCTGTATGTGACTTGAGCCACAGCAATGTGGTTGACTCTCAACTGCCCTCCAAAGGCAACCAGGGATGGGCAATAAATACTGACCAGCCAGCAAAGCCCATGTCCCACAAATGATTTTAAAAAAAGCAACCTCAAACCTATCTAGCTGGAGCCAGATACCATCTTGGATTTGAAGCGGCAACAGGATAGATTTTTCACCTTTCTCATATAATCTGCCCATCATTAATCATTGCTACCCAAAGGAAATGTTCTCACAGGCAATGTTGCATTATTCAGTATGACAAGACATAACACAATGTTTGGGAAGAAACAAAATAAGGGAACTATAAATCCTGCTGGTCATGCACAACTAGAGTCATTGATGGGTATTTAATCTAAATCATTGCCTGAAATTGTCAGAAACCACGGTCGATATTTTTCTGGAGGAGATCTCCAACATCACAATAACGTACACACCTCCTACTAGTTAAGTAAACAGCTGAGAGGCAGCAGACATGTCTGGGTGATACTCAACAAGATGTACTGCAGCAACTCAGTAAGGCTCCTTCAGCAGCACCTTCCAAACCTGTGACCTCTAATAATCAGGACAGTAGATGCATAGAAGCACCATCCCCACCCACGCACCCTCTGACTTGAAACTATATTGTCGCTCCTTCACTGTCACTGGGTCAAAATCCTAGAATTTCCTTCCTGATCTGGGAATGTGCAATGAAACAGGATTAATTAGTGAAGGTAGGAGCAATCATAACATGAATGGGTTTTACATTCAGTTTGAGGGAGGGTTGAAAGGATCTAAGACTTGTGGTTTCAAACTTAAGGGAAATTAGGAAGGCATGAAGACATATCTGGCTAAAGTGAACTGGGAAATTAAGTTAAGGGAGAGGTCAACTGAGATGCAGTGACAGACATTTCAAGGTGATATTTGAAAATACTCAGAAAAGGTAGATTCCAACAAGAAAGAAAGACTCTAAGAGAAGAACACACCATCCATGGCTAACTAAAGAAGTTAAAAGATTGCATGAAGTTGAAAGAAAAAAATGTATAGCTCCTCAAAGATGAGCGGCAAGACAGAAGATTTGGCAGACTACAAAGAACAAGAAAGAATGACTAAAAGATTAATAAGGAGGGAGAAATTAAAGTATAAGAGGAAGGTGACTGGAAATATAAAAACAGAAAGTAAGAGTTCCTACAGGTATTTAAAAAGGAAAGAATAAGTAAAGTGAATGTTGGTACTCTAGAGAGTGAGAATGGAGAATTAATAATGGAAAATAAGGAAAAAGCAGATGAACAGATATTTTGTGACTGACTTTGCTGCAGAGAATACAAACAATATCCCAGAAATAATTATGAATCAGGGTGGGGTGAAAAGGAGGGAGGAGGTTGAAACAATTATAATCAACAAGGGGAATGAAAAATGATTAAAACTAAAAGCTGACATGCCCCCAGGTCCTGGTTTCCCTTGATTCTGGCCCATTGGTTAGAAAATAGCAAATTAACTCTTCTATTCAAGAAAAGAAAACACAAAAGTACAGGCCAGTTAGCTTACCATCTGGCGTAGGGAAATTGCTGGAATTTATTATTTTTTTAATTCTACATGAGACATCGGCATTGCCGGCTGGCCAGCATTTACTGCCTATCCCTAGTTGCCCTTGGAGGGCAGTTGAGAGTCAACCACATTGCTGTGGCTCTGGAGTCACATGTAGGTCAGAACCCCAGGTAAATACAGCAGATTTCTTTCTCTAACGAGGTTTTTCCAACAATCAATAATGGTTTCATGGTTATCAATAGATTTTTAATTTCAGGTATTTTTATTGAATTCAAACTCCACCAAGTTCCACCATGGTGAGATGTGAACCCAAGTCCCCAGAATATTAGCTGTGTTTCTGGATTAACAGTCAAGCGACAATACCTCTAGGCTATCACCTCCAGTGCAATAAAGCAGAATGAACATGGTTTTGCAAAAGGGAAATCAAGATTGACTAACTTGTTGGCATTCTTTGAGGAAATATCAAGCAACGTGGATAAAGTGGGGACCTGTAGATGTTCTGTACTTAAGATTTCCAGAAGGTATTTGACAAGGTGCCAGGTCAAAGCTTACAATGCAAAATAAGAGCTCATGGTGTAGTGGGTAATGTATTAGTATATATAAGACCGCAAAAAACTATAAAAGATTGTGAATGTATCTCAATCCATCATGCAAACCAGCCTCCCATCTATTGATTCTGTCTACACTTCCTGCTGTCAGCAGCCAGTTTTTCCAGCACCCCACGCACCCAGGGCATACTCTATTCCACTTTCTTCCATCAGGAAAAAGAGGTCATGTACCAACTGACTCAAGAACAGCTTCTTCCCTGCTGCTGTCAGACTTTGAATGAACTTACCTGGCATTAAGTTAATCTTTCTCTACACCCTAGCTATGACTGTAACACTACATTGTGCACTCTCTCCTGTCCTTCTCCGTAAATAATATGCAAAAAACAATATTTTTCACTGTATACTATACATGTTGCAATAATAAATCAGATCAGCATTAATAGAGGATTGGTTAGCTAATAGGAAACGGAGAGGGAACTTGACAGGGCGGGAGAGACTAGAACTAGGGGAAACTGTTCAAAATTAAGGTGGAGATGAGAGGATATGTTTTCACTCATAGTGTCATGAATCTATGGAGGTCTCCAGAAAGTGGTGGAGGTAGGATCAATAAATATTTTTAAGGCAGAGGTAGATACATTCTTGACTAACAAGGGAGAGTCAAAGGTTACCCAGAGGCAGAAGGGAGGGTGGAATGTAGAGTGAAGGCCACAATCAGTTCAACCATGATCTTATTGAACGGAAGAGCACACTCGATGGGCCAAATGGTCTACCTCCACTCCTGATTCGTATGTTCATACTTCAGCCCTTAATTAGCAGGCTGAACTTGCTGTGAAGAGTTTAAAGTGCAATTAATGCGTAAACCCAACAAGTTCTGAAAAATAACAGGGAGGCTAAGAGCGAGATGCTGTTTGTGCAGAGTTACATAAACCTACCAGCACATTCTAGAGATGCACAACTATGATGTATCTCCAAATTCCTTCATTTTGCTGACCAGCTTTCACACTGATAATGGTTTGTGTCATTAGCACAGCAGTTTTCTCCAGCAATATCTGGTCTGTTATTTATAGGGACATGTAATAGAAAGAATGAGGAAGTAATGGGGCTGTTTCATTTCCCTCACTGTATGAGAAAAGCATTATTTTTGTGCAACTATACAACATGAGCACTAAATTAAAACATAAAGCATTAATCATATATGTAATTATTTTTAAAGCAATTATTACTGTATTTAAACTACCCTTCCACCAGGAAATATAAACTATCAAAATACATTCTTAGTCATTTTTAAAAAGCGTATAATACTAAATTATTTCTCTAATTTCTACAATCAAAAGAAGAAAAAAGCCCTGCTGTTGCAATTCTGGAATAGACTCATTTAGCATATTGTTTCCCAGTGTGCTACATGCCAAATTACACTTAATACACTTTCATAGAATAGAATCATAAATACAGCACAGAAGGAGGCCATTCAGTCTGCGGTGCTTTAGTAGGTCTTTGAAATTGCCTTGAAGCTGTGCTTAATCCCACATTTCCCAATTTTGTCTGTAACCCTTTAAGTCTTTCATAGAATCATAGAATCCTACAATGCAGAAGGAGGCCATTCGGCCCCCATCAAGTCTGCACCAACCACAATCCCACCCTATCCTCGTAACCTCATGCATTTAGCCTAGCTAGCCTCCCTGACACTAAAGGGTAACTTAGCATGGCCAATCCACCTAAATGCACATCTTTGGGCTGTGGGAGGAAACCCAGTAAGAAGTCTCACAACACCAGGTTAAAGTCCAACAGGTTTATCTGGTAGCAAAAACCACTAGCTTTCGGAGCGCTGCTCCTTCATCAGGTAAGAGGGAGTTCTGTTCACAAACAGGGCATATAAAGACATGAATTCAATTTACAAAATAATGGTTGGAGTGCGAGTCTTTACAGGAATCAAGTCTTAAAAGTACAGACAATGTCAGTGGAGAGAGCATTAAGCACAGGTTAAAGAGATATGTATTGTCTCCAGACAGGATAGTTAGTCAGATTTTGCAAGCCCAGGCAAATCGTTGGGGTTGTAGATAGTGTGTTCTTAAAGGTACAATGTGAGTGTTCTTAAAGGTACAGACAATGTGAGTGCCCAACGCTGGCATCTCCATGTCATGACTGCAGAGGAAACCCATGCAGACATGGGGAGAATCATTCTCAAGTTCCCTTTAAAAATAACGTATATGGAATTAGCTTCTAAGGCCTCTTCAGGCTGAGTGGTCCAAATCCCGATTCAGTAAAATAAACTCTCATCTTCCCTCTCGGTCTTTTGCCAATGACATTAATTCTTGAATATCTGGTTATTAATCCACTCAGTGAAAAGGATATTTTTTCCTCTCTCAAAGTGGTTTGGTGGCACAGTGATTAGCACTGCTGCCTTACATCGCCAGGGGCCCCAGTTCGATTCCCGGCATGGGTCACTGTCTGCATGGAGACTGCACATTCTCTCCGTGTCTGCATGTGTTTCCTCCAGGTGCTCTCCCACAGTCTGAAAGACATACTGGTTAGGTGCATTGTCCATGCTAAATTCTCCCTCAGTGTACCCAAACAGTTGCCAGGAGTGTGACGACTTGGGAATTTTCACAGTAACTTCATTGCAGTGTTAATGTAAGCTTACTTGTGACATTAATAATAAACTTTAACTTTAAACTTTAAAATCTCTGATCAACTAAAACCCTCTATTTCAACCTTCTCTTCAAACCCATCTTTCAACCTTCTCTGATCGAAGAAGAACAGTCCAAACCTTTCCAAATGCTTCCCCTTAACTGAAGTTGCTCATCCCTGATAGCATTCCAGTAAACCTCCTTTGCACCTTCTCAAAGGCCGTTGCAGCCTGCTTGAAGTACCCAGAATGGTCCACAATGCTGCAGGTGAGATCTAACCAGTGAGTTATAAAGCTCAAACCCAATCTCGTTGTTTTTAATTAATGATTCCTCCATTTATAAACCCAGTTAACCCAAATGCTTCTTTTCACACCTGGTCAGCTTTCTTGACTACCTTTAAAGATTTACACATGTGGGCACACAGGTCTCTCTGTTCATCAACAATTTCATAACCATGTCATTCACAAAATACTGTCTGTCCATCATTGAAGTTTTAAAGTACATTCATTCTTCTCCACACTGAATGCCCATTCCATGCCTATTTTTGTCCCTGTCATCCCAAAGCCTGTAACTAACACATGAATTAGGAGCAGGACTAGCCCACTCAGCCCTTTGAACCTGCTCTGCATTATCTAATACACCATCAAGTTCTGCAGCATTTGCAATCATGATCATTAAGAACATAAGAACATAAGAAATAGGAGCAGGAGCAGGCCATCCAGCCCTTCGAGCCTGCCCCGCCATTCAATAAGATCATGGCTGATCTGTCGCTGCTCAGTTCCACTTTCCCGCCCTCTCCCCATAACCCTTAATACCCTCTCCTATCAAAAACCCATCAACCCGCGTCTTAAAAATATTTAGCGAGGCAGCCTCCACCACTTCAACGGGCAGAGAATTCCAGAGATTCACCACCCTTTGAGTGAAGAAGTTCTTCCTCAACTCCGTTCTAAACCGCCCCCCTTTTATCTTGAGGCTGTGCCCCCTAGTCCTATTGTCTTTTTTGAGCGGGAAGAGTCTTTCCACCTCTATCCTATCCATCCCATTCATCATTTTATACGTCTCAATGAGATCTCCTCTCATTCTTCTAAACTCTAACGAGTACAAGCCCAGTTTATTCAGCCTCTCCTCATAGCTCAACCCCCTCAACTCCGGTATCAGCCTAGTAAACCTCCTCTGCACTCCCTCCAAGGCCAAAATATCTTTGCGCAGGTGCGGCGCCCAAAAATGCACACAGTACTCCAGTTGCGGCCTCACCAATGCCCTATACAGCTGCAGCAAGACCTCCCTACTTTTATATTCAATCCCCTTCGCTATGAAGGCCAGCATCCCATTCGCCTTCTTGACCACCTGCTGCACCTGCAAGCTGGGTTTTTGCAACTCATGCACAAGGACCCCGAGGTCCCTCTGCACCGTCGCCTGCTGCAGTTTTTCGCCTCGTAAGTAATAGTCCTTCCTACCATTTTTCCTACCAAAGTGGACCACCTCACACTTGCCAACATTAAATTCCATTTGCCATTTCCTGGCCCATTCGCCCAGCCTATCTAGATCCTTCTGCAGACTCTCCACACCCTCCGCACAATTTGCTGTTCCCCCAATCTTGGTGTCATCAGCAAATTTCGACACTCTACACTCGGTTCCCTCCTCCAGATCATCTATATAAATGGTAAAAAGCTGAGGCCCCAGCACCGACCCCTGGGGCACTCCACTAGTCACCATCCGCCAATCCGAATAGCACCCGTTGACCCCCACTCTCTGCCTCCTATTTGACAACCAATCCTCTATCCACGCTAACACCCTACCCCCAACTCCATGTCCCTCGACCTTCTGCAATAACCTCTTGTGAGGCACTTTGTCAAACGCTTTCTGAAAATCTAGAAAGACCACATCCACCGGCTCTCCTCTATCCACCGCCCTAGACACATCCTCATAGAACTCTAGTAAATTTGTCAGACACGACTTCCCTTTAATGAAACCGTGCTGCGTCTGCTCTATCAAGCAATTCCCTTCAAGATGCCTCGCAATTTCCTCCTTAATGACAGATTCTAACATTTTACCTACCACAGATGTTAAACTAACCGGCCTATAATTCCCCGCCTTTTGCCTGGTACCCTTCTTAAACAACGGCGTAACATTAGCCGTTTTCCAATCATCCAGCACTTCCCCGGAATCCAGCGACGTTTGGAAAATAACCACCAAGGCATCCACTATCACCTCCGCCATTTCTTTCAGAACCCTCGGATGCATTCCATCCGGTCCTGGGGACTTGTCCACAATCAGCCCCTCCAGTCTGTCGAGCACCGCCTTTCTAGTAACAGTAATGTCATTAAGACCCTCCAGTCCTACCACCTTTCTATCGCTAACACCCGGCAAATTATTCACGTCCTCCTCCGTGAAGACAGAAACAAAAAGTTATTCAATACCTTAGCCATATCCCCATCCCCTACCTATCATTCTGCTCCCCATAGTCTACATTGGTTTTAAAAACTGAAAAGAGTAATGAACCCAAAACTGATCTTTCGGGAGCACAAGTGTCAACTACCTCCCAGCTTGAAAAACATGCACCCGCATTTGCCATTAATGATTTGCTGGCTTTCATTAGTTAACCTATCTCTTTTCAACTGAAAGTTTGTTTTGTGTAATATTGGTTTCCAGCAACATCGCCACTATTAATTAGGCTGTCTGGTCTGTAATTTTCTCTCTCTCCTTTTTTGATTGGTTATAGAACGATAACAACTCTCCAGTTGTTTATCATTACTCCCATATCCAATAAGGAGTGGAATGTGTAACCAATGCCTCTGCTATTTCTATCTTTCCTTTTCGCACCAACCTGGGATGCACTCCATCTGGGCCAGGTGACTTACCAACGTTCAGTAACAATGTTTTTGTTACATCTACTGCTACCCTGCCAATAATGTCTCTTTCCTCTTTCAATGCAACTTTCACCTCATCCGTTTCAATAAGAAGGACAGACTTGCATTTACATAGTGCCTTTCACAACGTTAGGACTTCATAAATCACTTTACAGACAGCCAACAAAGTACGTCTAAATTGTAGTCTTTTTTTGGTAGTGAAATAGCATGTACATAGAACATAGAACACTACAGCACAAACAGGCTCTTCGGCCCACAAGTTGTGCTGATCACATCCATACCTACCAGGCCTATCTATAACTCTCAATCCCATTAAATCCCATGTACTCATCCAGAAGTCTCTTAAAATACCCCAGCGAGTTCACCTCCACCACCACTGACGGCAGCCGATTCCACTCACTCACCACCCTCTGAGTGAAAAACTTACCCCTGACATCTCCTCTGTACCTGCTCCCCAGCACCTTAAACCTGTGTCCTCTCATAGCGCCCATTTCAGCCCCGGGAAATAGCCTCCGAGAATCCATCCTATCTATACCTCTGAACATCAAACCTCTATCAGGTCGCCTCTCAACCTTCGTCTCTCCAGGGAGAAAAGACCTAGCTCCCTCAACCTATCCTCATAAAGCATGCCTCCCAATCCAGGCAACATCCTTGTAAATCTCCTCTGCACCTTCTCAATAGCTTCCACATCCTTCTTGTAGTGAAGCGACCAGAACTGCGCACAGTACACAGTACTCCAAGTACTATGTGATATGTTTCCCTTTTCCTTTCTTATCATGTTAATAGATTAGGAAAGTTAATAGACCATAAAATATTTGGCAACTAAATTCATTTATTAATGTTCCAGAACATTCAACCTAAAACATTGCACAGAATAGTGTTCCTTAGCCTTCCAAATTCTTTTTAAGAATTATTCTGCACGCCTTATTCAACCAGATAACTCCTGGAAGGGGGTGGTGGTGGGTGGGTGGTGGGGGGCAGGCAAAAGTTCTTCTGCACTGAATGAAACTTTGTACCTTTTTGTACCATTTCCTTTCATTATGGGAGGCTGTGGCGGGGGAGGTGGTCAGTTAGTTGAAAAGTTGGTTAATGATGCAGAGCGAAAGCAGAGGTTCAACTTCCATAATGGCTGAGAGCATGCAGGGGTATTCTCAACTTTGCCGCCCGCCTGTGATGTGGAAGTCCTCAGTTAATCCTCGATCGCTGGCCAGCCCGGACCTCCACAATGCTGCTCCTCCACCCCCACCCCCACAGCCCAATCATAGCCTCCCCGTCCATTTGTGGGCCAGCCCCATACGCCTTCCTGTCCCAGACCACCCAAACTCCAGCCCCAATTCACCACTCTTCACTTCAGCGGCATTGTCCCTCTAGTTCCCCGAACGTCGGGAGCTAGTCTGAACCCTGCTGGAGTAAACCACTCCTGACGGGGTGGGAGATGCTTGCGGGCCCGGAGAATTCAGTCTCAGGCCCGCTAATCAAGTTACAAGTTTATTTGTTAGTCACAAGTAAGACTTACATTAACAATGCAATGAAGTTACTGTGAAATTCCCCTAGTCGCCACAGTCCAGTGCCTGTTTGGTTGAATGTACTTAAACAGCATGTCTTTCAGAATGTGGAAGGAAACCAGATCACCTGGAGAAAACCCACACAGACTTGGGGAGAATGTGCAAACCTCGCACAGACAGTGACCTGAACCGTGAATCGAACCTAGGTTCCTGGCACTGTGAAGCAGCAGTGCTAACCACTGTGCTGCTGTGTCGCCTTTTTTAATCATATTTAAATTAAATTAAAAATAGATCTGAATCACTTACCTGGTGCTTCTGCCGGTTTCCAGCGCGGCTCAGATGGCGCCAGCTATCCGGCACTGGGATATGTGCACCCGGCGGGAGCACATGCGCGAATCCCATGAACTGGCTGACACGCGATTCTCTCAGCTCGCCGCGCTAATCGTCCCCCCTAGATCCTGTTACATTACATCATTGCATTCTGTCTTTGGTCTTTTTGAGCCTTTGTTGTACATGCCTTTGATGTCTTATCTCTTACGATAAAAAGAAACCTATTGCCTTATTTGTACAGCAGTAATTTATTTATTTTACACTCCCCCTGCTGTGGTAAAAAGCCTGCTCTTAACCTAACAACCCTTTTAGCTCCATATTATGGATCATTAATACCAAATAGCTAATTTAGTTAATAATCTATACGTGCCTACTCTTGCAGAATAATGGCTTTGGCCCTGAAATTCACCCTTACCAATGTTATTAGCATCATTATGTTCAAAAGCTGGGATTTACAAGCGCTGTTTATTCCACTTCTGTCGGCATTAGCTGTGCTACCTTTGTTCTGCAGTAGAATTAAATTAAAACATATCTATATTCTTCCCATTACCACCAAAAGCGAGCCCAACACAGCGACAAATGCACTTTTCTTGACAGCAGGCATATTTCAAAGGAAGGGAGTCTACAATTCTACTACTGGGCACCGTCACAGTCCAAAGGGATGTGGTACAAAAATTTCTCATGGTCACCAGTACTCTGTCAACAACACCCACACTAAGCCCCAAGTCTGGAATTCCCTCCCTAAGCCTCACAGTGTCTCCATCCCTTGTAAACAGTCCATAAAACCTGACTCTTAGACCAAGTTTTTGACCATCTGTCCTCGCATCCCCTTATGTGGCTCGCTGTCAAAATCTGTTTGACAACTCTGGTAATCGTCTCTTTAAGGGTCACATAACCGTGGAAACTAATCAAGGGCCAGATTGGAGGTTCACCCGGTAAGCAGGGGGTTTCTAACCCAGAACCATCTGGGGAGCTGGCTGAAGCCATAGGACTGCTGCCTCTGCATAGCCTTATAAATAAATAAGCATGTTGTTGTTTTTCCCTTAACTGGTAAACAAGAATTAAGTTTGAAGTTGATTTATTAGTGTTACAAATAGGCTTACACTAACACTGCAATGAAGTTACTGTGAAAATCCCCTAGCTGCTACACTGCAGCGCCTGTTCGGGTAGACTGAGGGAAAATTTAGCACGGCCAATGCACCTAAACAGCACGTCTTTCAGACTGGGCGAAGAAACCAGAGCATCCAGAGAAAACCCAAGCAGACACAGGGAGAACGTGCTGACGCCGTACAGAGAGTGACCCAAGCCGGAATCAAACCCGGGTTCCTGGCATTGCGAGGCAGCAGTGCTAACCACTGTGCCACCATGCCATCCAAGAAGTCAAGAATTATTCCAATAATGCCCCTGCGAAGCATCTTGGGATGTTTTGTGCTACAGTATTATGTAAATACAAGTAGCTAAAATTTATTGGAAGTTATGGAACTAATATTATGTTATGGGGCACAAGAAATAGGAGCACCTGGAGGAAACCCACGTAGACACGAGAAGAATAATGTGCACACTCCAAACAGACAGTGACCGGAAGACAGAATTGAACCCGGGTCCCTTGCGTTGTGAGGCAGCAGTGTTAATGCAGTGTTAATGTAGACGATGCAGCACTTGGACCTGCTCCATTACTGAATACAATCATAGCTGAACATCTGCCTCAAGTCCACTTTTCCCGACTATCCCTATATCCCTTTATTCTCTTGTATCCAAAAATCCATTGATCTAAATCCTGATTATATTTCTTCCACAGGTTTCTGGAGTAGATGAGTCCAAAGATTCAACACCTTTCCAATGAAGAAATTTCTCCACATCTCATATGGAAAGGTGATGGTATAGTGATGATGTCACTGGACAAATCATAGAATCCCTACAGTGCAGAAGGACGCCATTCAGCCCATCGAGTCTGCACCAACCACAATTCCATCCAGGCCCTACTCCCGTAACCCTTCATATTCACCATGCTAGTCCCCTGACAGCACAGTCAATTTAGCATGGCCAATCAACCTAACCTACACATCTTTGGACTGTGGGAGGAAACCGGAGCACCTGGAGGAAACCCACACAGACACGAGGGGAATAATGTGCAAACTACACACAGACAGTGACCTGAAGCCAGAATTGAACCCGGGTCTCTTGGGTTGTGAGGCAGCAGTGCTAACCACCGTGCCACCATACTCTGGAGGGGGTCACCACATCAAATCCCACAGCCATGATGGAGACAAGGTTGCAGAATGAATAATAAAGGCAGGGATAAAGGCAGTAGAGAGAAAAGATTTTTGCTTGGAAAATCAAGATGTAGAATTAGTTTGAGTGGAGCTAAGAAATACAGGCTAGTATTTTACAACCCACTCAGGCGAGGCCAATGGAGAATTCCGTTCTGTGAGACTGGCCCACCCCGATTCCGGCCATAAGATCAAACCTTCTAATTTATTTCTCTGCTACTAATTAATCTATTTTATTGTGAATGTTTCATGCATTATTCTATAATGCCTTTAGCTCCATCTTTTTTCCTACTTTTCCTCCTGATGTCACTATGAAACTGAAAGCTTGTGGGAAGGAGAGAATGTATATTAATGCATATTAAGATTTGTGTTTTCACAATCGTCTATATTTTTTTCGTCGCTGTTCTCCGAGATGGAACCATGTAACTCATGAATGTGAGATCAAAATGCTTCGCTGGAGTTTAGAGGTACTTGGTTTCAAAGCAGGATTTTCACACAGCTACATCATGTTCCCTAAATAATCACAGAATCCTTACAGTGCAGAAGGATGCTATTCGACCCATCAGGCCTAGCCCAACAACAATCCCACCCAGGTCCTATCCCCGGAACCCAACGTATTTACCCTGCTAAACCCCCTGACATGAAGGGATCTTTTACCTGGGAGGGCAGACACAGACTTAGTTTAATGACTTCTTTGAAAAGTGCCCCTCCAACAGTGTGGCACTGATACTCCACATCATGACTACACTGGAGTGCCAGCCTCCGGGCAAGATTTCCCATGGCCCTTGTGGCATGTTTTGCGGCAGCAGAGGTAGCCTGCCATGGGCTATTGGTCCCACCATTGTAAATGGGTTTCCTGTTGTATGCACACTGCCCTCACCAAAACCAAATCCACAATTGGGGTTCTCCATTGGCAGAACTGGAAGGTTCCGCTGGCAGGAACAGCCAGATAATTCCAACTTTGCACTGAAAATCTCCGTCCTCTTTGCGGCTGGGATTATTTGATGGGGAAGCGATGGCCTAGTGGTATTATCGCTAGACTATTAATTCGGAAACTCAACAAATGTTCTGGAGACCCAGATTCGAATCCAGCTAGAGCAGATGGTAGAATCTGAATTCAATAAAACAAAATCCGGATTTAAGATTCTACTGTTCACTGTGAAAACGCTGTTGATTTTTGGAAAACCCCATCTGGTTCACTAATATCCTTTCAAAAAGGAAATAGAACATAGAGCACTACAGCACAAACAGGCTCTTTGGCCCACAAGTTGCGCCGATCACATCCATGCCTACCAGGCCCATCTATAACTCTCAATCCCATTAAATCCCATGTACTCATCGAGAAGTCTCTTAAAAGACCCCAGCGAGTTCGCCTCTATGACCACCAACGGCAGCCAATTCCACTCACTCACCACCCTCTGAGTGAAAAACTAACCCCTGAAATCTGCTGTCTTTATCTGGTCTGGCCTACATGTGACTCCAGAGTCACAGCAATGTGGTTGGCTCTCAACTGCCCTCCAAGGGCAACTAGGGATGGGCAATAAATGCTGGCCAGCCAGCGATGCCCATGCTCCACAAACAAATTTTTGAAGAAGTGAATAGTGTTTTGGCTAGAGCATCAAATTCTCCATTCTCATTTGCAGCGGTGGGGGGGGTTACAGATGAAATCGGAGAATCCCATCCTAGATCTCTGCACTCAGATTCTGCAGTGGGATTGAAGCTGAAAGCTTGTGACTCAGAGGGGAGGGTGCTACTGACTGAAACAAGGCTGACATCTACTTACAGGATGTTCATGGTTGGCTGGAGCACCACACATAGAATCTTACAATTATGCAGTACACAGGACAGCCACCTGGCCCTTCAGACCTATTCTGACTCTTGGAGAGTTCTGTGAGGAGGCACCTATGTACATTTAAGGAAATTAATCTCTCCACCATGGTTTCCCTTTCCCAGCAGAGCTAAATGTTCAAATGTATTGTATTTGTTGTACTTTTGCACTTCAAATCATAGAATCCCTACAGTGCAGAAGTATGTCATTTGGCCCATCGAGTCTGCACCAATCACAATCCCACCCAGGTCCAATTCTTGCAAAGCCACATATTTACTGTGCTAATCCCCCTGACACTAGGGTCAATTTAGCATGGCCAATCAACCTAACCCGCCCATCTTTGGACTGTGGAAAGAAACCGGAGCACCCGGAGAAAACCCACGCCGACATGGGGAGAATGTGCAAACTCCACACGGTGATCCGAAACTGGAATCAAACTTGTTTGATTTTGTTTGTCATTTATCCCTGCGACTGTGGGCAGGGAAAGACAGCGGCATGGACAAATTGGCAAAGTATGGGGAATCAAGAGGTGCAGCCCACAATCAACAGTGCAGGTGACAGCATGAGGGTTCAGGCAGTTAGGCAGAAACAGCAGCAGGAAAGCTCCATAAGCAGTGCGCCTAACCCCTGACCCATAGTCTGAAGCCCATCTACTTCCTCACTGACCACTTCCACATGCTGGCACACTGTGCTGCCCCAATGTTACCAATCAAATCAAAGGAATGAGTAATCATAGCCATGGCTTCACAATCTCCATTAAAAATGTATTTTATTTGCTTTCAGGATGTGCTTGACACTGAAAGGACAAGATTAAGGCCCCTCTCTATTTACCCCGACAGCAATTAAAGGCAAGGAAAGCAGCATAGGATTGGTCAAGCATTTGGCAGACTGGGTATAAATTGAAGGTTCCCTTCCCTAAAGGGCGGCACAGCGGCACAGTGGTTAGTACTGCTGCTTCACAGCGCCAGGGACCCAGGTTCAATTCCCAGCTTGGGTCACAGTCTATGTGGAGTCTGCACATTTTCCCCGCGCCTGCGTGAATGAAACATCTCAAGACGCTTTCCTCCGGGTGCTCCAGTTTCCTCCCACTGTCCAAACATGTGCAGGTTAGGTGAATTGGCCATGCTAAATTGCCCCTTAGTGTCAGGGGGACTAGCTAGGGTAAATGCATGGGGTTGTGGGGCTGGGGCCTGGGTGGGATTGTAGTCGGTGCAGACTTGATGGGCCGAATGCCCTCCTTCTGCACTGTGGGGATTCTATGAAAAGGTGAACTTGTTGGTATTTTGTTTCAATCTGATGCAGCATCACTATCAAGCACTTCTAAAATCACCTCACTTTTACAGTCTTCTGTACATCTAATTTCCCGATCTATGCCAAATCGCAAAAACTTTAATATTGCCCCCGACTTTCTGCAGCTCCAAACTTTTCCCATAGTCCTGCGTACGCAAAGCATAAAGAATTCAGTGAGTTCTCTTTTATTCGGAGATCAGTGGCACACTGGGAGGCTATCCTGAATTATGCATTCTAATTCTAACATGGGTTCCCTTGATGGTGACTTTGATCCAAACACTTCCAGCAACTTCAGAGAATCTGCAAACAGGAGTGACAGATGCATCAATCCCCTGTAGAGATGAAACGCCAGGCAAATCGGAGCCTATAAATATTTAGAGCCATTCTCTTTAGGGAAATGAACTTGACATAATGAGACAGCTCTTATGTTGGTAGCAATCATATACAATTTGGGTTCATCAAAAATCCTTTAAATAAATTAGTGTACCTTTTATGCCCTTCCGTGCTAAGATATACATTTAAAGGGGAGAATCCTTACTCAGGTGGAAACCTTCAGATGGGTCTGTTAAATACTTGTGTTTGTATAGTGCTCTTAAGGTAATGAAACATCTCAAGGCGCTTTGCGGCATTACAAAACAAAATTTGACATTGAAGCATACAAGGTGACGTTAGTGCAGTGGACCAAAAGCAGATCAATGAGGTAGCTTTCAAGATGCATCATGAAGGAGGAGAGCAAAGTAGTAATGTTGTTACGGTCCCCGTGGAGGACCCATAAACCAAAATAACCAAATTTACCAAATGACCCCGAAAGAAAATGTTACCAACAAGACATCACATTTGCTCCAACATCAATCACAACCAATGCAAATTAAACCTGAATTGGCAGGCAAATGATACTTCAAATAAAAAGGTCAATTTCACTTTAAATAGTCAACACAATAAAGGTTGGCCTTACGCAACCACAAGCAGGTGGCACAGTGGTTAGCACTGCTGCCTCACAGTGCCAGGGATCCCTGGTTCAATTCTGGCCTTGGGTGACTGTGTGGATTTTGCACATTCTCCCGGTGGCTGCATGGGTTTCCTCCGGGTGCTTTGGTTTCCTCCCACAGTCTAAAAGATTTGTAGATTAGGTGGACTGGCCATGGTAAATTGTCCCTTAGATGTCCCAAGATGTGTAGGTTAGGGGGATTAGCAGGGTAAATGTATGAGGTAACAGGGATAAGTTGGGGGTGGGAATGGGTAAGATGTTCTTTCGGAGAGTTGCTGCAGACTCGATGGGCTGAATGGCTTCTTTCTGCACTATAGGGATTCTATGATTTACACTACTGCCCACAGGCATGTGGCACCATGTCGCTACACCATTCGATAAAATGCTGTTCTTTATTCACTCAGGAGTCCTATCTAATAACAACATGCATCTAGAGTTTCACGAGTATGATTATCATCACCAAGGCACAAATCTTTTCCTCTGCTTACAACAGTCCTTACTGTGCAGCTTTCCAGTCCTTACTGTGCAGCTTTCCAGAGTTCATTTTCAACCAAGCGAGCCATAACATCCGGTTCACTATTCGGTCACTTCAGGGAAAACACCCAGCTCATGTGCTGCTCCCAAGTTATTTACAAGGCTTTCCAGAGTTTAGACCTTCTTAGCCAGCTCTCATAGTGCCTCCTGCCTCATTTCCTACCAAACAAAAGCAAACTAACCTCTTGCTAGCGTCATGGCCATATTAGCATTACGACATTGTGATTCTTTAAAGAAGTTGTATTTTTAAAAGCTACTGAAGACCGAAGACTAACAGATGTTTTTTGTGGGTTACAAGACATTATCTTGTCTCCAGAGAGTACAAGAAAACCCACTTTCTGATATTGAGTCAATGTTTGTCAGACCAGGAGATAAATGAAATCCCACTTTCATTGTAAAAATGCGAATTTGCCTTTCCAAGCAGAAAACGCCACTGAAACCACAGTGGAAGGAGATCCAGCTGCCTCTGGGATTTTCTATTGATTCATTCATGGGGCACAGACGCTGCTGGCTAGCCAGCATTTATTGCCCATCCCTACTTGCCCTTGAGAAGGTGGTGATCAGCTGCCTTCTTGAATTACCGCAGTTCATATGCTGTGGGTTGACCCACAGTGCCGTTTGGGAGGGTATTCCAGGAATTGATGCAAAGACTGTGAAGGAACGGCGATATATTTCCAAATTAGGGTGGTGAGTGGCTTGGAGGGGAACTTGCAGGTGGTGGTGTTCTCATGTATCTGCTGCCCTTGTCCTTCTAGATGCACGCGGTCACAGGTTTGGAAGATGCTATCTAAGGAATTGCTGCAGTGCAACTTGTAGATAATACGGGCTGCTGCTAGTGAGCGTCAGTGGCAGAGGTATTACAACAATACCTTACTTGGACAATGATGCAAAACCTCATATGAAATCACATAGCACAGCAGCCCTCGTTGGTCCTGGATAACAGGTATTCACAGCAGTTCAAACTGAATGAGTCATCGGGCTTTTGCTTAACCTTCAGGGCAAATGAGCGAAATAAAGTAACTTCCTTCACTTTCAGTATACAAAAACTTGCTGCTGAGTTACTTAAATTAACTCAATCACTCCAAAGGTACATAAACATACACACCCACATACAAATATAGTTGTTCACAGGCAACAAAAGGTAATGCCTTGAAATTGTCAGTGACACTGGCTAAGTGAGATTCGCTTCTTCTCACAATAATTTGGTTTGCTCCTCATTCTGTCTGTCTTTTTTATCTTTGTTTCCATATCTGTGCGCTGATCGCCAGTTCCTGCCAGTTCCCCTATCCCCTTTGCAGCAGTACCTTGTTTTTCTGACTTGTGTGCATTTGGCCACGTGGCTTTTACACCTTAACTTCCTTCCCGTTGGTACTACAACCCAGTCAAGGGTCACATGGACCAGTATTTCTCAATCTTCAAGGAGATCCCTATTGATGCCTCCACAAGTGATGCAAACTCTTAAAAAATCCCTTTCAAACATTCTTAAGAACAATTACAGATTCCCTTAACACTGTAAAGAAGGCAGCATTTTTTGACGCCTCAACCACTGCATTACCTGCACATGAGCACATGCAGTGTCATCATCTGAAACACCACTTGCAGTGACGTATCAGGTAGCTGATATTAAAGATGGACCTGCTCAATTGAAAAACCAATAAACTCTGCACTGGCCAATTCCATTGGACATGCACTGCGTATTATATTTGGAAAGTCAGTTGAGAAAATGCAACCATCTCAATGGCCATTTCTCCTGGCTCCCTCAAGGCTGGGTTTGCTGCTTCTCCCTCTCCTGGCGGGACTCACCACTTTCCCTCCATTCCCTCCCATCAGATTTGCAGCTTCGCCCCTGTTCTCTCCTGGTTGGACTCGCTGTTTTTCCTCCACACTCTCCTGACCCTTGCTCTCTCCTGAACAGACTCGCTGCTTTTCATTCCAGCCAGACTTGCTGCTTCTCTCCCGCCCTCTCCTAACTGGACCTGTGCAATGACATCAATAGGAACCATGTGTGCATATGCGAATTGATCCTGGAATTTGCAAATGCATTCTTACAGCACCATTCACGGAGTTCACGCATGTACAGAGCAATCCCACTTGGATGCATTAACAAGACACACTCTGTTTAAAGGAAATGATAAATTTTGCTAACTGTATTTCCCCTGGGTCAGAGGTCCTTACAAAGCAGAGGGGTTTTGGGAGAGAATTCCAGAGTTTAGGACCTTGGCAGCTGAAAACATGGCCAACAATGGTGGAATGATTAAAACCAGGGTCATTCTAGAGGTCAGAATTAAGGGGCGCAAATATCATCGAGGGTTGTTGGGGCGGGGGGGCGGGCGGTGAGCAGAGGAGATTGCACAGATAGGAAAGGGCAAGGATATTGTGGGATTTGGAACCAAACTGAGAAATTTAAAATGGAGACACTGCTTACACAGGAGCTAATTTAGGTCAGCGAGACAAGAGTGAAGGGTGAACAGGATCTGGTGTAAGTTGGGACTCTGGCAAAGTTGTTGTGGATGATCTTAAGTTTACAGAGGGTGGGAAGCTGACCAGGAATACATTAGTCACTAGTCATGTGTGGAGGTAACAAAGACATAGGTAAGATTTGCTAGTGATTCGCAAAAGAAGTCTGAGTTTTCTGGGGATTACTTAGTTATCTTCTGGAGTCAGGTTTGCTTCCTCAAACTGGCTGGATGTTTCTCTCTCGACCAAGATTCAACATTTTTAGAGATTGGAAGGAGTTTTAAACCATCTAATGAATAGGACCACATTTCTGAGCTTTTCTTTAATGAACATACCTAATGAACTGGCCCCAATAGTTTTCTGTGGTGGAGAATCCCACAGGTTCGCAACTGAGTGAAAAAATTCTTCCTCATCTCAGTCCTGAATGGCTTATCCCTTATTCTTAGACTGTGACCCCTGGTTCTGGACTTCCCCAATATCGGGAACATTCTTCCCAGATCTAGTCTGTCCAGTCCCATCAGGATTTTATATGTTTCTATGACATCCTCTCTCATTCTTTTAAATTCCAGTGAGTCGATCCAGTCCCTCTTCATATGTCAGTCTTCCTTCAACAATTGTTGCGTCTGGAAACGGTAAATCCCAGCTTCTGTAAGGGACTGCTACCAGCTGCTTCTGCTTCAGAACAGTGTCAGTCAGCAAGCAGCACTGAGCTTGACAAAAGTCTTGCAAAGACTCGTGTTTGATTGACATGCTAGACATTATACTTTGTGAAGAGGGACTGTGGCCAGACTCAAGTGTTTGCTTACAACTTGATATTTACACTTTGTACAAGGTGGGTTACTGCGTAGGCACATCCCTTGGGTGCTGCCTGTCTGCTATAAAGAGTCTCGAGCACACAACCATAAAATGTAGCAGCAAACGTAGGCCATTTGGCCCATCGATTCTGCTCCACCATTCAGTGAGATCATGACTATGATAATACTCAACTCCACTTTCCCTCCTTATCCCTATAATCCTCAATTCTCTTACTGATTAAAAATCTATCTGTCTCAACCTTGAAGATACTTAATGACTCAGCCTTTACAGCCCTCTGCGGTAAAGAATTCCACAGATTCACTACCTTCTGAGAGAAGAAATTCTTCCTCATCTCTGTCTTAAATTGATGACTCCCTTACTCTTGAGATTTCGCCCTCTGGTCCTAGACTCCCCTACAAGGGAAAACAGCCTCTCAGCAGATAACTTGCCAAGGCCCCTGAGAGGCCTACATGTCTCAATAATGGTTGCTGAAGGCACAGATACATCATAAGAACATAAGAACATAAGAAATAGGAGCAGGAGTAGGCCATCTGGCCCTTCGAGCCTGCCCCGCCATTCAATAAGATCATGGCTGATCTGTCGTGGCTCAGTTCCACTTTCCCGCCCTCTCCCCATAACCCTTAATCCCCTCTCTTATCAAAAACCCATCAACCCGCTTCTTAAAAATATTTAGCGAGGCAGCCTCCACCACTTCAACGGGCAGAGAATTCCAGAGATTCACCACCCTTTGAGTGAAGAAGTTCCTCCTCAACTCCGTTCTGAACTGCCCCCCCTTTATCTTGAGGCTGTGCCCCCTAGTCCTACTGTCTTTTTTGAGCGGGAAGAGTCTTTCCACCTCTATCCTATCCATCCCATTCATCATCTTATACGTCTCAATGAGATCTCCCCTCATTCTTCTAAACTCTAACGAGTACAAGCCTAGTTTATTCAGCCTCTCCTCATAGCTCAACCCCCTCAACTCCGGTATCAGCCTAGTAAACCTCCTCTGCATCATGGCCTACATTATGTCTTAATATATCTATTCTATTAGCCTATGACACTTCAAGTTTTGCAAATACATATAACTGAACACATGTATAGAGCTCCCCTCAGGACACGAGTGAAACTGTAAGGTTAGTGGGTAGTATGGATGAGCAAATGCTGAAATCAAAGGAACACCACGCTTCTCCCATACAAAATAAGACAAGCACTCACAAACAAACCAAATAAAACCCTTACAGAAACACAGAAACATGGAAAATAGAAGCAGGGATAGGCCATTCAGCCCTTCGAGCCTGCACCACCATTCAATATGATCATGGCTGATCATGCAATTTTAGTTTCTCACTCCCACTTTCTCTCCATATCCCTTAATCCCTTTAGCCACAAGAGCTACATCCAGTTTCCTCTTTAACATATCTAAAGAACTGGCTCCAATTGCTTTCTGCAGTAGAGAATTCCACAGGCTCACAACTCTCTGAGTGAAGACATTCTTCCTCATCTCAGTTCTGATTGGTTACCCCTTATTCCGAGATTGCGACCCCTAGCTCTGCACTTCCCCAACATTGGGAACATTCTTCCCGCATCTAGCCTGTCCAGTCCCATCAGGATTTTATATAATTTATATAATTTAACATAATATAATCTTATTTAATATGATGCAAATACTGGAATTAGCCTACAAGAAAGATACACTAGATCCAGCCTTCACACATACTGCTGCACAATAATCTTAGTTTAGACATCGCTCACTGAACACAGCCCAGCATTATCAACACCTGATACCAAAGCAATGAGATGGCGTGACCATCACACACCAGGACAGTTTTGACAGAAGGCAGGTTTTCAAGTAAGATCAAGAACTGCCCTTGATGTTTTCACAAACTGAGCTTCCATCAAATCTGATGCACTTGCTCCTCTGCTCCAAGACAGATCAGAACCCAGATCCAAAACAGCAAATTGTGTACAGAATTTACCACCATTCTGTCAAAGATAGCCACAGGAGACGTGTGGGGTTAACCAGTGTGGAGATCTAGCTGCTGTCAAGTCTTATTGAGAATTTGACATGCTCAAAAGAAAAAAAACTACTGAAACTGATACCAGCAGCAGTAGATCGTTCACAATTTAGAAACAAGAGGAACACTGACTTTGTCTACACTTCCCGCTGCCTCGAAAAAGCAGTCTGCAGAATCATGGACTCCACACACCCCGGACATTCTCTTGTCCAAATTCGTCCGTTGGGAAAAAGATACAAAAATCTGCGGTAACGTACCAACCAACTCAAGAACAGCTTCTTCCCTGCGGCCATCAGACTTTTGAATGGACCTACCTTGCACTAAGTTGATCTTTCTCAATGCCCTAGCTATGACTGTAACACTACATTCTGCAGTCTCTCATTTCCTTCTCTGTGAACGGTATGCTTTGTCTAAATAGTGCACAGGAAACAATACTTTTCACTGTATGTTAATACATGTGACGATAATAAATCAAATCAAACAGGAGTAGGCCATTCAGCCCATCAAGCCTTCATCATTCTGTACAATCATGGCTGATTTGACACTTCAATGCCTCTTACACCCACTGTCCCCATAAACTCAGAAGTTTTAAATTCTATGCCAAGATGATGTTAGTTGTTGAAAATATGTGTAATTTTCAATAGAATTAGGAGTTAGATAATATCACAGCTTCTCAGGGGGCAGGAGGGAAGGTCAGCATGGCATTTCTTCTGCTCATTAAGAAGTAGTTCTTAATTTTTGTCTAGGGGACACAGTTTAAATATAGGAGGTCACCCAATTAAGACAGTGATGAGGGAAATGTTTTACTCTCAGTGAGTAGTTACTCTATTGAAATCCCTTCCCCAGAGAGCAGTGGAGGCTGGATCATTGGACGTTTTTAAGGCTGACTTAGACAGACAAGAGATTCAAAGAGTATAGTAGGTAGACAGTAAAGTAGAAACCTCAGCCATAATCTTACCAAATTCCAAAGTCCAAAGATGTGCAGGTTAGATGGATTGGCCATGCTAAATTGATCCTGCTGTCAGGAGATTAGCAGAGTGGATATGTGGGGTTATGGAGATAGGGCCTGGATGGGATTGTGATTGGTGCAGACTCGATGGGCCTAATGGCCTCTTTCTGCTCTGTAGGGATTCTATGATTCGAATGGCAGAGCAGGCTCGAGGGGCTGAATGGCCTGCTCTTGCTCCTAATCTGTAGGTTTGTAATTGGCAGAGAATTTCAATCTGCAGTGAAGCCATAATAGAGTTGTGAATGAATCTTAACAGTTGATATACCCTGAGATCAAAGGTACACTCAAGAATACAAATTGATAATGAACGAGTTATCCCATTACAAAAAATAGATTCTCCTCAGATTTGTTAGAAAGGTATTAAAAGTCACACAAGAGAGTAACTGGTTGCCACAGTACACATACTCAAAACCACTAATAGCCATTCTTTCATACCTGCATCAATGTGAATTCATTAAAGTGAAAGACTTGGAATCGGTGACTGAACTGCACCAGTCATACTAAGGCTGGGTTAATGAAGTTAATTGTCATGTACGCATCATGTAAGGGCTGTATTCAGTTTGTCTGGAAGTGTTTTCATTATTTGACAAAATTTCTACATTGTTTATACAAAAGGTCGTGAATGTAGCCCAATCCATCAGGCAAACCAGCCTCCCATCCACTGATTCTGTCTACACTTACCGCTGCCTCGGAAAAGCAGCCTACATAATTAAGGGCACCCCCAGCCCCACCCCTCACCCTGGACATTCTCTCTCCCACCTTCTTTCATTGGGAAACAGACACAAAAGTCTGAGGTCACGTACCAACCGACTCAAGAACAGCTTCTTCCCTGCTTGGGTCAGACTTCTGAATGGACTTACCTTGCATTAAGTTGATCTTTCTCTACACCCTAGCTATGACTGTAACACTACATTCTGCACTCTCTCGTTTCCTTCTCAATGAACGGTATGTTTTGTCTGTGTAGTGCACAAGAAACAATTCTTTTCACTGTATACGAATACCTGTGACAATAATAAATCAAATCAAATCTTGTTGGGGCAAAGCAAGTTGTTTCTTTGACTTCAGCACTTATCTTCGACAAATTCCATCCTTGCTGCAGACTAACTTTAAAGGTTTGTCTTGTGTCCGGAGGGGAGCTCTACACATGCATTCAATTAGCTGTATTTGCAGAGTTTCTCTTTTGCTGGACTATTGTGAGTATAACTCAGTGTTCCTGGCTCTCGCTGCTCTAAAGCATAGCAGGACAGCCCACTGCGGTGAGAGATGGAACATCATTATTCCAGTTGGAAGGAGGGAAAAAAAATTCACCACTATTTAGATGCTGCAACTTCAAGAGGAGGGGAGAATTCAGCTTACCAACAACACCTTCGACAGGGCAATCAGGATGGATAGTAACTGCTGGCCTTCAGTGATACTCATGACCAACGGACAAGCAAAAAGCTGCAACTTCCTTCCATAAACACTGCTGGCAAAGAGGTCATACCATATATTAAGCTGAACTTTCTCTCCACCCTATCTTTGACTGTAACACTACATTCTGCACCATCTCCTTTCCTTCTCCCCACGTACTCTACGAACGGTATGTTTTGTCTGTGTAGTGTGCAAGAAGCAGTACTTTTCACTATACCATAATATTTGCAACAATAATAAATCAAAGTTGTTTAAATTATGTCAACGATATTCTCTTCGCATCACAATCACAGGATTGTACAGTGCTGAAGGGGCCCTTTGGCCCATCGAGTCTGCTTCGACACGCAAGAAACCTGACCTCCCACCTAATCCCATTTACCAGCACTTGGTGCATAGCCTTGAATGTTTATGGTATGCCAAGTGCTCATCCCCACTTGCAGGAAGGTCACACTGCAGCCAACATACTTTACTGTCTGCCAACAAAATTCCAATGCGCCAACCCTAAGCATCTTAAATTACACTGGTGTACCTGTAATCAAGAATACTGGCCATCAGCCAGAGAGGCCTTCCATACAACTACAACCACAACAGCAGATAAACTGGCTATTTACCTCCTTCCTGGCTGGTAAACCTATGCTGTGCACTAATTAACTGCAACATCAGCTACCCCAGTACTTCAAAAGCAATTTGGTGTTTCTGAAGCACTGCGAGGTGGCCAAAGGTCATGCTAATTGGCTTTATAAATTTTCCAACACGGTACTAATCAATCAAACTGAAATATTTTACAAGCTCAAAGAGTTTTACACCGTCAGATTTTTAAAAATTTGCTCTCGAGATGTGGTGCTGGCAAGGCCAATATTAATTGTCCATCTTCAGGTGCCAGTGATACATCTGAGTGGCACGATTATGCTACTTCAGAGGGTGCTTAAAAAGGCACATCGCTCTGGAAGTGGAAGGTACATCAAACAAGAGGTACCAAAGCTTCCCATGCCAAAAGCGAGTAAAGCTTCCTTCCCTAATAGAACCCCAGTGAACCAGCTGGGCATTCAGAACAATACAACAGCCTCATAGCCTCTTTTTTCTTGAAACCTGCTTTTTAGTTCCAGGTTTCTTTTTTTTAATGCCAAATTCAAATTCTCAAATTGCCATTGCAGGATTTGAACCCTGAAACCATTTGTTCAGCAGTTCAGTTTGCTGGACCTGGTGTGGACGACAGCTGCCTCTCAGTTCATTTCTGCTCAGGGTCCAAATTTCTGCTACGGGTCTTCATGTGGCTGAACAGATGGATTTTTGACTCACAGATCTTTGGTTGCACAAGGCAGGATGTCCCAGGAGTAAACGGGATCCAGAGCGTGGGATTTGCTCCCTTTTCCTTCCTTCTCTGCTGTCACTGTGCCTCATCATTAAGGCTCTGTAAGGCAGCTTAACATACAATAATGGGTGCCACATTTTAGGAAGGATGTAATTGCGCTGGAGGGGATGCAGAGGAGATTCACCAGGATGCTGCCTAGGGTGGTGCATTTAAGTTTTGAAGAGAGGTTGAGTATACTTTTAGTTGGAGCAGAGGAGACTGAGGGCCAAGTGCTGACCGATGGGATTAGGTGGGAGTTCAGGTGTTTCTAATATATTGGTGCGATTGCAATGGGCCAAAGAATTTCTTCTGCGCTGCATGATTTTATGAGTCTATGAGGGGTGGCCTGCTCGAAGTGTACAAGATTGTGACGGGCATGGACAGAGTGGATAAGAAGCAGCTGCAACCCTTAATTGAAGGGTCAGTCACAAGGGGACATAGGTTCAAAGTGAGGGACAGGAGGTTTAGGGGTAACATGAGAAAAACCTTTTTACCCAGAGGGTAGTGACGATCTGGAATGCACTGCCCGGGAGAGCAGTGGAGGTCGATTGCCTTTAAAAAGTATCTGGATGAGCACTTGTCACATCATAACATCCAGGGCTATGGGCCATGTGTTGGCAGATGGAATTAGGTGGGATGCATTTCTAATGCATTGACGTGGACCCAATAGGCTGAAGGGCTTCTTCTATGCTGTATGATTCAATGATTCTAACTGGCAGCAAGCTCCTGCTAGCCATTGTCCATGCTGCCATAATACGAAGAGAGCTTCAGGGTTTTGGAAACGTCTCTTTGTTCTCCCCTGAACCTTGGCCATTTGACAGTTGAGAGCACAGGACCTGGTGGGGGAGATGGTTTTTGTCCATCTGGATACAGTGTTAGTCCATCAGAGTTGCTTTATAGGAGGACACCAGTCTAGTGATCATAGAATCCCTACAGTGCAGAAGAAGGCCATTCAGCCCATTGAATCTGCACCGATTCTCTCTGACAGAGTGCCTTACTCAGGCCCCTTCCCCCACCCAATCCCCGTAACCCCACAAATTTACCATGGCTAATTCATCTAACCTACACATCATTTAAAGTTTATATATTTGTGTTACAATTGGGTCTACATTAACACAGCAATGAAGTTATTGTGAAAATCCTCTAATCGCCACACTCCGATACCTGTTTGGGTGCGCTGGGGGAGAATTTAACATGGCCAGTGCACCTAACCAGCATGTCTGTCGGACTGTGGGTGGAAACCGGAGCACCCAGAGGAGCTCACGCAGACACGGGGAGAACGTGCAGGCTCCACACAGACAGTGACCCAAGCCAGGAATCGAACTTAGGTTGCTGGCGCTATGAGGCAGCAGTGCTAACCACTGTGCCACCATGCCACCCATAATAACATAGTGATATACCACTATACTAGGGCATTTAAACCTGCAGAAAAAACAAACAGTGCCTTTCAAAAACAATGCAAAGCCGTGTTCTTTAGAAGCACTCAGGAAATCCTTTAGGAAAGGAAAGCTGGTCTCTGGCATTCTGATGAAAGATCCCAACGCTCGAGCGAGACTGGAAATTCTCACATTTCCATCGTCCGCTCCTTGCCTGTTCCGATTCAGTGGCAGGCAAGGCAGTGGAATTCCAGCATATAATTCTGTTTCTCTCTCCACAACTGCTGCCAGGTCTGCTGAGCATTTCCAACACTTTCAAATTTTATTGCGTTTTCCAGCATTGCTTTGGGATCAATTGTCTTTACACAGTCACAAACCTATACGTGATTCCAGGCCCGCAGCAGCATGACTGACTCTGAATGGCCCTTTGAAATGGCCAAGCAAGCCATTCCGTTGTATCAAACTGTTCACCTCCCGAACTGCAGCAGTTCAAGAAGTTGATACAGCTCCACCTTCCCAAAGGCAATTAGGGAGGGGGCAACAAGGGCAGCACGGTGGCACAATGGTTAGCACTGCTGCATCTCAGCACCAGGGATCCGGGTTCGATTCCAGCCTCAGGTGGTTGTCTGTGTGGAATTTGCATATTTGCTCTGTGTCTGTCTGTATTTGCTGTGGGTGCTCAGGTTTCCTCCCAGAGTCCAAAGATGTGCAGGTTAGGATGATTGGCCATGCTAAACTGTCGCTTAGTATCCCATGGTGTGTAGACTAGCAGGATAAATATGTGGGTTTGCAGGGTTAGGGTTTGGGTGAGATGCTCTGTTGGAATTGGTGCAGACTTGATGGGCTGAATGACCTATTCACCTATATATGAATTCTATGAAATGGCCTTTTGGCTAAGATCAAGTATAGTATCAACATGCTGCACTTGGTTGAAGTCATTAGGTTACATTTCAGCTTCATTTGAAGCAATTTTTTAAAGTAGCATCTCAGCCTTTTGGCTAAGCTGCAAATTAGATCAAGCCTTGGAGGAGAATTAGGGACCTTGCGGTGAAGGATCCTCTTGGGGAGAGTGATCATTGTATGGTGGAGTCTCTGGTGCAGATGGAGGAGGAGAAAGTGGGTTCCCGGACGCGCGTCCTTTGTTTGAACAGAGGGGAGTATGGTAGGATGACAGAAGAATTGGCGAATGTGGACTGGGGGAGCGCGTTGGAAGGTAGGTCTGCTGAGGAGCAGTGGAGGATCTTTAAGGAGATCTTTCTTGGTGCTCAGCAGAAATTTATTCCGATAGTCAAAAAGGACCATAGGAGCAGAGGTAATAAGCCGTGGATAACGAAGGAGGTGAAGGAAAGTGTTAAATTAAAAGCGGAGGCGTTTAGAGTAGCTAAGAGTAGTGGGCGAGAAGAGGATTGGGAGAGGTTTAAATGTCAACAAAGATTGACAAAGAAGTTGATAAAGAAGGGTAGGAGAAACTATGAAGCTGGGCTAGCGCTTAATATAAAAAAGGATAGCAAGAGTTTTTATAAGTATATAAAAAGGAAGAGGCTGGCTAGGGTGAACGTTGGTCCCTTAGAGGATGAGAAGGGGGACTTAGTGGTAGGGGATGGGGAAATGGCTGAGGTCTTGAATAACTTCTTTGTTTCGGTCTTCACGGAGGAGGATGTGAATAATTTGCTGGATGTTAGAGATGGAAAGGTGGTAGGACTGGAGGGTCTCGATGACATTACTGTTACTAGAGAGGTGGTGCTCGACAGACTGGGGGGGCTGATTGTGTGAGGGATGGTAGCGGTAGTGTAATTTTTGAGTCAAGCCATCTGGGGCGGAAACCATGACAGAACCGTTAGTGTAACCTGAGGGGTTAAACGCTAAGACCAGCAGATGATGAAACACGCAGAAAAAGAAGAAAAAAAAACATGAGACTGGCAGGCGCTCGGGGTCTTCAGCATAGCCTAAAAGAGATTTACACCATATAAAATAAATGGGTAAGCAATTTACGGGACAATGAAAAAGAGTTAGCTGAATTGATGAGAGGTAAAACGATTTAAGCCTTAAAAGGGGTGATTGGATTAGAGTTAATGGGATGTCAACAAGGGAGGAGATCACTCAGTAAAGAGATTAAGGAGTGGTACCCAATAAAGAAAGGAGGGCTGTCCTATTGTTATCTAGGAAAAATGTATATGAACTAAGATTGTGTAAAGCAAGGTGTGTGTACCCACGGGACGGCACCCTTTCTTGCAAGATCGAATAAACCGACAGTTAGCTGAACTCATCCGTGTATTTGATTCAAGGGGGGGAATCATAAAGTGAGTATCTGACCGTTTCTCACAATTGGGGGCTCGTCCGGGATCTGGAATTATAACGGGGGTTTCCCTCGACTAGACCAAATCGATGGAATAAGACGCGTCTAGTGTATATTTACACGTAAAAACGTTGTTTTGGTCTGGGAGGAGGGGAATCTGAAACCACTCAGTTGAGATAATTCTGGACCCTGGAAATCACACGGATGACTTCTATACACTAGGACTGCTAGGACTGTGACTGAAATCTGTGAGGGGGTATACACATCATTGGAAGAAGTCGGACAACTCCGTGCACGGATCAAGGTAAGAAATTTCTCTCCCGGGAATTCGGCTGATTAAGGGTGAGAGTCATTTTCTTCCTTGACGACTTTATGGTTATGACAGTTTGATCTGAGGGCACAAATAAATTAACTTGTGTCCAAGACGACAACTGAAGACTAACCATGGGAGGTAAACCGTCCAAGAGTAAGGATGGAAAACCGGGAAATAATAATGATGAAAAGGGAATACCCCCCGACAGTCCTCTGGGGATACAGTTAGAAAATTGGGATGGGGACCGAAAGACTAAGGACTTAAAAAAGAAGGTTATGATAAAATATTGTTGTTTTGTGTGGACGAAGGAACCAATCCGGAAACCATCTGTATTGTGGCCAAAATATGGATCGGATGAGGATTGGGTCTGTCAGATATTAAATTTATATGTTAATAGTAAACAACCCTTTAACCCCGAGGAAAGTAAGTACGCTGCCTGTTGGGTGGGCGCGATGAGTAGATCGCCACAGCCAGTCTCCCTGTATCCAATGATCCCATAGAGCAGACCGGGGCAATGGGACCCTCTTGACAACCTCCCGCCGCCACCCCCTCCTGTACCAAATGTACCCCCTGCATATCAACCAAATAATAATGGGGCCCAAGGGCCCCGAGGGGATGATCTCATAAATCTTGAGAACGGCACGGGAGGCGGACCCCCAGTTGAGGGTCTGCGGAGGTCCGAGAGGTTGGTAATAAAACAGTCCCTGGAACAACAGCAGAATAATGGGGCTTCAGCGCCCGAGGTGGAAATGCACCCTCTCAGGGAGGTTCCCTTCGGACAAAGAGAGACAGGGTTCGTGGTGGTGCCTCTTAACTCGGCAGACATCCGACAACTTAGGAAGGAGTTGCCCCCTCTCCTAGAGGACCCTGTCGCGGTAGCGACACAACTTGACCAATTCCTGGGTCCAAGCATGTATACTTGGGGGGAACTCCGGGCCATAATGAGCATATTATTCAACTACGATGAAGGAGTTATGATCCGAAATAGGGCCATGGAAATTTGGGATAGGGATCACCAACAGCAAGAACAACTCAGGGGAGATCAAAAATACCCTCTTGAGGATCCAAATTGGAATCATAATACCCAGGAAGGGCGGACAAACATGTCGGATCTCCGGAATCTTATAATTCGGGGGATCCAGACATGTGTCCCCAAGCAGCAGAATGTGGCAAAAGCATTTGATATTAGGCAAGGAAAAGATGAATCACCCAGCACGTTCTTAGACAGACTGAGGGAGTCTGTCCGCAAATATTCAGGAATCGATCCTGATGATGAAATTGGAAAGGGAATGCTAAAAATTAATTTTGTAACGAAATCCTGGCCAGATATCCAGAGAAAACTACAAAAGATTGAGGATTGGAGTGGGAAGGACATGGCGGAATTATTGCGGGAGGCGCAGAAGGTCTTTGTGCAGAGAGAGGTTGTAACGGAAAAGCAGAAGGCAAAGATGATGGTGGCAGCCGTTAGGGAAGTATGTAAGTCCACCGGGATAACGGATGAAGGATATACAGTAGGTAGGGGAAGGTCAAGGGGAGGTTGGAAGGAAAGGGGGGCCAGGTGGGGCCGAGGTAGAGGACGAGGAGAATTTTACGGTGGTGACCGGCCCCGGGCGGCCGGGTGTTACCACTGTGGGAAACCAGGACACTTCAAAAGAGAGTGTCCTGAATTTAAGAAGGAACGAGAAGGGATTTATGAAATGGAATGTGAGGTTGATTAGAGGGGTCAGGGGAGAATCGGAAAAAGGACCTACCAAGAACCCCTGGTAAATTTAAAGGTGGGTCCACAAAAGGAGGATGTTACATTTTTAGTCGACACAGGGGCAGGCAGATCCTCAATCCCAATCTATCCTACAGGAGCCAAGTACCAAACTAAAATGTTGAACATATCAGGAGTAAAGGGAGGGGTATTTAGGGCAAAACTATTTGAACCACAGGTACTACAATGGGAGGAAGAGGAGCTTTTAGCAGAGCTCCTCCACCTCCCTCATCTCCCCTATGGTCTGTTGGGGCGGGACCTGATAATCCGCTTCGGGCTCCGAATAAATGTAGGGGATGACGAAGACCTGGTGGTAACTATGTCATACCTTAGCGAGGACCGACTCACGGGTATAGACTCTAGAGTATGGACGGCCAAGGGAAACAGAGGGCGACTCTCGATTCAGCCTGTAAAAATTGATCTTAAGCCCCAGAGCCCCTCTGTCAAGATACGTCAGTATCCTATCTCCCGGGAAGGGAGACAGGGCCTGAAAGAAGTGATGAAAGATCTGATAAGTGATGGGCTGGTGGAACCATGTATGTCGAGCTATAACTCTCCCATTTTGCCAGTCCGAAAGTCTGACGGCAGTTACAGAATGGTCCAAGACTTGAGGGAAATCAATAAGATTGTACAGGTACGACACCCGGTGGTGCCGAACCCATACACTATACTGGGGCGGATACTCCCAGAACATGAATGGTTCAGTGTAGTGGATTTAAAGGACGCCTTCTGGGCCTGCCCGTTGGACGAGGCCAGTAGAGGCTTATTCGCCTTCGAGTGGGAGGACCCTGACACGGGCAGGAAGCAGCAATACCGCTGGACAGTGCTTCCCCAGGGGTTCACCGAATCGCCAAATTTGTTTGGTCAGATTTTAGAGCAGGTATTAGAGGGACTGATCCTTTCCCCAGCCCTAAAACTCATACAGTATGTGGATGACCTCCTGTTGTCCGGACCCACAGAAGCGGAGGTCGTAGCGGGAACAAATACCCTTCTGAATTATTTGGCAGGACAGGGACTAAGGGTGAGCCAGAAGAAGCTCCAATATGCAGAAAGAGAGGTTAAGTATCTGGGACACTTGATAAGCCAGGGACAGAAGAGAATAAGTCCGGAAAGGGTGAGGGGAATAGTTGAACTGGGACTCCCGGGAACTAAGAGAGAGCTACGAATGTTTTTGGGACTCTTAGGTTATTGCCGATTATGGATAGACGACTATGCCCCCCTAACCAAGGGTCTGTACCTAAAACTTGTAGAGGGGGCTCCTAACAAAATCCAGTGGGACGAGAAAGAGGAGGAACTAATTGAGACCCTGAAACAGAAATTGATGACCACGCCAGTCTTGAGCTTGCCAGATTTCAGTAAGGCATTCAGACTCTTTGTAAATGCCAAACAGGGAACCGCCCTCGGAGTTTTAACCCAAGATTGGGGGGGGAGAAAGGAAGCCAGTGGCATTCTTATCAAAGATACTGGACCCAGTTTCCCGAGGCTGGCCAGAATGTGTCCAGGCGGTGGCTGCCACGGCCAAATTGGTGGAAGAAAGTAGGAAGCTGACATTTGGGGCACCCTTGACGGTCATTACCCGCCACCAGGTTAGGACTATTTTAAATCAGAGGGCTGGAAGATGGCTGACGGACTCAAGAATCTTGAAGTATGAGGCCATTTTGCTAGATCGGGACGATCTTAAGATAGAGGTCAATTCCTGTCAGAACCCAGCTGAATTCCTCTGGAAGGGGGAAGAAGGCAAGGGACTCGAACATTGTTGTTCGGATATAATAGATCTCCAGAGTAAGGTAAGGGAGGATCTAAGGGACTCCCCTCTTCACACTGGAAAGCGATGGTATATAGATGGATCCTCCCGGGTGGTAAACGGAAAAAGGCATAATGGATACGCGATCATTAGTGAAGCTGGCTGGAATTTGGTAGAAAGGGGGCGACTGCCTAATGTCTGGTCTGCCCAGACATGTGAATTATATGCTCTACACCGGGCTCTCAAGGGCTTAGAGGGATTGATAGGGACCATCTACACCGACTCCAAGTATGCGTTCGGGGTGGTACACACTTTTGGAAAAATTTGGAAGGAAAGGGGAATGATAAATAGTAGGGGAAAAGAATTGATACATGAGGAATTGGTTACTAAAATATTAAAAGACCTGCTGGGGCCACGGGAAATTGCTGTGGTCCATGTAAAAGGACACCAGAGAGACAATGGGATAGAGACAAAGGGGAACCAGTTGGCGGACGAACAAGCAAAATTGGCAGGGACGGAGGAGAAGATAGTGGACTGCTTGGTCTGGGTGCCCCAAGTGTCTGAAGTGATAGAAACACCAGCATTTAGCGAAAAGGAAGAAGCCGAGCTAAAATCACTTGGGGGTCAGAAAGATGAAAGAGGGAAATGGACATTACCCGATGGTCGACAACTATTAAACCGACCGATGACCAGAGACATAATTAGTCATCTCCATCGGGGAGGACACTGGGGGACACAGGCGATGTGCGATGCATTTCTGCGTCAGTACGCGCATCCCGGTTTATACACTGTGGCTAAGCAAGTCACGAAAGATTGTGTAATTTGTCGGAAGATAAATAAAAAAGGACTGAGACAGAATACGAAGCAAGGAGGGAGAAGCCCAGCCTATAGGCCCTTCGAGTATATCCAAGTGGATTATACCGAACTCCCCCCCATAGGGCGCCTGAAATATCTTTTGGTAATAGTGGACCACTTGACAGGGTGGGTTGAGGCGTACCCAACCGCCATAGCCTCGGCGACACAGGTTAGCAAGGTCCTTCTCGAACAAATTATCCCACGATACGGACTCCCCCGGGCCATCGATTCAGACCAGGGGAGCCAGTTTACGTCCACTGTCCTACAGAACATAGTGCGGGCAGTGGGGGTAAGCTGGGATTTCCACACCCCTTGGCATCCCCCGTCCTCGGGCAAGGTGGAAAGAATGAATCAGACTATTAAAAAACAGCTGACAAAACTCAGGACAGAGACCGGGTTGCCCTGGACCAAGTGCCTTCCCCTTGCCTTGCTGCAAATACGAACGCAGCCACGGCGGGACTTGGGGGTGTCCCCATACGAAATAATGTTCGGTCTCCCCTTTAATGGGCCAAAAGGGGAACTCCCCACATTCGAGTCCCGCGATGTATTTGTGCATAAATATGTTGAGGTCCTGGGGTCTGCTCTATCTCATTTACGCCAACAGGGACTCCTGGCACAGACACCACCTCTCGAGTTTGCGATACACACCATCAAGCCAGGGCATTGGGTCCTAATCAAGAACTGGAAACTCCGGACTTTAGAACCGATCTGGGATGGTCCCTACTTAGTACTTCTGACCACGGAAACGGCTATCCGCACGGCTGAGAAAGGCTGGACGCATTACACTCGAGTGAAAGGACCGGTGCCAGAACCAGCAGAAGAAGTGCCTACTCCTGGCCACCACACCGCGAAGAACTGATTGGACTTGATTTTTGATATGTCAATTTGGGCAATATACGGCAATAGCGGGATGTTACTAATAATATGTTTACTCTATGGGGGCATAGGTGCTGGGCAGGCGGCCCAAGTGTACTCCCTTACTATAATCCAATCACCCCAGGCACAGGTAATTGAGATCGACCTCTGTCGAATGGTACCCTGCAAAGACGACCTTACGGGGCAGAAGAGATACCAGGGGAGGGAAAGAGAATTACTTGTCTTCGATAAGAACCCAAAGTGTACTAAAAATGAACAGGGGAAAGTAGAATCTTGTCAAGTAGGGGGGTTAAATGAAGACGTTAAGTTAAGGATTCGCGAGAAAGTATCACTGGTTCCACAGAAGATCTTTCCCAGAGACTGTAAGCTAAACCAATGTAACCCCCTCTACCTCACCATAAAAAAGTCAGACGACGGTGGGACAGAGGGCCTCGACGGACAAGTTTTTGGGGTCAAGATCAAGGAACACACAGGGAGGGTGGGGGCGGCCCTGTGTTGTGTGCGGGTTACAGTCAAAAATGCCGAAACCAGGAACTCCTCCGCCCCTAGCCGGGGAGTCTCGGGAGAAGTCAGGGTAGTG
This sequence comes from Carcharhinus amblyrhynchos, assembly GCF_965287045.1. NCBI lineage: Eukaryota > Metazoa > Chordata > Chondrichthyes > Carcharhiniformes > Carcharhinidae > Carcharhinus > Carcharhinus amblyrhynchos. Next base: position 97,577,211 of record NC_137333.1, read on the forward strand.
GAGGTAAAGGATTTAAGAGAGACCATTGAAATAGAAACGGGATTCAGGGAAGCGAACACCTGGATAGAATGGGTCAAATATACAGTACAAAGTGTCGGAAAAGGTAACTGTTATGCGTGCACCAGTAGCCGGCCAACTCCCCAGGTGGTCCCATTCCCGCTGGGATGGGATAAAGAACCAGCTGAAATGGAGTGTATGGTGAAACTGTATCAAAACAGAGAGGCTTGGGGAGACCCCACTTGTCGTTCCTTGAGCCTGACATTTCCCCCAATCAAACTGAACAGGGCGTCTCAACCCCCCCCTTTTTCCGGAGTAACGGGGATACATCACACCTGTATCACCCGGACTGGGGATGGATTGGACAGGGAAGTGGGAAGCTTCGATAGGTGTGGAACAGTTAAGGAAGTCAGCGACACCACCGAGGGAGGAAACTACTCCCAAATCCAGGTACCTAGAGCTGATCTATGGTGGTACTGTGGAGGGAGGACTTTGAGACCCATTTTACCTCAGAAATGGAAGGGCACTTGTGCACTTATCCAATTGGCCGTACCCTTTACCCTGGCATTCGAACATCAGGGACCCCGTGGAAAAGAACGAGGGAAAAGGAGCCTCCCGGGTTCTTTTGATGAACGAATATATCTGGACGCCATAGGGGTCCCTAGGGGGGTCCCTGATGAGTACAAAGCCAGGAGCCAGATAGCAGCAGGATTTGAATCCCTGTTCTGGTGGGTGACTGTCAACAAGAATGTAGATTGGATCAACTATATCTATTATAATCAACAGAGGTTTGTTAATTATACCCGAAATGCGATAAGCGGGATAGCGGAACAATTGGACGCAACCAGCAGAATGGCCTGGGAAAACAGGCTAGCCCTGGACATGATTCTAGCAGAGAAAGGGGGGGTATGCGTCATGATAGGAACTGAATGCTGCACCTTTATCCCAAATAACACAGCTCCCGATGGGTCAATTACCCGAGCCCTCGAAGGGCTAACGACCCTAGCTAATGAACTAGCTGAGAACTCGGGTACAGACCTAGATCTCACTAGGTGGTTGGAAGCTTGGTTCGGCAAATGGAAAGGAGTAGTAATGTCCGTCCTTGTCTCTTTCATGGTAACGGCAGGGGTATTGGCCGCCCTAGGGTGTTGTATCATCCCTTGTGTTCGGGGGTTGGCTCAGCGGCTAATCGAAACAGCCCTGACTAGGGGGGATGTCCTGAATGGAAAAGTGATAAATATGAATTTAGAGACGGAAGAGAGGATAAGCCTCTTAGGCGATAAAACTCTGGATGAACAGGCCCTCGACCTGCTGGAACGCCTGGAACACCAGAAGAATGTCAAAAATTACAAAGCGTAAGAAAAACAGGGGGGATTGTGAGGGATGGTAGCGGTAGTGTAATTTTTGAGTCAAGCCATCTGGGGCGGAAACCATGACAGAACCGTTAGTGTAACCTGAGGGGTTAAACGCTAAGACCAGCAGATGATGAAACACGCAGAAAAAGAAGAAAAAAAAACATGAGACTGGCAGGCGCTCGGGGTCTTCAGCATAGCCTAAAAGAGATTTACACCATATAAAATAAATGGGTAAGCAATTTACGGGACAATGAAAAAGAGTTAGCTGAATTGATGAGAGGTAAAACGATTTAAGCCTTAAAAGGGGTGATTGGATTAGAGTTAATGGGATGTCAACAAGGGAGGAGATCACTCAGTAAAGAGATTAAGGAGTGGTACCCAATAAAGAAAGGAGGGCTGTCCTATTGTTATCTAGGAAAAATGTATATGAACTAAGATTGTGTAAAGCAAGGTGTGTGTACCCACGGGACGGCACCCTTTCTTGCAAGATCGAATAAACCGACAGTTAGCTGAACTCATCCGTGTATTTGATTCAAGGGGGGGAATCATAAAGTGAGTATCTGACCGTTTCTCACAATTGTGGACAAGTCCCCAGGACCGGATGGAATGCATCCGAGGGTCCTGAAAGAAATGGCAGAGGTGATAGTGGATGCCTTGGTGGTTATTTTCCAGACGTCGCTGGATTCCGGGGAAGTGCCGGAAGATTGGAAAACGGCTAATGTTACGCCGTTGTTTAAGAAGGGTGCCAGGCAAAAGGCGGGGAATTATAGGCCTGTTAGTTTAACGTCTGTTGTAGGTAAAATGTTAGAATCCGTCATCAAGGAGGAAATAGCGAGGCATCTTGAGGGGAACTGCTTGATAGAGCAGACGCAGCACGGTTTCGTTAAAGGGAAGTCGTGTCTGACAAATTTACTGGAGTTCTATGAGGATGTGTCTAGGGCGGTGGATAGAGGAGAGCCGGTGGATGTGGTCTTTCTGGATTTTCAGAAGGCATTTGACAAGGTACCTCACAAGAGGTTATTGCAGAAGGTCAGGGGACATGGAGTTGGGGTAGGGTGTTAGCGTGGATAGAGGATTGGTCGTCAAATAGGAGGCAGAGAGTGGGGGTCAATGGGTGCTATTCGGATTGGCGGATGGTGACTAGTGGAGTGCCCCAGGGGTCGGTGCTGGGGCCTCAGCTATTTACCATTTATATAGATGATCTGGAGGAGGGAACCGAGTGTAGGGTGTCGAAATTTGCTGATGACACCAAAATTGGTGGAAAGGTAAATTGTGCGGAGGGTGGTGAGAGTCTACAGAAGGATCTAGATAGGCTGGGTGAATGGGCCAGGAAATGGCAAATGGAATTTAATGTTGGCAAGTGCGAGGTGGTCCACTTTGGTAGGAATAATGGTAGGAAGGATTATTACTTACGTGGAGAAAAACTGCAGCAGGCGACGGTGCAAAGGGACCTCGGGGTCCTTGTGCAAGAGTCGCAAAAACCCAGCTTGCAGGTGCAGCAGGTGGTCAGGAAGGCAAATGGGATGCTGGCCTTCATCGCGAGGGGGATTGAATATCAAAGTAGGGAGGTCTTGCTGCGGCTGTATAGGGCATTGGTGAGGCCGCAGCTGGCGTACTGTGCAGTTTTGGGCGCCGTACTTACGCAAGGATATTTTGGCCTTGGATGGAGTGCAGAGGAGGTTTACTAGGCTGATGCTGGAGTTGAGGGGGTTGAGCTATGAGGAGAGGCTGAATAGATTGGGCTTGTACTCATTGGAGTTTAGAAGAATGAGGGGAGATCTCATTGAGACGTATAAGATGATGAATGGGATGGATAGGATAGAGGTGGAGAGACTCTTCCCGCTCAGAAAGGATAGTAGGACTAGGGGGCACAGCCTCAAGATAAAGGGGGGACGGTTTAGAACGGAGTTGAGGAGGAACTTCTTCACTCAAAGGGTGGTGAATCTCTGGAATTCTTTGCCCGTTGAAGTGGTGGAGGCCACCTCGCTAAATATTTTTAAGACGCGGGTTGATGGGTTTTTGATAAGAGAGGGGATTAAGGGTTATGGGGAGAGGGCGGGAATGTGGAACTGAGCCACGACAGATCAGCCATGATCTTATTGAATGGCGGGGCAGGCTCGAAGGGCTAGTTGGCCTACTCCTGCTCCTATTTCTTATGTTCTTATGTTCTTATGGAGCTACACCCATTCCAATCAGCTTGGATCATGTAGGTCAAGCCCAAGACAGGAGGTGAAAGCCCTGTCTTGTCAGCTTGGATCAGGAATGTCCCAACTTGTTGGGACTCTGAATTGGCTTTAATTTGACTTGATTGGATTGGAATAAAGTTTTTTAAAAAAATATGAATTCTATGAAATGCTGGCCTTGCCGGGAACAAATTTTGAACAAGTGAGAGGGGGACCAGTGATCGCCAGCTGATATATTCGCTCACTGCTCAAGGGTCACTGTCACCAGCAGTACTGTGCCATGATTTGATTTGATTTATTATTGTCACATATATTAGTATACAATGAAAATCATTGTTTCTTGTGCACTATACAGACAAAGCATACCATTCATACAGAAGGAAAGGAGAGAGTGCAGAATGTAGTGTTACAGTCATAGTTAGGGTGTAGCGAAAGATCAAGTTAATGCACGGTAAGTCCATTCAAAAGTTTGACAGCAGCAGGGAAGAAGCTGGTCTTCAGTCGGTTAATTCGTGACCTCAAACTTTTGTATCTTTTCCCGATGGAAGAAGTGGAAGAGAGAATGTCCGGGGCATGTGGGGTCCTTAATTATGTTGGCTGCTTTGCCGAGGCATGGAAAGTGTGGACAGAGTCAACGGATGGGAGACTGGTTTGTGCGACGGACTGGGCTACATTCACGACCTTTTGTTACTTCTTGCGGCCTTGGACAGAGCAGGAGGCACACCAAGCTGTGACACAACCAGAAGTATCCTCTGAGCTGCATTCACTATCAGGCTGTACCTTCATCCATAGGGTTAAAGAAAAACTGAGAATTAATTTATGCCATCACAAGTACACCATCTGGAGACGGCAGCATTGTGACCAATTCAAAACAGGCTTATCCACAGCTTCATTATCAACTAATTAGAATTCTGAATAAAAACAATACAGAATATTAAGCAGAGAAAGGATTACACTTGCTGATAGCTGTGCGGTGGTACAATTTGCAGATAAAATGACAGTGCTTCAGTATCTTAACAAGTTACAGCAGCTATAATTCTCACCCTGTTCACGAGGGAAAGGAAAAACTATTGAGCATTTTTTAAACGTGAAGTCTTGAAGGTGCATTGCTTGATGGACAGGCAGGCTCACTTGTGTAGAGATCCCTTCATTGGCATTTGAACACAAGTCATCTTTCCTTCAAAGGTGTTCTTTCTCCTGCCCACACTTTCTCCATTCCCTCGTGGAGGGGTGAACATCCAGAAACCAAGTCTTTATGCTTAGGCAATGTCAAGGAATGGCAGTGACTGCCCCTGCATCGTCACTAAGGCCTGGTGTGTCCTGACCTCATATCCGCAGGGTAGAGTGAAGGTCACCAGATGTCAATCTGCAGAGGAATATTCCAAAGAGTCCACAGGGACAGAAAGACCTATGAATGTATGTGCACAGATCTTTGAAGGTGGCAGGACATGTTTAGAAAAGTGACTGACAAAGCGAATGGGATCTTGGGCTTCATAAAAGGTGGGCAGCACAGTGGCTAGCGCTGCTGCCTCACAGCTCCACAGACCTGGGTTCGATTCCCAGCTTGGGTCACCATCTGTGTGCACCTTCTCCTCGTGTCTGTGTGTTTCCTCCAGCTGCTCCGGTTTCCTCCCACAGTCCAAAGACATGTGGTTAGGTGGATTGGTATGCTAAATTATCCTTTAGTCCCAAAATGTGTAGGTTAGAGGGATTGGTGGGGTAAATGTGTGGTGTTGTGGGGATAGGGCCTGGGGTGGGATTGTTGTTGGTGCAGCCTTGATGGCCCGAGTGGCCTCCTCCTGCATTCTAGGGATTCTACAATTTCTACGAAAAGGAGTGCTTGAGTGCTAAAGCTAAACATTTATAAAGGTCGAGTTAACCCACAACCAGTTCAGTATGGATCTGAAGAAAGGTCGAAGCATTGACTCTATTGTCTCTCCACAGATGCTGTCAGACCTGCTGAGATTTTCCAGCATTTTCTGTTTTTGCTTCAGGTTCCAGCAGCTGCAGTATTTTGCCTTTGTCTAGTATCGCATTCAGTTTTCACAATCATGCTTTGGAATTAATGTGAAGGTCCTCGGGAGGATGCAGAGGAGATTTACCAGAACGGTTTCAGAAACGAGAGGTTTTAGATGCAAGATTAGGCTGGAGAAGTTGGGGTTGTTCATCTTGGAGCTAAGGAGATTGAGGGGAAATTTAACAGGAATGTATAAGATTATGGCAGATTTCACTAAGGTAGATGAGGAATAATTATTTCCATCAGCTGATGGCACCAGGACTGGGCAAGAGATGCAGGGGGATGTGAGGAAGGATGTTTTTTATGCAGTGAGTGGCAATGACAAGAAACTTGCTGCCTACAAAATGTGAAAGCAAAAAGGATGACTGATTTTCAAAAGAAAACTTGATGGGCAATAGAGAGAAATAAATTTGTAAGGCTATGGGTATAAAATGGGAGAATAGCAAATTGATGCAGCAGTAGGCCATTCAGCCCTTCGAGCCTGCACCACCATTCAATATGATCATGGCTCATCATGCACTTTCAGTATAACACTCTCACTTTCTCTCCATACCCCTTGATCCCTTTGACTACAAGGTCCACACCCAGCTCTCTCCAACAGATTTAACAAACTGGCTTTCTGTGGTAGAGAATTCCACAGGTTCACCACTCTCAGAGTGAAGAAGTTCTTCGGTATCTAATGGCTTATGCCTTATTCGTTGAATCATAGAATCCCCTACAATGCAGAAGGAAGCCATTCAACCCATCAGGTCTTTATTTGAAGAGAACAGGTGGTGTTGTGGCTGATATTTATTCATCAAATTCCACCGCCTGAACAGCTTATCTGCCCATTATCACATTGTTGTTTGGAGGAGAATGCTAGGTGCAAAATCGACTGTCTCATTTCATATATTATAACAGTGATGTACTGCACTTTAGAAGTAATTGATTGGCTGAAAAGTGCCTTGGGCTGTCCTCAGGCTATGAATGATGCTGGACAGATGCAAGGTTTTATTTTTCCAGAGGTACCCAGCCAGAGCAGCAATCCTGCAATCATCCAAATTGATACACCACTCACAGGATAGGCTCAGGGCTAAATGAAGACCTCCCAATCGATGCTGCTATTGTAGAAGTTTCAAAAGTTTATTAGTGGCACTTATATTAACATTCCACTGAAGTTATTGAAAATCCCCTAGTCGCCACACTCCGGTGCCTATTTGGGTACGCTGAGGGACAATTTAGCATGAACAGTGCACCTAACTAGCACGCCTTTTGGACTGTGGAAGGAAACTGGAGCACCTGGAGGAAACCCACGCGGACATGGGGAGAATGTGCAGACTCGGCACAAACAATGACCCAAGCCAGTAATCAAATCAGGTTCCTGGTGATGTGAGGCAGCAGAGCAAACACTGTGCCACTGTGTCGCCCCAGATGTTACAACTTTAAGCAGCGATGTCAACGGTAGGGGTAAACAGTAGTTATAAAGTTTAAATTAAAGTTCCTCATGAGGAGGAATCTCTCACCATATTAAAGAAAACTCTCCTTAAATTCTAAATGTATATTTCAGTGCTTGTTTTGCACTAGTTTTATATTGAAGTTGGTTTAACACAACTGTTGAGTTGCTTCTTTGATATGTTCTTATGCTCCTCTGCCTACCTCAGAGTGACATATCACACTACAATCAGCATCAAGGCACAGCCAGAATTCCCTCGACAGATGCAAACTGTGCTGTCCAACAGATTAGTCACTGGTCACATACGGTTCAATGCGAAATCAGAGTCGACTAATTGCATTTTTGATTAGTAAATAAACAACTAACAGGTAACACTGTTGGGTATGTGAGATCAATATGCAGATTTGCACAGCAGGAAATTTTGAATTTTAGCATTTTTGTAAGTAAAGACACGCTGGTTAGTTAATTCTCCCTCGTTGTAGCTGAATAGGTGCCAGTGTGTGGCAATTAGAGGATTTTCACAGTAACTCCATTGCAGCGTTAATGTAAGCTTACTCGTGACACCAATAAATAAACTTAAACCTAATTATCTGTTGGAGGTCAGGTAGCTCAGTTGGCTGGAAGCGTGGTTTGTGATGAAGAATGATGGCATCATTCCCACACTGGCTGGGATTATTCATGAAAACCCCGCCTTCTCAACCTCGCATCTCACCTAAGATGTGGTGATCTTCAGGTTAAATCACCAAGAGTCAGCTCTCTCCCTCAAAGAGGAGAGAGGCCTATGGTCATCTGACACTATGGCAACTTTATTTACTATCTGTTGACGTGTCGTGGAGCAGGAGTGGAAAATATCAGACTGCAGCTGGTGGAAACAACAGCAACGTTGTACAGAGAGGTGGGGGAGAATGGACATGCCGGGCAGCTGAATTGACCGGATGCAGGCCAACAGATGAAAGGATGCCAAATCAACAGCAAGCGGCTCCAAGACTGAATGTCATGGCAAAGGGCAAGCAGCTTCCGGAGGATGGCGGATCAGTATGGGGAAAAAAAAGTGTCACACCATTGATTCAATTTGGAATGGGAAACACTACAACAAAGGAAGGGGAAGAGGAGACTGACCTTGTATAGAATTTAGCACAACTTAGAATTAGGGGCAGCACGGTGACAGAGCGGTTAGCACTGCTGCTTCACAGTGCCAGGAACCTGGGTTCGATTCCCGGCTTGGGTCACTTTCTGTGCAGAGTCTGCACGTTCTCCTTACGTCTGCGTGAGTTTCCTCTCGGTGCTCCAGTTTCCACTCACAGTCGGAAAGACATGCTGGTTAGGTGCACTGGCCATGCTAAATTCTCCCTCAGTGTACGTGAACAGGCGCCAGAGTGTGGTGACTAGGGGATTTTCACAGTAACTTCATTGCAGTGTTAATGTAAGCCTACCTGTAACATTAATAAAATAAATAAATAGCATTTACAGAAAGAAGTACCCGGTGCCCTTCAGCAATGACAAAGCAGGAGATAATGATGCACATAAACAAAGACCACTTGTTCCAAGACAGCTTGTCAATATTTCTTCCCAGGGATAAACTCACAATAGAACAAGCTGCCAAAGGAAATAGCCACAGCCCCATCACTTGAAATTTTCAAATTGTCCCCTAGCTTATTTCTAATTTAAGACCACATCCAAGAAGCAGCTCAATAGTTTTATTGAACCAACTTCAACATAAAACACTGAAATATTTTCATTGAAGCTTTTCACTATCAGCACTACCGTCTCAGTAGGTCATATTTGGTTTAACTAGCACTAACCATATAAATGTCGGTGGACTGCAGTTGTTAATCTGTGATACCGACACAACCAAAGCAAAAGCAAAGGCGATCGGGCAGGGACAAAGTAACATTCTCAGCAAGCACTCTGCTGGAGTCAAAACACCTGCTCACAACAGCTGAACAGACCTAGAAACAGCACCAAGATGTGCTGTCTGAAAAATACACACACAAATTCAAATCTTGGGTGAAGGAGAAAGACTGCAAAGTTCTGTGCTGAATATAGTTTTGTTCAATAAATATACACATTAAGTGCATTTACCAGCATTGGGTGAAAATCAGTATCAACATCGAGTGAAAATCAGTTTCGACAAAGGGTAGTGTGTCTGGACAGTCATAGTACAGTCTGGTGTCATCATAGCTCCACGTTATTGTCATGGTATCGTCATAGCTAGTGCTGGGTTCTAATGGTATGGAAAGGAATCTGATACTATGGACAGAATTTTCTGGTTCTTCCTACCAGTGGGATCAGAGGACCCCTACAACCCCAGTGGCAGGACAGACAGTCACCCAAAACACCATAGACATCAGCAGGACTAGAAGACCCCATTGGCGGCTAATGGCTAGCCACCTCTGCCCTCAGAAAACACGCCATGCGGAGGACATCCCGTCCCAAGACTTTATCATCTTGCTATTTTTCTGCTGAACCAAAAATGACGATCGCTACAAGTCACATGACCACATGATTGACATTTTGTTCTGGAAGCTACAGAAAGTAGATACAAGGAGAAAATAATTTCTCTCTCAGCCTATCGTAACTCACACCCAATTGCACAGACTGCCCGTAATCATAAAACCAGGGGACTGGCAGATGAAAGCGCATTATGCTTGCAGGGTTACTTACAGACTCATCTCACACCTGGGACTATTGAGGGGACAAAGGGATGTAATTTTCATAATGATAAGCTTATCTTTCTAGCGGAGTCAGAAGATCTGCTAAGATAAGGGTTTCCCGACACAACTTTCTGAAATACAGATGGTAACTGCTCCAACTGAGCCATTATAAGTCCTGAAATCAAAGGCAGTTCCAGGCACTGGGTAAACGCCCTTTCGTGAATCCATGGTGGAGAAAGAAGGTCATGTGACTCGAGTGACCATTTTGAAATCTGGATACTTCTTTGAAAACTGAGAAATCCTCAGACTGCTGTTTAAATAATTAGAAAGGACTCCAGCAGCCCAGCTAAGCAAGCAGTCAGTTACCATCTCTCAATTCCATAAAGTCTGCTTGATTACAACATCTCTAGTGAATGCCTGTCAAGCAAGAAAACCCAGTATGCTGCAGTGTCATTCAATCCAATGATGTTTGCTTTGTCATCTCCAACCAGAAACTCATCAGGACGGAACTCCGCCACAAAGGAAACACCCTCTGAACTTTGACTTCTCAGACTTTGGAAAATGAACTGATTTTTTTTTCTGTGGTTCTTGTATTGTTACTATTCTTAGTCTGTAAAACTTTTTCTATCCCCCCCTTACTGTGTGATAATGGGTGGGAATGGAACGTTGCGAACACTCATCTCCTGGGTTTTGAATGCAAAATAAATTAACCTTCTGAGTTAATCATCATGCGAGATTGCTGGGAGTTATTAGTAAATTGAATCACACAAACTGAAGCTTTAAGGAAAACATGCCATAGCATATATTAAAAGTATTTGTTTTTTAATTATTCATGGGACATGGGCATTGCTGGCTGGCCAGCATTTATTGTCCATTCCTATTCGCCCTTGAGAAAGTGGTGGTGAGCTGATGCAACTGGATGGCTTGCTAAGCCATTTCAGAGGGCAGTTGAGAATCAACCACATTGCTGTGGCTCTGGAGTCACAGGTAGGCCAGACCATGTAAGGATGGCAGATTTCCCTCCCTAAAGGACATTTGTGAACCAGATGGGTTTTTCTGACAATTGACAATGGTTTCATGGTCATCAGTAGATTCTTAATTCCAGATTTTTTTTATTGAATTCAAATTCAATAAATTTGCTGCTGTGGTGGGATTCGAACCCAGGTCCCCAGAACATTAGCTGAGTTTCTGGATTAATGGCCTAGCAATAAAGGGTGCAGCATAATGATGGTACGATAGTTAGCGCTGCTGCTTCACAGCTCCAGGCACTTGGTTTCGATTCCCAGCTTGGGTCACTGTCTTGTGGAGTCTGCATGTTCTCCCCATGTCTGCATTGTTTTCTCCGGGTATTCCGGCTCCCCCCACAGTCCAAAGATGTGCGGGATAGGTTGATTGGCCATGCTAAATTGCCCCTTAGTGTTCCAGGATGCATAGGTTAGAGGAATTAGCGGAGTAAATATGTGCGGTGACAGGGATAGGAGCTGAGTGGGATTGCTGTTGGTGCAGGCTCGATGGGCTGAATGACCGCCTTCTGCACTGTATCGTTTCTAATATCACAAGGTCATTGCCTCCCCTAAAACAAAACACCTTCAAGACATCTGCTTCGACAGATGGTGAGAGAAAAGAAGGACAGTTGTCTATCTTCTCCTATCCATAACACTAATCAGTGAGTTCTGCTGGACAATATTACTGTATTTTAACTGGTCAATGAGCAGGGAGACTAAGAAACAGAAGACACTAAATGGAACAAAGACCAAACACAGAGCGAGACACAGAATCATGGCAGAGATCCAAAAAGAGCAAGAGTGAACAGAAAGTAGGGAGTCAACTTTGAAACTCAGTAGATGTCTGAGTCAAGCAGATACAGTTAAAAGTCTGACAACACCAGGTTTTACCACAGCAACCAACAGCGGGATCGAGTTTGAAGAAACTCTGCTTAATAATTCTAACTTCTTTTTGATTTTCCAAGCACAATAGTGAAACAAAGTTTTTTTTTAAAAAAAATGGGATCAAAGGAGCAGAGCTATAGTCAGGAACACCAAAGGAAAAACTGTTACAGCCAACTTAACAGCTTCTGGAAATTGCAGGTTGCCTTTTCAGAGACACAAGTAGCACAATTTTCAATTCCTCTGGCATCCCTGTGTGATGTAGTTTGTGACTGCTTGAGGTGGAAAGCCAAGTTATTTTGCTCTTACTCATATGAAAGGAGATGAGACTGTCATATCCGTGCCATTTTCCTTCATCATTATGTTTTACTTTTTCTTCCTTCTGGTTTGATGCTTCCCACCCCAATTATTCATGATTCTTCGATCTCAACTTTCTTTCCCAACACATTCCAGTCAAATAAAATTCTGCTTCAAGGTTACCACAATACGTTCCACAAACCATCCAATGACTCTGTCTATGCTTCCCACTGCCTCGGCAAAGCAGCCAGCATAACTAAGGACTCCATGTGGCCCGGACGTTCTCTCCTCCACCTTCTTCCATCAGGTATAAGATACAACAGTCTAAGGTCATGTACCAGCCAACTCAAGAACAGCTTCTTCCCTGCTGCTGTCAGACTTTTGAATGGACCTACCTTGCATTAAGTTGATTTTTCTCTACACCCTAGCTATGACTGCAACACTATATTCTGCACTCTCTCATTTCCTTCTCTATGAACGGTATGCTTTGTCTGTACAGCGCGCAAGAAACAACACTTTTCACTGTATACCAATATATGTGACAACAATAAATCAAATCAAATCAAGGTCATTGTTGCCCCTTTGAACCAAACTTAGGACACACTTCACCACAAAATGCACAAAACAGTCAGCTAAACGTTAGTAACTTTATTGTTGTCAATGTAATAGAATATGCTGATTTTTTAATAAATCTTAACACCAAGCCACCTAAGGAGACACCAAGCAAAAATTGAGGAGGGAATTCCAGGCCTTCAGACTTAGATGCCTGAAGTCTTTAAGCTTATTTCTCTATTAGTGTCACAAGGGGGTGGCATGGACAAGTTGGGCCAAAGGGCCTGTTTCCATGCTGTAGCCCTCTAAGTAGGTTTACATTAACACTGCAATGAACTAACTGCGAAAATTCCCTAGTTTCCACACTGTGGTGCATTTTCGGGTACAATGAGGGAGAATTTAGCATGGCCAGTGCATCTAACCAGCACGTCTTTCAAACTGAGAGAGGAATGGTGGAACAATGAAAATCAGGAGCAGAAGCAAACAGAATTGGAGCAGCAAAGTGATTTTGGATGATTATAGGACTGGGGAAAAGAAGAGAGATATGGAGGGGTGAGATCTTGAGAAAATTTGAAAACAAGGGTGAGAATTCTGGAAGTCAAGATATTGGTGGACCGGGAGCCAACGTAGTCGAGCGAGCAACGTCTTGGTTTCCAGGTAGAGAAAATCTCCCAGCATTAAAAAAACTGGACAATGTTTTGCTCATCTGAACTGGTTTTCACAGGCTTTTCTCCCTAACTATAGCAGATAACCTTCCAAAGAACAACACTGAGCTTTCCTCTGTAAATTGACTGCCAAGATAGCCCAGTATCTATGCTTGCTCCAGCATTTGAAGCACCCGCTTTCTGCCGCAGACTCTTTTTGACTTCGCTGTTGGATCTCTGTATCCTTTTATTATTGTCTCAGGAAGTGCCTGTGTTCAGAGCGCACTATTCAAACAGCAGAGGGAGTTTTTAATTCTGTAACAGCACATTGGCGAGGCCGCAGCTGGAGTACTGTGTGCAGTTTTGGGCGCCGCACCTGCGCAAAGATATTTTGGCCTTGGAGGGAGTGCAGAGGAGGTTTACTAGGCTGATACCGGAGTTGAGGGAGTTGAGCTATGAGGAGAGGCTGAATAAACTAGGCTTGTACTCGTTAGAGTTTAGAAGAATGAAGGGAGATCTCATTGAGACGAATAAGATGATGAATGGGATGGATAGGATAGAGGTGGAGAGACTCTTCCCACTCAAAAAAGACAGTAGGACTAGGGGGCACAGCCTCAAGATAAAGGGGGGGCGGTTTAGAACGGAGTTGAGGAGGAACTTCTTCACTCAAAGGGTGGTGAATCTTTGGAATTCTCTGCCCGTTGAAGTGGTGGAGGCTGCCTCGCTAAATATTTTTAAGACGCGGGTTGATGGGTTTTTGATAAGAGAGGGGATTAAGGGTTATGGGGAGAGGGCGGGAAAGTGGAACTGAGCCACGACAGATCAGCCATGATCTTATTGAATGGCGGGGCAGGCTCAAAGGGCTAGATGGCCTACTCCTGCTCCTATTTCTTATGTTCTTATGTTCTTATTACCACTGATCTGAAAGTTAACACAACCTTAAATTCAGAAAATACAGTTCAGATCTGCTCACTACTTACTTGGAATTCTCGACATTTGTAAAACTGGAATTTTATTGGGAACGATTTTCGGGAGCCGTTAGCCCCAGTCGGGAATCCCAATAGCCGATTGAAATGGGCAAGAGGTCCAAATTGGGATTGTCACTGGGAGTCTAATCTGTTGTGAATCTTTAGGCCACTGCACCTGCCCTAATCAGGTTCTTATCCAGACCAGGTAGAAACCTGATATAAAGGCTCCAGCCTCCAGGCATGCTGCTAACCACCCCACCTGAAATCCAGTGGATGCCAATCTCTTCTGGTCCTGGCAGGCAGGGACCAAACACCCATGGACTCCAAGGGGGAACAAGGAGATAAGTACCTCCAACTGTGCCCAATCATCCCTCTACTGCTGCCATGGTCTCTCAAGGGACCTGAGGATTGAGGGTCTTGGGATGGGGGGTTGACTTCTACTTCCTGCACAGGGAAACATGGAAATCACTTTTAGGATGGTGATTTCAGGGAATTTTCTTGTCAAGATCTTTATTATTGTCTACGTTTTGTAAACCTTTTGAAGTGGCCTGGTTTCTATAAAATCCCCCATGTCACCTGAATAAATCTATTTCATCCTTCAAAATCACTACGGCACTCCATTCGACAGTAGGGATTACCCTTGGTGCATTTCAGAAGCCACAGGTGCTGCCAAGATCTCTTTGAAGTATTTTGATTAACAGGGGATATCAGTTTCATGGGGCAGGTCCCCTTGCTGTCTCTCATAAGCCCCAAGTGCTTTGAAAGCTCTTTGAAGCATTCTGATTGACAGGAGTTTTGAAGTTCAATCAGGGGAACCTCCCCTTCTAGCTTGAATGAGCCCCAGATGCTCTAAAAGTTCTCAGAGTCACTTTGATTGACAGAGCAGATCAAAGAGAGGATTAGCCAATGTTTATTTACATAAGGAACTGATGTTCCATTGGCTGCCAAAAGCTTTTCTGACTGACAGTTCCAGGGCAGAACAAACAGTTGATACAGTTCATGCTCCATTAATACCGAAGTGCTTCCTCTTCTGATATGCTGCGGTTTCTAACCAGTTTTTTAAACAGGCTTCTCTTCGATTGATTTAGGCTCCTGGCCTAACTACAATTTTTTTTCAAGCAGACTTTCCCTTTGATCTGAAAATCTTCCCAGTGGAGCTCGTGCACAATCTAACTGCTTCTTTCTTCATAGTGGGTCTTCTTCAACCTCTTATGTTGGAACAGCATGCCTACACTGGAGGTTGTTTTCAGCCATAGCAGAAGTTGGTACCACTCAGAGATTATCCTCCAAAGGATCCTTAATGACGACCTTCCAGCAACCACCATCTATTTCTCTCAATAGATGCTATAACCATGCCAGAGTCTTGGAAGCTTTGGAGCCTTGGATGGTCAGGTGCATGGCTGGACAGTGCCGAGGCCCTACCCCCTGCTAACGCCACCCGTCAGTGACATCCTGGCAAGAGTGTCACTACGAGGGCATCACTGTCAAGGAGGACCCTGAAGACGCTGGGGGCCTGAAGGGAGCCTTAAATGGATAGGGCCTTTGCTGCTCTACCATTGGAGTGTCTCTCATGTGGAGAAGGGTGATGGGTAAGGCTTCTAATTGGGGAAGAGGGAGTTGGGTCACCCTCATGCCTGCGTGGTGTGGGGGATGGTTGCAGGGTTAACCCGAATATTTAGTGTGGTAAGTTGCCCCTTTGTGGTGAGGGGCTCAGGGTCCTCCCCTTGTCTGCGGGGAGGGAGGAGAGGGTAGTTTGGCACTGTATTCTGAGATCAGCGTGCCCTCTAAAAGTGATGTCCTGACCTCTGAGAGTCTGGGCTTGCCATCATGTTTCATCTTAGGGATTTGTTTGCAACCAGGGAGTGGTTGAATTCCACCTGGTCAACACTGCCAATGTCAGCGAGAAACACTCGGACTTTCCCGCTGACATCACTTAGATTGTTTTGAGAGAATCATGGCCATTTACTTTGTTACCTAAAAAAGCATCAGCTGACCTCAAAAGCTTCAACATTTCTGCTGCTTCCATTTGGAATTGAGGGCAAGTTGGGAAAATTGAGTTGCAAGGCCTCCAAATCCAAGTCTCAGGTTTTAAAGGCTGATGACAGGTTTTGAGCCAAAATCCACAGAAGTCCAGAGCAATGATAATGCCTGTCAGCTGTCCTGAGTCAAATTCTCATCGTCCATCAAAGTTCGGGGGAAGCAGTGGCATGGTGGAAATAACGGTGGACTGATAATCCAGAGGCCCAAGCTAATGCTTAGGGATACAGGCTCACATTCCATTGTGGTAGATCAGACAGGCCTGCTCTGGCCTACAGGTGCTTCCAGATCCTTAGCAATGTGTTTGATTCTTAACTACCAAATGAAGTGGCCTAGCAAACCACTCAGTTGTATCAAACCATGAGAAAACAGTCAAAAAGGAACTAAACTGGACAGATCGCACAAAATAGACTTGGGAACAACAATGGCACGTCCAGACCTGATGTGGAGATGCCGGCGTTGGACTGGGGTAAACACAGTAAGAAGTCTCACAACACCAGGTTAAAGTCCAACAGGTTTATTTGGTAGCAAACACCACTAGCTTTCGGAGCGCTGCTTCTTTGTCAAGTGAATGGGGAATTCTGATCACAAACAGGGCATATAAAGGCACACACTCAGTTTACAGAATACTGATTAGAATGCAAGTCTTTACAGCTGATCAAGTCTTAAAGTCAACCTGTCAACCCTGTATCACCCTCACATCTGGGGTCTTGTGCCAAAATTGGGACAGCTGTTCTACAGACTCATCACGCTACAGCCTGACATAACCATACTCACGGAATGATATCTTCCAGTTACCTAGACACCATCATCACCATTCCTAACAATGTGCCATCCCACTGACAGGACAGGCCCACAAGCAGTCAAGAAAGAATTGCCCTGGGAGTCTTCAACATTGATTCTGGACGCCATGAAGTCTCATGGATCTAATATTAATTGTATAAATTAAGGCTAAGTGGAGACAGATGGGGAGCCCTCATTGGATAAATACTTGGGCATTTGTAAAGAGACACTTATCAATATAGGTGGTGGGCTGTATGGTTAGATGCTTGGTATAGTATAGTTAGGGGCAGCCATGATGGCACAGTGATTAGCACTACTGCTTCACAGCGCCGGGGACCTGGGATCGATTCCCAGCTTGAGTCACTGTCTCTGCAAAGTCTGCGCATTCGCTCCGTGTCTGTGTGGGTTTCCTCCGAGTGCTCCGGCTTCCTCCCACCGTCCAAAAGACATGCTAGTTAGCTGCATTGGGCATGCTAAATTCTCCCTCAGTGTACCAGGGCAGGCGCCAGTAGGTGGCAACTAGGGGATTTTTCACAGTAATTTCATTGCAATGTTAATGTAAGCCAATTTGTCATTAATAAACAAACTTCAAGTTCAATATCTCAATGTTTCACTTCGTGAATAAATCTAAAACTGAGTAAAGATTGTCTTCTGGTCTCCTCCTTCACCAACTAGCTGTCAGATTTAAGCTTTATGTTTTGGTTCTATTAAGGTACCAGGTCAGAATATATACTTGGACAGCACCAGTATGTTATGACACCAGACGAGACCCCAACTATTTTCTATTTTGGCATTAATGTGAGGATAAGATGTTTCAGTCTGGGTGTTGTTCTGCTAACATATTGGGAAGCTTTTATCAAAACAGCTTTATTTAACAACGCAGATTAGTTATAACAAATGAATTAGCTTACCTTTTAGCAATTAAACAATACATAAACATGACAAGGTACAATTCTTAACTGCTAACCTATCACTATGAGTTCCAATTCAAGCAATATTCCTCTTATAGACTTAAACCCTGCCTTTAAAATTGTGATTAATAAATCACAATTCAAGAGAGAGAGAGAGAGAGCAAGAGAACAAGACAGCGAGAGAGAGAGGCAGCTATTCCTCCCTGCCTCATTTCAGAGCTCCTGTTTTATGAACAGCAGTGAACCAAGGGCAAGGACCAGTCTTTATCCATGGGCGTTCAGGGATTCTATCAAATGGACTCCAATCATTAAAATTAGATTCATTCCTAAAAAACAGTGTAAAAAGTTTTGAACAGCAATGTCAACATTTGCTTTCATCTGCACAGGACAATGGAGAAGGTTTGTATATATCTTGTCCCTTTTACTGGCTCAGATCATTCCCAAAGCTCTTTATAAATTGGCAAGTAATTTTGAGATGCAGTGTAGCCTGATGGGTATTCATAAAGACAGCAGCAAAGTGAAGGCACCAGTAAAGCCTATGGTTAAAAGGACTAACTCTGTAACAGGCCAAGGACTGTCGGACCAAAAAGACAGTGATTGATTACTGCTTGTACTGTGAGAACGTGACTGGAAACCGGATCAATGCCAGCAGGATCTCTATAAGAGATAAAAGAAACATCAGCAGCAGTAACCCGCTGTAGGAAAAGTGGCAAGATGCCGAATCTGGGACTCAGAGACATTGAAACAAAACTCATCAACTGGGAAAGCAATCAGTTTGCCTTTCCATGGATGGTATCTCTAAATCTAAGACATGAGTTTGGGTATTTTGTGAAGTTCTGATATGTTTTGAATACTTGCGTGTATAATGGAGTAGGTAAAAGGTTAGTTATTTTGCATCCAACAAAGTAAGTCAGAGGTTACAAAAACAGAAAATGCAGGAAAATGTCATCTGACAGCATCTGTGGAGAGAGAATAGAGCCAACATTTTCAGTCAGGATTCGAAGCAGTATGAACCTTTGTCAGACCCGGTCTGATGAAGGGTCATTCTGATTCGAAACACCGGCTCTGTTCTCGCTCCGCAGACTGGGGGGAGGGGGGGAATTCTCCCATTCCGCTGCGTCAATTTCTTACTGCAGTGCGATGGGAGATTCAAGCGGCAGTCGATCAGCGGGATTTGCATCCTACCCCAAGAGCATCTCCCAGCACCAGAATTCCGGTGGCATCAACTCCACACCGGAAATCGACGGAGAGCCACGTAAATTATTTAAATAAACGTTTACAATATAGTTAAATACAATTAGTGAACCTGGGACTGAAGACCCTGGGATTGCTGGCATCTCCAACCCTGCCGGAGTGCTTCATTCCAGAGGGGATTACTTTAGCTCCCCGCTTTCGGAGAGCTGGCGACCTGGCCCTGCTGGAGTGTAGGGGGCAGGGGCAATTGGGGCCCCCCCAGGCTCAGGCGGTGGGGTGGTGGTGCCACTTGGGAATTGGCACCCTTGCAGTGCTAGCCTGTGCCCCTTGGTACTGCCCAAAGTGGAAAAGTGCCAATGCCAAGAGACACATTTCGGTATGGGCAGTGGCAAGTGGGAGAGGCCTAATATGGCGTGGGGCCTGATGGGGGCAGGCCTTGATGGGGCGAGCGGTAGGGGGTTGGGGTGGGGGGGGGTCCCGCTGCCACTCAACACTTTGAGATTGAGCACAGGGAGGGAGGCTGGGCTGGGCATCAGTGGGCGGGACTGCGGGGGGGGAGGGGGGGGAGGGAATCAGTGAGGGGGAGGAGCAGGAGATCAGCGCTGCAGGAGGGTTGATGTTGAGGCTGGCCCATGCATGCATCAGGGAGCCAGCGATTGGACTACGGGGGTTGGCGAGCCGATGTTGTGGGGCGTCACAGAGCTGTCCAGCATTTGAGCTGGTTAGCAAATCGGGAGGCCAAAGACAGGGGCCACTGTGTATGTGCTGGTCTCAGCGCTGACAGATCGTCACATGCACAGTGGCTCACTCCGCGCAATGCTGCCGGCCCTCCAGCGGGGATATGCCCTGTAGCCTGATTTCTGGAGTGAATCATGCTAGTGAACTCAACAGTGTGGGTGATTCTTCTCTGAACTCCCACTAAAAAAAGCGCGAATTACTCCAATTTTCAAGCAAATTCAACACTCAAAATTTTGTTTTGGAGAATTCCACAGATGCTGTCAGACCTGTTGAGATTTTCCAGCATTTTCTGTTTTTGTTTGAGATTCTAGCATCTGTAGTACTTTGCTTACGTCTTAAGTCAGAGGTTAGTTACTTAGTGTGTAACAAAGTAAGTCAAAGGCTGGTTACTTTGCATGTAACGAAGTTTGATGCTTGTTGTAATTCTGTGGTAACTTGGCAGAGTGCAATAAAGGAAGTTCACTGTACAATAATTCAAGGCTTTAAGTGTCTTTGGCCATGGCCTCAGGTGACCTGCGTTCGAGGGGAACAGTAGCCAAGGTTGTAATGTCAGAAAGATGGCAAGCAATTCGCACTCAGCTAGCTCCCACAAACAGCAGTGCTATAATAACCAGATACTCTGGGAGTTTTTTTAAACAGAGACACCGCATATTACAACAAAGAGGAGCTTTAAGGAGCTTTGCAGCTCAAAGGAGTTTAAAGCAACAGGTCAACCTAATTCATCCATTAATCATTTTGTCAATAAACCGGCTGGTGAGTATGTTTTCTGCTAATAAAAGATACGGGTTTAATTAGTGTGACTGCCATGCAATCACTCCCACTGGGGTTTTTGGACAGACATTACACCTTGTCTTTGCAAATTTCAACCATGGAAACTTAAACCGTGGATCAAGGTGATTGTTGGATGTTACATATTTTTTGTCTCACCAATTGCATTCAGTGAGGTCATTTCAGTGGGCGGCACAGTGGGTTAGCACTGCTGCCTCACAGTGCCAGGGACCCAGGTTCAATTCTGGCCTCGGTCACTGTCTGTGTGCAATTTGTACATTCTCCCCGCACCTGCTTGGGTTTCCTCCGGGTGGTCTGGTTTCCTCCCACAATCCAAAGATGTGCGGGTTAGGTTGATTGACTTTGCTAATTTGACCCAAGTATCAGGGTAAATGTGTGGGGTTACGGGAATAGGGCCTGGGTGGGAATGTGGTCAATACAGACTCGATGGGCCGAATGACCTCCTTCTGTACTGTAGGGATTCTATAGAAATTTATGGTGGTAACAAAATACTTCAACAAACAGAAAGAGGGGAAAAACACACATAAACCAAACAAAAAAGGCTTTACATTGTTTTCATGGCATGGATTTTAACATGCCTTTTATTCACATAGGCCAATACAATAATGGATTCATTAATAATATGTTGTACAAAGCCTGTTGTACATTTGGGAGGAGTGGAGAAAAAAGAAACATAGTCATTGGGTCATCGAGGTTTACAGGATGGACACAGGCCCTTCGGCCCAACTTGTCCATGCCGTACTTTTTTTAAACGCCTAAGCTAGTCCCAATTACCCACATTTGGCTCATATCCCTCTATACCCATCATACCCATGTAATTGTCTAAATGCTTTTTAAAAGACAAAATTGTACCTGCATCTATTACAGCTTGTTCCAGACACTCACCACCCGCTGTGTGAAAAATCTGCCCCCTTTGGACCCTTTTGTATCTCTCCCCTCTCACCTTAAACCTATGCCCTATAGTTTTAAACTTCCCTACCTTTGGGGAAAGATATTGACTGTCTAGCTGATCTATGAATTTCATTATTTTATAGGCTTTTATAGAAGCATGCAGAGATCTACAATATGCTGCTTCCTGTAAAATCTGTGTCAATCATAAAAACCTAAACAAGATCCCTCCCAAATGACAGTATCACTGATTTTGATTGTTGTCTCAGTATTAATACTGCTATCATTCTTACACCATGCCAGTGTATTTATTACATTACACTAAACAGGAAGCATCTGATTGATAAACTGATAAACGCCCTAAATAAGTGCAATTCAAAGAATCTTGTAAATTACAGCAAAAAAGCTAAGCTATGTTTATCTCCAGAGTTAAAATGTAGATACTGAACAATGGATGTCCCTTTTCTGAGCTGCTGGATAAAGCCGGAGCATTTACCATTATATCCATATAAGTTAAAAGCTAGCAATTCTGAGAGAGGGTCATGAAACTCCACCAGAAATATAAATTATTTATATGGGTGAAAGGGAGCCACTGTTCAGATAAATGTCTTATTTATGAGACCATCCCAAAGCATGTCACATTGTCACTGCGTTGGGTTGTGGGAGTGGAAGATTCTTGTTTCAGTTATCTGGGTATTTGCACAGAAAGCAGGCAGTTGCTGTTCTACTTTGGTGTAAACTGCTTACTACCAGATTGAGAGGGCCCAGAGGAGGTGACAGCCAGTCAGGCCTGCACTTTAAGCAGATAAAATACTAACTTTATCATTCACCATGCAGAATGCAGCTGGGGCTCAAACTTAGTTTGGATTTTCTGAGGGGAAAAAGCAGCTGGAAGATTTGCCTAGTTTGCAGCTAGAGAAAGAAATCTACAGTGGCCCCCACAGAGCTTTATGGCAGAAATTAGTCAGTAGAGTTAACTTGGAAGTTATGAAAATCTGTCAGCCACCAGAACAAGAGTTGGGGCATCCACATTCAAGAACAAAAGTTGGACGGTTGCTTAGCCAAAAGGTTAATGAAAATAACCTCATAAAATCTTACCTGAAACACTAAGGAGGATTAAAGTGAATTTCCAAGGGCTATGGCATACCTTTAGATTGTTCCGTAAAGAGTGAATGAACTTTCAAGGTTCTTGTAATGTATAATGGTACATTGGGGAGGGGGCTGAGGGGGCAAGTAAAAAGTAGAACTGAACTTATAGCAAGCGTAATTATAAACTATAGTGCTGAGTTGTGAATAAACAGCTTATGCTGTTTATTTCTTATAGACAATAACATTTGTTTTTATTTAAAAACACAAAATCTTGAGACACACTTAATCACGTGATATTTGGATTTCTCTTTAAGCATCAACTAAACAATAATACCTCAATTTTTTAAAACTGATAAAACTAAATTTTGAGAAACTAGTTTTACATTCACTTCTCTTTCTTGCACTCAAAATTTCAGCACATTTGCGGAGAGAGCATTGAGAAATAGAGTGAAAGAAGACAATAAGATAGGATACTTCAATCTATCAAAAGTAGACCAGTCTGTTTGCAATAAAAACCTAAAGTTTTTTTTCTGTGTTAATGGAGCATTCCTCATGAAAACAAGTATACAAGCAACAGGTTATATACCTGCAAACACACTGGAGTTGGCACAAACTAACGTTGCAATTAACTGATTTCTCTTAAGACAAGCTGTGACAGTACATCTATCCAACATGTCCACAAAAAGCCAGACAAATACAACCGAGTTAATTTCACAACTATCAAACTACTACCTAATAATCAAGATAGGAGTCATCAACATTGCCGGTAAATAACACAGTCATCAATAACTGACTCACTGATGCGCACTTTGCTCCAGAGCTCATTACAGCCTTGGTCCAAACACAGACAAAAAGAGCTAAATTTGAGACATGAGAGAGAATGATTGCCCTTGATATCAAAGCAACATTCAAACTAGTGCGGCACTAAGAAACCCAAGAAACAAAAGTCAAAGATCATGGGAAAACTCTCCATCAGTTAGAGAGTCATACCTAGCACAAAAGGAAGATGGTCATCGTACCAGTCATCTCAGCCCCAGGACACCACTGCAGAAGGTTCTTAGGGCACTGTCCTGGATGCAATCATCTTCAATGGATTTGAAAAGTGCCTTCCTGAGCTCAGAATTGAGGCTGCACGCTGATAACCACACAGTCTAAGACTCCATTCACATTCTGTCAGCTCATAAAGCAGCCAATAAATAACAAGTCCCGGATAACATCAAGCTTTAGATAAAGAGACAAGGAACATTCCTGTCACACAACTGCTGAGGAGCAATGGCCACCTCAAAAGGGAAAAGTCTAATGGCTCAATGGCATTGCAATAGTAAAGTCAATATTCTTCAATATACTAGGGGCCACTACTGACAAGAAACTCAACCAGACCATGTAAATAGTGTGGCGACTAGAGCAAGTCAAGCTAATTATTTTGTGGTGAGTCATCCACTTGAGTCCTGAAAATTTAACATCCGCAATTTGGCATTGTTTGACACCATACAGCCTCGCTGTCTATGTTGCGTTCTTCTGTTTAGTGCTTAGCACTGTAGCTCAGTGGCCTCCTGATGATGGTTACACAGTAAGACAGAGTACACAGGAAGTATTAAATGAGGTTTGCAAGAAAAGTGCCACAACAATCATGAGTGGATAAGTTCCTCTTAGTTGAAGCATCAATCACGAGGAGACATAGGTTCAAGGTGAGGGGCAAGAGGTTTAGAGGAAATGCAAGGAAATACTTCCTCAACCAAAGGGTGGTGACTGTCTGGAATACACTGCCTGGGAGGGTGATAGAGGTGAGTTGTCTCACATCCTTTAAAAAGTACCTGGATGAGCACTTGGCATGTCATAACTTTCAAGACTATGGGCCAAGTCCTGCTAAATGAGATTAGGTGGGGGGTCAGGTGTTTTTCACATGTTGGGGCAGACTCAATTTGCCATAGGGCCTCTTCTGCATGGCATGATTCTATGATTCTATTTTATGATTCAGTTCAGAGAAACTCCACTCAACTCATTCCTGGGATGAAGGGCTTACCTTACGAAGGAGGATTAAGTTCTTTTGATTTATTACTGTCACATTTATTGGCATACAGTGAAAAATATTGTTTCTTGCACACGGTACAAACCATACCATTCATAGAGTACAGAAGGGAGAAGGAAAAGAGAGGATGCAGAATATCATGTTACAGCCATAGAAAGATCAACTTAATATAACGTATGTCCATTCAAAAGTCTGATGGCAACAGGGAAGAAGCTATTCTTGAGTCAGCTGGTATATGATCTCAGGTTATTGTACCTTTTTCCCGACGGAAGAAGGTGGAAGAGTGTATGTCCGGGGTGCATGGGGGCATTCATAATGCTGGCTGCTTTTTCGAGACAGCAGGAAGTGTAGACGGAGTCAATGTTTGGGTGCATGATAGACTGGCTTACGTTCACAATCCTTTGTAGTTTTCAATGTTAAGTTTATTTATTAGTCACAAGTAGGCTTACATTAAAACTGCAAAGAAGCTACTGTGAAAATCCCCCAGTTGCTACACTCTGGCGCCTGTTCAGAAACACTGAGGAAGAATTTAGCATGGCCAATCCACCTAACCAGCACATCTTTCAGACTGTGGAAAGAAACCAGAGCATCCAAAGGAAATCCACAGACTCTGCACAGACAGTGATCCAAGCCAGGAATAAAATCCCTTGGGACGTGAGGCAGCAGAGCTAACCACTGTGCCACCATGCCACTTTGGTCTTGTTCAAAGCAGGAGCTCCGCTGTGATACATCCAGAAAGGATGCTTTCTATAGTGCAACTGTAATTTGTGAGAGGTTTGGCCAAATTTTCTTAGTGTCATAAGAAAGTAGAGGTACTGGTGGGGTTTCTTAAATATAGTGTTAGCATGGAGGAATCAGGACAGGTTGTTGGTGATCTGGGCACCTAGAAACTTGAAGCTCTCAACCATTTCCACCTCATCCTCACGTATGTAGATGGAGGCATGTCCTCCATACGCTTCCTGAAGTTGGCGACAATTTCCTGTCTTACTAACATTGAGGGAGAGATTATTGTTGTTGTATCATTTCACCAGATTCTCTATCTTTCCTGCACTCTGTCTCATCATTATTTCAGATCTGATCCACTAAGGTGGTGTCATCAGCAAACTTGAAAATCAGGTTGGAGCGGAATTTAGCCATACAGTCATAGGTATATAAGGAGTATAGTGAGGGACTGAGGACACAGCCTTGTAGGGCACCAGTGCTGAGGACAATTGTGGAGAACAGATTCGGCTTATAGTCATGGTGGGTCAGAAAATGAAAGGTATTCCTATTGAAACACCTCAGATCTCGATGGGATTGGATAGGGTAGACAACACGATATTCCCTCTTTGGGGGAAACTAGAATGGAAGGACATACTTCAAGAGCAAGAGGTCTGCCTTTTAAGACAGAAATGAGGATAAACATTTTCTCTCAGTGGGTCTTTCGAGTATGGAATTCCCTTCCCTAGAAGGTAGTGGAGGTTGGGTCTTCAAATTTACTCAAGGCTTAGATAGATTTTTGATAGACAAGGGATTGAAGGGTTATGGGGAGCAGACAGAAAAGTGGAGCTGAGAATATAACTAGATTTTCTATGATCTTACTGAACGGTGGAGCAGATTCGAAGGATTCTTGCTTCTAAGACCTTTATTTGAAAATCATACGTAGCACTCAATTTGTTTTTAAGTCTTCTGCTCTCATCTGTCTACAGAGTACATGAGATAATCACAACTGATCTTGTTGTGGACAGTGATAGGGAGCTGTTTAAGATACACCATCTGCTCGAAAGGCAGCTCATCTATTGGCCTAAAAAGTACCACGGTGCAGGGTGCACTATTTACGGGGTGCTATAACTGGAACATCTTACGAAGACTTCATCTGAACTACTTCCCAAACTCACACCTTTCACCACCCAGAGAGGATAAGGGTTGCAATTTTATAAGAAGGGCATTACCTCCCAAGTTCGACTTCAAGAGACACATGCCAACCTAATGTGGGCACTGTATCACTGCTCCTTCAAAATCCTGGAATTCTATTCCAGGTGCAGCTTCACCAGGCAGATTCCAGCAGCTTGAGATGACTACACCAGGGGAACCAGCGGTTGAACAATAAATGCTGGCCTTGCCAGTGATACTCAAATCCCAAGGATGAATAAGAAATGATTTGCACCTGGATCCAGAGATACTTAATACCATCTTGCACTACATGAAACCGTACTTTTTCATAAAGTAACACTGATCCATCATTTTTCCCTCAACCGATATCATTAAACAAATTAGACTGTCATTACCACATTGCCGTATGTGGAAGCTTAATGTGTGTGCAGTGATTGCTGCATTTCCAACATTACAAACTAACTATATGTCATAAAGTACTTCATAAAAATCTGAGTTCATGAAATGTACTATATAAACGTAAATCTTTATTGCTAATTGTACCATTTGCAACAGCAACAAAGCCAAAAAGAAACAAAAGATTTACTCGGGTGCTCCTGGGACTTAATGGTTTGAGTTATAAGGAGAGGCTGGATAGACTGGGCCTGTTTTCTCTGGAGCACAGGAGGCTAATGGGGTGATCTTGTAGAGGTCTATAAAATAATGAGGGGCACAGATCAGCTAGATAGTCAATATTTTTTCCCAAAGGTAAGGGAGTCTAAAACTAAAAGGAATAGGTTTAAGGTGAGAGGGGAGAGATGTACAAGGGTCCAGAGGGGATGTTTTTCACACACAGGGTGGTGAGATCTGAAACGAGCTGCCAGAAGTAGTAGTAGTAGAGGTGGGTACAATTTTGTCTTTTAAAAAGCATTTAGACAGTTACATGGATAAGATGGCTATAGAGGGATATAGGCCAAACGTAGGCAATTAGGAGCAGCTTAGTGGTTACAAAAAGAAAAGGCAACATGGACAAGTTGGGCCGAAGGGCCTGTTCCCATGCTGTAAACCCCCATAATCAACTCAATAATTCCACTTTCACGCAGGGTTTTGGGCTTTTGCACGATGCAGTCAGTATACAGGTTCATTTCAAATGGTTCAAAGGCCAAACATTTTCACCATTAACTACTAAAATCTAAAATAACTCAAGTCCAGATGAATACTTGCATCATAAATTCTGTTCCCAATGTTGTAGCTTGTGTATTTTTAAAAGTACTCAATAAACTAATATCAGGGGCAAAAAAAAACTCCCATCTCAGGACACAAGCAAATTGTTACAATTATGAGATTGATAAGTTTATTATATTTGGGGATTGATTGTGGCTTTGAATTTAGAGTAAATGAAGGGGTCATGTGACCTGTTCTGCAGTGGGCCCGACAGTAACCCTGAATCATTTGATCGTTCAAGATCAAAGGAAACGTTGGATTGCTTTTCCAAGACGTTGCAAGATATTAATGCTTGGAAACAATGGCAGCGTTCACTGAGTTCACTAAAGTAGATTCTGAATGTCCCAAAGTCCCAGAAAGGTTTAAATTATTTATTAGTCACAAGTAAGCTTACATTAACACTGCAATGAAGTTACTGTGAAAATCCCCTGGTTGCCACACTCCGGCACCTGTTCGGGTACACTGAGGGAGAACTTAGCATGGCCAATGCACTTAACCACTCGGACTATCGGAGGAAACCTGAACACCCAGAGGAAGCCCATGAAGGGAGAACATGCAGACTCCACACAAACAATGACCCAAGCCGGGAATCGAACCCGGGTCCTTGCCGCTGTAAGGCGGCAGTGCTAACCACTGTGCCATGGCAATATGAGGTTGTAAACAGTTGTGCTGTAGATTACCCATTTACTTCAAAGATGAAAGAAAGTTAGAGCCAAAGATTGCTAAATTAGCATTTTGACCTAGATACAAAGCTAATGTATTTCACATTGCCATGGGAAAGAGAAAGAGGAAGCCATATTTTAGGTCAAGTCACAGGCTTCCCTTACAAGGAAATGTGGCATGTCAGCTACAACTCCCACCAACTTTTACAGATGCACCATAGAAAGCATTCTTTCCGGTTGTATCACAGCTTGGTATGACTCCTGCTCTGCCCAAGTCCGCAAGGATCTGTAAAAGGTCATGAATGTAGCCCAATCACTGGCCTCCCATCCACTGACTCTGTCAGCAGCCAGCATAGTTAAGAACCTCACACATTCTCTCTTCCACTTTCTTCCTTCGGGAAAAAGATACTGAGGTCACATACCAACCAACTCAAGAACAGCATCTTCCCTGCTGCTGAATGAATTTACTTTGCATTAAGTTAATCTTTCTCTACACCTAGCTATGACTGTAACACTACATTTTGCACAGTCGTTTCCTTCTCTATGAATGGTATGTTTTGTCTGTATCGCATGCAAGAAACAATACTTTTCACTGTATGTTAATACATGTGACAATAATAAATAAAATCAAACCAAATCAGTAAACATCACAGGACAGCAGAGATGTGTTGTGGTCAGCAGAAAGAGAAGGGTGCTTGACTTTGTGAGCTAACACAGCCAGATGTGAGAGGGAGAGAGTGTCAAGACAAAGAACAGCATCCATCTACAGATTCCATGAGATTTGTCATGGCACGGCCAGGAGGGAGAAGCATCATCCAAATGTGACTTATTGCTGGTGGTGAACTTAAGGAGCTCTCCTAAAACTGAGGAAAGAGCCTGGAGACGGTCACTCAAAGTTACAACTCAGAAAATCAAGGATACAGTAACCCATTGGAATAAATTGAAAGCAATTGTGAATTATTTCCCCCAAGACTGATATCCATGGAGAGTGCTAAGGGTGGTAAGTATAAAAAGGAATATTCCTCTGTGTAGTCTGAAGTAAAAGCAGTCTACAAAAGTATTGTAGTCATTGGTTCTTTTTAGTCATTTGTTACAGTAAAGGTTTTAAAATGTGTATCTTGCCATGTTATTCTTTCATTGTCATTATTTTACAACATAAAAAGAAGCCCTCCAGCCCATGATTTCGGCACAAGCCATCAAACACCTGTCTATTCTAATTCCGTTTTCCAGCAATTGGTCCATATATTTGTATGCTAGGGTGTTTCAAGTGCTCACTTTAGGTGCTTCTGAAGTGTTGAGGGTTCTGGTCTCCGAGCAATCTTTCAGGTAGTGAGTTCCAGATTCCCACCACCCTCTGGGTGAAAAAGCTTTGCCTCAAGTCTTCTCTAAATCTCCTGCTCTTTACCTTAAGTCTATTCCTTCTGTTTATTGACCCCTCTACTAATTCTAAAAGTTCCATCTTATCTAACCTACACACGTAATTTTGTACACCTCGATTAGGTTCCCTCTCAGCCTTCTCTGCTCTAAGGAAAACGACCCCAGCCTAGCCAGCATCTCTTCATAGCTGAAACGTTACGGACCAGGCACATGCTGGTGAATCTCCTCTGCACTCTTTCTAGTGCAATCACATCTTTCCTCCAATATGTCAGGAAGCTTGAATTTCTTTTCAAAAAGTTATTAGTCTCTACGAAGTCCGTAACAAAATATTTATCGTATCTGCTCAGCAACTTCAGATAATACATGTAGACTGGAGCATTCTAATGGTTAACCTTGATTTTTAAGCTTGCACAAAATGAAATGATACCCTATTTGATGTCTAAAATCACAATCTAGTTTCAGATGCTTTTTAAACAGCCTGAGCTTCAATGTCCCTGTATTTTCACAAGCAAGAATACCCTCCTTTCTCAATGCATCATTTCTTAGTTTATTTATTACTCATAAATAGGCTTACATTAACGCTGCAATGAAGTTACTGTGCAAACCCTCTAGGCACTACACTCCAGTACCCAGTTCAGGTACACTGAGGGAGAGTTTAGCATGGCCAGTGCATTTAACCAGCACGTCTTTGGACTGTGGGAGGAAACCAGAGCTGCCAGGGGAAACCCATGCAGACACGGGAAGGACATGCAGACTCCACGTGCAGACAATGACGCAAGCTGGGAATCAAACCTGGGTTTCTGGTGCTGTGAGACAAGGAATCTGGGGTTACAGCCACTGGGACAATCCCTGTCAATGCACTGTGTGTGTTACAAAGCAAAGTGCAAAAATACATCAGTTTCAGTACACAGCTTGCGTGAGTTGATGCCAAATGCACAGTATAACCCGAACGCAAAGTAATGCATTTTATACAATTAAAAGGTTCGTCAATGCAGTTTGTTGTTGAGCCACAGTACAACCACAGGCAAGCAGAGCAAAACTTTAGAGAAAGGCTGAGCTTTAAGTTTAGAATATTTTAAATATTAAGAGCCGATGAGGAGTAGAAATGAGACCTCACGTCAATGTTTAGGAGCTGATATGAATATATTTTGCCCATGTATGTAAAATCCTTCCTCCCCCACCCCACCAGCTAGAGAAAAATCAAAGGAGCAGGTCACATAAATCCCGTGGCTCCGAATTGTAACTGAGCTTTAATACAATACCACCCTAATTATTTTTGCATGACTGGAAATGTGGTTTCCGTGCTGTGAAACAGTGGTAGCTGCTAAAACAACTGCGCTATGAACCATACAGAGTACAGACGAGACAATAAGCATTGTTGCATCAAGTCACTGTGGCAAGACATCACAAGACATAGATTTCAATTTGTGCACCCCTTAAATGTCAAGCAAGGGAACAAGAGAGCTTGTTTAAAGTTTATTTTACACAGTCCTTCATGGAGTTGCCTCCTTAAAGCTTCAAACAAGTGAACATTTCTTTTCTCCCTCCCAGTCCAGTTCCAGCAAGTAACCCCTTCAAGTAGCGAGCATCCTTTCTAGCCTGCACAGCTAATACACTTGCTTTTTCCAAGAAATTATTTTTAACAATAGTTTTGCCATAAAAACTGACATAAGCGTATAGTTAAAGAAATCATTGGATGATGCTCAATTCACTTTTACTGTAGGAACTAAAAATGTATAGATTATTGCATCTCTGTTTTGGTACAGAATTAATACTAGTCCTCTGTCATGTTCTGTCCATGGGGACATCAATCCTAGCAGCTTAGGTTCCTTAAATAAAATTCCATTTGAACCTGTACAGCAGGTCATCTATTATTGTATTTTAAAGTTTAGATACTGTCCCACAGATCATAAATCCACAGCAGTTTCGCAACCTGCTGCAAGAACAAAGTATAACTTGTCTGATTCAGACAGCCAGTTCAACAAAAAGAAATCAGGATTCTTTTATTTCAAAATCGATAGCAAATCATAACTTGGGTTACCCATCTGTTCTTTTTCCTTCACCACTGAACGTGGTGACTTATCCCTCAATATTTTCCTGATAGCCCAGTTCTCACTCGTATTCATCGTCCACAGCCGCCTCCGGTTCGACCCTGGTGTTCTCGTAGAGGAACAGGAGCCGGTCAATCTCAGTCGGGGCCAGCTGGTTTCGCTTGGCATTCACCAGATTCCCTGCTGCGCTGAACATACGCTGAGAAGGAATGCTGGTGGCAGGGATGCACCAGTACTTTTGCAGCAGTTTGCTCAAGGTGGGCAATAAAGCCACCCGGTTGGACCACCAGATGAGCGGATCTTCGCCCAGCTCCAGCACCTTCTGGGATTTGAAGTTGTTCAGTTCTTCCACAACCTGGGAGTGCCACCCATCTTGGTCCTCGTCTCTGTTGCCCACCTGCCCAAAGATCTCTGCCAGCATGAAGTTGATGCTCCCGGTGATGTAGGGCTGCACTGAGACCGAGCGTCTTTTCACTGGTGGCTCTTCAAGAGCAAGGCCCCCCTCCGCTCTCACAAAGCTCTCATTCCCCTTCTCCAAGAGGGCCCTGGCTTCCTCTAAGATTTTGTTCTCAACCTGCTTTTGTTGTGCAGCCGTAAGGAACGGGACCTTCTTGTACCTGGGGTCAAGAAATGTCGCAGCGTGGAGGAAGAGCTCCAGCTCTGGGGACAACTGGTACACTTCAGACAACTCTTTGGCAATGGTTTCCTTCACAGCACTGAGCACGTGAGAGTCTGAATCGGCAACTTTCAGCGTTGTGTTCAACAGGACGTGTAGGAGAGGTTTGACCAGACTAATGAGTGGGTATTTCGATCTGCCCATCATCTCAGTGGCCTGTTGAAATGGCTGCAACAATTCCACCAGCCCGTCTATGGTGCTCCATTCACTGGCTTCTGGCATCAAGTGGTAATTCATGCTGTCCTCAAACAGCACCGCTGCGATCGCCGTTTGTTGCTCCCTCAGCCGCTGTAGCATGAACAGGGTGGTTCCCCAAGTGCTACAGTCACTCACTAGTTGGTGCTGCAACAAATACTGTTGTTTCTGCTTCTCCCTCAACATGTAAGCTGCCCGGGGTGTCACTTTAAAGTACTCGACCAGTTTGTTGCACTTCAGAAGGAGGGTGCAGAGTTTCGGGAGCTGGAGCGCTCGGTTTATCCCCAGATTAATGGTGTGACCGAAGCACGGCAGGTGGACAGGGAGATTCAGGAGGGAGCAGGCATTTACCACGTTCTCGTTGCCGCTGCTGGTGGTGGCACCCAACACGTTTTTGCTGATTCCCCATTCTCTGAAGGACTCGACAAGCGTGTGGGCCAAGTTCTCCGTGGTACACTCATCTGCCACTTCGAATGTGGCGAGACACTTGGAAGCGAACTTTAGGGTGTTGGCGCCATTGCCCGTGCCCCCCAAGAAGTGGGCAGTCAAAGACATGTAGCATCGGTTTCGACCCTGTGCCGTCCACAGTTCAGCAGTCACACCACACCACGCTGCCGCAGTCAAATCTTTCTCCACGGCAGTCCGGATAAGGTGGTACCGCTCTGGGATGGCTTTGGATGAGAAATATTTCCTGCTGGGGAGCTCGTACCTGGGATCTGCCATCTTCAGTAGCTTTTTGAATGTTTGCTCCTCTACCACAGAAACGGGATACAGCCCTTCACAGATGAAACTGGTGACCATAGATGTCAATTCTTGGTGCCGTTTGCTGTCTTGGCTGTAGCAGGTCTTGAACATTGCATCTTGGTTACTCAAGTACGTGCCTTCGGACTCAGGTTTCAAAAAATTGGAGGTAAACGGCTCCTTTGCTTGCTCGGCATTGCTCTTGACAACTTGGTGGAATTCACTGGGGTGATTCTTTTCAAGGTGGTAGGCGAGGTTGGAGGTGTTCCCCGAGTAAGCAATTTGAGCCCTGCAAACCCGGCAATAGATCTTCTTCCACTGCAGTATGCATCCTTCAGCATCAGTGTCAAACCCAAAGTACTTCCAAACTTTACTTTTTGCTCTCGGGTGGCAGACCAGCTTTAGGTCAGAGGTAGAACCTTCCGGAGTCTTGTGCTCCATGGCTCCTCTCTCGCAATTCTAGACACAGAGCCTTTATCCATTTAATGTCAACCTGCCAACCAAAGAGAAGAGACGATATGATATTCAATTTTTGTTTCTTGGAAAAAAAAGAGCACATTATTTCAAAGATTTATAGAATGCAGGTTGAACAGCAACAACCTACCTGATCAGTTCTTAAGTAAAAAGAAACGACAAGACTGCAAAACGCGAAGGTAGGGCAACTGAAAAGGCTGACTCGTGAGCTGATGCATTGACAAGTAAACTGGATTTGCCAAGCAAGCATGCCGGGCTGATGCGTTAAGACAGGCGGACAATGCAAAACCTGAAATGTTTAACATATGGACAGAATTGCATACTGTTTACACACTGGTAGCTATTATCCTTGCCAGCAGCAAGTTGCCAAAACAGTCATGGAAGGTCTCCACGTTCAAAGACTTTGCATTTAAAAAGCAAAATGAGTGCCTTTCCGTCCCAGCTACTACTCGAGATGAATAAGAATTTCTTTTCAAATTCTTAATCCGTGCTTGAAAAGGCCAGTTGCGGTTGAAGAGACTGATGTTCTTGGTCTGGGCTCACACAAGAACAGCCATCTGAACGTGAGAGAAGGAACAATGGCCAAATGAACGCATTGAAGCAAGTGAAAACAGAGACGGAATGAATATGTTGTTGTTGGCCCACTCCTCCAAAAGCAGTGTGCTCAATAGGTAATTCCTCAGACAATTGGAGCAGCATGAACGAACTCACTCATAGCCGTCCTATGCAGCCAAGTGAAGTTGTTGCACTCTCACTGACTGGCACAACCTTCTTCACCAGGAACTGAGCAAGGAAGTACTCCCACGTGAAAAAGCTGCCAATCACCACGTGAAATCATGCAGTTGTTAAGTTGCAGCTCCTGTTGTATCAATACAGCAAAATAAACAAGGTAATTCCGACAGCTGCAGTCAGGATAACAGCACTGCAATGCAAAGTCCGGCATTAGTGAAGCCACCTTTCTATGTATGAGCATGCTAAACATGCTGTTCAACAAACAGAAACAGCTAGCGAGTCACACAGTCAATCCCATAATAATTCATGTTTATGTAGAAATATATGCAGAATACACATCACAAAAACAGGTCATTCGGCCCAGTCACTGGTGTTTATAGAATGTACTATACATCTATCTACCTCACCTCAGCCTTCCTGCATACTTTCCTACTCCTTGGGAAATCTGAACAAATAACAAGAATAGAATTCTCCTGACGAAAGGTCACTGAGCTGAAAAACGAGCTGCAATTCTCCGGCCGTTCACGCCCCGCTGCTGCTGCAGAGAGGACGGAGAAGCCAAATCTCCAATCACTGTGGTGAGACAGGTGAATCCTGCTGGCGTGAATGGCCAGACAACCCCACGCACTAATTGTGTTTCTCTGTCTGCTGATGGCTGCCAGAGCTGCTGAGGTATTTCTAGTATTTATGCCTCAGTTACTTAGTGTGGTGGTGAGTTTCACACTCAGACAACTCTCAGAGATTAATTCTTGAGGTTACGTTTAAAGAAACACCCTATTTACAAATGCAATAGCTAGTACAGCATAAGTTTCCATTATCCTTTTACTGATTTGTGTCTTGGTTCTTGAAGCAACAGGTCTGAAGGCAATCTGGTAGAAGAGGTTTGGAGGATGCTGCTATGTCCAGGAAAGATGGCTGAAAACAACAAGGTGGTTAAAGAATTCTGGATAACAACCATTAGTTCTGCTCTCTCACAACAATCTATCAGGAATCCGAACTTCTTGCATGTAGTTTTCACAGAGAGAAAAACGCCCAGAAACAAACCAAAACATTTTCATGTTCTTCAGTTCACTCCCCTGATGGGTCAGTCATACAGATCAGATAGGGTTCATTCTCAGTATGAGACTGTAGCTGATTGCATTGAATTTGCGGCAAGGGTTCCATCAACGTCCCCGAGGCTAGCTGGAGAAGGAAAGTGCTTCAGCCAAGTTCTTTGTCCCGAATATTGACCTCTGTTGAAAACGGCAAGTCCACAGATGTCTGGTGTGAACAAAATTAGGATTGACTGAGATACATTCCATTTGAGATTAGTCCATCAATATTCACTGATCTAATTGAAGCGTGAAGGTCATCCAAATGGACATGCAGCAAGAGGAC
Source organism: Carcharhinus amblyrhynchos (assembly GCF_965287045.1). Lineage (NCBI taxonomy): Eukaryota > Metazoa > Chordata > Chondrichthyes > Carcharhiniformes > Carcharhinidae > Carcharhinus > Carcharhinus amblyrhynchos. The sequence goes on from NC_137333.1 coordinate 97,613,014, forward strand.
AGATGGCACCCGTCAAACGGTAATCCAGCACAAATCATCAAATACATAGAACATAGATAGAACATAGAACATTACAGCGCAGAACAGGCCCTTCGGCCCACGATGTTGCGCCGACCAATTAAAAAAGCAATGACCCTCTAACCTAAACCAATCCCTTTCCATCCATAAACCTATCCACGGATCTCTTAAACGCCCCCAAACTAGGCGCATCTACAACTGCAGCAGGCAGGGCATTCCATGAGACAAAGGTAGAAAATCGGAGACAGCACAGGAACAGGAGGAGGCTACTTAGCAGCTTGATAGCATGTTGGACAACTCCATAACATCATGGCTGAACTAACTCCATATAGCCATCTTTGCTCCAGGTCTCTTTCTACCAATTTCAGATTTAAGATTAACAATTGATCTTGCGTCAACTACCAGATGTGGAACAGCAATGCAAACTGGTATCACCCTTTGCACGCACAAGTGTTCCAACTTCGCCCCTGAACAACCTATCTCTAATTTTCATCTACCTAGATTCTCCAACCAGTGGAATGAGTTTCTCGCAAACTTTTCATATTTTGAAAACTGATCAACTTGCTTTTCAGTCTTTTAACCATAGAAAATAGGAAGACAAAACTGTTACAGGAAGTCTAATTTGTACATATGCACCATGGAAAGCATCCTTTCCAGGTGTATCACAGCTTGGTATGGCTCCTGCACTGGCCAAGACTGCAAGAGACTACAAGTAGTTGTGAATGTAGCCAAGTCCATAACGCAAACCAGCCTCCCGTCCACTGACTCTGTCTACAGTTCCCGCTGCCTTGGAAAAGCAGCCAGCATAATTGATTCGAATTGATTTATTATTATCACATGTATTAGTACACAGCAAAAATTGTTTTTTGTGCACTGTACAGACAAAGCATACCGTACATAGAGAAGAAAAGGAGACAATGCAGAATGTAATGTTACATAGCTAGGGTGCAGAGAAAGATCAACTTGTACAAAGTAGGTCCATGCAAAGGTCTGATGGCAGCAGGAAAGAAGTTATTCTTGACTTGGTTGGTATGTGTCAGACTTTTGTATTTTTTCCCAACGGACGAAGGTGGAAGAGAGTATGTCCGGGGTGTGTTGTGTCCTTAATTGTGCTGTCTGCTTTGCCGACGCATTGGGAAATATGGACACGTCAACAGTGGGAGGCTGGTTTGAGTGATGGACTGGGCTTCATTCATGACCCTTTGTAGTTTCTTGCAGTCTTGGACAGAGCAGGAGCATATCAAGCTGTGATACAATCAGAAAGAATGCTTTCTAGGGTGCATCTGTAAAAGTTGGTGAGAGTCACAGCAGACATGCTAAATTTCCTTTGTCTTCTAAGAAAGCAGAGGCATTGGTGGACTTTCTTAACTGTAGTGTCAGCATGGAGGACCAGGACAGATTGTTTATCTGGACACCAAAAAACATGAAGCTCTTGGCCATTTCTACTTCATTCCATTGGTGCAGACAGGGACATGTCCTTCAGTACACTTCCTAAAGTCGATGACAATCTCATTCATTTTGTTGACATTGAGGGGGAGATTATTGTCATCATACCAGTTCACCGGATTCTCTACCTCAATTCTGTACTCTGTCACATCATTGTTTAAGATCTGACCCACTACGAGTTGGAGGGGAATTTGGCCACACAGACATAGCTATGTAAGGAGCGTAGTAAGGGCTGAGGACACAGCCTCGTGGGGCACCGGTGTTAAGGATTATTGTGGAGGAGGTGTTGTTGCCTGTCCTTAATCAAGGACTCCATGCACCCCGGACATACTCCCTTCCACCTTCTTCCGTCAGGAAAAAAATACAAAAGTCTGAGGACACGTACCAACTGACTCAAAAATAGCTTTTTTCCTGCTGCCACGAGACTTTTAAATGGACCCATTAAGTTGATCTTTCTCTGCACCCTAGCTATGACTGGAGCACTACATTCTGCACCCTCTCCTTTCCGTCTTCCCTATATGCTCTATGAATGGTACACTTTGTCTGCATAGTGCGCAAGAAACAATACTTTTCACTGTATCCCAATAATGACAATACTAAATCAAATCAAATAAAATCAAATTCTGAATTGCAGAGAAAGCAACCTTGATTTGTGCCACCTCTCCTTATAACTTAACCCTTGGACTCCACTCATCATTGTAGTAAATCTGTGCTGCACTTCCTCCATTTCCTTCCATAGGTGTGGCACTTGCAGTATACCAGACACGTTCTAACCAGGACTTTGTATCGCTGAAGTATGACTTCTACCTCCTTGTATTTTAACACTCTAGATATAAAGGCCGACATTCCTTTAGCCCTTTAGTTTACTTTTTATAGCTGAGAACAAAGTGAAAAAGAAATATTCACTGTAAATTCATGATGACCATTAAAATGAAATGCTGAGGCCAAGATTTCCCTCAGATAGCCCGAGCGTTTCTTTTCCACATTAAGCAGACTTATGACTCTCTTGCTCTGCAATCCCTTCAGTAAATCTTGATGTTTCTGCTTAACGCACTTAGAAAATTGATGGACCTGAAATGTAATTTGTCATTTCAATTTTAACAGTCCACACACCATTTAACATCAGATTAGTCATAGATTATTAGTCTCCTGACCCTTGAATAACACACAAAATCAGCTTATTGTCATTGGTCTGCAGAAAATATTAAAAGGAAGGACAAATACCTCAACTCTTAAGATCGTACAGCACTGCGGTATTAACACAATTCACAGAGTCCTTTCCAGAAAGGGGTCATCAAAAGCCAGAAAATAAAGAGCGTCTTGTCATCGTGAAACTTATTACACGGTCTCAGTTATAAAACTTCCATATTAAAAAAGGAGCCAAGCATAAATACTCACTGCCCTGTATCACAATATATTCCATTCCGTTACTGGAAAGGGGGGTTAGTATCTCCTGTAGCATATTAATTCACTCATGTAAAATTCCTTTGTGCACTACATTAACAACCATTAATCAGTTTGTAATAAACAACTATGTTAGAATAACAAGAAGCAATTTTACACAGCTGCATTAATCAGAGTGCTACTGGAGGGAATTATATCTCAAAGTTTATTTAATACCAGCAGAGCTCCCATGATGATCTATACAGGGAGTCAAGACCAAGAGCAATAATCAATTGAAACATGATTAGCTATCATGGGATAATAGCAACAGAACATGGGGAGGAAAGTCAATTCCTAATTTCCAAAGTTCTTTATTCTGTCCTGATTTCAATGTAACTTTGAATAACAATAGCTAAATAGCATACCTTACAGTAATTTGGAGAGGCAGAAAAACAAGAGTTGGTTGAAGAATAAGAGGAGCTGGGAGGTCTGAATCTAAGCTGGAATAGCATTAACAGAAGGATGAGTGTATAGTGCACCAAGGGTCCAGAGGAGGATTCAATTAAAAATACGTACATGGGAAAGGGGTGGCACGATGGCACAGTGGTTAGCCTCACAGCGTTTGGGAACTGGGTTCAATTCCCAGCTTGGATCACTGTCTGTGCAGAGTCTGCACGTTCTCCCCCTGTCTGCATGGGTTTCCTTCCACAGCCCCAAAGACATACTGGTTAGGTGCACTGGCCATGCTAAATTCTCCCTCAGTGTACCTGAACAGGTGCCGGAATGTGGCAACTCGGGAATTTTCACAGTAACTTCATTGCAGTGTTAATGTAAGCCAACTTGTGACCAATAAATAAATTTTAACTTTATTTAGAATGGAAACACCTAAAGCACAAGAAGATAAAGGACAGGCAAGTGCAAGCAAAAGTATAATTTTTTTTAAATAATTTACAATTAGATGTGCATTATAAAGAAATAGAAACACTTAACCAGAGTATTGCATAGAAATTCTTAATTCAGTGTCTCAAATTATTTGGAGCACTGTCACGCCTATGGCAAGATCTGTAACCAGTAGTGTTTCACCTGAGTGTCACATAGTTCAAAAAGGCAAAGGGTGCGATCTTACCAGTCATTCACACCACGCTCCTGCTGCAGAGAGGTTGGAGAATTTGGCACCCAGCCAAATCTCCATTCACTGCAGCGGGATGGGAAAATCCTGCCGGCACAAACGTTGGTAACATTCTGGTAAGTCGATCAGTATAAAATAAAAATCTATTGTCAAGGGTTTCTTCTGATTCAGGTAAAGTGCAATGCAAAAAGCTCCTTCACACGTTGATCATTACACGTACTGAACATCGAGTGACAAAATGAATCAGTATCGTAGCAAGGGATGAGTATGCTAGAGACTATAAAAGAGAAAAACTGGGTAAGGTCCATTGTAGATTCACATTTACCGTGGAAGCAATTTGTTTTTAGGCACTGAAAATATTCTCAGTTTTCTGAACACACTGTAAACCTTTCTTGCAAGAACACTGAAGCCATTCTTGCAATAGGTAAAGTCCAGCAGCAGCAAAGGATCAACTAGCCTCCTTTATTCCAGATGGGTGGCACAGTAGCACAGTGGTGCCTCACACTGCTGCCTCATAGTGCCAGGGTTCGATTCCCAGCTTGGGTCACTGGTTGTGTGGAGTCTGCAAGTTCTCCCACGTCTGCGTGGGTTTCCTCTGGGTTCTCCGGTTTCCTCCCACATTCTGAAAAATGTGCTGGTGAGGTGCATTGACCCGAAAAGATGCCAAACAGCGGCAACTAGAGGAATTTCATTGTGATTTCATTGCAGTGTTAATGTAAGCCTTACTTGTGACTAATAAATAAACTTTACTTTGGATTTGCCATGGTTATATATTTAAATGGTTGGATGGTTGCTTTAAGAGCTGAGCACATAAGAACATAAGAAATAGGAGCAGGAGTAGGCCATCTAGCCCTTCGAGCCTGCCCCGCCATTCAATAAGATCATGGCTGATCTGTCGTGGCTCAGTTCCACATTCCCGCCCTCTCCCCATAACTCTTAATCCCCTCTCTTATCAAAAACCCATCAACCCGCGTCTTAAAAATATTTAGCGAGGCAGCCTCCACCACTTCAACAGGCAGAGAATTCCAGAGATTCACCACCCTTTGAGTGAAGAAGTTCCTCCTCAACTCCGTTCTAAAACGCCCCCCCTTTATCTTGAGGCTGTGCCCCCTAGTCCTACTGTCTTTTTTAAGCGGGAAGAGTCTCTCCACCTCTATCCTATCCATCCCATTCATCATCTTATACGTCTCAATGAGATCTCCCCTCATTCTTCTAAACTCTAATGAGTACAAGCCTAGTTTATTCAGCCTCTCCTCATAGCTCAACCCCCTCAACTCCGGTATCAGCCTAGTAAACCTCCTCTGCACTCCCTCCAAGGCCAAAATATCTTTGCGCAGGTGCGGCGCCCAAAACTGCACACAGTACTCCAGCTGCGGCCTCACCAATGCCCTATACAGCTGCAGCAAGACCTCCCTACTTTTATATTCTTTGATGGTGATGTCATTAGGGTATTGCACAAGCTGCTATTTTAGTTTCAGTTTGTATTCTGTACAGACAAGAGGTCTTGGAATAAATCTGTTGTTAGTTTGAATCTGTGCGCGCAAACCATGTCTTTTTTTTTCTGTTTAAAACCACAACCCTTAACATAGCTAAGACATTACAAGAAGAAAACTAGTGAGGAGTCAGGATTTAGTTTCTTCAAGAACATCGAGAAAAAATCCCAAGCCGAAGAAAAAAACACTGTGGATCCTCACACTTCAAATCATAAAAGTCTGGGGAGTAGCAAGAATAGGATTGAAGGTTAAAGTGCCAGTGAAAGAAAGCAAAGTGAGTTGAAAAAGGATGGAAGCTCTTTATGATTTTGAAACAGGGGACTTTTCTGATTAGAGAAAGACGAGATTCCAGGCAGTATATGGCGCATTTGAAAAGAAGGCATGCTTTGCTGAACTGCTGGGGTAGTTTGAAGTCAAAATACATCAAGTCACAGCCTCCAGGATAAAAAGGGGAGTATCAGGAAGACAGTTACTGAGCTGTCTTGACTGACTAGTGTTTGCAATAGAAATGGCAGATCAATTAAGATCCATGGGTCCTTTCAATGAAGAAAATGAATCATGGAGTTACTACGCAGAGCAGTTTCAGTACTTTTTACAAACGAGTAAAATTGAGAGCGAGCGACTCGTACCAGCTTTTCTCAGTACAACAGGAAGTAAAACTTTCAATTTGCTCTGGAACTCGGTTCATCCAGCAAAGCCAGGAACCAAAACCTACAATGACTTGACAAAGAACCTTGAGAAGCGTTACTCTCCAAAGTCACTGATTATCACAGAACAGTTCAGGATCCACTGAAGGTATCAAGGGGAAGGCGGAAGCATTGTTCAGTTTGTGGCAACCTTAAAAGCACTGGCACAACATTGAGAGAGTCATTAGAAGATATCCTTCAAGAGCTTCTGGCCTCCAAAATGAGACTATCCAAAGAAGATTGCGAACACATTTTGACTTTAAAGACAGCAGTAGAAATCACAGTCGCTTCCACAGATATATTACAACATAACGAATTTTGTCTAGAAATACAGCACAAAAATAGACCATTCAACTCAACTGGACTATGTCAACATTTAGGCTCCACAACAGAATCCTCCCATTCTACTTCCTCGAATTGTTTCACCATTCTATTATACCACCTTCCACCCCCACCCCCTTAGTCACCCACCCTGCCAGAGTCATATCTGAAAGACTAAATTCCTATGCACAGCACCTGTGAAAAGAAGGCAATGCTTTCAATATTTCTATTATCTCAATCGCCTTGTTCAGGCATCAATTTAGCTCCTTCAGTACTGTGATAAACAAGCAACTATTGTTCAACATGGCAATAGCAAATTTAAATGATCACAATTAATTGCTCATTTCACATCCAAGTGGCAGCACAATAGTACTCCCAATTCAGTGCACACCAATATTTCCCTGCACATTAACAATATGATCTCAAACGGTGCTGCTGTGTTTTTTATTTAATTATTTCATGGGATATAGACATCGCTGGCTAGACCATTATTTATTGCACACCCCTAATGGTGATGGTGAGCTGCCTTCTTGAACTGCTGCACTCCTTACGATGTAGGTATAGCCACGGTGCTGTTAGGAAGGCAGTTTGAGGATTTTGATCCAGCGGTAATGAAGGGACAGCGATGTATTTCCAAGTCGGGATAGTGTGTGGCTTAGAAGTGAATTTGCAGGCGGTAGTGTTCCCATGTGTCTGCTGACCTTGTTCTTCCAGGTGGCACAGGTCACAGATTTGGAAGGAGCTTTGGTCAGTTTCGATAGTACATCTTGCTGCCACTGTGCGCAGTGGTGGAGGGAGTTAATGTTGAAGGTGGTGGATGGGATGCCAATGAAATTGGGTGCTTTGTCCTGGATGGTATCAAGCTCCTTATGTGTTGTTGGAACTACACTCATCCAGGCACGTGGAGAATATTCCATCACACTTCTGACGTGTGCCTTGTGGATGGTGGGCAGACTTTGAGGAGTGAGGAGCTGGGGTACTCTCCACAGATTTCCCACTCTCTGACCTGCTCTTGTAGTAAAGTATTTATACGGCTGGTCCAGTTCAGTGTCTGGTCAATATTAATTCCCAGAAATGTTGATATTCAGTGATTCAGCAATGGCAATACCTTTGAATAACAAGGGCAGATGGCCAGATTCTCTTTTGTTGGAGACAGTGTGGCGTAAATGTTACTTGCCGCTTTTCAGCCCAAGCCTGAACATTGTCAAGGTCCTGCTGCATATAGATGCAGGCTGGTTCAGTATTTGACGGGATACAATTAACGCTGAACATTGTGCAGTCAGCCCTGAACATCCTCACTTCTGACCTTACATAGGAAATATCATTGACGAAGCAGCTGAAAATGGTTGGGTCGGGCTGAGGACATTTCTCCGAGGAACTACTGCAGCAAAGTCCTGGGTCTGAGACGATTGACCTCCAGTCACCATAACCATCATTCTTTGTGCCAGATATGAGATTTCCCCCTGATTCCCATTGATTTCAGCTTTTCTCAGGCTCCTTGATGCCAGACTCAATCAAATGTTACCTTGATGTCAAGGGCAATCACTATCACCGAGTTCAGCTCTTCTGTCCATTTTTGAACCAAGACTGTAATGAGGTCAGCAGCTCAGCAGGCTGGTGGAACCCAAACTTAGTGTCAGGGAGAAGGTTATTGCTGAGTAAATGGCACCTAATAACAAGGTTCCCTCATCACCTGCCAATGACCCAGTCTAGCAGCTATGTTCCAAAGGACTTTGCCAACTTGAGTTACCACTGTTGCTACTGAACCACTTTTGGTGATGATATTGAAATGCCCCATACAGAGTACATGCTGAGCTCTTGCCACCCACTGTTTCCTACAGTGGTATTCAATGAGGCAGAGTACTGATCCATCAGCTGAGGAGGGTTGGTACGTGCTAATCAGCAGCAGGTCTCCTTGCTCATGTGATACCATGGGTCTTCATGGGGTCCAGAATCAATATTACGGGTTTCCATGACAACTCCCTCCCAACTATATGCCACTGTGTCTCCTGCACTGGTGGGTCTGCTCTGTCAAAGTGCAGGACATACCCAGGGTGGTAACAGTGATGGTGGTGTCTGGGACGTTGTCTGTAGATGTGATTCTGTCGGTATGACCATGTTAGGCTATTGCTCGACGAGTTGGTGGGACCGCACTCCCAATTTTGGCACAAGCCCCCAAATGTTAGTAAGGAGGACTTTGCAGGGTTTTCAGAGCTTGTGTGCCATTGTTGTTTTGGTGCCTGGGTCCATGCCAGATGGTCCATCCGGACCTTCTTTCCTGACCTTATAGCTGTTTGATACAACTGAGTGGCTTGCTAAGCCATTTCTTGGGGCATATGAGTCAATCACATAGCTGTGGTTCTGGAGTTGCATGTAGACCTGACCAGGACAGAACAGCAGATTTCCTTCCCTGAAGGCCATTAGTGAACCAGATGGGATTTTATGATAACCGACGATAGTTTTGCAATCACCATTCGACAAGTTTTATATCCCAGATTAATTGGATTTCAGTTCTAACAGCTGCTGTGGTAGGATTTAAACCCGTATCCCCATAGCATTAGCCTGTGCCTCTGGATTAGGGACATGACCAAGGCAACACTAACTCCCAAGATACATTCAATGGAATATATAACCTTGCTGAGTACTGTTATATCTCTAACTATCTGTCACTACATCTGTACTATCCTAACGTACAATCAAATTTCCCAGGTCTTTTTAGCCAGCTGTCTACAATTACAATTATTTAAGTTTAAAACATGAGTCTTCCACCCATGGTTCTCACCCTCAAATTAATGTGAAATTCAATTATGTTTTGATCATTGTTCTCTGGTGACTGTTTTACCATGAGGTCATTAACTAATCCTGTGTCATTGCACATTAGCAAGTCGAGAATAACCTGATCTCTGGTTGGCTCGTAAATCTGCTGCTCAAAGGAAATGCTCTGAAAACACTCCATAAACTCATCTTCCAGGCTATTTTGCCAACCTGATTGTCCAATTTATATGCAGGTTAAATTTACCCATGATTTTTGCAATACTTTCCTACAAGCCCACATTATTTCTTTCAGTATATTCCATCCTACAGTGTACTTCCTGTTAGAGGATCTATAAACAAATCCCACTAGTGACTTCTTCACTTTACTATTTTTTATTTCAAACAAATCAACACCGGAACTGAATTTATTCAGGAAGGGCAACACGGTGGCATAGTGGTTAGCACTGCAGCCTCACAGCACCAGGGACTCGGGTTTGATTCCCGGCTTGGGTCACTGTCTGTGCGGAGTCTGCATGTTCTCCCCGTGTCTGCATGGGTTTCCTCCAGGTGCTCCGGCTTCCTCACAGTCTGAAAGACATGCTGGTTAGGTGCAACGATCCGAACAGGTGCCAAAATGTGGAGACTAGGGGAATTTCAGAGTAACTTCATTGCAGTGTTAATGTAAGCCTTACTTGTGACTGATAAATAAATAAAATTTTATAAACTTTATTTACACAAAGATGAACAGATTGATCTGATAGATAGGGAGACAACAATAGAACTATAAAGACAGATAGATGGATCTGTAATGCAGAGAGGGATAGAAACACTGATAGAAAGACGGAACTGTGATAGTGACCAATTGGTCAACCTGATAAAGAGAAGGAATCAAATAAAGACATCGATAAACAGACCTACATACAAACAGACAGATAGAAATTGATAGGTGGGTATATCGGTGATGCAGAGAGAGAGATATTGTTAGTTGGTTGGATCTGGGGGAACTACAAGAAAACAAGCCAAAAAGAGAATCAAATACATAGAGCAACAGCTAAATTGATCAATGAGAGAAAGATTGATTTATGAATCTGTGGCACAAAAGTGATAGAGACTGATAGATGAATCTATGAAACAGAGTTGGGCGGGGGGAGGTGGGGGAAAGAGAAAGAGTTTGGATATATGGAGGTATCTGTGATCGAGGGAGAGAAAGAGGAACGTAGAAATTGATGAATCTGTGACAGAGAGCGAGCAGAAGAGAACAGGAATGCAGGTCAATATTGGAACTGAATAAAAAGCGAGATATAGCGAGGGTATATAGACTAATTAACATATAGATGGGATATATGTGGAAAAATGAATATATAGATAGACAAATGGATATTTAGAAATATATAAATAGGATACATGGAGATAGATAAATTAATATATATATAGGATATATGTGAACAAATAATATAGATATATAGATATCTATATTACATACAGATAAATGGATATATAAAGATGAGATAATAGATAATGAATATATGTAGATATATATATATTTTGATGAAAGGGTGTTATTTCAATATATTTTATGTTTAAAGTGGGGCTGCTTTAAAAGGTAGTGTTTTGTTACAAGAATCGATTTGCCTGGGAAACATGCAGCAGATGCTAAGATTGCAGGATAATAATTTTAGTTAGGAATGCGTTTCTTCATAGAATTAATGTACCTTTTGTTAATTTAAGTTCTCCTGGGATTTTAGATGAGCTATGCAGAGTCATGGGAGTTTGATTAGGTTGATTGACAGGGACTGTCATGTGGTTAATGGGAGGAGCCAATCTTGCAAGAAAATGACAGTTCCATTTTCAATTTTAAACAAAGAGTAGGCGCTGCCTAAAGCTGCTGAAAAAAAGCAGTGTCTCTCTCCAGAGGCTGACTGAAAACTCTAAGACTGTTAATCTAAGTCACAAGCAAGTATGTCTGTGTTTTGCTAACTGATTTTAAAACAGGGTTTAAGATTACAAGAAAAATATTGTTTGATTGGAACAATAGTGACAGGTTAGCAGTTAAGAATTGTACCTTGTCATGTATAAGTATTGTTCAATTATTAAAATTAAACTAATTCATTTGTTATCATTAAACTGTGTTATTAAATAAAGTTTGCTTTAATAAAAGCTCTCTAGTTTGTCACATCTGGAGAAGACATTGTATCCTCACAATGCCAAAATAGAAAATTGTTGTGGTCTAGTCTAGCTTCATAATATACCTTGGGGTTTCTAATCTGCTATTCTAACAGAATATGTAAAATGGGATACATATGTATAATAGATAAGTGAATACATATAGATGGATAATTGGAGGTAAATGTAAATTATAGATGGAATATATACAGGTAAATGATAGATATAAAGAAAGGGATAGAGAGAGAGTGAAAATATATCGATGGAATACATGGAAATAGGTAAGATAAATGGATATGGGATATATAGAGAGAGAGATAGAAAAATGAATATAAATAAAGGTAGATAAACAAATATCTAGATGGAATACATACAGATAAACGAATGCATATAGATAGATGTATAGCTGGTACGTATAGAGCACATTGGCATATATAGGTAGATAAATGAATATATATAGGCGTTATACAAAGATGGAATACACTGAGATCAATGAATATATGCAGAAATATATAGTACATAGAGAGAGAAATGAATACATATAGCTGCGACATTTGGATGACATTGGGATACATACGGACAGGTAGATAAATGAAGTATATAGATGGGTATGTAGAATGGAGAGAGGGAGCAGAGATCAGCGCTGGGACTGAAGCTGGCCCAAAGCAGCCGCTATCCCTGACGAGCAGACACTGGAAAGGCTGCTTCACTCTCAGTCTAATGTACAAAGCCGGCCCCGGGATGAGTTTAAACTCAATCGCGGCTCCCGGTACGATACGATGCGGCGCAGCGCGGTCTCTCTAACCTGGCAGCGAGAAGCTGCGGCCGAGCAGCTGGGACAGCAGCACCTTCACCCCCACAGCGTAGGTCCAGAGGAAGGAGGAGAGCGGCGACATGACAGCCAGAGTCAGGGTGCATCGCACAGAGTGTTCCCCAGCCCGGAACACACCGCCCCGCGCAGGGGTTCCGCCACATTTACTGCCCCCCAACAACACACTGAGCAGTGACTGCATTCAACATCAGTGTGTGTAGACATGTTTATGTGTGTACATATGTGTATTTCCATGTAAGTCAATATGTTTGTGTGTACATATGTATGAATGTTTGTATACCCATGTGTGTTTGTCCATGTGTGAATGTCTGTGTACACATGTATATTTCCATGTGTCAATATTTCATGTGTGCATATGTGTTTGTCCATGTCTGTGAATATGTGTGTATGTGCATACCTATGTGTGTTTGTCCATGTGTGAATGTGTGTGTACATCTGTGTATTTCCATGCCTGTCACTATTTCATATGTACATGTGTTTGTCCATGTGTGTAAATGTTTGTGTGTACCTATGTGTATGTATGTGCATATTTCCATGTCTGTCAATATTTCATATGTACATGTGTTTGTCCATGCGTGTAAATATGATTGTGTGTACCTGTTATGTATGTGCGTATTTCCATGTCTGTCAATATTTCATGTGTACATCTGTGTTTGTCTGTGTGTGCACGAGTCTGTCCATGTGTGAATATGTGTGTCTGTATGTGTGTTTGTCCATGTGTGTGAACATGTTTGTGCGTGTATGTATAATAAAAGAAAATAACACTGGTATTTGCCATTCACAGCCTCATGATGAAGACTCAAAGTACTTTACAGCCTTTGAAAACCTAAGCACTACTGTAATGTAAGGATCAGGGGGTCTTATGCCTTTGAACATAAAGCCCTCAGTTCAAGACCCATGCTAGGGTTTGTGTGGTAAAGAAGATCTGCGGTTGCCAACTTTCCAAGAATGGCCTGCACTCTCCAGAATTGAAGTCAACTTCCAGTGTGAAATATCATGGGGACATTTTCTTTGGACACTTATTTTCATTAGATATAGAAGTATGGAAAATAGGGGAGGGGGGGAATTATTGTTCAGTCGATGGTCAAGCATGATCTCATTAGGCAGTGAGTTCCTTTGCTTTTCAATGGTGTAGGATGGTGCTGCATGACAAGGATGTTGGGTCAGGATGGGGGCAAGTCATGTGATGAAACCTCCAGGAATACTTTTTATCACAGTTAACAACAAAAGCGACCAAACAGATTGAATATAAACCTGCAAATCCTTCCAACATATGCCAATGGCAGGTGAGAGATTGCTGGTCAGCGCCTCCACTGGCTCTGACCTACAATTTGCATATAAAAGTGCACTTCACTATAGTAACTTGGACACCTTGAGAGTCAGTTGGCTGGATTGCTGTTATGTAATAGATTGATGTCAACAGTATGTAATATGGCTTGGTGGTATTATCGTTAGACTATTCATCCAGAAACTCAGCTAATGTTCTGGAGACCCAGGTTTGAATCCCACCATGGCAGATGGGGGAATTTGAATTCAATAAAATAATCTGGAATTAAAAGTCTACTGATGTCCGTGAAGCCATCTACCATCCTTACCCAGTCTGGCCTACGTCTGACTCCAGAGCCACAGCAATGTGGTTGACTCTCAACTGGCCTCAGGCATTTAGGAATGGGCAAAAAATGCTGGCACTCCCAGTGATGACCATGTCCCATGAATGAAGAAAAAGGATTTGGGACCTCCATCCTTGCGGAGGTTGTGATCTACTCGGTTGGACCAGGCTTCAGGCAGAGAATTGAAGAAGAAGCATTAAGGGAACTTAGCAATCAATCTGTGCACATCATGCTCCCACAAAAGCATGCAATCTGATGGTTGCATGCATGGTCACAAAGTCACACAATCTTTACAGTGCAGAAGAAGGCCATTCAGCCTATTGAGTCTTTACTGGCTCTCTGAAAGAACATTCCAGCTAGTCCCTCTCCATTGCAATATCTCTGTAACAGAATCACAAAATTGTCACAATGCAAAAGAAGACCCTTTGGCCCATCGTGTCTCAATGGCTCTCTAAGCTAACATCATGACTTAGTGCCATTCTCCAACCTGTTTCCCTGTACCCCTCCACATTGTTTCTACTCAAGCAATGCCCTCTTGAATGCCTCGATTGAACCTGCTTCACCCAGACTTCTAGGCAGAGCATTCCAGACCCCAATCACTCACTATGTGAAAAAGATTTGTCTCAAATTCTGTTTGCTTTTTTTTCTGCAAATCACTTTAAAGCTGTGGCATCTCACACTTGATCCTTTTATGAGTGGGAACAGTTTCTCCCTATCTACTCTGTCCAGCTAACCATGCACATTCGTAGAATCATAGAATCCCTACACTGCAGAAGGAGGCCATTCGTCCTATCAAATCTGCACCAACCACAATCCCACCCAAGTCTTATCCCCATAACCTTATTTACCCTCCCATCCCCTTGACACTAAGGGGCACTTTACTATGGCCAATCAACCTAACCCGCACATCTTGGAACATTCTTCTTTTTCAAATAGCAATCCAATTCTATTTCCCCCTCAATAAGCTTGTTCAAGACTCCAACCACCCTCCAGATGAAAATGATTTTCCACACATCATTTTTACTCCTTTTTCCCATTATTTTGAAACTGTGCCATCTAGTTCTTGATCTTCTCTGGAATGGGTTTCTCACAAGTTACCCTGTCCAAGTCCCGCAGAATCGTGAATATTTCTATCAAGTCTTCTTTCTCCAACAGAAACAGGCCCAATCTCACCAATCTATCCTCATAGCCACTGATCTTTATTCCTGGAATTATTCTTGTGAATCTCCTCTAATATCTCCTCTAAAGTCTCTCCAATACCTTCACATCCTTCCTCAGGTACAGTACCCAGAACCGGACATAGTACTTCACGTTGGGCCAAACTAGTGTCTAACCTGATTTCGTAATGATGATTCGACAGACAAAGATTGGCCAGGACACTAAGGAAGAACATCTTCCCTAGTGTGAGGAAATATGAGGCTTTGCACTTTGGAAAGAGGAATGAAGGCATAGACTATTTTCTAAATGCTTAGGAAATCAGAAACACAAAGAGACTTGGATGTCATTGTTCAAGATTCTCTTAAGGTTAATGTGCAGGTTCAGCCAGCAGTTAGGAAGGCAAGTGTTAGCATTCATGTCGAGAGGACTAGAATACAAGAGCAGGGATGTACTTCTGAGGCTGTATAAGGCTCTGGTCAGAGCCCATTTGGAGTATTGTGGGCAGTTTTTTTGCCAATATCTAAGGAAGGATGTCCTGGCCTTAGAAAGGATCCAGAGGAGATTCACAAGAATGATCCCTGGAATGAAGACCTTGTTGTATGAGGAACGGTTGAGGACTCTGAGTCTGTACTTGGAATTTAGAAGGATGGGCGGGGGGTGGGGGCAGGGTCTTATTGAAACTTACAGGATACTGCGGTGCCTGGATAGAATGGACGTGTAGCAGGTGTTCCCACTAGTAGGAAAAACTAGAACCAGAGGGCACAACCTCAGGCTAAAGGAACGACCATTTAAAACAAATGAGGAGGAATTTTTTCAGCCAGAGAGCGAATCTGTGCAGCTCTTTGCCACAGAGGATTGTGGGGGCCAGGACATTGTGTGGCTTTAAGACAGAGAGAGATAGGGTCTTGATTAATAAGGGGATCAGGGGTTATGATGAAAAGGCAGGAGAATGGGGATAAGAAAAAAAAAGCCATGATTGAATGGCAGAGCAGGCCTGATGGGCCGAGTGGCCTAATTCTGCTCCTATGTCATATGGTCTTTGCTCACCTTCTCATTAGTGCCATAGAACCTTTTACACCCACCCAAAATGTGTGTGGGGGGCGGGGTATGTCCATTTCAAAAGGAATATAATTGAAGACTGAGCAGTTACATTAAACTTGCATAGAACATTGGTTAAACCAGACTTGATATACCGTACAGAGTTTACGTATTACAAACATGCACAGGAATTGGAGAAGGTGGGTAAAGAAAAGACATCAGAATGGTACCAGAACTGCGAAGATGGAACAGGCTGGGGCTCTTTTCTCTCGAAAAGAGAAGACTGAGGAGTGGTCTGATTGAGGTCTTGTACATGATGATGCCAGTGAGCGAGCAGCAACAGATGTTTATTACGCCTACACACAAGATATCCTACTGGCTTTTGCATTGGAACTTAGAATAATTATAATTTCCAAACAGGATTGAAACCTTTACACTGGGTCAGGAACTTATGAGAACAGGGAAGGCAACACTGTGGCAGCAATTTTATGTGAAAAATTCTAGGTGTTTAGCTGTGGAAGCATTTCAGATCCATTTTTTGGATGAGTCCAAATTTAGTAGCTGATGTGCTTAGAGAAGAACAAAATAGACTAGCCCATTTCCAGCCACTAGATGGAGTGGGTGGGGCTTATCTCACCAGGAATGGTGCTGTAACTGTAGAGGGCACCATTGCGCATGTGCAGACCTTTGGTTGTACGTGCAGAATGGCAACCAGCAGACAGCTGGCAGGTCTAAGAGATTTGGCAGCCCTCTGCGGCTACAGCCAGCCTCAACAAAGCACCAACCCCACCCACCCCTCCAGCTATCCCAGGGGCCTGCGGCCAATCATGAATGACTTCCTGCTTTGAAATATCATCTCCACCGTCCCCACTCACCGCCCAGACTGATCAAGGATGGAGCCTGGGTGGGATTGTTGACGGTGCAGTCTCGATGGGCCAAATGGCCTCCTTCTGCATTGTAAGGATTCTTTAAGCTACAAGAATATAACAAATAGGAACAGGAGTAGGCCATTCAGCCCTTCAAGCCCATTCCATTATTCAATAAGATCATGACTGATCTTATATTTCAACTCTATTTTCCTGCACTACCCTCATATCCCTTCATATTTTTAATATGTAGAAATCTATCAATTTCTATCCTGGACGTGCTGGGTGATTGAATTTCCAGAGCCTGCTGGGGTGGAGATTTCCAAAGACTCACCACCCTCTGAAGGAAGAAATTCCTACATATCTCAGTTCTAAATAACCTTCCCCTAATTCTGAGACCATGTCCTAGAAATCTCCAGCCTGGGGAATCATCCTTCCCGCATCTACCCTGTAAGGCCTGTCAGAATTCTATGTGTTTGAATGAGATCACCTCTCATAATTCTAAACTCCAGAGAATAAAGGCCCAGGTAGGACAATCCTTTCACACCAGCAATTATTCCGATGAACCTTTTTTGCACTTTCTCTATGACAAGTAAATATTTCTGTGATTGAGGAGACCAAAATTGCTCTCAGTACTCCATGTGGGGTCTCACCAAAGTTCTACACAATTGCAGTAAGATATATTTACTACTGTACTTAAATCCGCTTGTAATAAAGAACAAGTTACAATTTGCATTCATGTAAAATTTGTTACCTGTAACATTTTACTGTATGCAATTGAATGACCTATTTAGGTAGACATTAAGTATTCCCCATACAGGACTGGCATAATCTTTCACAGTGTAGTTTACTACAATTGCTCACAGTAAAACTGATTCCACAGGGATCCTTGTAGCCAGCACTTACTTCCTTCTATCAGAAAGTGCTGGAAAATCTCAGCAGGTCTGACAGCCTCTTTAGAGTGAGGATAGGTCATCCTGACTCTCAATCTTGGCTCTGTTCTCTCTCTACAAATGCTGTCAAACCTGCAGAGATTTTCCAGCATTTTCTGTTTTTGTTTCAGATTCCAGCATCCATAGTATTTTGGGGTTGTTTTCCCCCTATCAGTTTGGGCTGGATTTGAAACTATGTTTTCAAGGACAAGGCTGGTCAGTGCATCATTCATATCCACAAGAAAAGCACCAGTCCAGAAATAGCCCCTGTCATCGCAGGAACTCAATATAGGGTACTAGATCAAACAGGGAAATCCTTTCTTGCACATTCATCTTTAAGTTGTTTTAAAGTTTATTTGTTCGTCACAAGTAGGCTTACGTTGACACTGCAATGAAGTTCCTGTCAAAATCACCTAGTCGCCACACTCTGGCACCTGTTCAGGTACACTGGGGGAGAATTTAGCATAGCCAATCCACCTAACCAGCACATTTTTTCGGATTGTGGGCGGAAACCAGAGGAAACCCATGCAGACACAGGGAGAATGTGCAAACTCCACACAATGACCCAAGCCGGGAATAAAATCTGGGTCCCTGGTGCTCTGAGGCAACAGTGTTTGCCACCGTGCCACCCCTACACCCTGTTCTATACCCCCCAATCCTGTTTCATTCCAAAACTATATCTAGTTATCCTTTGAACCCATTTCTACATGTTGAATGCTTCAGTGGTTTTCCCTGGTAACTTATTCCACGTTGGGTGAAAAGGTTCTCTTTGACTTCTGTCTTTCCTCCAAACCTCCTCACTGGCATCCTTTAGCGTCTCAATTATTCGCTACTTGAAGCAACATGAAACAATGGTGGCATGGTAGCACAGTAGTTATCACAGCTACCTCACAGCTCCAGGAAACTGGGTTCGATTCCCGGCTCGGGCCACTGTCTGTGTGGAGTTTGCACATTCTCCCCATGTCTGCATGGGCTCCCTGCGAGTGCTCCGGTTTCCCCCCACAGTCCAAAGATATGCTGGTTTGGTTGATCGGCCATGCTAAATTCCTCCTTAGTATCCCAGGATGTGTAAGTTAGAGTGATTAGTGGGGTACATGTGTAGGGGTGGGGATAGGGCCTGGGGTGGGATTGTGGTTGGTGCAGACTCGATGGGCTGAATGGCCTCTTTCTGCACTGTGGGAATTCTATGATTCTAACTGGATCAGACTAGACTTGTTGACTTCCTTCAGCTTCTTCTAAATGTACTACAAAAGGTTGTGAATGTAGCCCAATTCATCATGCAAACCAGCCTTCCATCCATTGACACTGTCTTCCATCCATCCATTGACACAACTCCTTGCTGCCTCAGCTAAGCAGCCAGTGTAATTAAGGACCCCACGCACCCCGGGTGTTCTCTCTTCCACCTTCTTCCACCGGGAAAAAGATACAAAAGTCTGAGATCACGTACCAACCAACTCAAGAACAGCTTCTTCCCTGCTGCTGTCAGACTTTTGAATGGACTCACCGTGCACCAAATTAATCTTTCTCTACACCCTAGCTATGACTATAACACTACATTCTGCAATCTCTCACTTCCTTTTCTATGAATGGTATGCTTTTTCTGTACAGCGCGCAAGAAACAATATGTTTCATTGTATACTAAGACATGTGACAATAATAAATCAACTCAAATCATATCAAAATTGTCTTCTGTTCTGAAGAAGATAAGGAATGGGATTTTCCAGTCCTGCTGAAAGTCAATGGATGTTAGGCCAGGCCACCCAATCTCCCACTGTGGGTTCCACCATAATAGGGCCAGGAAAACCCAGCCAAGATCTCACAATGAACATTTAAGCCTTTGCCTGGCGTAGCATGAGCTTCCTCATCACACACATTCCAAATTAAGCAACAGTTTATGCTAAGGTAGCAGGGCAAGGGGAGGAAGTGCAGAGGGCAAATGCAATCCTGGACCTCCTAAATACAGGAAAACAGCACAAGAGCAACGAAGTTATAACAAACCATGATTAACAAAAAAAATTGTACCAGCCTCGACTAGAGTTTTGCGTACAATTCTGGACATTGGATAGGGTGCAGAAAAGATTTGCAAGAATGGTTACAGAGATGAGAAACTTCAGTTACAAGGACAAATTGGAGGAGCTAGGGTTGTTCTTCTTAGAAGAAAGTTGAGAGGAGATTTCATAGAGTTGTAGGAGGGTACGCCAGAAGCAGCATGAGGCACGTCAAAACTGAAGTGTCAACCTTGTGAAGTTACAAAACAGGACTATTTGCAACCCAACCAGTGTAAACATCACGCAATAGACAGAGCTAAGCAATCCCACAACCAACAGATTAGATTTAAGTTCTGCAATCCTGCTACACCCAGTCATGAATGGTGATGGGCAATAAAACAACTAAAGGGGGGCAGAAGAATCCCCCCCATCAATGAGGGGGGAGTCTAGCACATCAATGTGAGGCCGAAGCAGTAGTGTGCACTATCTACAAGATGCACTACGGCAATTCACCAAAATCTTTTGACAGCACCTTCCAAACCCACAACCACTTCCATCTAGAAGGACAAGGGCAGCAGAGACATGGCAACACCACCAGCTGCAAGTTCCCCTCCAAGCCACTCTCCATTCTGACTTGGAAATATATCGCCGTTCCTTCGCAGTCACTGGGTCAAAATCCTGGAACTCCCTCCCGAATGGCATTGTGGGTCAACCCACACTGCAGCGATTCAAGAAGGCAGCTCACCACCACCTTCTCAAGGGCAACTAGGGATGGGCAATAAATGCTTGCCAACCAGTGACGTACATGTCCCACAAGTGAATGAAAACCTTCCTTCAGCCAGTGGTGCTGCGTGGATGATCTAACTCTGTCTCCTCCAGAGGTACTCAGTACCACAATCTTCAGTCAATTCGATTTACTCCGCATGATGACGAGAAATGGTTAAAGGCACTGGACATGCTGAGGCTAAGGGAGCTGCCAACATCTTTGCAGTAGTGCTGAAAACTTGTGCTTCAGAACCAGCCAAGCTGTTCCAAAACAACTTCAACACAGGTATCGAACCAACAATGTGAAAAATTGCCCAGATATGTTCTGTTTACAAAAGCAGAACAAATCCAATCCAACCAATTACCACCTATTTGGTCTATTCTCAGTCATCAGTAAAGTAATAGAAGGTGTCATCAACATTGCTATCAAGCAGCACTTACTCAGCAATAACCTGCTCACTGACAGCTTGCGTTCCGCCATTCATTCAGCTCCTGATCTCATTACAGCCTTGGTCCAAACATGGACAAAAGAAGTAAACTCTAATGGCAGCATTTCACAGCCTTGTCCTTCCCGAAACTGTAAAATCCCATCTGAGCTCAACAGACCTTCTCATTGTCTGCTCCTCGCCCGCTCTGATTCCTGTGGCGAATGGTGCGATGTAATTCTGGCCTGGAGATGAGGTGAGAGTGACTGCCCTTGAAATCAAAGCAGCATCTGGCTGGGTGTGGCATCAAGGAGCTCTAGCAAAAGTGGAATCAAATGGAATCGGGGAGGAATCCCTCCACTGGTTTGAGTCATATCCGGCACAAAGGAAGATGGTTGTAGTTGTTGGAGGAAAATCATCTCAGTTCCAGGAAATCGCTGCAGGAATTTCAAGGCTATGAACTGAAGAAATAGAAGCAGGAGTAGGCCATTCAGCCCTGCAAGACTACTCCACCAATCGATGGCATCATGGCTGACCTTTTAGTTCAACACCATTTTCCTGCACTATCCCTGTTTCCCTTGCTGATTTAATATGTAGAAATCTATCAATCTCAATGACTGAGTCCACAGTTGGACTGAGTTGTAGGGGACATGATGGCCATGTGGTATTATTGCTAGACTATTAATCCAGAAACTCAGCTAATGTTTTGGGACCTGGGTTCAAAACCCACCACAGCAGATGGTGGAATTTGAATTCAATAAAAAAAACTGGAATTAAGAATCTACTGATGACCAAGAAACCATTGTTGATTGTTGGAAAAACCCATCTGGTACTTTAGGGAAGGAAATCTGCCATCCTTACCTGGTCTGGCCTACATGTGTCTCCAAAGCCAAAGCAATGTGGTTGACTTTCAACTGCCCTCCAAGAGCAACGAGGGATGGGCAATAAATGCTAGCCAGCCAGTGACACCTGTGTCCCATGGATGAATATAAACCACCGTCCTCTGGCAGAGAATTCCAAAGATTCACCACCCTCCAAATGAAGAAATTCCTCCTCATCTCAGTCCAAAATAACCTGTCACTTACTCTGGGATTGTGTCCCCTGCTTCTAGACCCACCAGCCAGAAGAAACATTGTTCCTGCATCAACCCTGTCGCACTCTGTAAGAAATCTGTATGTTTGAATCAGATCATCTCTTGTTCTCCTAAACCCCAGAGAAAAAAGGCCCAGTCAATTTAATCTTTCCTCAAAGGACAATCTCTTCATCCCAGGAGTTAATTTGATGAATCTTTGTTGTGTGAACATGTACCCCTAGATCTCCTAAGGTAAGGAAACTAAAATTGCACACAATACTCCATGCGTGGTCTCAGTAAAGTTTATTTATTAGTGTCACAAGAAGGCTTACATTAACACTGCAATGAAGTTACTGTGAAAATCCTCTAGTCGCCACACTCCGGTGCCTGTCTGGGTATAATGAGGAAGGATTTAGCATGGCCAATACATCTAACCAGCACATCTTTCGGGCTGTGAGAGGAAACCAGAGCAGCCGGAGGAAACCCATGCAGACATGGGGAGAATGTGCAAATTCCACACAGACAGTTCCCCAAGCTGGGAATCGCACCTGGGTCCCTGGCGCTGTGAGGCAGCAGTGCTAACAACATATAATCGCACTTAAGATATCTTTAGTCCGACTTTTAAATCCTCTTGTAACAAAGGCCAACTTACTGTTTGTCTTCTTAACTGCTTGCTGCAACTGCACGTTAGCTTTCAGGGAATTTCTTAAGAGTAGTTGTCAAGGCCCAACCACCTGCTTTATCAATGCCCTTCTCTCCATCATTAGGTCAGAAGTGGAGACGTCGCTGCTGACTGCACAATATTCAGCACCATTCACATCTCCCTAGATAGTGAAGCAGCCTGTGTTCATATGTAACAAGACTTGGACAATATTCAGGCCTGGACTGATAAGCAGCAAGCATTACAATCCTTGTAGGGACTGATAACTTTTAAAAAGAGATACGCAGTTCCCAGTGACCAACTCAAAGGATCACGCAACAAGATTTAATGTTTTAAGAATTTTACTGCAACAAAAACCCTACAAACAACATAGACTAAACATTGCTGAGTAGACAGTTAATACACAAAACTACAGAAAAGGTATTCCCTGTTAACGTCTTAACACAATTGAATACCCCACACCACATTTATACGTCATACCACGTTCTCAGCAGAAACTTCCTCTTGTTTTTAAAGCCTCAAGTGCCTGCTGACTTTAACTGGATCTCATCTCCCTGCCCTACCATGGTGAATCTTCCAGTGACCTTTTAAAGTAAGTCCCTTCACTCAAACATTTGCGCAGAATTGAATATGATTCCAGCAACAAGTTACCCCTTGGCGTTTCTGTGGTCTTTAACCCTTCTCAAATCTCATTTCTTCAAACTGCGAATGTGTCCTCACCGTAGCCCTGATTGGTGGTCAACCTGATAAAGGTCTATTTTGCCTGCTTGACAAAGCAGCACCTGTTGTGGGTCTTCTTCCCACAAAACTCTTGATCTGACTGACTCCGAGAGTCTGTAGCACCAAAGCCAGCTGCCTCCTCCTTTCTGTCCAGCTGTTAAAACTTTGCACCTTACTTTGAACAAGTTTTGATTTAATTTTCTGCTCCCATAGCATGCAACTCACATGGGTTTGTCTCCAGGCAGCTTTCGTAGGAGGTCAATTCCCCCTCCAAACTATTCCATTTTACCTTGAATTAAAGGAGATAGTTTAAAATATTAACTGTCTTATAAAGATCAATGGTCATAACACAAATAATATTAACAGCACAAGGCACCAAGCAATTGCCATCTAACCATCTACTTGACATTCTCCTGTATTACCATCACTGAACCCTCCCACTATCAACATCCTGGGAACTACCGTTGACCAGACAGTAAATTGGATCAACCATATAAGTACTGTGACTACAAAAGTAAGTCAGAGATTGGAAATCTAATGGCAATTGTCACCTATTGTCCCTGCAGAGTGACTCCACTATCCACAAGGCACAAGTCAGGAGTGGGATGCTCTCCACTTGCCTGAATGAGCACTCCAGAAGCTTGGCACCAAGCAGGACAATGCAGCCTTCTTGATTGGCACCTTATCCACCACTATAACATTCACGCTCTCTACTTCCAACGCACTGTAGCAGCAGCATGTACTGTTGGGAAGTTCTACCTTATAAAACAATATATTTTTTAAAGTAGTGGGGAGACATTGCACTACCTGGCCATTTGGATGCTAACCTGCAGGTTTTGTTTTAAAAAGAAGATCATTTTGAACTAGGAGCAAGTCTGCCTTCTTCCAAGAAATCACTGGACCCGCATGTTACTCGAGGAAGATCTGTTAGTTTGTTTTGAACTGTAATCCCAATTGTTGAGAAAAAAGCTGAAAGTCAAAGGCTAGTGACTTACTGGAAATCACATGGCAGAGTCAACCTTTAAATTTTGATACTGGTTTTGAAATCAGTCTTATTGGGGAATAAGCTGAGAAAGGTGGGTGCCCTACTGTAGTCTTGCTCTCTCTCTCTGATCTCCTGCTGTTCCAGGGTAGAAAACTGCTGGAAAAATACAGCAAACAACCCACATGCATTGCTCACATTCTCAGATTGGGCCCAGCGATGTGCCCAATGCCAATTTTTTACCACCAACCTGCCTAACTGCCCCACCATGCCCTATTGCTGACCTGTCCTGATCAGTGCGCCCACTCAACCTCTCCGCTCTCCCTCATGCCCCATTCACTTCATCCATCAATACTCCTTGGTTTCTGCTAGCAGATTAATCACCGTCACTCTCTGTAATTGCCTCCTCGTGGGGAGTGGAATGCTTGTGGTTTTCTGTTCAAAAGGAAGGGAACAGAACTGGCAGAACATTTGGAGATTTAAGGAGAAAGGAGATGCCAAGCTGGTCCTTGCCAATGGAAGTCGATTCCAGAACACCCAGACTGAGTGGAATGATTTTCAAAGGACACTGGAAGATTCAATCTTGTGTAGCAGGGAAAAGTGAGCCTGCAAGAAAGCTGGGAAAGCTGGGAGCAAGTTGGGAATTAATCATTCTGCTAACTATCTGCCAAAAGCATGACATAAAGATAAATAGTTCCACAAGGCCTAGGTTGTGCAAAAAATATCTTTAATTTGGTGCCTGTCTTGTGTAATTTGGCCTTTGCTGAGTCTAGTTTGTTTGTTGCAGTAAAAGTCTTAAAATGTGAAATCTTTTCCTGTGATTCATTCTGTCAATCATTGAGAAGTTCATCTCTTTTTTGCGTACCCAACTACTTGAATGCTTCCTTGGCTGGCTTCCCAACCTCTATAAATACTGCCATTGGTGAGCGATTCCACATCAAACATCACTCTCCTGTCGGCTTGTCTGAAATGCCCTATGTTGCCTCTTAGTTCCCCAAGGCCTCAGATTTACAATTCTCATCTGTGGGTTCAAATCCCTGAGAGGGGATTACTACTGTCTGCCTCTGCAACCTCATACAACCCCACAACTCCTTTCCCACATATTATCAGGGCAGAATTTTCCAGTCCTGCCCACTGCAGTAGTTGTAGCCAGTAGATTTGGCAGACTATTTAAAAGTCTGTTGACCTCACGCGAGAATTTCCAGTCTTGGGGCAGGCACAACCAGACAATCCCTCCCTGTGTCACTCTTATTTTGGTATCTTGTGAATCCCCCCTCTTCCATCGATCCACCATTGATGGCCATTCCTTCAGAGACCCAGTCCCATGTTCTTGAATTCTCTCTCCAAGCACCTCTGTCTCACTGAATTCTTCTATAAGAACATAAGAAATAGGAGCAGGAGTAGGCCATCTAGCCCTTCGAGCCTGCCCCACCATTCAATAAGATCATGGCTGATCTGAAGTGGGTCAGTTTCACTTTCCTGCATTCTCCCCATAACCCTTAATTCCCTTGTCTATCAGAAACCTATCTACCCATGTCTTGAATATTTTCAACGAGGTAGCCTCCACCATTTCACTTGGAGAATTCCAGAGATTCACCACCCTTTGAGTGAAGAAGCTTCTCCTCAACTCCGTTCTAAACTGCACCCCCCCCCCTTTATTTTGAGGCTGTGCCCTCTAGTTCTGTTTTCCTTTCTAAGTGGAAAGAATCTCTCTACCTCTATCCTATCTAGCCCCTTCATTATCTTGTAAGTCTCCATAAGATCCCCCCTCAGCCTTCTAAACTCCAATGAGTACAAACCCAGTCTATTCAATCTCTCCTCATAAGCTTCTGGTCCTTTAAGACCCTTATTTGGCCAAGCCCACGTCACATCCACATCTCCTTGTTTGCCTTGTGATCCACTTTTCCTTATGTCTCTATGTGGCCCCTTGGGCTGTTTCCCTGTATATAAAGATGTCACATAAAAGCAAGCTGGTGTGTGATACAGGGTTGTGGATTTTGTAAAAAAAAAGTGATGAAAAGTAAGATCGGTTATGAACTCATTTGAATGCCAGTGTATATTTAGTGTTTGAGGAGGTTGTTATCTTAGTGAATTATAGGCTCAGGATTATGATCCCTGATCACAAATAAAGCCAATATACTGAAGGTGTAAGTTGCTTTTGGTGACCAGTTACTGAAAAGCTTTGGAAACAGGTCAGCATACAGGCCTACCAAGGTAAGGAAATGCAAATTAAAATAAAAATAAATGTTAATGACACATAAAATTAGAGCATGGACTGATTGTTGCTAGCTGTCGTCTTCCTAGTGCACGCTTGGACTCAGAACAAGACTGCCTTCTTAGAAACTCTACAGTGTAGAAGCAGGTCATTCGGCCCATCGCATCTGCACCGACAACAATCCCACCCAGGCCCTAACCCCATAACCCCAAATATTTACCCTGCTAATCCTCCTGATACTAAGGGTCAATTTATCATGGCCAATCAACCAAAACTGCCCATCTTTCGGACTGTGGTAGGAAACCAGGGCACCCGGAGGAAACCCACATAGACATGGGGAGAAGGTGCAAACTCCACACAGACAGTGACCCATAGCCAGAATTGAACCTGGGTCCCTGGCACTGTGAGGCAGCAGTGCCAACCAATGGGATGCTGGCCTTCATCGCGAGGGGGATTGAATATAAAAGTAGGGAGGTCTTGCTGCGGCTGTATAGGGCATTGGTGAGGCCGCAGCTGGAGTACTGTGTGCAGTTTTGGGCGCCGTACTTACGCAAGGATATTTTGGCCTTGGAGGGAGTGCAAAGGAGGTTTACTAGGCTGATGCCGGAGTTGAGGGGGTTGAGCTATGAGGAGAGGCTGAATAAATTAGGCTTGTACTCGTTAGAGTTTAGAAGAATGAGGGGAGATCTCATTGAGACGTATAAGATGATGAATGGGATGGATAGGATAGAGGTGGAGAGACTCTTCCCGCTCAGAAAGGATAGTAGGACTAGGGGGCACAGCCTCAAGATAAAGGGGGGCGCGGTTTAGAACGGAGTTGAGGAGGAACTTCTTCACTCAAAGGGTGGTGAATCTCTGGAATTCTCTGCCCGTTGAAGTGGTGGAGGCTGCCTCGCTAAATATTTTTAAGACGCGGGTTGATGGGTTTTTGATAAGAGAGGGGATTAAGGGTTATGGGGAGAGGGCGGGAATGTGGAACTGAGCCACGACAGATCAGCCATGATCTTATTGAATGGCGGGGTAGGCTCGAAGGGCTAGTTGGCCTACTCCTGCTCCTATTTCTTATGTTCTTATGTTCTTATGTGCCACCCTTGAGTTTGATATTAGTTTGAAATCTCACTCAGAGATAATAAGGAAGGCTGGCGTGACAAATGACTAAAAATCATACTTGCACAGTGGGACTATGACTTTGAGGTTGTGGGTTAAGACACATTGTTGGGACAGAGTAGAGAGAGCTTTACACCACGTGTAACTACGCAATGGGAATGCCTGAAATAGAAAGCATTCTATTTCCTACATAGTAACTTTGCTCCTTCAGCAGAACCTTCCAGATCCGTGACCTCGGCTACATAGGAGAACAGATATATAGGAACATTACCACCTCAACTTCCCCTCCATGGAATCAAAGAATCCTGACAGTGCAGAAGGAGGTCATTCCAGCGCATCAAGTCTACACCGACCACGATCCCACCCTATCCCCTATAACCCCACGTATACACCCTGCTAATCCCCCTGACACTAGGGTCAATACAGAGTGCCAATCAACCTAACCCGCACATGTTTGGACTGTAGGAGGAAACCAGAGCATCCAGAGGAAACCCACACAGACACGGGGAGAAGGTGCGGACTCCACACAGATAGTGATCCAAGGTCAGAATTGAACGCGGATCCCTGGCACTGTAAGGCAGCAGTGCTAACCACTGTGCCACCCTGTCACACACCACCCTGACTGAGAAATATATCACCCCCCATTCAATATTCCTGAGACAAGAAACTTTGAAACCCCTCTCTGACAGCATTGTGGATCCAATAAAGTTTTATTTATTTATTTATTAGTCACAAGTGGCTGGTGTGGTGGCACAGTGGTTAGCACTGCTGCCTCACAGTGCCAGGGTCCCAAGTTCAATTCCGGCTTCGGTCACTGTCTGTGTAGAATTTGCACATTCTCCCTGTGTCTATGTGGGTTTCCTCCGGGCGCTCAGGTTTCCTCCCACAATCCAAAGATTGATGGAATTGATGGCCCAAATTGGCTGTTAGCATCAGGGGGATTAGCAGGGTAAAATGAGTGGGATGACAGGAATAGGGCCTGAGTGGGATTGTGGTCAGTGCAAACTCAATGGGCTGAACGGTCTCCTTCTGTACTGTAGGGATTCTGTTCTATGATTCTATGAAGTAAGACTTACATTAACACCGCAATGAAGTTACTGTGAAATTCCCCTAGTTGCCACACTCCGGCACCTGTTCGGGTCAATGCACCTAACCAGCACGTCTTTCAGAATGTGGGAGGAACACAGACACCGGGAGGAATGTGCAAACTCCACACAGACTGTGACCCAAGCCGGGAATCAAACCCGGATCCCTGGCGCTGTGAAGCAGCAGTGCTAACCACTGTGCCACCGTGTCGCCCAGGGGAGCGATGAAGGAGCAGCGCTCCGAAAGCTCGTGATACCAAATAGACCTGTTGGACTTTAACCTGGTGTTGTGAGACTTCTCACTGTGCCAGTCCAACACCAGTATCTCCACCTCATAGCACTGTGGACGTACAGACTCAAGAAGATGCCTCAGTGCCGTCTTCCAAAGAGCATTCAGAGATAGACACTGAATGTTGGACTTGTCAGTGACGCCCATATCCCCTGAACAAATAAAAAAAATTGACGGCTCTCACCCCGATGAGCAGTAAATTTCACACAGCAAAGCAGTCATAAAAAGCTCTGAAAATGCTGATTATTCAGGTTTGGAACGAGAAGCGGTCATGATTAATCAGTCGTGCTGGAAGCCTGCCCAGAGCCGGACTCTGCAAGGTCAGAGACTGGAAAGCTTGACTGTTTGCACAGCTGTAAATCAGAGGCAAGGAGTTTACACTTCCATATAATTTCACGCATCCTCTTCCCGGCACCAGGTCCATGGTGGGACCCTCCATGGAAAAGACTCAAGTAATTCAAGAACAACAAAGTCAAATTTCTTCCCTGGGGAAAGTTTCCCTGAAAATCTAGAATCAAGGATATACTATAAATAACAAGTCAACTATGGCATAATTCTACAAGTGCTATACACATCAGCCAGAACAAAAGTGATATTTAACAGCCACTGGGATGTAAAACAATAAAGGTTGACAATATGGCCTACCATGGCCAAAGTTTTCTGGTGGCCTATGCCCCCCTGCCACTACAAACGATGACGGAGAATTTGGGGCCAGCCAAATCTCCGTTCACTGTAGCGGGACTGGAAAATCCCACTGCTTTGAATGTCCACAAACTTCCGCCCATATCTTCGCTGGATCTGTGTTGGAGCACTCCAAAACGAATCCCACTGCCCTGCTGTCGTCACACAACACAATGGCTGAAATTTTCCAACCTTGTCCGCAGCTGGGACTCTCCAGCCCCGCTGCTGTGAATGGAGATTTGGCGGAGCCCCAAATTCTCCATTCTCGCTGGAAGTGGAAGCTGGGAATATGACTTCGGAGAATTCCGGCTAATATCTCCCTCAGCTTCAAGTTTGATTTTATGATCATTTCTTTTTCTTTTAGTTTGCAATCTGGTGTCTTTGCAAGCATGGAGAACGGGTCGCAGTGGCGTAGTAGTAGCGACATTACGCTAGCAATCCAGACACCCAGGGTAATATTCTGAAACCTGGGTTTAACTCCCACCACGGCAGATCATAAAATAATAGAATCCCTGCAGTGCAGAGGGAGGACATCGGGCCCATCGAGTCTGCACGAACAGAGCATCTTGCTCAAGCTCCATCCTCGTAACCCCACATATTTACCCCATTAATTCCCCTATCATATACATTTTGGGACACTAAGGAATAATTTAGCATGGCCAATCCACCTAACCTAAAATCGTGAAATAAAATAAAAATCTGGAATTAAGAATCTACTGATGACCATGAAACCATTGTCGGTTGGGGAAGAAACCCATCTGGTTCACTAATATCCTGTCGGGAAGGAAATCTGCCGTCCTTATCTGGTCTGTTCTACATGATCCACAGCAATGCGGTTGACCCTTCTCTGCCCTCTGAAATGGCCCAGCAAGCCACTCAGTTCAAGTACAATTATTGACGCCCATGTCCCAAGAAAGAATTTTTAAAATTCAATACTCCTCACCACATGAGCTTTCTCTCCAAACTCTCCATAAATGACGTGCTACCATCTTGAAAACTCTTCACATTAATGGGGCAATCTTAATTTATTTCAAGGACAAGGTCAAGGACATTTTAAAGATGGAGGAATGGGTAGTGGGTAGAAGATGTTTAAGAAGGAAGATACTGAGAGTTAAGGACTGTGTTACAATGATTTGTTGATGTCTCTCCTCACCCAACAACCCCATTCAACCAATTTTAGATTTTAGTCTCCTCTTGACCAGTCATATCTCCAAGTGAGAAACCAACTTGATGTCATATCCAAATGAGAGTTCTTGTGGGAGTGGGGTGCTTACCTGAAGCTACTAACAAGTTGAGAACAGCAATGGCAAGACATCAACAACATTTAAATTATTCAAGTAGACAGACAGTGACAGTCAGTTCATGATACTGTGAAAAAGTTGTACGCCACCCATATTCACCAAACCATAATGATATATATTTCAGCTCTTGGAACTGCCTCCATGTTAATGGTGCATCAATTCTATTCTTAAGGTTCAAAGAAACAGTTGGATGGTATTTAACACATAAGTACCTTGAGCAGATATGCAAAGAGCTTTGCCTGGTGCAGAGTGTGGGGTGAGGAGGTTGGAGGACCTCTTGGTAAGCCTGCTCCTGACCATTGACAGGATCAGGCAGCAGGTGGTTAAGGGCTACCTTCCCTACCACCATGGTTACATTCACATCTGGGCTGCTTTGGGGAGGGAGTAAGAAGTCTCACAACACCAGGTTAAAGCCCAACAGGTTTATTTGGTAGCAAACACCACTAGCTTTCGGAGTCCTGCTCCTTCATCAGGTGGGTGGGATTTTAACCTGGTGTTGTGAGGTTTCTTACTGTGTTTACCCCAGTCCAACGCCAGTATCTCCACATCACTGGAGAGGGAGTCCAGGGTGTCCACTGATGCGTTTCAGGCCTTCCGTGACCATTGGATGCCATGGGGGCTGGTGTACATCATCACCCTGGGAATGCCATTTTTGTTTTGTTAGCTAAGTTTTCTTTTAATATTTTGTTCTAATTCCAGTCCCCACTAGGGGCTGTCACTCCTGCCTTTTTTGTTTAATTTATTGATTATTAGTTTACACTATTAAAAGTGTATAAAAGTGACTGGCACCTATTTCAGCCCATGCTACTGGACCCAAAATCAGAAGTTTGGGTGGACAGTTTTAAGAATCATAGGATCCCTACAGTGCAGAAAGAGGCCATTCAGCCCATCAAGTCCACACCAACTCTCTGTCAGAGTATCTTAGCCAGGCCAACCATCCCACCCATGGCTAATCCATCTAACTCTACAAATCTTGGGAAACTAAGGGGCAATTTACCATGGCCACCTAACCTTCACACCTTTGGACTTTTAAACATTGGGTTCACAGGGCCAGGAGCTCACCCACCTCTATGTACATGACTCAGGAGTGAAAATCTGGGCCTGGGTGTTCCCTAGGGTGAAGTAATGTCATACTCTGCAAATAAATCTTGTATTAAGTAAAATGATTGGTATCTAGTTTTCTACTCTCCCTATTGGCTTTTGAATGGATTAACACTCTTCTCCCTCAACATGTTTCTTGACTTAGAATCTTACAGTGCAGGAGAAGGCCATTTGGTCCATCAAGTCTGTACTGACAACAATCCCACTCAAGGCCTATCGCCATAACGCCATGCATTTACCCTAGCTAGTCTCCCTGACACTAAGGGGCAATTTAACATGGCCAATTCAGTTAACCCACACATCTTTGGACTGTGGGAAGAAACAAGAGCACCCGAAGGAAACCCATGAAGACATGGGGAGAATGTGCAAACTCCACACAGACAGTCACCCAAGCTGAGAATGTGAACCAGGGTCCCTGGCTGCTGTGAGGCAGCAGTGCTAACCACTGGGCCACCGTGCTGTGGTCATTCTGCCTTTTTAAAATATCCTCCATCAGATCCCTCAGCAAGCTTTTCATTACCTTCCTAAATGCTTCCTAATTCGCTGAGTGCAAATTTTCTTTATACAAACAGGCGATGCACACTTCTTTACATTGCCCTGTTGAAGTTTAGAAGACTAAGAGTGACTTGTCATAACATTTCAGATCCTGAGAGCTATTGACAGGGTGGGTGTGGAGAGGATGTTTCCTCTTGCTCGAGGATCTAGAACTGGGGGAGTCACTTTTCAAAAGATAAGGGGTCACCCACCTAAGAGATGAGGAGAATTTTTTTCTCTCAGAAGGTCGTGAATCTTTGAAACTCTCTTCCTCAAAATAAGAAGTCTCAAAACACCGGGTTAAAGTCTAAGAGTTTATTCGGAATCACGAGCTTTCGGAGCACTGCTCCTTCATCAGGTGATGATGATTCCTCAAAAGGCAATGGAAGCAGAAACTTTGAATACTTTGAAGGCCAAGCTAGATAGATTGTTGATAAGCAAGGGGGGGTGAAAGGTTATCGGGGGTAGGTGGGAATATGGGGTTGTGGTTACAATCAAATCAGCCATGATCTTAGTGAATGACAGAACAGGCTTGAGGGGCCGAATGGCCTACTCCTGATCCTAATTTGTATGTCCATCCGTTCATGTAAAGATAAATTGTTGTGACTTACTCAAGAAGGATAACTGAATGTAGGCCCTGAGGAGAATCATGGGATACAATTAAACTGACGGGCTGTCATTGTAGAGGTGTATGTAACACAACTGTTCCCATTAACACTAAGGTAGTTAACTCAGTGTCAGATTACAAGCTTACTCGAGAGAAATGAAATGATACTCCCGGGGAGAGTGTCACACAAGCACAGTTTGACACGGCAATTTGCATTTGCCTTTAACATAGCAAAATATCCCAGGACGCACCACAGAATCATAAACCTATGTCAGGTTGTTTGGTGTTTTATGGAGAAGTCTGGAGATTTATATGATTAAATGTATTGGCTAACTTCTCCTCCACCCACCTAGATTATTTCACTCCAGGAGGGTTTACAATAGCTGTCCATTTTTGGGGATCTAGCAGCCCAAAACCTGCTGGAGTGAAGGGGGTCAATCGGGGTCCCGCAGAGGGTCGGTGGCAGGGGGCAAAGTGCCAATGCCCAGGAGACACATAGGAACTGCCCTTCGGGCATGGGACAGTTCCAAGGGGATGGGACCTACTGGGGTGGGGCCTGTTAGTGGGTGATCATTGGGGCGGGGGGTTCCGCTGCCACACTGCACTTGGGCTGAGTGACAGAGGGAGGGAGGCCAACTAGCGGGGATGGCCATCGGGGTGCAGGAGGGGTTCTGTCTACCAGGGATTGAGGATTGGTGTTTGGCCTGCCAGGGGACTGGGGAGAGGGGGTGGTCAGGGCTACCGGTTGGAGGAGGAGGGGACAGTGGTTGAGGTGGGCTGGGGGCCCAGGGGAGGGGGGACTGAGCCCGAGCATGCTTGTGGGAGGCCAACGATAGTGGCACGGGTTGGGGGGGGGGGAGCGGCGGGCAGTGATGTGGGGTCGCGGGCTGGCCAGCAATTGAGCTGGCCAGCAATCAGGAGGTCAGTGGACAGAGGCCACTGTGCGTGCACTGATCTCGGCGCTGACAGATCGACGCATAGGCAGTGGCCTACTCAGTGCTATGTTGCCGGCCTCTCTAGCGGGAAAAGGCCCTGCCACCTGATTTTAAACGTGGTTTATACTGGTGCACTTTGCAGCGCACAAAGTGTGGGAGATTCTTCTCTGAACTTCCACTGAAAATACCAGCGGGATTTACTCCAGCTTTCACACAAATCCAACACTTTAGTTGGGAGAATCACCCCCAAACTGTGTATTGGGGTAACCCATAACTAGGTACCTATCCACAGTGCAGTCCATGCTTGGGTGCTGTCTCCATGGAGGTTCCTTCCAATCTCTACATAGTACACCACCATGTGACTCTCTACATCATACATCATGTTC
Organism: Carcharhinus amblyrhynchos; assembly: GCF_965287045.1. Classification (NCBI taxonomy): domain Eukaryota; kingdom Metazoa; phylum Chordata; class Chondrichthyes; order Carcharhiniformes; family Carcharhinidae; genus Carcharhinus; species Carcharhinus amblyrhynchos. Next base: position 97,647,697 of record NC_137333.1, read on the forward strand.
TCCAGTCCCACACTAACCTTTCAAATAGAAGCAAAATGATGGAATTCTGAAATAAAAACAGAAAATGCTGGATAAACTCAGCACTTCTTGCAGCATCTGTGCAGAGAGAAACATAGTTCATGTTTCACATCTTTCTGCAGAACCCAGAGTCTTTATAGCAGATGGTAAAGCTGCCAATGATAAGATGAGGGGAGAGGCAGGCACACAAAAGACCAGTAAGGACAATGGAGAGTTGAAAGTAGGTTTTATTGTTGGATGAAGTTACAGAAGGAGAGACAAGGCCAGAGATAGTTAATCATGGCAACAAGAATTTCAAACTGAAGCCCTGGGAGAAACTGGGGCTAAGAGTCGTTAATAAGAACAGCAGTCATTGGTGAGCAGAATCTGGATGGGGATAGAATGTGAACAGCAGAGTTTGTACTGAAGCTTCCAGAGGCTGGATGATTTGATTTGATTTGGTTTATTATTGTCACATATATTGGAATACAGTAAAAACTATTGTTTCTTGCGCGCTATACAGGCACAACATACTGTTCATGGAGTACATAAAATTAATTTATTAGTCGCAGATAACACTTACATTAACACTGCAATGAAGTTACTGTGAAATTCCCCTTGTCGCCACACTGCAGCACCTGTTCGGGTCAATGCACTTAACCAGCGCGTCTTTCAGAATGTGGGAGGAAACTCATGCAGACGCAGGGAGAAAGTGCAAACTTCAGACAGACATTTACCCAAGCTGGAACTTGAACCCAGGTCGCTGGGAGGCAGCAGTGCTAACCACTGTGCCACGATGCCACCCATGTGGGGAAAGGAGAGGAGAGGGTGCATTAAGAAAGGAGAGGATGATAGGAAGCCACCCAGGGTAGCTGGGGAAATCACATAGCTGTAAATGAGGATTTCAGTAGCAAATGCACTGAAGAGCTGGTGGAGGCATGTTATGTAATAGGGGTGGAAGGAGGCAGTCTTTCTGTCGGAGGGTACATAATGTCAGAGACTCAGCATGGGGTCATATTTAACACAGAGGTTACAAACAATCGACTTTGGTCGGAAACAGTGGTCCCAGAAATGTAAGGATTCAGTGGCAATGGTTTGGAGATTGTGACAGGGATGGAAAGTGATGGCTTCAATCTGTCTCATGTTTCACCTGAAGGAAACATTGGGCAGCACGGTGGCACAGTGGTTAGCACTGCTACCTCACAGCTCCACGGAAGTGGGTTCGATTCCCAACTTGGGTCACCATCTGTGTGGAGTTTGTTCTCCCTGTTACTGCTTGGGTTCCTCTGGGTGCTCCAGTTTCCTCCCACAAAGATATGTGGTTAGGTTGATTGGACGTGCTAAATTAACCCTTAGTGTGACAGGTTAGAGAGATTAGCAGGGTAACTAAGCGGGTATAGGGCCTGGGTGGGATCGTTGTCGGTGCAGACTTGATGGACCAAATGGCTTCTTCCTGCACTGCATACTGGATATCAAACAAGTGGCAGTGGAACAATCGAGACGGGGTGATGGAGCGGTAGATGTTTTGGTCTCCCTATCTGAGGAAGGATGCTCTTGCTCAGAGGGAATGCAGAGAAGGTTTACCAGACTGATTTCTGAGATGGCGGGACTGACTTGTGGGGAGTGGTTGAGTCGATTAAGATTATATTCATTTGAGTTCAAAAGAATGAGGGGGGATCTCACAGAAACCTATGAAGTTCTAATAGGAAAAGACAGAGTGGATGCAGGGAGAATGTTCCCAATGTGTCCAGAGCCAGGGGTCAGTCTGAGGATACGGGGATTAGCCTTTTAGGACTGAGATGAGGAGAATTTTTTTTTACCCAGGAAGTGGCCAGGCTGTGGAATTCACTACCACAGAAAGTAGTTTTAGCCAAAAGGTTGCATGTTTGCAAGAAGCAGTTAGATATAGCACTTGAGGTGAAGGGAATCAAAGGATATTGAGGGAGGAAAGCGAGATCAGACTTTTGAGTTGGATGATCAGCTATGATCATAATGAATGGTGCAGCAGCCTCAAAGGGCCAAATGAAAACCTCCTGTTCTGCCATTTTCTATGATTCTCATAGTACCATAGAAACCCTATCATGCAGAAGGAGGCCATTCAGCCCATCAAGTCTGCACTGACAACAATCCCACTCCAGGCCCTATTCCCACAATCCCACACATTTACCCCACTAATCCCTCAGACCTACACATCCCAGGACACTATGGGCAATTTAGCATGGCCAATCAAACTAACCCGCGCATCTAGGGAATGTGGGAGGGAACCTGAGCACCCGGAAGAAACCCTCGCAGATACAGAGGGAATGTGCAAACTCCACACAGACAGTGACCCAAGGCTGGAATTGAACTTGAATACCTGGCCCTCTAATGCAGCAGTAAAACGTGAAAATGTATAAAATATTAGTTAGGCCACAGCTGGAGTATTGTACGCATTTCTAGAATTCATATTACTGGAAAGGGTGCAGAGGAGATTTACCAAGACGTTGCCTGGGCTGGGGAGTTTTAGACATAAAGAGAGGTTGGATAGATTGGAGTTGTTTTTTCTCTTGGAGCAGAGGAGGCTGAGGGGAAACACGATTGAGATGTATAAAATGATGAGGGACATTGAGTAGACAGAAAGAAACTTTCCCTTTGGTGGAGGGTTCAATGACCAGGGGGGCACGGATTTCATGTGAGGGGCGGAAGGTTTAGAGGGAATGTGAGGAAAAGGTTTTCCCCCTGGGGAGTCTGGAACTCACTGCCTGAAAGGGTGGTGGGGGCAGAGGCCCACATCATATTTAAGAAGTCTTTAGATTTGCACTTACAAAGCCAGGGCATGTAGGCCTATGGGTCAAGTGCTGGAAAATGGTATTAGAACAGTCGGTGGTTAGCGCAGACTTGATAGGTTGAAGATTATTTTCTGTGCTGTATGTTGCTCTGACTCTATGTAACAATCAGATGGCTGAGAATGAAAACATACAAGGACAGTTCCATAAGAACATAAGAAATAGGAGCAGGAGTAGGCCATCTAGCCCTTCGAGCCTGCGTTCCACAACACTGTCTTAGAAAGGAGAGCCCACCAATGCTTCTACTTCCTCAGAAGACAAAGGAAATTTGGCATGCCCGCTATGCCTTTCACCAACTCTTACAGATGCACCATAGAAAGCATTCTTTCCGGTTGTATCACAGCTTGGTATGGCTCCTGCTCTACCCAAGACTACAAGAAACTACCAAAGGTTGTGAACGTAGCCCAGTCCATCACGCAAACCAGTATCCCATCCATTGATTCTGTCATCCACTGCCTTCCTGTTGCCTTGGAAAAGTAGCCAACATAATTAAGGACACCACACACCCCGGACATTCTCTTTCCACCTGCTTCTGTCGGGAGAAAGATACAAAAGTCTGAGGTCATGTACCAACCGACTCAAGAACAGCTTCTTTCCTGCTGCTTTCAGACTTTTGAGTGGACCTACTTCGCATTAAGTTGATCTTTCTCTGCACCCTAGCTATGCAGAATGTAACACTACATTCTGCATTCTCTCCTTTCCTTCTCTATGAACGGTATGCTTTGTCTGTATCGCACACAAGAAACAATACTTATCACTGTACACTAATACATGTGACAATAATAAATCAAATCAAATCAAACATGCCATGGACCTGGCAAAGGTTCCAGAGGAGTTAAGGATGGACCTGGATGGATAACGCATCAGTCACGATGGCACAATTGTTGGCTCTTTTGGTTCAGACCAATTCTGCGCTGTGGCAGGGATGGAGATTTAGGTTGTCAAATCTGAAAACAAGAGCTTCAAGAAAGATGGGCATGGATTTGGAAGGCAAGGACACATTCGGAAAGTTTTGAAAAGAAAAGGGAGATTGGCGCTGCGCCAGTAATTTGCAAGGACAGAGGGTTGATGTTTAAGGACGAGAGTGATCACAGTGAAAGGTAAAAAAAGAGGTTGTACCTGAGAAGAGGGAACTATGCCAGCTCACAGGAGGACCCAAGAGGGAGGTTGCTTGGTCAGCAGTTTTGTGAATCAAGGCAACTGAAGGTGTGTGTCAAGCAAACATTATACTACCTTCCTGCATGTTATCCACACACTGATTACATTTTAATTTTAGGAGAGAACTGACGGCCTCACAGTCTCTCTGCTAACAATGTAAAAATTGTAACCTTCGTTGTTTAAGTTGCACCAGGTTGCAGTCATGCACCAGGTGTGGAACAGAAGGTAAAAGCAAGTTACTGCAGACGCTGGAATCTGAAACCAAGAGAAAAAATGCTAGAAAACCTTAACAGGTCTGGCAGCATCTGTTAGGAGAGAAAAGAGCTGATGTTTCGAGTCCAGGTGTCTGATATGACCTCACAGGAGGCATCATGTCACTTGACTAAATTTAATTTGATATCGCTGAAAAGAGAGATGTGCTGCTGAAGTTTTTCATCTTGTACTCATCTGGGCAGATGCAAGAATACCAAAATTTCAAACCGTCACAAAAAGTTATGCTGCAGGAGAAAATGGTGCTCATTGGTTCCCAAGTCGTTTCTGATTTTTTTGTTATTCATTCGTGAGACATGGGCATCGCAGGCTGGCCAGCATTTTTACTGCCCATCCCTGATTGGCTGATGCATTGCCAAAAAGAAAGCAACGGAGGACTATAGGCTCTCAAAGCGCAACTCAAAAGGCTCAAGGTTTTCAGATTCCTTTTCTTTCAAAAAGCAGGTTACTGCGTATCAATGGCTCCTGCGCTGACTAAGACTACAAAGTGTTGTGAACGCAGCCCGGTCCATCACGTAAACCAGCCTTCCATCCACTGGGTGGAAGAGGGAACTTACAATGTTAAAATGGCGGCGTGGGCTCGTTGGGCCGAAGGGCCTGTTTCCCTTGCTGTGTTGTTCTTTGTTCTTTGACTCCGTCGACATTTCCCGCTGCCTCTGCAAAGCAGCCAGCATAATCAAGGCCCCACATAACCCAGACATAATCGCTTCCTCTTTCTTCCATCGGGGAAAATATATAAAAGTCTGAGGTCACATACCAATAGACTCATGAACAGCTTCTTCCCTGCTGCCATCAGACTTCTGAATGGACCTACGTTATATTAAGTTGATCTTTCTCTACACCCTAGCTATGATTGTAGTACTACATTTTGCATCCTCTTCTTTTCTTCCCTATGTACTCTATGAACAGTATGTTATGTCTGTACTGTATGCAAGAAACAATACTTTTTACTGTATACCCATACATGTGACCAAAGTAAATCAAATCAAATCAAATTTATGTTGTTTCTAGCAAGCATAAATGAGCCACATTACCAGCCTGCCAGATTATCTTAAATTGGTTGTTAGTGTAGCTATTAGCACACTCAGGAATCTGTTCCAGCCTTGTGCCTGTTTTGATTTACCCGGGAGCTTGGGGAGTCGATATTTTCCTGTTGCTTTGGTCATGGAAATGCCTCAGACAATCAGAGTTGACTTACCAACCAACCAGCATTTTTTTCTCCTGCAGAAGGGGGTTTTAGTTCAGTTGGGCAGCAGCAAGGTTGGTGCAGGCTCAGAGGGCCGAAGGGCCTGTTCCTGTGCTGTAATTTTCTTTATTCTTTGAAATTTGTCATTCTTGTGTTTATCCTGATGAGCACAAGATAAAAGCTCCAGCCATATTTTGGCAAAATTGAAATTTAATTCAGGGGAACTTCCATTCCCAGTTTTCATTGGTGACAGCCTTGCCTTCAGCTGCCTAGGCCCAAAGCTCTGAAATGCCCTCCTTGAGGCCTCTGCCGCGCTCTCTCTTGTCCATTAAGCATCTCTTTAAAACCCATTTACTTGACCAAGTTTTCGATCGTCCGCCATCTTTGTGTGTGGCTCGATCAAACTTTACTTGATAGGCTCCTGTGAAGTTCCTTGGGATGTTCTGCTGTATTAAAGGCGCTAGATAAATGCAAGGTGCTGTTCATGTTGTTGTGTTGCTCTGACGTTGAAATTGCATCAAACAACTGGCCCGTAAGAAGTGAAATGGAATGGTCCAGGTGAAGGTAAATTAAACAAGAACAGAAAATGTCGGAAATACTCAGCATGTCTGGAAGCATCTGTGGAGGGAGAAACAGAGTTAACGGAAGGAATTTTCCAACCCCTTCACGCCAGCGGGACATGAACGGAGATTTCAATGGCTTGCAGCAGGTAAATCTGAGGTCGATCTGGGGGAGCGGGAGGGAGGGAAATGGGGATGGTCCCGTCATCAACCTGAAATGTTGGGCAGGATTTTCCAACCGCGTTCGCCCCAAGACTGGAAGACCCCCAGCTGAGGTCAATGGACCTTTGCATGGCTCGTGCCCCACCCGTTACGATTCCCGTGGCAGGTGGGATGGGAAAATTCTGCCCATTAATTCTATTTCCCTCTCTCCACAGATGCTGCCAGACCTGCCGAGCACTTCCCACATTTTCTGGTTAGATTTCAGATATTCAGCATCCACGCTATCAATGCTATTGTGATTCACGACCCCAGCCGCTTTGTGAGACTCTTACGTGAAGCTTTGCATTTGTCTACATTCTCATTTTCAAAATGGATTTAACACTTTGACAACATAGACTATCCTCTGCTTTCATCAATCAAATTTTTTTTAGTGATCACGTACATCAAAGGCTGCCATGGCAGACCAGTGATCACAGGTACCTCCTGTGAACAGCTCTCCATTGCCAGAGCCCTGTAGCCTTTCCAAGGCTGATAGGAACTATGAGATAAAATTATAAAGGAAGATAAAACAAACAACTGAGCTATTTCTCTCTCTCTCTCACTGTCATCCTCCTCTGCATGTATGTCTCTCTCACTCCTTCTCTGCTATTTCTACCTTCTCTCTCTCTCGTTGTCATCCTCCTCTCTGTCTCTGTCTCTCTCTCTCTCTCACTGTCATCCTCCTCTCTCTCTCTCTCCTCCCATCTCTCTCTCTCTCTCCTCAGCTATTTCCATCTTAGAACATAGAACACAGTACAGGCCCTTCGGCCCTCAATGTTGTGCCGAGCTATGTCCAATCCCAAGATCAAGCTATCCCACTCCCGATCATTCTGGAGTGCTCCATGTGCCTATCCAATAACCGCTTGAAAGTTCCTAAAGTGTCCGACTCCACTATCACAGCAGGCAGTCTATTCCACACCCCAACCACTCTCTGAGTAAAGAATCTACCTCAGACATCCCTCCTATATCTCCCACAATGAGCCTTATAGTTATGCCCTCTAGTAAAAGCTACATCTACCCAAGGAAATAGTCTCTGCACGTCCACTCTCAATCCCTCTCATCATCTTATAAACCTCTATTAAATCGCCTCTCATCCTCCTCCGCTCCAAAGAAAAAAGCCCCAGCTCCCTCAACCTTTCCTCATAAGACCTACCGTCCAAACCAGGCAGCATCCTGGTAAATCTCCTCTGCACTCTCTCCAATGCTTCCACATCCTTCTTATAGTGAGGTGACCAGAACTGAACACAATATTCCAAATGTGGTCTCACCAACATCCGTTATAGTTGCAGCATAACCCCATGGCTCTTAAACTCAAACCCTCTGTTAATAAACATACAATAAGCCTTCTTCACGGCTCTATCCACTTGAGTGGCAACCTTCAGAGATCTGTGGATATGAACCCCAAGATCTCTCTGTTCCTCCACATTCCTCAGAAACCTGCTGTTGACCCTGTAATCTGCATACAATTTGTCCTACCAAATTAATAACTTATCAGGGTTAAACTCCATCTACCACTTTTCGGACCAGCTCTGCATCCTATCAATGTCTCTTTGTAGCCTGCAAGAGCCCTCCACTTCATCCACTACTCTACCAATCTTGGAGTCATCAGCAAATTTACTAACCCACCCTTCAGCCCCCTCTTCCAAGTCATTGATAAAAATCACAAGTAGCAGAGGACCCAGCCCTGATCCCTGTGGCACACCACTGGTAACTGGCCTCCAGCCTGAAAATTTTCCTTCTACCACCATCCTCTGATTTCTGTGAGACATCCAGTTACTTATCCAATCAGCCAAATTTCCTTCTAGCCCACACATCCTTATCTTCTTCAAGAGTCTACTATGAAGAAGAATCTTCTCTCTCGCCGTCTCGCTGTCATCCTCCTCTCTCTCTCTCTCACTCACTCTCCACTCTAGCTATTTCTCTCTCCCTTTCTCTCCCTCCCCCTCCCTCTTTAGCCTCAGGAACAGAGCAGCATTAACTCTTTTGGTTGCTGTTTTGCTGAACCTGGATGCTATAGAGAGTGAATAGCCAATCTGATTGGCTGACCGCTCTCCAAGGTGGGCCTTCTGTCCAAGTGCTGTCCAATCAGTGCTCAGCTGAGTGTAGAAGGGCAGCTGGACACGGAGCGTTGACAGGGATGTGGCACAGAGGCACACAGTTAGCACTGCTGCCTCACTAATGCTGAGGTCCTCAGTTCAATTCTGGCCTTGGATCACTTCTGGGTGGAACATAGAACATAGAACACTACAGCACAAACAGGCCCTTCAGCCCACGAATTGCACTGTTCACACCTATACCTACCAAGCCATAGAACTATCTGTAACTCCCAATCCCATTAGATCCCATATACTCATCCAGAAGTCTTTTAAAAGACCCCAGCGAGTTCGCCTCCACCACCACTGACGGCAGCCGATTCCATTCACTCACCACCCTCTGAGTGAAAAACTTACCCCTAACATCACTTCTGAACCTCCCTCCCCGCACCTTAAATCTGTGTCCTCTCGTAGCGACCATTTCAAACCGGGGAAATAGCCTCTGAGAATCCACCCTATCTATTCCTCTCAACATTTTGTAAACTTCTATCAGGTCGCCTCTCAACCTTCGTCTCTCCAGGGAAAAGAGTCCCAGCTCCCTCAACCTAACTTCATAAGGCATGCCTCCCAGTCCAGGCAACATCCTTGTAAATCTCCTCTGCACCCTTTCAATAGCTTCTACATCCTTCCTATAGTGAGGCGACCAGAACTGCGCACAATACTCTAAATGAGGCCTGACAAGGGTCTTATAAAGTTGCAGCATTACCTCCCGACTCCTAAACTCAATCCCTCGATTAATGAAGGCCAGTACACCATACGCCTTCTTGACCACCTCCTCCACCTGCGAGGCCGATTTAAGAGTCCTGTGGACCCGGACCCCAAGATCCTTCTGCTCTTCAACACTACTCAGACTTCTGCCCTTGATAGTGTACTCGTTCATCCCGTTGGTTCTGCCAAAATGGACGACTACACATTTATCTGCGTTGAAGTCCATCTGCCACTTCTCCGCCCAGTCCTGCATCCTATCTATGTCCTGCTGCAACTTTTGCCATCCTTCCAGACCATCCACCACACCATCCACAACATCTCCTCTGTACTTGCCTCCCCGCACCTTAAATCTGTGTCCTCTCGTAGCAACCATTTCAGCCCTGGGAAATAGCCTCCGAGAATCCACCCTATCTATTCCTCTCAACATTTTATAAACCTCTATCAGGTCGCCTCTCAACCTTCGTCTCTCCAGGGAGAAGAGACCTAGCTCCCTCAACCTATCTTCATAAGGCATGCCTCCCAATCCAGGCAACATCCTTGTAAATCTCCTCTGCACCCTCTGCACCCTCTCAGTAGCTTCCACATCCTTCCTGTAGTGAGGCGACCAGAACTGCGCACAGTACTCCAAGTGGGGTCTGACAACGGTCTTATAAAGTTGCAGCATTACCTCCCGGCTCCTAAACTCAATCCCTCGATTAATGAAGGCCAGTACACCATACGCCTTCTTAACCACATCCTCCACCTGCGAGGCCGATTTAAGAGTCCTATGGACCCGGACCCCAAGATCCTTCTGCTCTTCAACCCAGCTAAGACTCCTACACTTGATATTGTACTCCTGCATCCCAGGAGTACAATATCATGGAGTTTGCACTTTCTCCCTGTGTCTGTGTGGGTTTCCTCCGGGTGCTCCAGTTTCCTCCCACACTCCAAAGATGTGCAGGTTAGGTTGATTGGCCATGCTAAATTGGCCTTAGTGCACGTGGGGTTCTGGGAATAGGGCCTGGGTGGGATTGTGGTCGGACAGACTCAATGGGCTGAATGGCCATATTGTAGGGATTCTATTCTTCAAGCACATACATCAAAAAAAGAGGAATTTTGGATGGAAATATAGCCGCTAAAAGATAGACAGACTAAAATCACAGGCAGTGAAATGACAGCAATATCAAATAATTACTTAGCTTCAGTGTTTACCAGGGAGACAGACCAGGTGGACATGACATCAGGAGATGAGTTTAGAATTGATACAACCGCATTTAAAATAGAAAGAGGAAAAATAATAAATAAATGCGACAAGAATAATGCCTCTGGTCTGGACAGATTACATCCCTGCATTTTAGAAGAATCTAGGATAGAGGCACTATTACACATATTGAGTTATCCAACAACGACAACTTATACCTCTATAGTGTCTTAATGTAATAAAGTGTTTTAAGGTGCTTCACAGGAGCAAAATAAAACAAACAGTGGCACTGAATCACAGAGGAAGAGGAGTGCTAACCACTGTGCCACTGTACTGGCTGGGTTAGCACTGCTGCCTCACAGAGTCATGGATCCACGTTCGATTTCCGGCTTGGGTAACTGTCTGTGTGGAGTTTGGACGTTCTCCCCATGTCTGCATGGGTTACCTCCCACACTCCAAAGACATGCAGGTTGGGTGGATTGGCCATGATAGATTGCCCCTTCGTGTCAGGGGGACTAGCAGAGTAAATATGTAGGGTCAGGGGAATAGGGCCTGGGTGGGATTGTTGTTGGTGCCAGCTTGATGGCCTGAGTGGCCTCCTTCTACACCGTAAGGATTCTATGATTCAAAGATATTGGGCAGGATTTTACAGCCTCGCTCAAATGAGACTGGGAATTCCCACCCAGGGTCAACAGACATTTCCGTTGTCCAACCCTCGACCGTTCCGATTCTGTGGCGTCAAGGCGGTAGAATTCCAGTGATTTCGTCAAAAGACTAAATGGTTGATCAAAGAGGTAGTTATGAATAAGCATCTTGGAGGAGGAAAGTGGGATGGAGGGGCACAGAAGCTGAGGGAGGATATTCCAGGCTTAACATCTTGGCAATTGAAGGCAAGACCACTAATGGTGGAGCAATTAGAACCAGAGATAGATGCCAAAATTAAAAAGGGTAGAAAGCTTGGGAGAATTGTGGGGCAGGAGGAGATGACAGAGATAGGGAATGGGGGTGTGAAGCAATGGAAGGGCTTGAAAACAAGGATGAGAAATGTCAAATCAAGAATTTGTTAGACCAGGAACCAACAAGAGTTAGCAAGTAGGGAAGACAGGGGAATGGGATGATCTTGTGGTAAAGACAAATTGGTTAGGTGCATTGACCCAAACAGGTGCCAGACTAGAGGAATTTCACAGTAACTTCATTGCAGTGTTAATGCAAGCCCTATTTGTGACTAATAAATAAACTTTAAGATGAGGAATGACAAGGGGGATATCTAAGTGGAATATAAAACCAGTAGGGCCCCAGAAGATCTGTTACACATTGTCTGTCCCACATAATTCCAGCATTCTATGTGCCCCTCCTCTCAGTTTACTACCAGTGGAAAAAAACCTTTAAAAACTAGAAAAATTAGAATGGATGGGTAGCTCTCCATGATGCCCTGGCTTATAGTTAAAGGTAGAATCACCATAGTCCCAGCCCTTCAGTTATGTAGGTCAACAACCAATCCGCCTCAGAGCCCAATCACCACACCTCAGGCCAGGGTTGAGAAGGTGGGACCTTCATGAATAACCTCAGCTGGTATGGGAATTGAACCCTTGCAGTTGGCATCTCTCTGTGTCACAAACCGGCCGCTCAGCTGAACCAAACTCTTGCAGACAGCTCCCGATGATCACATTGCAATGATGGGAACTGTGCTCCCATCGGCTGCTATGTTTCCTACTTTGCAAACAGTGACTACACTTCAAAACTTTCTTTCGGGAAAGCAAGATTGATGAAAGGCACTACATAATGACAAGATTTTCTTCTCTCTTTGTCTTGTACCAGAGGATCTAAATGCCTGGAAAATCCCAGCGCTGAAACATGGCCAGTCTGGATCCTGTTGCATTTTCCGGGAGGGTCTGGCCAGACTCCTGCTGGAATTCCAGTTGAAACTCCATGGTTTTTTGGAGTCAAAGTCTTTTTGTGGAATAGTGCATAACTCCACGTATTGCAGTCTGAATCATAAAGAGTTGAAATATTCTGAAATGTGATCCTCCTCTGCTCTTGCTGGCTGCTCCTAGCAGTAAAGGCATTGCTCTTTTGACACACACTGCACTTAGACACGAAGAACAGCTACTTGATGAGAACTTGCCTGTGGCGCAATATCCAGCTTGAGTCATAAGAAAGAGAATGAGAAAGAAAAGACTGAAGAAAAGAATCACAACTAGCATTGCCATAAAATGAATCTCTCTAGACTGTAAACATTCAGCACACATTTACAGTGTAAACCTGTCTCTCCCACACCACGGGGGTGACTTGACGAGTTTGTCCACAGATCTCTGAAGACGGAAGAGCATTTAAATGGGGTGGTGGTAAAGGCATATGTCTTTATCAATTGAGGCATAGGTTACAAAAGGAGGGGAGTCACATTGGAGTTGTATAGAACTTTGGTGAAGCCACAGCTAGAGTACTACCTAAAAGACACCAACCACCACCCCCCCACCCCCACCACCCCATAGCTAGAGTACCGTGTGCACAAAGAACAAAGAGAATTACAGCACAGGAACAGGCCCTCCAAATCTGCACCAACCAAGCTGCCCAACTGAGCTAAAACCCCCTACCCTTTCGGGTACCGTGTCCCCCCATTCCCATCCTATTCATGTATTTATCCAGACACCCGTCATATCCACTTTCACTACCTCCCCCAGCAGCAAGTTCTTCTTCCCTGCTGCTGTCAGATTTTTGAATGGACCTCCTTCACACTAAGCTGACCTTTCTCTACACTCTAACTATAACTGTAACACCACATTCTGCACTCTCTCCTTTCCTTCTCTATGAACGGCATGCTTTGTCTGTATGGTGTGCAAGAAACAATACTTTTCCCTATATGCTAATACATGTTACTATAATAAATCAAATCAAATCAAAAAAAGCTTCTGACTATCCACTCTGTCCTTGCCACTCATAATCTTATGGAATTCTATCAGGTCACTCCTCAACCTCTGTTGTTTCAATGAGAACAAACCAAGTTTCTCCAACCTCTCCTCATAATTAATGCCCTCCATACCAGGCAATATCCTCATAAATCTTTTCTGTACCCTCTCCAAAGCCTTCCCATCTTTCTGGTAGTGTGGAGATCAGAATTGAACACTATATTCCAAGTGCGGCCTAACTAAGGTTCTACAAAGTTGTAACATGACTTGCCAATTTTTAAACTCAATGCCCCGGCGCATGAAGACAAGCATGCTACGTGTGTTCTTGACTACCTTCTCCACCTGCGTTGCCACTTTCTGTGACCTGTGTACCTGTACACCCAGATCCCTCTGCCTATCAATACCCTTAAGGGTTCTGCCATTTACTGTATATTTCCTATCTGTATTATCTTACATTTGTCCGAATAAAACTCAATCTGCCACCACTCCGCCCAAGTCTACAATCAATCCATATCCTGCTGTATCCTCTGATGGTCCTCATTGCTATCTGTAAATCCACCAACCTTTGTGACGTCCACAAACTTATTAATCAAACCAATTATGTTTTCCTCCAAATCATTTATATATATTACAAACAGCAAAGATCCCAGCACTGATCTCTGAGCAATGCGATTTGTCACAGCCCTCATTCAGGAACACACCCTTCCACTGCTACCCTGTCCTCTATATCTAAGCTGAATTCTGTATTCACCTTGCCAGCACACCTCTGATCCCATGTGACTTCACCTTCTGCATCAGTCTGCCATGAGGGACCTTGTCAAAGGCCTTACTGAAGTCCATGTAGAGAACATCCACTGCCCTACCCTCATCAATCATCTTTGTCACTTCCTCAAAAAACTCGACCAAGTTAGTGAGACACGACCTTCTTTTCACAAAACAATATTACCTCTCGCTAATACGTCCACTTATTTCCAAGTGGAAATAAATCCTGTCACGAAGAAGTCTCTCCAATAATTTCCCAAAAGCTGACGTAAGGTTCACCAGCCTGTAAATACTGGTGTGCGGTTCCAGTCACCACATTATAGAAAGGATGTGATTCCACTGGAAGGGGAGCAGAGGAGATTCATCAGAATGCTGCCTGGAATGGAACATTTAGTTTATGAAGAGAGGTTGCATAGTGTTGGATTGTTTTCGTTGGAGCAGAGCCGACTGAGGGGTGACCAAATCAAGGTGTACAATGTTATGAGAGACAGGGGCAGAATGGATAAGGAGCAACTATTCTCCTTAGTTGAAGGGTCAGTCATGAGGGAACAGAAGTTCAAGGTGAGGAGGAGAAAGTTTAGAGGGGATGTGAGGAAAAACCTTTTAACCCAGTGACGGTCTGGAATGTGCTGCTTGGGAGGGTGATAGAAGGGTCCCATATCCTTTAAAAAGTACCTGGATGAGCACTTGACACATCATAATTTTCAGGGCTATGGGCCAAGTGCCTGTAGATGGGATTAGATGGAAGTTCAGGTGTTTCTTGCATGTCGGTGCAGACTCGATGGGCCAAAGGGCCTTTTCTGCATTGTATGATTCTATTTTATGATTTTGAGTCTGCACTGGCCATCAGTGTAAACAGTGACATAGTCCCAAAAATCTCACGGGAGTCGAGAAATTACAGTCACGCCAATGAGTTCTCATTTCCCAATTTTCCACACTCCTCGCCCATGATGTAAAGCTCATTTCAATAAATATTAATAAATTTTAATTTCACAGCAGAGCTTCCAGTTACAAAGATGGATGCTTAACGTTAACATTCTTTCAGTTATTTTTCCAACCGTCTGCTTGTTTCCCTGAACTTTTCGCATTATGGAGGACTTGGTTTCTATGAGCTATTGAACATGACCATGGGAATAAGGTGAATAAAGAAAGTGTGAAGGAGTAATTGCCTCATGACAATGCTGAGAGTTAATCCCAGGACAGTAATTCCACAGAACTATATTCCTTATAGCATCATTTAGAATTTAGTCTCATTATTTGAATAAAAATATTTTATTTTTGTTTTAAATTGCTTGTAATTGAAATGATTTATCAAACTAACCATAAAACTTAAGAGGGATTTGGGAAGATATATAGAAGGATTGTGTTTCATGGGTTAATGTTCTTTTTTTTGAGTTTATTTATTAGTCACAAGTAAGGCTTACATTAACATTGCAATGAAGTTACTGTAAAATTCCCCTAGTCGCCACACTACAGCACCTGTTTGGGTCACTCCACTGAACCAGCACATCTTCCAGAACGTGGGAGGAACCGGAGCACCTGGAGGAAGCCCACGCAGACATGGGAAGAACGTGCAAACTCCACACACACATAGTGACCTGAGTAGGAATCAAACCCAGGTCCCTGGCGCTGCGAGGCAGCAGTGCTAACCACTGTACCACCATGCCATCCTGATGCACACAGATCAGGAAGGTTCTCATTTGTAATCATTAGCTCTCAGCGGAATTTTCTAGCTACTTCCAACAGTGGGATTTTCCGGTCCTGCCAACAGTGACCTCCTGACGTGGATTCTCTGGCAACGGAGGCTGCAAACATCGGGAAACCCTGCTGACAGTAGTGGAATCTTCCAGTCAATACTTGTCTGGGGGTGAGGGGTGAGAAATCCTATCCCCTGTTTTTTGACTCCACAGATGCTGGCAGACTTAGAGTCATAGAAACCTTCCAGTGCAGAGGAGACCATTCAGCCCATTGAATCTGCACCAACAACAATCCCACCCAGGCTGCATTTGTGCAACCCCACAAATTTACCCCGCTAATCCGTCTAACAAATGCATCCCAGGACACTAAGGGGCAATTTAATGTGGTCATTGCACCTAACCCATGTGTCTTTCATATTGTGGGAGGAAACTGGAGTGTCTGGAGGGAACCCACGCAGAATGCATGAATGGGAGACTGTGCAGACTCTACATAGGGAATGACCCAAGTCTCGAATTGAATCCAGATCCCTGGCGCCGTGAGGCAGCAATGCTAATCACTGTGCCACCGTGGCACCTGACTTGCTGAATATTTCCAGAATTTTCTTTCTTTGTTTTAGATTTTTGCCATCCGCAATTTTTTTTCCCATTTCCATTAATGTTCTCATACTTATTCCCTTGATTGAAAGGGTTTAATTAGTCTGGTGGTTGAGCGGGGTTGGAGGGTGGGAAGGAGGGGGTGGGTTGTTATAAAAACATTTAGCATATCAATGTTAGAGAGGGGCTCGAGATGGAGGGTGTTAGGAGGATAGGGCGCATGGGGAGGTGGGGGTGAGGGAGGTGAGAACAATCAAAGTTCCTCCCTCAAATAAACGTGGCTGGAAAGCATTCTCGAGTCAACAGTTTGCCAACACTTACATTAGACATGAAGAACCACCACTGGAAAACAATCAGTGCTTGTGGAGCCATAGCTTCGCGTTAGGTTCTGATTTCAGGAGTGGAGGAGCGTGGAAGAAAAGTTAGAGGGAAAGAGAAGTCATTAAATAGTGGTAAACTGTCCTTAGATACTTATTTTGGAATCCATTTTTGAAACATTACAACACTTCAAACCAATGATAAAACCTAATAAACTCCCAGAGACTCACTTGTTGCATATATAACATTATGCCCATATAGATACTTAAGGGTTTAAGGGTGGGATTCTCCAACCTCTAAACTAACCCTACCCAAACCCCACGCAGCAGATTCCCTGACAGCAGAGGCAGCTTTCCGCTGATTGCCAGGGGAATCTTCCAGTCCCACTGTTGTCTATGGTGTTTTGCGTGGTTCATTCATCTTGCCACCGGGGAATCCGTTGCGGGTGGTCACCTTCGGTGGGACTGGAGCATCCTCCAGAGGAAAGAGTCGGAAAATCCACACCCTTAGTCCATTCTGTTAATCAATCAAACCGTATGGAATCTGCATGTTCTCCCCATGTCTGCGAGGATTTCTTCCGGGTGCTCCGGATTCCTCCCACACTTCAAACATGAGCCAATTAGGTGAATTGGCCATGCAAAATTGCCCCTTAGTGTCCAAAGATGTGTAGGTTAGGGGGATTAGCGGGGTAATTATGTGGGGTTATGGAGGTAGGGCTCTGTTGGAGAGTCGATGCAGACTCGATGGACCGAACAGCCTCCTTCTACACTGTAGGGATTCTATGATTGGGCTAATAGTTTTATTCCTATATTTCTTGGGATCTGGGTTCCACTGGCTAAGCTAGCATTAAAGGCTTATCCCAAATTGCCCTCGTGATGGTGGTAGTGAGCTGCCCTCTTGAACCACTGAAGACCAGGTTGCAAATGGAGAAGAGTTTTGGCACTCTCATTCGAGGGTAGTAAAGAATTCCGGTAAGGCATCTGTTTCCGGTTGTTATCCAGTGACTGTCCCCGCCCTGCCCCCGTGCCACCTTGATGTAAACCTTGCATGCTGGGACAATAAATGAGAAGAGAAGTGGGCTCCACCGCTGCACTAGCCGGGGGTAAACAGTGTGCCCCATATCACTTTCTGGATACACACATGGAGTATAACCATATGGAACATAAATCAGACAACTGCGGTAGTTGAAGATGGGACCTCAGATGTAGTGTGACATGGGGCCGTATGCTGCCATTCTGTGACATGTCGCATTGTATTTTAACAACAATGTTCCACACCGATCCACTTATAACCTGGATATGATCTTCCAATGTTTGCACATTTGCAAAGTTGAAAGATTAGCCTTTTACAGGGTTCAGCAAGTCTGAGACATGACTGTACATAGCAACAATTTGCATTGAGCCCATTTTTCATACTAAATATTTCTATATTGCTTCTGCGTTGGCATGTAGCACTGCTCCTTTTTCTAACTTGTTCCTTTCCACGGCTTGAAAAAAAGATTAAAAAAAAGATTTGCCTTCATATAGCATTTTTCACAACCATCTCAGAATCAGTGGTGTCCTCTGTAAAAGCATAGTCACTGTCGTAACATAGGCATCAATCTGTTCACAGCAATCACCTACAAACAGCAATACGATAATGACCGTTTTTGTGATGCTGATTGAGGGATAAATATCGGCCAGGGCACTAGGGATAACTGGCCCTGCTTTTTCTCAAAGTGGTGTCAGGGGACATCTCACTGTCACCCAAACCGACAGATGGGTCCTCAGTTTAACATTTCATCCAAAGGACAGCATATCCAATTGTGCAGTGTTCCCTCTATATTGCCCTGGGCTATCAGTATGGACAGCATGATGGCACAGTGGTTAGCATTGCAGCCTCACAGCATTAAGGGCCCAGGTTCAATTCCCTGCTTGGGTCACTGTCTGCAGGGAGTCTACACATTCTCCTCGTGTCTGTGTGGGTTTCCTCCGGATGATCCAGTTCCCTCTCACAATCCGAAAGACGTGCTGGTTAGGTACATTGGTCATGTTAAATTCTCCCTCAGTCTACCTGAACAGGTGCCGGAGTGTGGTGATGAAGGGGTTTTCACAGTAACTTCACTGCAGTGTTAATGCTAGCCTACTTGTGACCCTAATAAATAAACTTTAACTTTATGTCCTCCACGTTGGACCTTTTCTCCCTTCATCCTAGTTTCTCTTTATTTTTCATACTCTCTGAAGCGTTAGTTAATGATCTTTGATATTTTGAGCCCCTCCAGCTGGTCACTGTTGTTGGGTTCTGATCTGTTGGCCTCATTGCTGGGTCTGTAGCTTGTTTAGTTTAGGAGACAGCTCCAGTTGTTTTCTGAGTCACGTTTGCCTGTCAAACCCAAGGCAGGGGGCTCGCGGAAACACAAAGGAGGAATAGGAATCATGAAGAAATCAAAGGTTTGAGAGAATTTGAGAGAGCAGCAATAGGGAAACAAGGGCATGAAGAAAGATTCATTCAAGAAGAGTATCTGTCACAGAGGAACCAACAAGTCAGCAAGACATAACATTAGGCCTGTGGAAACGCTTTACCCCTTCAATCCTTCTTTATTCTCGACACTGACACCAACTCTTTGGAACACTGGCCAGTTTTCACACATCTATTGAACAAATTACTTCTCTAGGAATCATAGAATCCTACAACATAGGCCATTCAGCCCATTGAGCCTGCACCAACCACAACTCCACCCAGACCCTATCTCCATAACCCCATGTATTTATCCTAGCTAATGCCCCTAACACTAAGGGTCAATTTAGCAAGGCCAATCCACCTAACGAGCACATCTTTGGACTGTGGGAGGAAATCCGAGCACCCGGAGGAAACCCACGCAGACTCGGGGAGAATGTGCAAACTCCGCACAGACAGTGACCAGAGGCTGGAAGTGAACCCGGGTCCCTGGCACTGTGAGACAGCAGTGTTAACCACTGTGCCACTGTGGCGTAAGCTGGCATGACAGAGATGACTTAGTAGGTTACACCTTGTACATATCAATCTTGTGTGAGGATATTGTATTTCTGTGTTCAAAAAAATGGCTCAAAGGGTGCATGAGGGGTGGCTTGTGTGTGTGGGAGAGGATGATTTTTTTTAAATTAATTTGTGGGATGTGGGTGTCGCTGGCTGGGCCAGCATTTATTGCCCATCCCTAGTTGCCCGAGGGCAGTTGAGAGTCAACCACATTGCTGGAGCTCTGGAGTCACATGTAGGCCAGACCAGGTAAGGACGGCAGATTTCCTTCACTAAAGGACATTAGTGAGAGAGACATTGGGTAGAGTTTTCCCATCCCGCCTGCCACAGGAATCGTAGCGGGTGGGACACAGGCCATGCAAAGATTTGTTGATCTCAGGTGGTATTTTCCAGCTTTGGGGCCAGGACGACCAGAAAATACCACCCACTGGGTGCAATTGAAATATATCCACCAATATCAGCTCAGGAGTTGTAGGGCCCTTTCATGGTCTGCAGTTATTCATTTATACGTGCTGCATATTTTCTGTCTTTATTAATGATTATGTTCAATCCTTTCATTTCCAGGAGAGCTCTGCGTGGATACATAACAGGCTTGCACTGAGCTTGGCTCCCAGCCCATATATTGTAAGTGTCTTGAGAGGACAAACAACCCATCAAATGTCCAGAGGGTCAGACAGATTCTGCCAGCATTGTGCAGATCCTTGAGGTGATTTCGCACCTCTGCCTTCTGTCGTAAGGTTAGGACCTGACTCTGGAATTACACAGTAACTTTAACATTGCTGCAAGTGGGGAAGAAAACCACCCTGAAAGACGGAGGGACAGAGAGGTAGAGAGAAAGATAACTGGAGCTTGAATCGGGTCACAGATTCCCATTCTTAAAAAGGATTAACAATTACAGTTTTATATGTCAGTGCCCTTTATAAAATCTAATCAGGCAAATCTCAATTTTCAAACGTCCTATTTTTAAATCTAAAACCCAGGGCAACTTACCTATTAGGAGTTAGTTAACAAGAAAAGATTTCAAATTAGAACAACAGAATATAAACTTTTTTTCACTGGACGGACTTATCCACTTAAAATATGTGCTTTTACCTCATGGGCATTAATGACAAGGGCAGTGTTTATTGTCCATTCTTAGCCTCAGTTGCCCTGAATGGAAGTGTTGGATTTTATCGCAGTCCATGCGACGACAGCACTCCCACAATGATGTGAGATAGGAGCTGGAGTGTGGCGCCTAGGGGATTTTCATAGTAGTTCCATTGCAGTGTTAATGTAAGCCTACTTGTGACACTCGTAAATAAAGTTTGGTAACTTCCCTTCACGGTAAGTCAGATGTGGAGCTGCTCTCTGACGATTGTCCTCAGTTTTACTCATAGCATCTAGGGCCAAGAATGGTGATTATGTATGTAAGTCCAGTGGCTGTGTGATTTGGAGGGGAACCTGGAGGTGATTGTGTTCCCGTGCATCTGCTGCCCTTGAACTCCGAGGCGATGGAAGTTGCTATCTTGAGTGGCGCTGCTGGGAAAGCCTTGGCGAATTGTTGCACTCCATCTTGTTGATAGTGCACACAGCAGTCACGGATCACTGATGGTGGGGAGGGGGGGTAGGATGGGTGAAGTATCATTCAGGCAGATTTCTTTGGCCTTCTTTGGATGATGTCAGCTTTCCATATCATTGTAGCAGCTGCATCATCCAGGCTGCACTCCTGCTTTGTTTGCAATGGAGCTCTGTATTAAACACTGAAACATAGAAGCTAGGAGCAAGAGGAAGCCATTTGGCCCTTTGAGACTGCTCTATCACCCATCATGATCATGGCTGATCATCCAACTCAATAGCCTAATCCTGCTTTCTCCCCAGTAGAAACATAGCACAGGATCACTAGGTGTTTTTCACCTCAGAATACCTAGCCTCTGACCTGCTCCTACAGCCACAGCATTTATGCGTCTGTCCAATTGACTTTCTACTCAGTGATGATCGAGACGTTGATAGCTGTAACTTGGCGGTGGTCATTCCACCGATTGCCAAAGAGGAAGTGATTCAGCACTCCCTTGTTAAAGATGATCATTGCTAGGCACTCATGTGGTATAAATGTCCCCACTTATCCACCCAAGCCTGGATGCTGTCCAGGTCTTGCTACATGTGATGATGAACTGGTTTCATTGTCTGAGGTACTGCGAGTGAAACGGAAGACAATCATCAGAGAACAGCTCCACGTCTGACTTACCATGAAGGGAAGTCACTAAACTTTATTTATGACTCCCACAAGTAGGCTTACACGAACGCTGCAATGAAGTTATTATGAAAATCCCCTAGTCACCACACTCCAGTGCCTGTTTGGGTACACTGAGGGAGAATTTAGCATGGCCAGTGCACCTAAACTGCACATCTTCGTACTGTGGGAGGAAACCAGCTCAGACATGGGGAGAATGCGCAGACTGCACACAGGCAGAGAATTGAACTTGGTGCTGTGAAGCAGCAGTGCCAACCATTGTGCCCGTTGTGCCACCCTCATGAATGAAGCAGTGAGAAAATTGCACTCAGAAGTCTGCCTCACAGTCCTACACTGGAGCTGGGGCCATTGGTTTCCAACACCGACTAAGTGTGGCTTCAACCACTGGATAGTTTCCTCCACATTGACATCATTGATGCTGGGGTTCCTTTGTGCTAAACTCTAATCAAATGTCGCCTTGATGTCACAGCCAGTCTGTCTCACTTCACCTCTGATATTCAACTCTTGTCTCCAAGGTGATAATGAGGCCTTGTGGTCCTGGTGTAACCCAAACTAAGCAGGTTACCGGGAAGTAACTGATATCACTGTTGATTGACTTGCTCTTTCACTTTGCTGATGACTGGGAGAAGGTTGGTACGACTGACTTTGTCCATCATTTTATGGACAGGATATATGCCTGGGCAATGTTTCAAATCATTAGTTAGATGCCAGTGCTGGTATCTTGGGTAGGCAAGTGACTATGGAGCAGAGGTCTTCAGAGCCACAACCAGAATGTTGTCTGGGGTGACAGACCCTGTTGTTTTCAGTGCTCTCATGCATTTCTTGATGTCATCTGGAATTAATTAACCGTGTTGAAGACCAGCATCTGAGCTGGTAATGAAATCAGGAGGAGGCTCAGGCACTGCATCCTTTTCACCTGCACTCAGTTGCTGGACTTGGGCATCTTTAAGGATTAGGACTTTCATAGGCCTCCTCCTTCTGTTAGTTGCTTAATGGTCCATCACCATTTAAGACCTGCTACATGATGTATGTATGGAATATGGGCGTCACTGGCTGGGCCAGCATTTATTAATCACCTCTAGTTGTCCTTGCGCAGATGGTGATGAACTGTCTTCTTGAACTGTTGCAGACCCTGTGATGCAGATGCATCCACTGTGCTGTTAGGGAGGGAGTACCAGGATTTTGACCCAGTAATGTTGAAGGAACGGCGATACATTCACAAGTCAAGATGGTGAGTGGCTTGGAGGGAAATCTCCAGGTGTTAGTGTGCATCTGCTGCCCTTGTCCTTCTAGAAGATAGTAGTCGTGGGTTTGGAAAGTGCTGCCTAAGGAATCTTGCTGAGTTCCTGGAGTGCATCTTGTAAATAGTACACACTGCTGCCACTGTTTGTCAGATGTGTGGGGATTGAATGTTTGCAGAAGAGTTAGCAATCAAGTGGGCTGCTTTGTCCTGAATGGGGTTGAGTGTTGTTGGAGCTGCACTCATCCAGACAAGTGGGGAGTATTCCATCACACTCCTGACTCATGCCTTGTAAATGGTGGACAGGTTTTGAGGAGTCAGGAGGTGATATTACTCATCACAGGATTCCCAGCTTTTGACCTACTCTTATAGCCACAATATTTATATAGCTAGTCCAGTTTGGTTTGTTCAATGTTGATAGTGGGGGATCCTACATCTAATTTAACAAGTCTTGGTAATCAGACCTTATAGTGATGGATAAATGAGGGACAAACTGGGTATGAGGTTATATATTGTGTGGTACATAACTCTTCTGCAGCCTAGGTGCCTAAAGGATGCCCAGTTTTGAGCTGCTAGATCTGTTCTTAATCTATCCTACTTAACATGGTGGTGGCACCATGTGATACAATGAAGGGTGTTCTCAGTGTAAAGATAGAACTTGGTGTCCTCGAGAATTGTAAAGTGATCACTTCATCAGCAATGTTCTGGCCAGATGCATTTCAAAAGGTGCATTGCTGAAAATTAGGTCATTGTAGAATCACAGAATCCCTACAGTGCAGAGGGAGGCAATTCGGCCCATTGACTCCACACTGATTCTTTGAAAGAGCATCTTACCAAGGCTCACCTCCCCACCCCACCCCACCCCCAAACCTTATAACTCTGCGCATTTACCATGGCTAAAACATCTAACCTACACATCTTCTGGCACGAGGGAGCAATTTACTGTGGTCAATGCACCTACCCTGAACATCTTTGGAGTGTGGGAGGAAACTAGAGCACCCAGAGAAAAGCCACCCTGACACTGGGAGAACGTACAAACTCTACACAGATGTCCATCCAACGTCAATTAGATTATTCCTCCATTTCTGGTTCAAACTCATAGAATCATAGAATTCCTACAGTACAAAAGGAGGCCATTCAGTCCATCAAGCCTGCACCGATAACAATCCCACCGAGGCCCTAACCCTGTCACCCCAAGTATTATACCCACTAATCCCCCTGACACTAAGGGGCAATTTAGCATGGCCAATCCACCTAACATGCACATCTCTGGACTGTGGAGGAAACTGGAGGAAGCCCACTTAGACACGAGGAGAACTTGCGAGCTTCATGCAGACAGTTACCCAAGACTGGAATTGAACCTGGATCCCTGGCGCTGTGAGGCCACAGTACTAAACACTGTGCCATCCCAATGCTATGTAACTGGCACCCTATTTGACATTGAGATGAGTTTCCGATCACATATTAGCTTCATCTATCTACTTCCATGTCCAGAACAGTGCTGGCTCTGTCTCTTCTGAGCTCATCGACTGCAGAAACCTTCACCAGTGCCTTTGCTGCCTCTAAACTTGGCTATCACAATGGTTCCCCCCTCACCTTTCTCCTCAGCCTCCACCCTTTGGGAAGCTGAACTCATCCAATCCTCCTTTGCCCGCATCTGAATTCACACCGAAGCCCGTTCACCCATCCCTCTCGCTGATCAAGTTTTGCAGCCTAGTTGATTTTTTTCTCCCTCCTTGTTTTCAAATCCCTCTGTGGACACATCCCTCTTTACCTCGATAACTTCCATCAGAACTGCAAACCTCCAAGATCTCTCTGCACTCCATCGATCCTGGCCTGTTGGTGTACATCCTCAATTTTAATTGCCAAACAACTGGTAGCCTTACATTTTTGTGTATTTGTCCATGGGATGTGGGTATCGCTGGCTGGCCAGCATTTATTGCCCATTCCTGAGGGCAGCTGAAGGTCAACACCACATTGCTGTGGCTCTGGAGTCATAGATAGGTCAGGACCAGGTAAGGACAGCAGATTTCCTTCTCTAAAGGACATTAGTGAACCAGATGGGTTTTTCCAACAATCGACAACGTTTTCTAGGGTCATCATTAGACTTTTAATTCCAGATTCCTTTTATTGATATCAAAATTCACCATCCGTCATGGTGGGATTTGAACCCACATCCCCAGATCATTGCCTTGGTCTTTGGATTACTAGTCCAGCAGCAATACCACTATGCCACCAGCTCCACTCCCCTTTGAGCTCCCTTGGCCCTAAGCTCTAAAATTCCCTCTCGGAACCTCTCGAACTCTGTCCTTTACCAAGGTGCTCCTGAAACCTGACTTTTTCCATTCCCCCATTAGCCACCTCCTAAAATCACAGGACTATAGAATCCCTACAGTGCTGGAGGAGGCCATTGAGCCCATTGAGCCTGTACCAACAACAATCCCACCCAGCCCTATCCGCTTAACCCTACATATTTAACCTGTTAGTCCCCCTAACATTAAGGGGCAATTTATCATTGCTAATTAACCTAAGCTGCACATATTTGGGAGGAAACCAGAGCACCCAGAGGAAACTCACGCAGACACAGGGAGAACATGCAAACCTCCACACAGAGAGTCATCCGAGGCTGAATTTAAACCCAGGTCCCTGGCTCTGTGAGGCAGCAGCACTAACCACTGCGCCACCGTGCCGACCCCAAATGTAGCTCAATATTTGATAACCCTTCTGTGACATGCTAACTATGTTTCTACGACACCAATCAACGTACTGTTGCCCACGTAGAATAGAATATGTTCTACATCCCATGTATAACAAGCGATGGACAAGCCACAGACAGCAGCCCCCATGTAAAACAGACAGTGTAAATTGTCCTGGAGAACAGAATATGCAAAGTAGCCCCATGTACAACAGACATGGTAAATGTGACAAAAATCAAAAGGAGCAGTCACGGGACAACTCAAGAGGGGCCACCCCACCTTGCTTTTATTGTGACAATTAAAACTGTTAAATGCTTCCCCAATAAATAATTAATTTTTTTTTGGTTAAGTAGTGACTTATCTCAACCATTTTGTACCAGTCCCACATCAGTTGTCAATATCTTACATTGTTAAGCAACACAAACAATTCAGGGAAATTATCCCAGAGCGAGAAGGGGGACATATTAGTCCCTTTCTGTTACCCTGGACATGGCGTAATATTGAGTTAAAACGATTATGGTTGGTGCAAGGTTGTCAGGAGGCTAGTCACCATTTCTTGGATGTGTGAGTGTTTGCTTATAAAATACCTTTACATCTACAGGTTGTAAAAAAAGAAAGCCACAACAATATTGTCACTGCGTTCAAATATGCGGTGTACTCTCAGAGGAATGAGATTCATTTAAATCAGACATCTAACAAAAACGTGTTAAGACTGCCGGGGGAGGCAAGGAAAATTGCAAGGAGTATTTCACGTCGACATGTTGCTATCACTGCTCACATACCCAGAAACTACTTGTTGCATTTGGTATATTTCAACTTCCTTCCAGCATCCTCCTACTTACTCAACGGGTAATCTGTCTGCTTTGCGCAGAGGAATTACATTTGAATTTCATTCATTTTAATATTGTCAGCCCAGTCTCTGTCCTTACAACGTTACAGCTGGTAAAACCCACCCTGAGATCAATTAGGATTGGTGAAAGGGTTGCTTTTCTCTTTCTTGTTGTGTGTGTGTGTGTGTGGGTGGGGAGGGGGGGGGTCAAGAATTAATCAACTGCACTTGATAATTTCAGAGGGAGAGAGAAAGGTCCTGGATTGTGTGAGGCTGTCTGTATCCGGAGGAGTTAATGAATGAAGTTGTTCCTACGCTGTTTTTTTTTAACCAATCTTTGTCGACAATGCAGAAGTCCTCCCTCTATTCAAACCCCCCACCGCTCCACATCTTCCTCTTTGACAACCCTAGTTGTTTTTCCAAAATATTCGGCCAGACTGTAGTGAGCAGGTTTCGGAGGGGGGGGCGGGGGGTGGTGGAGGGCGGTGGTGGCGGGGAAACATGCACCAAACCCATCGAAACTTTACACACACAGAAAAATAATGCTCCAAGACAATCCGGGGAAATTCAATTGGTGACTGGTGGGGATTTGTCCAGATCAAGAGAGAGAGAGAGAGAAATGCGGTTTCGGTGGAAAAGGCAGAATAAAAACGTGAGCAAAATGTTAAAAAAAAATCTCTCGCTGCTTAAACTGCCGGAGCTCCAAAAACCCACGCTTGGAAGTCAATTTGTGCAAAGAAGTTGATCCAGATTAGGGTGCTAGTTTTTGTTTTGTTGTTGAAGGGGGAAATTTAAAGGAATCTTTGTCAACCAGCCTTTTAATTTTGAGTGCCAAACAGGAGAAACACAGTCCGGAATACAAATTTCAAGAGAAGCTACACCCCCAGCTCTCTCTCTCTCACACACACATAACATGTAACACACACACACAACAATCTGGTACAACAGGAAACTTCCGGGATTCTTGGAAAAGTAGCAAATTCAATTCTTCCTGCCTTACAGTATGTTTGCATTATATATATATACACACACACTCACACATTCGAAGAGGCTGACTGCATTCTTAATGCTAATCTCAAACTGCAGGCTACATCTGGAGACTGCACACTGATGTTACCAAGACCAGCACTGAAAGGTTGGGGAACATCAACCGGTTGTCCTAGCAAAGCAGGAGAGGGTTTTTGAGTGTGTCTTTTTTTTAAGGGGGGGGGAGGGGGTTAGTGGAGGTGGAGGGAAAGTGGGGGTTGTGGGGTGGTGGGGGAAGGTGGGTTAGTGTTGGCAGTCACACTCACCCGTTCCAGTTTCAGCTCCTCGCCGGGGCTGCCCGCTCAATGTCACACACAGTTTGTCCTCGGCGTGTGTGCGCCTTTCACCTCTCCACATCAGATGCCGTGGTCGCAGTCGACATCCCGGCAGATGTACCACAGGATCACGTAAAGAATTAGCAGGATGGCGAAGATAAACAGAGCGACAAGAATAGCCTTTGTCACCGGAGAGATCAGAGACTGCATGACACCCACAACTCCTGGATCTAAATGTGTCCAACCTCGGAGATAGCAGTGAAATATTGTAACGGGAGGAGGGGGGGGGGGGGAGTTTGAGGGGGGTGGGGGGTGGGGTAGGGGGGTGGGGTGGGGTAAGGGGGGGAGGATGAAAATTCACAACCCGTTCCCCCAGACAGGCAGCCAAATAGATCCCGACAAGCTCAAAGCACACCGACTAGACATCCAGACAAAACATTGGTGTGTGTGTGTGTGAGAGAGAGAGAGATTCCTGCAACAGAGATGATTTTTTTTAGTGTCAACTAGGCAGAGGGTTTAAAAAAAAACAGGTAGCTTCCTTCCTGGCATCCGGAAAAAAGATCACGTCCACTTAGCACATCGAATGTTGACATGGTCACATTAGAGATGCGCCCCCCCCCCCCCACACACACACACACAAAGGAAGAGTGACACAGAGGGAACATGCGAGAGAGCTCCCAGTCTTTGAACGCGTCTTCAGTCAGTGAGAAATCAGTCTTCCACATGTGGGAAAAAGGACAAACGAGAGCCCGTAAGGGTTTGGGACATATACACACACACTTCTCTCTCACACACACACACACATCTCTCACACACACCTCTCTCTCCCTCACTCGTACACACACACACATCTCTCTCACACACACCGCTCACATACATCTCTCTCAGACACATCTCACTCGCATATCTCACACACACACACCTCACACACACATATACGTCTCTCATACACGCACATACACACATACCTCTGACATACATCTCTCTCACATACATCTCTCTCAGACACATCTCACTCGCATATCTCACACACACCTCACACACACACCTCTCTCACTCACCTCTCTCATACACACCTCTCTGTCTCTCACACACACCTCTCTCTCAGACACACATCCCTCCCGCATATCTTCTTCTCTCTCACACACACACCTGTCTCTAAGGCACACACCTCTCTTTCTCACACGTACACACCTCTCTCACACACACCTCTCTTTCTCACATACACACCTCTCTCATACACACGCACCACTCTCATACACCCTCTCCCTCACACACACACCTCTCCCTCACACACACGTCTCCCTCACACACACCTCACACACATACCTCTCTCACATACCTCTCAAACACACACCTCTCTCACACACACACACACAATTGCTCTCTCACATGCATCTCTCTTTCTCACACATACACACCTCTCTCACACGCACCACTCACACACACACCTCTTTCACACACACATCCTCTCTCTCCCTCACACACACACCTCACACACACACACCTCTCTTTTCTCACACACACTTCTGCCTCTCATACACACACCTCCCTCTCTTGTACACACACATACACCTCTCACCCTCTTTCTCTCACACAGACACATCCCTCAGAGACACTCCTTTCTCTCTCACGCACACATCTTTGTCTCACACACACACACACACACGTACCCCTTTCTCACACCTCGCTCACGCACACTCCTAACGGTAACAGTGTCAGCAGAGTCGGGAGATTGAAGGAAGTTGTGCTTTATTATGCTGGCCCGGTCATTCAGTCTCTCATCCGCCGGGCACAGGGAAGTGTGTGTGAAACGGGTTTGATTAGTATTCCGGCGAGGAAGCTTTCCCAAACGCACTGCTGATTCCAGATGATTGCGGGGTTTCTCTCCCTGTCTGTCTCTCCACATTTACCATTGATTGGCGTGTGTGTGTGTGTGATTTACCTCTGTGTATATACAGACGGGACTTCACCGTCTCCCAATCCCCTGCTTTTCCCAATGATCCCAGGAAGATTTACTGCAAGGAGGTAGATCACCGTGCCATGAAAATCAACAATTCATTTCACGCTGTGTGAACTCTCTGCAGTCCCAGACAGGGTGGCTTCACACTTGTTAAAACGCGGGGAGGGTGGGGGAGAGAAAGCTTAGTTACTGGCAAGAGAGAGGGAAAACACAACTCACCTGTTTAAAAATTCCGATCGATTGTGGGGTTGGGGAAGGAAGGAACTCCTCTGATTAGGAGGGAAATAATGCCAGGCATGTACCAGAGAATGTGCAAGTGCAGCTCTGTGTTGGATCAAACAAATTGTATGTCAAGCAATCGCTCCTGCATCTACAATTTCCAACTTCTGTTCTCTGGCTGCTACTGAAATTAGCCTTAACTTTAAAATTGTGAGATGGTTCATATTTATTCAGATAATTAAAGGGATTGGGGTTGTTTGTGTTTTATTGGTGGGGGTGGGTGGTTTCTTTGACAATTCCATACACTGTCTAGAGTAGTCCCAGATTTATCTCTGCTTTCACAGAGTTAATGACTGGCTTCTTCCACAGGTTATGTTTTTTTTCTTATATTCTCCCCTGAATGCAAAGGAGGAGGTTTCCAGCAGTTTTTTTTATTCATTCGTGGAACATGGGTGTCGCTGGCTGGCCAGCGTTTATTGCCCATCCCTCATTGCCCTTGAGAAGGTGGCAGCATGGTGGTATGGTCTCCCCATGTCTGCGTGGGTTTCCTCTGGGTGCTCTGGTTTCCTCCCACAGTGCAAAGATGTGCAGGTTAGGTAGTTTGGCCATGCTAAATTGCCCCTTTGTGTCAGGGGGGCTAGCATAAGGGTAAATACGTGGGGCTACGGGGATAGGGCCTGGGTGAGATTGAGTCAGTGCAGTCTCAATGGGCCAAATGGCCTCCTTCTGCACTGTAGGGATTCTATGATTCTTTTGATTTTTTATTTGATTTATTATTGTCATGTGTATTAACATACAGTGAAAAACATTGTTTCATGTGCAGTATATAGACAAAGCAAACTGTACATAGGAAAGGAGAGGGTGCAGAATGTAGTGTTACAATCATAGCTAGGGTGTAGAGAAAGATCAACTTAATGTGAGGTAGGCCCATTTAAAAGTTTGATGGCAGCAGGGAAGAAGCTGTTTTTGAGACGGTAGGTACATGTTCTCAGACTTTTGTATCTTTTTTCTGATGGAAGAAGGTAGAAGAGAGAATGTGTGTGGGGGCTCTTTGATTGTGCTGGCTGCTTTTCTGAGGCAGTGTGAAGTGCAGACAGTGTCAATGGATGGGAAGCTGGTTTGAGTGATGGTCTGGACTTCATTCACGACCCTTTGTAATTTCTTGCGGTTTTGGGCAGAGCAGGAGTTATACCAAGCTGTGATGCAACCAGAAGAATGTTATCTATGGTGCATCTGGAGAAGTTAGTGAGAGTTGTTACAGACATGCCAAATTTCCTTAGTCTCCTGAGAAAGTAGAGGTGTTAGTGGGCTTTCTTTACTATAGTGTCCACGTGGAGAGATCAGGACAGGTTGCTGGTGATCTTGACACCTAAAAACTTGAAGCTCTCGACCATTTCCACTTTGTCCCCATTGATGTAGACATATGATTCTTTCAGTGGTGGCGAGCTGCCTTCTTGAACCATGTAAGAAGCCTCACAACACCAGGTTAAAGACAGTGTGAGTGGAGAGAGGGTTAAACACAGGTTAAAGAGATTATATACTGTCTCCAGCCAGGACAGTTAGTGAGATTTTGCAAGTCTAGACAAGTCGTGGGGGTTACAGATAGTGTGGCATGAACCCAAGATCCCAGTTTAGGTCATCCTCATGTGTGCAGAACTTGGCTATCAAATGTTCGTCTTCATCAATGACATGTTGAAGGCTCTGGAGAAGATGTCGTAGCTTCTCCGCGCACATTGTCTGTACCTTTAAGATTGGATTACCTGTAAAGAGTCGCATTCCAACTATTATTTTGTAAATTGAGTTTGGGTCTTTGTATGCCTTGTTTGTGAACTGAAATCCCACTCACCTGATGAAGGAGCAGCACTCCAAAAGCTAGTGGGTTTGCTACTAAATAAACCTGTTGGATTTTAACCTGGTGTTGTGAAACTTCTTACTGTGTTTACCCCAGTCCTACGCCAGCATCTCCACTCCTTGAACCATTGCAGCCCTTGTGGTGTAGGGACATCTAGAGGGAGGGACTTCCAGGATTTTTACCCAGGTGATATATTTTCAAGCCAGGTGGGAGAGTAAGTTAGAGGGGAACCTCCAAGTGGTGGTGTTCACATGTATCTGCTGCCCTTGTCCTTCAGGGTGGTCGAAGACACGTGTTTAGAAAGTGCAGCTGAAGGAGCCTCAGTCAGTTGCTGAAGTGTATCTACTGCTGCTGCTGTGTGTTGATGGTTGAGAGACTGAACGTTGAAGGTGGTGGATGGGATGCCAATCAAGTGTTATCCTGAATGTGTCAAGCTTCTTAAATGTTGTTCGAGTTGCACTCATCCAGGTAAGTGGTGAGTATTCCATCATTCCCTGACTTGTATCTTATCGATGGTGGACAGTTTTGGGGAGTCAGGAAGATTAGAGATCAAGAGTTAAGTATGCCAGTGTATGCAGACAACTTCAGCCCCCATTCTAAGGTCTTCCATTCTGCCCTTTTTATATTTCCATTATCAATTCCTATGTCCAGGGGAATTTCACAGTAACTTCATTGCAGTGTTAATGTCCACCTTCCTTGTGACTAATAAATAAACTTTAGGAACTGCCCTTGCAAACCTGTTTGCTGCAAGTATACCTCCTTCTAGTGGTTACACAATAACATAAGACCATAAAACATAGGAGCAGAAGTAGACCATTTGGCCCATCGAGTCTGCTCCGCCATTCAATGAGATCATGACTGACCTGATAATATAATCCTTAACTCCACTGTCCTGCCTCATCCCCATAGCCCTTGATTTCCTTACTGATTAAAAACCTGTCTATCTCAGCCATGAACAAACTTAGTGACCCAGCCTCTACAGCCCTCTGTGTTAAAGAATTCTACAGATTCACTACCCTCTGAGAGAAGAAATTCCTCATCTCTGAGTTCAGTGGGCAATCCTTTACTCTGAGATTATGTTCTCTCATCCTAGACTCTCCCACAAGAGGGAATGACCTCTCAGCATAGTGGGGAAAGGGTCTGATTGTACTGTGATAGATTCATATGAGCGGTTTTCATTAAACGGAATGTGGGGGCAGGAAAGATGCAAACAGGCACTGAAAGAAGTAAAATAATTTTTAAAGCACATTTGACAACCACATGATGACCCAAAGCACTTTACAGCCGTTGAAGTACTTTTGAAGTGCAGTCACTGCTGTCATGTCTGAAAGGTGACAGCCAATTTGTACACTGAATGATCCCACAATGAGATAATGGCCCAATAACCTCATAGTGCGATCTCGGTTGCTGGATTAAAGGTGGCCATGGCCATGGGGATAACTCTCTTGCTGTTTCTCGAAAGAACAGTAAAATGGGGGTGGCGTGGGCTAGTAAGGCTGAAGGGCCTGTTTCCTGTGCTGTGTTGTTCTTTGTTCTCTTTGTTCTTTGAGTGCCAAGGGATCTCTCAGTGCCTCCCGAGCAGCCAGACAGATGGGACTTTGGTTTAACATTTCATCCAAAAGACCGCAGATCCGTTAATGTTTTTAAATATCTTTTAAATCACCCTGAGAGGACAAATGAGGCCTCGGTTGACCATCACATCCAAATGACAGGCACCTCGGACAGCCCATCAGCCTCATTTAGATATTTTATTTGATTTGATTTGGCTTATTATTGTCACATGTATTGGTATGCAATGAAAAGTATTGTTCCTTGCACACTATACAGAATTAGGGGAGACACAGAGTACATAGGGGAAAGGAAAGGAGAGGGTGTAGAATGTAGTGTTACAGTCATAGCTAGGGTGTAGAGAAAGATCAGCTTAATATGTTATCGGACCATTCAAAAATCCGAAGATGTTCTTGAGTCAGTTGGTACATGATCTCAGACTCTTGTATATTTTTTCTGACGGAAAAGATGGAAGAGAGAACGTCTGGAGCACATAGGGTCCTTGATTATGCTGGCTGCTTTTCTGAGACAGCGGAAATTGTAGACACTGTCAATGGATGGGAGGCTGGCTTGCATGATGGATTGGGCTACATTCATGACCTTTTGTAGTTTCTTGCGGTCTTGGATAGAACAAATGCTTGTGCAGTGTTGAGGGAGTGCTGCATTGCAGCAATGTTCAACCGAAGTCCCGCTGCCTCCTTGGATGGACATAAAAGATCTCATGACTCTCTTCAGAAAGGTTCTACATACATATGTCAACAGTTGATTGGGTCAATTATCTTGCAGTTGTTAGTGGAGCCATTCTGACTGTCGATTCACTGTTACATTTCTCGAAACAGTGATTGCGTTCACAAGCATTCCATCGACTATGAAGTGTTTTGGAATGTTCTGATGTTGTGAAGGTAAGTCAATTCAAATTATTCCTTTGATCTGTAACGAGTTAAGCTTCAACTTACCTCAGACTGCCATGGCAGAGCTGAAAGAGCGATGTACAAACTTCTCAAGCTTAGTGGTTTACTGAAAATTTATCAAGAGGTAAAGATGAACACCTCCCAAATTGTGCAACAAGAGTTTGACATTTCAATGTGAATAGTTCATTATTCTGTGAACATCTGCACCCTGAAATGTAACTTTTATGTAACATGGCACGGTGGCACACCGGTTAGCACTGCTGTCCCACAGCGCCAGGGACCCAGGTTCAATTCCGGCCTTGAGTCACTCTGTCTGTGTTGTTTGCACGTTCTCCCCATGTTTGTGTGGGTTTTCTCTGGGTGACTTGATTTATTATTGTCACACGTATTAGCATACAATGAAAAGTATTGTTCATTGCACGCTATACAGGAAAAGCTTACCATTCATAGAGAAGGAAATGAGAGCATTCAGAATGTAGTATTATAGTCATAGCTTCGGTGTAGTGAAAGTTGAGGTAAGTCCATTCAAAAGTCTGACAGCAAAAGGAATTAGTTGTCCTTGAGTCAGTTGGTACGTGACCTCAGGCTTTTGTATCTTTTTCTCGATGGGAGAAAGCGGAAGAGAGAATGTCTGGGTGTGTGGGGCCGTAGTTATGCTGGATGCTTCTCTAAGGCAGTGGGAAGTGTAGACAGAGTTAATGCATGGGAGGCTGGTTTGCGTGATGGATTGGGCTTTGTTCACAATACTTTGTGGTTTCTTACATTCTCGGGCAGAGCTGGAGCCCATACCAAGCTGTGATACAACCAGAAAGAATGCCTTCTATGGTGCACCTGAAAATGCTGGTGCTTCCATTTCCTCCCACAGTTCAAGGGTATGTAGGTTAGGTGGATTGGCCACGCTATATAAATTGTCCTTTAGTGTCCCAAGATGTGTAGGTTCAGGGGAATTAGCCATGATAAATGC
This sequence comes from Carcharhinus amblyrhynchos, assembly GCF_965287045.1. Lineage (NCBI taxonomy): Eukaryota > Metazoa > Chordata > Chondrichthyes > Carcharhiniformes > Carcharhinidae > Carcharhinus > Carcharhinus amblyrhynchos. The sequence goes on from NC_137333.1 coordinate 97,682,899, forward strand.
ACGGGTTTACGGAGATCGGGCCTGACTCGAGTCGGTGCAGACTCGATGGGGCAGATGGCCTCTTTCTGCACTGTAGGGATTCTATAGTCTATGGTCGTAATGGATATGATTAGTATTAGTTTTAGTTCTTTCAAACACAACCATGGCTCACTTATCATTCTGATCATGGAGTGCTACTCTTAACTGAACAGGGCAAACTGTGAGGTTTAAGCCTGTTGTATTGCAATGCCTTTCATAAGATCATATTCGCATCCTTTACCTATCAATGTTCATAAAGGCCTTTGAAGTTCATCTGATTCCTGGATGATAACATCAAAATGGACATTTATGAAGAAATAAATCCACTGAGCACAAGCCATGGTCCATAGGCCCTGTGTATTTACAAAAGAACAAAGGACAGTATGGCACAGGAACAGGCCCTTCAGCCCATCAAGCCTGTGCCAACATATGTCACCTTTCTAAACCAAAGACCTTTTGCCTCTATGTGGTCCATATCCCTATATTCCCCGCCTGTTCGTGTATCTGTCAGGTTGACTCTTAAATGTTGCTATTGTATCTGCTTCTACCATTTCCTCTGGCAGCGCATTCCAGGCGCTTACCATCATCTGTGTAAAAAAACTTGCCTTTCACATCTCCTTTAAAGCTCCCCCCTTTTATCTTAAACCTTTGTACCTTTTCATTGACATTTCTACCCTAGGAATCAGACTGGAGGCATGGTGGCAGAATGGTGAGCACTGCTGCTTCACAGCACCAGGGACATGGTTTTGATTCCCAGCGTGGGTCACTGTTTGTGTGGAGTTTGCACGTTCTCCCCGTGTCTGCATGGGTTTTCTCTGAGCGCTCTGGTTTCCTCCCACAATCTGAAAGACATGCTGGTTAGGTGCATTGGCCCGAACAAGTGCCAGAGTGTAGTGACTTGGGGAATTTCACAGTAACTTCATTGCAGTGTTAATGTAAGCCTTACTTGTGATTAATAAATAAACCTTACTATTCCGACTATCCATCCTATCCGTCTGTCCCATAATTTTATAAACTTCTATCGTAGAATCCTACAGTGCAGAAAGAGGCCCTTCGGCCCATTAAGTCTGCACCTAACACAATCCCACCCTTGCCAAACCTCCATATCATACCCACTAATCCCTCTAACCTACGCATCCCTGGACACTAAGGGGCAATTCCTTAGCATGGCCAATCAACCTAACCCACACATCTTTGGACTGTGGGAGGAAACCGGAGCACCCAGAGGAAACACATGGAGACACAAGGAGAATGTGCAAACTCCACACAGACAGTGACCCAAACCAGGAATCGAACCCCGGACCCTGGAGCTGTGAAGCAGCAGTGCTAACCACAGTGCTACCGTGCCGCCCACAGTATCAGGTCGCCCCTCAGCCTCTGACATTCAAGTGAAAACAAATCAAGTTTGTCCAATCTCTCCTTAGAGCTAGTACCCTCCAAACAGCTCCAAAATAGTACCATTCAGGAGGTATGACCAATAATCTCTGATTTCACAGAAGTGCCAGATTATTCATGGATTTTTTTTTGTGATTGTACAAGGAAGGTTAGCACAGTCTGAAATATGCTTCTCAACCTAACATGTGCTGAAAGGCTGGAATGTGGGTCAGTGCTTGGAGCAGGAATGCAGCTTTCTGTAGACCTGACAGATCAGTTGATTCTGCGAACGTGAGCTTTGGTGCACCAGGCTGACTTTCTCATGTTGGGATGTCCCAAATAAAACAGGGCATTTGAGAGGCACAAGGGATCAGACAGGAACATTGGGTCAGAAGCAGGCCATTCAGCCCCATGAGCCTGTTCCGCCATTAATGAGATTATGGCTGATATGTGCCCTGATTCCATACACCCATGTTTGAGACATCTCCCTTAACAACTACGGGTACCTCGTGACACAGTGGTTAGCATTACTGCCTCACAGCACCAGGGACATGTGTTCAATTCTGGTTATTATCTGTATGGAAATTGCTTGTTCTTCCCGTGTCTGAGTGGGTTTCCTTCAGGTGCTCCAGTTTCCTCCAAAGACATGCAGATTAGGTTGATTGGCCATGCTCAATTGCCTCTTCATGTCAAGAGCACTTAGCAGGGGTTGCGTGGAGTTATGCTCTAGAAAAAAAGTCCCAGTCTATCTAACCTCTCCTTATAACTCAAACCATCAGGTCCCAGTAGCAGCCCAGTAAATCTTTTCTGCACTCTTTCTAGTTTAATAATATCCTTCCTATAATATGGTGACTAGAACCAGAGTTTGAGTGGGATTGTTGTTGGCATGGGCTCAATGGGCCAAATGGCCTCCTTTTGCAATGTAGGGATTCTATGATACCAAACTGTCAATCTCAGACTGAAAATGACCAATCCTTTGAGCATCAACGACCAGTTGTGGAGGAGACTTCCAAAATTCCATTATGTTTTGTAGATAGGAGTGTCTGCTGACTTCACTCCTATGAGGTGTGGCTGTAACCTTCAGATTATGCCTCTTGATCCTAGACTCCCCCACATCACAGTGACGAGGTTTTGACGGCAGCTACATTGTCAGCACCAATTTAACAGTAGCAGCTGTGGTCAGTTCATCGATTGGTTTCTTTCATTTGGTACAAATAATATTTCAGGTAGAAATTTTAATTTACCAAAACTGAACAGAAAGAAAGTGAAATGCCTTTCAGGCTACAAGAAACTAAATCAATCAAGAAGTGCTGACAACATAGCAGATTCCATAGAATCTGAAAAGAGAAAGGAAATGGACATAATATAGGGTGCTGATTGTTAAATGGAACTGGTACAGAACTGTAATTACTTCAATCAGGCCATTGAGATTGGCCTATTGGAGTATGAACTCCCCAGTTAAGGATCCAACTGATGGACGAATCAGGGAGTTTTTGTCTTGTACCTAACTGGGAGTGTCGGTTCCTCTGACACCCCCAGGGGTAGACTACTAGCACTCTGTGTACTGCTGTTAGAGTTTGTAAATAAAACTGGAAGTGTCGGTTAATAACTGGGAGTGTCGGTTCCTCTGACACCCTCAGGGATAGACTGCAGACTGCGAGCACTCTGTGTACTGCTGTTAGAGTTTGTAAATTAAAGGGATTTTGGTGAAGGGACTTCTGCCTCCGCAGACTTATTACAAGAACCTATATAAAAGATTAACCCATTATTTTCCTCCTTCCATCCAATTCAATTCTCTTCCCACACCTAGTGATGCCCTAAGGCAGATTTTCATTTGTTTCCATAGTTAGCAATTCCTGGGACAGGATGCTCATCTGTCATCAGGGGGCTTATACCTTGAAGGGCGTCAAGTGTGGCTGACCAGGAGTCTCTCTCACTCTTACCGCCAGCCATTGGCACGTTTGGAGAGATTTGCAGGTTGACACTTGAGCTATTTGATCACATTATTAACGCACCTTCCTTGGCCATCAAGCTCTGGGGTGGGACTCAAGCCCTGAGTTTCTGGTTCAGAAGCAGGGTCTCTACAACAAGCCTTGGTTTCCGCTTTAGATGCTTTTAGTAGCAACAACTGAAGTAGGGAAAAGGTGAATGCATTTTGTACCCGAAGGAGGGAAAGGGTTAATGGATTTTGTACGTAGAATATGTCACAAACATAACCCTTCCTCAAGGCTGGTCTCCTAAAGCTTATACTGCTCCTGGCAATAATATAAGTTATTTGTTTGTGTGTTACATGCTTTAACTCTCATTTTTATAAAGACAGATAGGTTAATGTGGCTGTTATTTTGTAGACTTTGCAAATCTTACCTGTTTGTGTTAGTTGGACATCGTTACACAGGTGGTAGTTTACGATACCAGCTTTTGACGGCTGCTGATGGCAGATCTCGATACCGGCTTTTAACAGGAAGAGTCCTGCTGGGACAGCCGCGATCACACAAGTAATTTCAAAGACAGGGATGCCGGTACTGCTGCAGAAGGGGTTTGAATCGTGACCGGATTAGGCCATGTGTCCTGACTGCAGGACTGTGATTCCTGATTAACTCTGGGCTACATCACGACCCAGGAAGGAGGACCCAAAGGTCTGGCAGGAATTGGAACTTTGAATCACGATTCCTGCTGGAGCTCATGGTGTACAAATACCCACTTGTGTTTGTGTTCTATGAGAAGTCTGTAGTCCTACTTCTCCCAAAAATCTTGGAATAAACCCCAGAGTTTTGAAATAAAAACCACTGCGTTTTGACTCACTGAGGTATTATTTTACCTACAACAACAACCTTAACTTATTTGACACCTTTAATATCCCAGGAACTTTGCTGGAATGTAATTCGACAGAACTGGTTGCAAAGCCAATGAAGGAGGCAACAAGGGAGGTGACTAAAAGCTGGGTCAGAGAGGTAGGCTTCAAGGAGGAGAGGAACGTGGAGAGATAGACCGGTTTAAAGAGGAAATCCTGGAGCTTGGATTCCACATGGCTGAAGACATTGTCACCAGGTGTTGGGAAAAGAGAGTGGGAAATGAGGCCTGAATTGGAGATGCGTTGAATTCTTGAATGTCGGTATAACTTGAAGGTTTAGTAATAAAGAGGACCAAACATACTTAAATCAGCAGATTTACAGAATGGTGTGAGGAACCTGATTCATGTTAGCATAGTCTTGGCACAGATTCCAGTGAGCTCAAGTTGATGGAAGTGGGAGGCCAATCAGGAGAGCAGTGAAATAATCTGGAGATAATTGATAGCATTGAGAAGGATTTTAGAACATAGAACACCACAGCACAAACAGGCCCTTCGGCTCACAAGTTGCACTGATTGCATCTATACCTACCAAGCCATAGAATTATCTGTAACTCCGAATGCCATTAGATCCCATATACTCATCCAGAAGTCTTTTAAAAGACCCCAGTGAGTTTGCCTCTACCACCATCGATGGCAGCCGATTCCACTCACTCACCACCCTCTGAGTGAAAAACTTACCCCTAACATCTCCTCTGTACTTGCTTCCCAGCACCTTAAACCTGTGTCCTCTCGTAGCGAACATTTCAGCCCTGGGAAATAGCCTCCGAGAATCCACCCTATCTATTCCTCTCAGCATTTTATAAACCTTTATCAGGTCGCCTCTCAACCTTCGTCTCTCCAAGGAGAAGAGACCTAGCTCCCTCAACCTATCCTCATAAGGCATGCCTCCCAATCCAGGCAACATCCTTGTAAATCTCCTCTGCACCCTCTCAATAGCTTCCACATCCTTCCTGTAGTGAGGCGACCAGAAAAAAATTTTGTATTTTTTTATTCATTCACGGGACACGCTGACTGGCCAGCATTTATTGCCTACCCCTAGTTGCCTGAGGGCAGCTGAGAGTCAACCACATTGGTGTGGCTCTGGGGTCACATGGAGGCCAGACCAGGTAAAGATGGCAGATTTCCTCCCCTAAAGGACACAAGTGAATCAAATGGGTTTTTCTAACAATTGACAATGGCTTCATGGTCATCAGTAGATTCTTAATTCCAGATATTTTCTATTGAATTCAAATTCTACCATCTGCCGTGGCAGGATTTGAACCAGGTCCCCAGAAGATTGGCTAAGTTTCTGGATTAATAGTCTAGCAATAATACCACTAGGCCATCACCTCGTCTTGGAGAGAGGCGATGTTATGGAGATGGAATTAGGCAGGTGGAGACAGCATGATGTCAGAAGCTGAGCCCAAGTTGAGTAGGACACCAAGCCTGTAAACTGTTTGATTTAGCCTGAGACAGTGGCAGGAGAGGTGGATAGAATCAGTGGAAGGGGAACAGGGTTAGTGGCCGGCACTGATCACAATAACTTAGGTATTCCCAACATTTATTTGGAGGAAATTGTGATTCATCCACCACTGGATGTTAGACAGGCTGCTGACTCTTATAAGCTACTAGTGTGTTAGAACTGTGTGTTATCAGCATCTAGGGAGAGACAATGGTGTAATAGTACTCACACTGGATTAATAATCCAGAAATCCAGGCCACTGCTCTGGGGACATGGGTTCAAATCACACCACAGCAACTGGTGGAATTTGAATTCAATTAATAAATATAGAATATTGATAATCAGTAAGAAACATTGAGAATCAAAACTGCATGTGCTCCTAGAACATGGATCTGTTCAATCACATTCTCAGACTCCCTCTGCTGGTACATGTGGGTACAGTACAAATTTTCAATATGCTACAGTTACTACAGCTGCCTGGATGGGACAATTGGCGGAAAGTACTGACAGGTCGTAAGGCTTCATTCAGTAAGAGGAAAGGCATTGCCACCTGTGAGCCACCATGCCCTTGATGCCAACGTCATCCAGAGTAAAGTCATGAATGGCTTTGACCATGCTTGTAAGGGAACAGACAGTTGGAAGAGATATGTGGAGAGAGGTAATGACTGTGACCTACTGGTAGAATCTATCGGGGTCAGCGATAGGAGCAATCTGTGAGATGGAAAGTGAGTGGGTAAGTTTAGACCTCGCAGACAAGCTAAGTCAGAAAATTGGCAAGAGAAGAAGATGGAGTCATTGGGGTTGTTCCTGAGCCAATCAGCACCGCAAGAAACAGTCTGCTAAATGTAGACAAGTCATGCAAAGCAGTGACATACTTATTTCTCCTTACCTCCTTTTCAAATGAGGAATAGAGAGAAAATGTCAGTTTCCACAGTGCAGGACACCACCGCTAAGATTTTGCCGTACACAAAGACTATCACACTTGCCTTCATTGTGACATTGTTGGCTGTGCGTGAAGCACTTTGGTGTGTGAAAGGGAGCCTTTCTTTTTCAATCAGGCTGTAATCTATCACTTGGTAATTTTTATCCCCAATTGTGTGGAAATGTTCTTGTTCTTGTTGTGAACCTTTCACTTTCCTGAACAGGGTTAAGTTTATAAACGTAAGTACAGATTGTACAAATGCTGTGTGAGAAGATGATGTGTTTGTGAGCTTCTGGGGCTATGGAAATGTGTTGGCAAGAAAGGCAATTGGACTGAGATGTTGAATGGCGGATGTTTCCGGCCTTCTCCACTCTACAGGCGTTTGAGACTCAAACAACCATCTCTTGATTTAGCTTTTTTTGATTCCTCTTCTTAATCCTCATTGTTCCCTGCAACATGGGTCTTGACTCTTCACTTAAGCTTTCCATGTAACACAGCATATCTTAAGGAAAGATAAATATTCCAGAGCTTTTCCCAATTTACCTGGAAGACTGGCGAGGAATGAAATAAAAATAAGCTTCACAGAACCTTTCCCCAGAAGAAGAAATGGTTTTGGGAAAGTCCATGATAAACACACATTGCAAAGCAAATTAGTTAGAGTACTCACTGGCTGCGAGATGATGGCCCCTATTTCCAAAATACAGTGAAATCTTATCATAGAATCCCTATAGTGCAGAAGGAGGTCATTCGGCCCATCAAACCTGCATCAATAACAATCATACCTGGGCAGTATGGTGGCACAGTGGTTAGCACTGCTGCCTCGCAATACCCGGGACCCGGGTTCGATTCCCATCTTGGGTCATTGTGTGGAGTTTGCACATTCTTCCCATGTCTGCGTGGGTTTCCTCCGGGTGCTCTGGTTTCCTCCCACAGTCCAAAGATGTGCGAGTTGGAAGGATTGGCCATGCTAAATTGCCCTTAGTAGCAGGAGGTCCAGCTAGAGTAAATGCATAGGGTTATGGGGATAGGATTTGGGTGGAATGGTGGTCACTGCAGACTCGATGGGCTGAATGGCCACCTTCTGCATTGTGATTGTACAAGGAAGGTTAGCACAGTCTGAAATATGCTTCTCAACCTAACATGTGCTGAAAGGCTGGAATGTGGGTCAGTGCTTGGAGCAGGAATGCAGCTTAATAAGATTCTACCTTATCCCCAGAAACCCACATATTTTCCCTGCTAATCCCCTCACATTAAAGGACAATTTAACTTGGCCAATCAACCTAACCTACACATCCCTGGGGTGTGGGAGGAAACCAGAGCACCCGGAGGAAATCCACGCAAATATGGGGGGGCGGTGGGGGGAGAACAGGCAGACTCCAGACAGACAGTCACCCAAGGCCACAATTGAACCCGAGTCCCTGGCACTGTGAGGCAGCAGTGCTACCCATTGTGCCACCGTGCCACCCCCAAAATTCACAATTCCCTGATCGGGAAGTGAACCCAATGGCGAGAGAACCGAATTCTAACATAAAGATTTTAAAGATCACTAACGTCTTTTTGGGAAAGAAATCTGCCACCCTTACCTGGTCTGGCCTACATGTAACTCCAAAGCCACAGCAATGTGGTTGACTCTCAATTGACCTCCAAGGGCAACTAAGGATGGGCAATAATTTCTGGTCTGCCAGCAATGCCCATGTCCCACGAATGAATGAAAAAAAGGCACATCAATGAATCATGGGGTGGAATTTTCCCGCCCTCCCTGCCACGGGAATTGTAGCGGGCGGAACACGGACTATGCAAAGATTCATTGAGCTCGGGTGGGATTTTCAGCTTTGGGATGGGCGCAACCGATAAATCCCACCCATAGAGCCATAGAGATATACAACGTGGAAACAGGCCCTTTGGCCCAACTCATCCATGCCAACCAGGCTTCCTATGCTGTATTAGTCCCATTTGTCTGCGTCTGGCCCATATCCCTCCAAACCTTACTATTCATGTACCTATCCAAGTGTCTCTTAAATGTTGTGATTGTACCTGCCTTTACCAACTCCTCTGGCAGTTCATTCCATATGCACACCACTCTCTGTGTGAAAAAGTTGCCCTTCAAGTCCCTTTGAAATCTTTCTCCTCTCACCTTAACCTTGCACCATCTAGATTTGGAATACCTTGACTATTCACCTTATTTTACTTCTGACTTACAATGATTACTTACAATGATTTTACTTCTTTAAGGTCATAGACTCCCTACATAGAATCCCTACAGTGCAGAAGAAGGTCATTCAGCCCATTAAATCTGTACTGACCACATTCTACCCAGGCCCTATTCCCATAACCACATACATTTATCCTGCTAATCCCTTGATATTAGGGGCAATTTAGCATGACAAATCAAACTAACTCACACATCTTTGGGAGGAAACCGGAGCACCTGGAGGAAACCCATGCAGGCATGGGGAGAATGTGCAAACTCCACACCTGAGGCCAGACTTGAACCTGGGTCCCTGGTGCTGCGAGGCAGCAGTGCTAACAACTGTGCCACTGTGCTGCCCCTTATTCTCCTACACTCCAGGAAAAAAGGTTCCAGCCTCTCCAAATCCTCAAGTCCTGGTAACATCCTTGTAAGTCTTTGTTTTGCACCGGTTCCAGTTTAATAAGGGTTAATTTACCCTTTTCCTGTAGGCATAGCCTTACAGACTGTGTGGGCAACCAACAGCTTCTTTCGATGGAACAGCTGGGTTCCCCTCTCATAGACTTTCAAGGCTATTCTTGTGGATTACACGACTTACAAACACCACACACGAGGCTCATCGCTCTAATGGCAGGAACTACAAGCGAACAGCCTGCATTGTAATCCTGTGCTTTTGGGATTTCTTTTCCATGAGAAGTCATTTCTCTTGCAGTAAACAAGGAAACAGAGATGTTAACAGTCTCTTCAGCTTGGTGAGCGAGGTGGCAGTAGCTCAGCATTGAAGCTTCCTTCACATATTTCCTCCCAGTTTGGGCTTTACACCTGAGCATGACTAAAAGATCAGAACTCCATCTGTCAAGTTGCATACATTAACGGTTCAGAGAAGCTGTTCCGATCAGCTAATTCTCAGCATCAAACCTCTTCGCCTTGCACTTGCTGCACTTTACATTTCGACCTCATTGGGAAGGAAGCTACCTCTATTTTAAACCATACAAAATTAATTCAGAAACGCCCGTGTCTCACACATTAGTATTCCACACAAACTGGTGAATTAACCTGAAAGCATTAATTGTGCATCTTAGCACCGTTGTCCAAAAATCTGAACAAAGTATTTTATCCTTGAGAAATGAGACCCAACAACATCACTAAATTAAAATCTGTGAAAAAAAATTGCCTTTTGCTGATTTAGTATGAAAAATGGAGAAACAGCAGAAATTCCTGAGTAGCTTAGTCATCTTTTAGATCCAAAGTTGACACACAAAAAATTAACATTCCTTTCTCTGTCAGATATTCTTTCTTCTTAAGTATTATTGTCACAAATAGGCTTACATTAACACTGCATGGAGCTACTGTGAAAATCCCCTCTGGCGCCTGTTTGGGTGCACTGAGGGAGAATTTAGCATGGCCAATGCACCTAATTAGCACATCCCTAATTAGCACATCTTTCAGACTGTGGGAGGAGACCAGAGCACCCGGAGGAAACCCATGCAGACACGGGGAGAATGTGCAGACAGTGACCTAAGCTGGGAATCAAACCCAGGTTCCTGGTGCTATGAGGCAGCAGTGCTAACCACTGTGCCACCTTGTTTAGAATCACAGAATCCCTACAGTGCAGAAGAGGCTATTTGGCCAATTGAGCCTGCGCTGACTCTCTGATAAGAGTATCTTACCCAGACCATCTCTTTGCACTATCCCTGTAATACCACACATTTACCATGACTAATGCCATCTAACCTACACATCTTAGAACATCATAGAATCCCTACAGTGCAGAAGGAGGCCATTTGGCCCATCAAGTTTGCACCAACCACAATCCCACCCAGACCCTCTGGAACCCCACATATTTATCCTGCTTAATCCCCTGACACCAGGGTCAATTCAGCATGGTTGCTCAACCTAATCTGAGACATTAAGGGACAATTTACTATGCCTAAAACACCAAACCAACATATCTTTGGAGTGTAGGAGGAAACTAGAGCACTCGGAGGAAACCCACACAGACATGGGGAGGACGTGCAAACTCCACACAGACACTCACCCGAGGCTGGAATTGAACCTGGATCCCTGAAGCAGTGAGGCAGCGCCTGCTTTGCTTGGATTCATTTGACCCACATGAAAAAGGGGTCACCTTACCTATTAGAGCTTAATGAGAGAGCTCACAACTGCAGGACGCTAGGGGAATGACAGACTTCTCCAATGAACTGAATAATTACATGGAGCTTTTTATGGAGACAACACAAAACTGGATTTGTCTAGTTTAATGTAGGTTCTGATATCTCCCACCCATTTTCCTGTCTGTTGTGGTATTAGAATCGCAGAATACTACAGTGCAGAAGAGGCCCTTCGGCCCATCAAATCTGCACCAATGCATGAAAGGCCCTGACCCTTAAATCAGCACCTTTTGGTTCTCAACCATTCTGCCAATAGGCACAGTTTCACCCTGCCTACTCTGCCCAGACCCCTCATGATTTTGAACGCTTTGATCAACTTTCACTCCCCTAAGAAGAAAAGCCTCAACTTCACCTATCTATACATGCAACTGAAGTCTCTCACCATTCTCCTGAATCTTCTATGCACCCTGTCCAATGCCTTCATATCTTTCCTAAGATGTGTGGATACCTGACCCATTCTAACTCTTCAAATTAGAAACTGGCTTAACAACAGCAAGGAGAACAAAGAAAATTACAGCACAGGAACAGGCACTTTGGCCCTCCGGGACCCATATCCCTTCATTCCCATCCTACTCATGTATTTGGCAAGATGTCCCACAAAAGTCATTATCGTATCTGCTTCCACTGCCTTCCTCGGCAGCGAGTTCCAGGCACCCACCACCCAGTATGTTTAAAATTGCCTCATACATCCCCTTTAAACCTTGCCCCTCACACCTTAAACCTATGCTCCCTAGTAATTGACTCTTCCACCCTGGGAAAAAGCTTATGACTATCCACTCTGTCCATGCCCCTCATAATCATGTAGATTTCATCCATCTATGGTTTTAGATGACTCCAATTTTATGCCTCGACTACTACCCATATTTAAAACCTACTGCATATGTTACTCCCTCTTTGCACAACAAACACTTATCTGCCTAACAAAGCAGGATAAAAGACGAATCATAGAATCCCTACAATCGAGGAGGAGACCATTCAGCCCATCGAGTTTACACTGACAACAATCCCACCCTGATGCCTGTGACCTCACTTATTTACCTGGCTAATTCCCCTGACGCTAAGGGTTAATTTAGCATGGCCAATCCATCTAACCCGCACATCTTTGGAGTGTGGGAGGAATCTGAAGCACATGGAGGAAACCCATGCAGACACAGGGAGAACGTGCAAACTTCACACAGACAGTCACCCAAGACCAGGATTGAACCTGCGTCCCTGGCGTTGTGAGGCAGCAGTGCTAACCACTATGCCACCCATATAAGAGCCAATTTTTGCCGTCAAGGGTGTAATAACTTGCAGCCCATCTGAAGTGCATCCAATCAAGTCATTAAGTGGAGATTAACCATGACTGGAAATAGTCACTTATCACAAGGAGCAGACACAAGGGGCCGAACGGCCTGCTCTTCATTTCCCATCACGGCATGAGGAAACAGAATTGATCCCTAAGGGCAATTCCTTATCAAAAGTAAACTGTGACACTGATATTCTTAAACACGTACACTTGACCATTCGCATTAATGGATTAAAACGCAGTGTCAATGTCACTGAATCCACAGTGGCAGGCAGAACAGCTCTACACTTTCCAAATATTGGCCCTCGCAATGTTCTTCAGGTGTTTGTTTATATTGGAAATTGAATTGCAAAGTCAACAATCACGAACCGACCAACCATGGGCTCAACTTATTCAGAAACGCTTAAAACAGTTTGGGAAAGAGCGTGGGAGAAGCAAACCCAAAGGTGCGCAGGTTAGGTTGATTGGCCATGCTAAATTGCCCCTTAGTTCCCCGGGATGTGTAGGTTAGAGGGATTAGCAAGGTAAATACGTAGGGTTTTGGGGATAGGGCCTGGGTCAGACTGCTGTCGCTGTAGATTCAGTGGGCCGAATGGCCTCCTTCTGCACTGTAGGGATTCTATGATTCAATAGCAACTAAGCCACTTCCCTGGTTGAAGTGAATACACTGAGAAGTCACACAACACCAGGTTAAAGTCCAACAGGTTTATACTGTGGATACTGCATCTAATGCACACCTTCAGGGTGTTTAGCAATGTTAGAGAATATGAATGCGTTAAAAGAATGATTTGAAAAACCCAACAGCATCTTGTAAAGATGAAAGGAAGAAAACTACAAATACAAGTTTGACAAAAAACACAAGTGCTGGGAATGCACAACAGGCCTCAGGAACATCAGGGTAGATCAAATAGATATGAGTTCAACCCAAAGCATTAATATGGTATTGGCTTATCTGCTTTCCCAAGCTCCAAGCTATTTGGAGTTCTTTTACTGAGGTATAGCCTTCTCCACAAACTCATGTCATGATAGACTCCTTGTTGTTTATAGAAACCTAGAAACTCAAAGCAGGAGTAGGCCATTGGGCCCTTCAAGTCTGCCCCGCCATTCATTTTGACCATAGCCGATCATCAAATCCTGTTCCCCTGTTCTCCCACATCTCTTGAACCTTTTAGCCCCTAGAGCTATAGAAACATAGCGGTGAATGATTGTCATCTGTGGGTCCACATATGACCAAAGAATCTGATGCAGGATTTTTGATTACTACCCTTTCAACAAACGTTCAATCTCTCCACCAGTGAAGCAAAGTACCAGCTGTGTGTACCAGCTACAAGGTGCACTGGAGGAACTCACCAAGCCTCCTAAGGTAGCACCATGACGAGCAGTATTGAGAAGGACAAGGGTGGCAGATATCTGGGAACACCACCACCTAGAGACTCCCCTCAAAGTCTGTCACCATCCTGACTTGGCAATACATCTCCATTCCATCTCTGTTGGGTCAAATCCTGGAACTCTCTCCCTAACAGCACAGTGGATATATCTACATCCAACGAACTGCAATGATTCTGCAGCTCACCACCACCCTCTGAAGGGCATCTGGGGATGGGCAATAAACACTGGCCTTCCCAGCAATGCCCACACCCTGTAACATGAATAGAAATTAGGATCAGCATTGATGTCCACTGTACTGGGATGCATATTGTTGTTGGTGCTTATGAGTAACCCCCATGTTCCCTCTGGCCTTCCTCAGGTCATGTGGGATGTTGTCAGTGAAGCACAAATGGTCTTCGAAACACGCTGGAGAAACTTCCTGTGCTTAGCTCCACATGGGTTTGTGGATTGCTATGTTTCCCCAACAGAGATGGCCTGCAGTAAGTTGTAAGAATGAAGTTGCACCTGTGAAGATCAGTCCTGCCCTCACAATGCTTCACGGTTGCGAGTTCTGAAAAAGAGTCACATTGGACTCAAAACATTAGTGTCTCCAGTTTCTCTCTCCACCGACACTACCGGACCTGCTGAGTTTTCCCGGCACATCCTGCTTTTATTTCCAATTTCCGACATCTGCACGATTCATAGAATTTTAGAATCACTACAGTGCCGAAGAGGCTCATCAAGCCTGTATTAACTCATAGAATCATAGAACCCTACAGTGCAGAAAGAGGCCCTTCGGCCCATCGAGTCTGCACCGACCACAATCCCACCCAGGCCCTACCTCCACTACCCTACACATTTATCCCTCTAACCTACGCATCTCAGGACACTGAGGGGCAATTTTAGCATGGCTAATCAACCTAACCCACACATCTTTGGAGTGTGGGAGGAAACTGGAGCACCCGGAGGAAATCTGTCATTAAGGAGGAAATTGCGAGGCATCTTGAAGGGAATTGCTTGATAGAGCAGACGCAGCACGGTTTCATTAAAGGGAAGTCGTGTCTGACAAATTTACTGGAGTTCTACGAGGATGTGTCCAGGGCGGTGGTTAGAGGAGAGCCAGTGGATGTGGTCTTTCTAGATTTTCAGAAGGCGTTTGACAAAGTGCCTCACAAGAGGTTATTGCAGAAGGTCGAGGGACATGGAGTTGGGGGTAGGGTGTTAGCGTGGATAGAGGATTGGTTGTCAAATAGGAGGCAGAGAGTGGGGGTCAACGGGTGCTATTCGGATTGGCGGATGGTGACTAGTGGAGTGCCCAAGGGGTCGGTGCTGGGGCCTCAGCTTTTTACCATTTATATAGATGATCTGGAGGAGGGAACCGAGTGTAGGGTGTCGAAATTTGTGGATGACACCAAGATTGGGGGAACGGCAAATTGTGCGGAGGGTGTGGAGAGTCTGCAGAAGGATCTAGATAGGCTGGGCGAATGGGCCAGGAAATGGCAAATTGAATTTAATGTTGGCAAGTGTGAGGTGGTCCACTTTGGTAGGAAGAATGGTAGGAAGGACTATTACTTACGGGGCGAAAAACTGCAACAGGCGACGGTGCAGAGGGACCTCGGGGTCCTTGTGCATGAGTCGCAAAAACCCAGCCTGCAGGTGCAGCAGGTGGTCAGGAAGGCGAATGGGATGCTGGCCTTCATAGCGAGGGGGATTGAATATAAAAGTAGGGAGGTCTTGCTGCAGCTGTATAGGGCATTGGTGAGGCCGCAGCTGGAGTACTGTGTGCAGTTTTGGGTGCCGCACCTGCGCAAAGATATTTTGGCCTTGGAGGGAGTGCAGAGGAGGTTTACTAGGCTGATACCGGAGTTGAGGGGGTTGAGCTATGAGGAGAGGCTGAATAAACTGGGCTTGTACTCGTTAGAGTTTAGAAGAATGAGGGGAGATCTCATTGAGACGTATAAGATGATGAATGGGATGGATAGGATAGAGGTGGAAAGACTCTTCCCGCTCAAAAAAGACAATAGGACTAGGGGGCACAGCCTCAAGATAAAAGGGGGGCGGTTTAGAACGGAGTTGAGGAGGAACTTCTTCACTCAAAGGGTGGTGAATCTCTGGAATTCTCTGCCCGTTGAAGTGGTGGAGGCTGCCTCGTTAAATATTGTTAAGACGCGAGTTGATGGGTTTTTGATAGGAGAGGGGATTAAGGGTTATGGGGAGAGGGCGGGAAAGTGGAACTGAGCAGTGACAGATCAGCCATGATCTTATTGAATGGCGGGGCAGGCTCGAAGGGCTGGATGGCCTACTCCTGCTCCTATTTCTTATGTTCTTATGTTCTTAAACCATGCAGACACAAGGAGAATGTGCAGACTCCACACAGACAGTGACCCGAGCCGGGAATCGAACCCAGGTCCCTGGAGCTGTGAAGCAGCAGTGCTAACCACTGTGCTACTGTGCTGCCCATCAGAGTATCTTACGCCCTGCAGAGTATCTTGCCCAGGTCCTCTCCCAATCCCTGTAACTCCACACATTTAACGTTTCAGATGGCAGTGGAAAATCAACCACATTGCTGAGGCTCTGATTTCACATGAAGATCAGACCAGGTAAGGGTGGCAGATTTCTTCCCCAAAAGGACAATCAGCAGATTCTTAATTCCAGGTACCTTCCATTGAATTCAAATTCCACCAGCTGCCATGGTAGGTTTCGAACCCGGGTACCCAGCACATTCGCTGAGTTTCTGGATTAATAGTCTAGCAACAATACCAGTAGCCATCACCTCCCACTACAGGTAAGTGGCATCAATTAAAATCAATACACATAAATGGCAATAGACCTGAGTTAATTTGGTTTCTGTTTCAAGGACACCATTTGAGCAAAGATTGTCGGTACTTGGGAAAAGGAACATTTTCTCATTTCAATCTCCCAAGGAGGAAATTTAATCTCCTGGGAAGAAAATTGGGGGAAGGAGTAGGACCCCCAATCTTCAGAATAGAAGAACAAATCAATCTTTTTTTTGTATACTTTTGCATTGAAACCTTCAAATCTGCTCAGGAAGGTTTCATTACAGCTACCGATGGATGATTAAAATTTCCTTCAGCTGTCTTCAGAGACCCTGGTTTGCCTGTACTCATTAAGCATGTTCCAGAATTAAACTTTCACTGTTACTGTCACGCTTCCTATTAAACTCAAGTTGCATCAGTAACATCAAAAGATGTTCCAATGGGGCTTCACAGAGAAAGCAATGAGGAATCATGGAATCTATAGTGCAGAAGAAGGCCATTCTGCCCATCAAGTCTGCACTGACAACAATCCCACCCAGGTCCCATCCCCAAAACTCCACATATTTACAGTCCCAACCCCCCTGACACTAAGGGGCAATTTATCGTGGCCAATTAACCTAACCTGCACACCTTTGGACTGTGGGAGGAAACCCACGCAGACATGGGGAGAACGTGCAGACTCCGCACAGACCGTGACCCCAGGCCAGAATTGAACCGGCGCAGTGAGGTAGCAGTGCTAACCACTGTGCCACCGTGCCACCCTTGAAGAATGCGTGGAGGGATCATTTAAAGCATGGTCAAAGAGATAGCCTTTAAAGCGGATGACCAAATTGGAGAGGGAGATGGGGAGTGGGGAAACTAGTGAAGGTTGATTGGAGAGGATGTTCCTTCCTGTCAGGCAAACTAGAACAAGAGGTCATAGTTTGAGGAAAAGGGGTGGCAGATATAAAACAGAGATGAGGAGAAACTACTTCTCCCAAAGGGTCGTGAGTCTGTGGAATTCATTACCCCAGAACGCGATGGATGTCAGGGCATTGAGTAAACCTAAGGAAGAGTTGGACTGGTTTTTAATTAGTAATGAGCTTGAAGGACAGTGGTGAATGGGCAGGAAAGTGGAGATGAGGCTGAGATGAGATCAGCCATGGTTGTATTAACTAGCGGAGAAGGTTTGAGGGGCTGAATGGCCGATTCCTGCTCCCAGTTCTTGTGTGAACAATCTAAAATGGATGGGAGTAAGGAACTGTGGAAAATATTTAAGGAAAAATCCAAAATGTGCAACAGAAGTACATCCCAAAATTCCCACTTCACCGCAGTGCTGAGAAAGTGCTACACTGGTGGAGGTGCCATTCTTTTGGATGGCCTCGCAGGGGAATCCCGCAGCAAATTTTAAACCTGAAAACTCAAGAGAGAAAGGTCTATCGGTGGCTTACTAAGGGAGGTTAAGGATAATATTAGATTAAAATAAATAGCTTGTTAGGTTGTAATGAAGTTACTGTGAAAATCCCCTAGTCACCACACTCTGGTGCCTGTTCAGGAACACCGAGAGAGAATTTAGCATGGCCAATGCACCTAAGCAGCACATGTTTTGGTGGAGGAAATCGGACCACCAGGAGGAAACTCATGCAAACACGGGGAGAATGTGCAGGCTCCGCACAGACAGTGACCCAAGCCAGGAATCAAACCCAGGTCCCTGGCGCTGTGAGGCAGCAGGGCTAAACTGCCACTATGCCACCCACAAACAGTGAGGATGACACAAAGAGGCTGCAAAGGGAATAAAGCCACGTTAAATGAGTGGACATCAAGGTGGCAGATGGAGTATAATGTGTGAGTATAATGTGTGAGGTCATTCATTGCATGGATGGCATGGTGGCACAGTGGTTAGCATTGCTGCCTCACAGCGCCAGGGACCTGTGTTTGACTCCAACCTCGGGTGACTGTCAGTGTGGAGCTTACACATTCTCTCTGTGCCTACGTGGGGCCGGCAGTATTGTCTGTGTCGATATGCGCATGGGACGTGCCTGGGGCAACAGCTTTGGTCTTCCCAGAACTTAGCTGCAGCGCAGAATGAAACATGAATAACCACCAGAGGGAGCTGTTAACATGTGTATTAAATGGCTGGGTGGTAAATTATTAGGGATTTCTGCTCATAAAGTACAAGTGATTAACTTTACTATCATTTTTGATTATAATTGTTTCTTCTTATGATTGCTTTTCTGATTATTAAGTGGCTGAGTTTGCAGTACCCTCATCTCTCAGTCAGGTGAATGTGAATTTTAAGTGTTATTTCAGAAAACATCAAAACTCCCACTTCACCGCAGTGCTGAGAGAGTGCTACATTGGTGGAGGTGCCGTACTTTTGGATGGCCTCATGGGGTAATCCTGCGGCAAATTTTTAAAAATGCCCTGGCTGATATTTATCCCTGATCCAACATCACTAAATCAGGCTGCTTGGTCATTATCTCATTGCTGTTTGTGGGAGCTTTACTTTTTTATTCATTTAGGGGACATGGGCATCGTTGGCTGGGCCAGCATTTATTGCCCATCCCTAATTGTCCAAGGAGACTTGAGAGTCAACCACATTGCGGTGGCTCTGGAGTCACATGTAGGCCAGACCTGATAAGGATGGCAGATTTCCTTCCCTAAAGACATTAGCGAACCAGATGGGTTTTTCCGACAATCGACAATAGTTTCACGGTCATCAGTAGATCCTTAATTCCAGATTTTTTTTATTGAATTCAAATTCCTCCGTCTGCTGTGGCGGGATTCGAACCTGGGTCTCCGGAACATTAGCTGAGTTGCTGGATTAATAGCCTATCACTCGGCGGCATAGCACCGCAACGGATGTCACGGTAGCACGGCGGTTAGCACTGCTGCCTCACAATCCCAGGTTTGATTCCCGGCTTGGGTCACTGCCTGTGCGGAGTCTGCACATTCTCCCCGTGCCTGCGTGGGTTTCCTCCGGGTGCTCCGGTTTCCTCTCACATTCTGAGAGACGTGCTGGTAAGGTGTATTGACCTGAACAGTGCCAGGCTCTGGCGACGATGGGAATTCATTCGCAGTGTTAATGTAAGCCTCACTTGTAACTAATAAATAAACTTTACTTTAGACCACTGCCTCCCCATTTCCTGTGCGTAACATGGCTGGTGTGTTTCCTTCACCATGACAATAGCTGCATTTCAAAGATGTTCTGCTGGTGTTAAAGAGATGTGAGACCTTGAGAAAACGGCGGAGGAAATCTCTTTCCTATTTTGAGCTGTGCATACCGGGGACATTGCAAGTTTGAGCTGCAGCCTGGATTGTGTTTGCCAGAATCAGCTGGAGAGAGGGTGGGAGCAATAAATTCAGAGAGGAGGGCTGGGGTCAGTGAGGATTATGGTTCCCGACCAGCATTGATTAATCAGTGTGAAAAAACACACGCCTGTGAATGTCAATTGGGAACACGCTCTCTCCCGGGTTCACTGCCTTCCTATCCTCACTTCACCCCTCCCTCCATGTAAATTCCCCACAACATATTGTGGGGAGGGGGTGGGGAAGGCAGAATCAGCCTTTTAAAGTTCAAAGTTTATTTATTAGTCACAAGTAAGGCCTACGTTAACACTGCAATGAAGTTACTGTGAAAATCCCCTAGTCACCACACTCTGGCGCCTGTTTGGGTCCACTGAGAGACAATTCAGCTTGGCCAATGCTCCCATCAGCATGTCTTTCAGACTGTGGGAGGAAACCGGACCACCCGGAGGAAACCCACACAGACACAGAGAGAACATGCAAACTCCCTACAGACAGTGACCCAAGCTGGATTCGAACCCAGGTCCCTGGCACTGTGAGACAGCAGTGCTAACCTCTATGCCACCGTGCCACACACAGCAATGCCACTGAATCTCAACAGCTGTCCAAGGCTATTGAATTGGATAATCAGCCATGATTATACTGAATGGTGGAGCAGATTCGAAGGGCCGAATGGCCTGCTCCTGTTCCTATGTTTCTATAGTTATGACCACCTCCCTGACCTTGTCATCTCATATCTCATCATGTCAGTCACAGATCAGGCCATTTCTGATCTCTTCCTTGTAACGCTCTCCACATTCCCAAAACCCCAACCCATTTCCTTCTGTCAATCCCTGGAAAATCATTCTCCCCGGTTTAAGCTGCAGTTTCAAATTCCCAATCCCCAGCTTTGCCTCTCCTTCCATCACAGACTGCAGTCCCAGTTTCAGGTTCTGTCTCATACAAACTGAATCTGTGCCCCCCCCTGCCTACTGTCTGACGCTGCACCACACTTTCCAAAACCTTCAGATGAACTTCTCACCATGTCAGTGCCATCACTAAGATTGCAATTTTCAGCTTTGTAACAACGTCCAACACCCTCCCTCCCTCCACTTTGCTTCCTCCACCTCTCCACCTCTCTCCCTCCAACTCTCCACCTCTCTCCCTCCAACTCTCCATCTCTCTCCCTCCACCCCTCTCTCTCCAATTCTCCACCTCTCTCTCTCCACTTCTCTCCCTCCAGCACCTCCCTCTATCTGTTCACCTCTCTCCCTTTACCCCCTCCCTCCAACTCTCCACCTCTCTTCCTTCAACTCTCCACCTCTCTCCCTCCATCCCTCTCCCTCCAACTCTCTGCGTCTCTTCCTCCACCTCTCCCTTCACCTCTCTCCCTCCACCTCTCCACTCTCTCCCTCCAACTCTCCACCTCGCTCCTTCCACCCCCTCCCTCCAAGTCTCCACCTCTCTCCCTTCACTTCCCTATTTCTCTGCCTCCACCTCCCTCCCTCTCTCTCTTTCCCTCCACCTCTCTACCTTCCTGCCTCCGCCTCTCTCCCTTCGCTTCTAACCCTCCACCTCCCCAATTCCCTCCCTCTACTCCACCTCTCCCTCGCCATCTCCCTCCACCTCTCCGCCTGTCTGTCTGACCTTCCTCCTTTAAATCACTTGGTCATTTGCCTTAATACCTCCCCGTGTGGCGTGGTGTCACACTCTGCCTGGTGACACTCCTGTGAAGAGCCATGGGGCGGGTGTGTTACCGAAAATAAAGGCTCTATATAAATACACGTTGTTGTTCTGACGACGTCTCCATTTGGAGAGCCCATTGAGAGTCTCAGCTTTAATTTACAGGAAGACCGTTCACAAGATTGGCCAAAATCCATACAGCTGCTCCCAGTGAGTGTGGACCAGCAACCAGGGAGGAACAACCACCAGAACTGCCACTGAAAAATGACTCTGCTCGGCTGCATTTAAAGCTCATTTATTAAATATTGACCTTGTTTGGAAAAATGAACAAATTCTGCAGTAGCTGATCCTCAGAGAGATCCTCTGTCAGATTAATGGACACTGAATGATGCTGGAAAAATAATCATTATCCAATTGGGAAAGCCAAAGTGTGGCTGAACTTTATAAATCTCACCCAATCTGCACTGATTGATCTGATCTCATCCAGTGCAGTGAGTGGTCTCAGTGTCCCCGACTTAGGGCAGAGAACAGTGCTGGTGAAATTAGCCACCATCAGATAGCAAGTGACCAATTTTATTCCTTTGCATCTGATTCGAACCAATTAACCTGAGGCTTCCACCGAAAACGACTGCAGTTTCCCCTGACAAGGAGGAACCCGCAATGAGGAGAAACGCGGGAAGGAATGTTAACCTGGAGGGCTTTGACAAAGGGTCATCTGGACTCGAAACATCAGCTCTTCTCTCTCCTTACGGATGCTGCCAGACCTGCTGAGATTTTCCAGCGTTTTCTCTTTTGGTTTCAGATTCCAGCATCCGTCCACCTCTCTTCCTTCAAGTCTCCACATCTCTCCCTCCATTCCTCTCCATCCAACTCTCTACCTCTCTTCCTCCACCTCCCCTTCCACCCCTCCCTCCAACTCTCCATCTCTCTCCTTCCACCCCCTCCCTCCAAGTCTCCACCTCTCTTCCTCCACCTCTCCTTCCACCCCTCCCTCCAACTCTCCATCTCTCTCCTTCCACCCCCTCCCTCCAAGTCTCCACCTCTCTCCCTCCACCTCTCCACTGTCTCCCTCCACCTCTCTCCCTCCACCTCTCCACTCTCTCCCTCCAACTCTCCATCTCTCTCCTTCCGCCCCTCCCTCCAATTCTCCATTTCTCTCCTTCCATCCCCTCCCTCCAAGTCTCCACCTCTCTCCCTTCACCTCTCCACTCTCTCCCTCCAACTCTCTCCTTCCACCTCTCCACTCTCTCCCTCCAACTCTCTCCCTCCACCTCTCCACTCTCTCCCTCCAACTCTCTCCCTCCACCTCTCCACTCTCTCCCTCCAACTCTCCATCTCTCTCCTTCCGCCCCTCCCTCCAACTCTCCATCTCTCTCCTTCCACCCCCTCCCTCCCTCCACCTCCCTATTTCTCTACCTCCACCTCCCTCCCTCCCTCTCTCTCTCTCCCCATCTCTCTACCTTCCCGTCGCCACCTCCCTCCCTTCGCTTCTAACCCTCCACCTCCCCAATTCCCTCCCTCTACTCCACCTCTCTCCCTCGCCATCTCCCTCCACCTCTCCGCCTGTCTGCATGCTTTTACCCAGTCAACCTGATTTATTTTTTAGTTTGCACGTGAGCCGGGAAGAACGAGACTGGGTGATGAAACTTTAGCCTTCCCCTGAATCAAACCTCCCTCCTTCTCCCTGCTGATTACGAGACCCGGCTTCCTCAGTGACTGGGCAGAGGGAACTATTTCTTCAGGCCCCTGCTCCCCCACCCACCCTCCAGCTGCTACTCTGGAGGTGACAGGGCCATTAGATGGGTGTCGAAATGCAGCGAGCTGGGGCCTTGGGCATCTGTCGAGCTCGTGCACACAATGCATTTACCAAGTGAACCATCAGTAGATTTCTGGGACAGATGCTCACTGTTGTGCTTTTGGGTTTCATCCAGATCTGGAAAGGACAGATTTAGTTGAGAAAAAAGAAATGTTTGCAGGACTACGGGGAAAGGAGAGGAGGCTGGCACAAGAGGGGAAGGTGATGGCCTCGTGGTATTATCACTAGGCTGTTATAGTAACTCGGACTCCTGAAGTGTCACTTGGCTAGATGACTGTTGTGGGACAGATTGATGCCAACAGTACGGAATATGGCCTAGTGGTATTATCGCTAGACTATTTATCCAGAAACTCTGCCAATGTTCTGGGGACCAGGGTTCGAATCCCATCACAGCAGATGGTGGAATTTGAATTCAATAGTTAAAAAAAATCTGGAATTAAGAAGCTACTGATGAGCATGAAACCATTGTGGGTCGTTGGAAAAACCCATCTGGTTCACTAATATTCTTTAGGGAAGGAAATCTGCCGTCTTTACCTGGTCTGACCTACATGTGATTCCAGAGCCACAGCAATGTGGTTCTGATTTGGCCTCCACAGCTGGCCAGCCAACAATCCCTGTGTCAAAGATCGAAGAACAGCATAGCACAGGAAACAGGCCCTTCAAGCCCATGCCGCCCGTTTTAACACTGAGTGCCTTATTCAAGTCTTTCTTCGACCGGCAACGCTTTTGTCTAGCTCTAGTGGAACTCCACAATAAAGGGGTGCAAAATATAGGGAATTATATGTGCGTCAGATTAAGGGAGATCCAATTTAGGGACAATTTATTAACACCGATCAGCCTAAAAAAGCACATTTTTGGGGTGTGGGAAGAAACAGGAGCACCCAGAGAAAACCCACGCAAGCACAGGGAGAATGTGCAAACTCCCACAGACAATGATCCAAGCCAGAGATCCAACCCGGGTCCCTGTAACTGCCCAGCAGACAGTGATAGTCACTGAGCTGTCATGTTGCCCGTGTCCGATGTATGAATGAAAAAAAATGGGCAGCTCTTTCAAACTGTTGGCACAGGCACGATGAGCCATATCATCTCTCTCTCTCTCTGCTGCAATTCTATGATATCATTCACCCATTCATATTAAGTGTCATTAGAGAGAAAGCATGAACCATGAACGGCTCTTCCTTCCATGGCTCTCGTACAATGATATAATCCACACAGTTGTCAGATGGAATCCATCCCACCGGGGACACTGGCCCTCGCGGCAATAATCATTAATCCTATGCGTGCCCCGGCATCTCTCTTTTCAAATTCCCAACCTTATTTACAAAACCCTGCACAGCCTCTGAAATAAGTCAGCAGGGGCCAATATCTCTTCACCAGATTTCTTTTTACTTCCAAGCTCTATTACAGTTCATAGAGTGTTACAAGCTCTGAGTCAGCGTTCGAAGTGCCAGGAGACCTGACGCTCCCAGTTATATATACAACAAAGATTCCCCGATCGGGCAGACAATGATGATCTCAATCAGGGACTGCACATTGCCTTCCTATATCGCTTAGTCGCTACACTCCAGTGCCTGTTCGGATACACTGAGGGCCAATTTAGCATGGCCAATGCATCTAACCGGCATGTCTTTTGGGCTTTGGGAAAAAACCGGAGGAAACACATGTAGAAACAGGGAAAATGTGCAAACTCCGCACGGACAGTGACCCAAGCCAGGAATCGAACCTGGGTCCCTGGCACTGTGAGGCAGCAGTGCTAACAACTGTGCCACTGTGCTGCCCCCAGTAGGATTATGGCTGATCCAATTCTTCAAGTCCACTTTCCTGCCCTTTCCCCGTAACCCTTGATTCCTTCACGGATCAAAAATCTATCCATCCCAGCCTTAAATATACACAACGACTCTGCCCCCACAGCTTTCTGTGGCAAGGAGTTCCTCCATGCCAACCAGTTTTTACCATTAAGCTGGTCCCAATTGCTTGCGTTTGGCCCATATCCCTCTATACCAATCTTACTCATGTAACTGTCTAAATGCTTTTTAAAAGACAAAATTTTGTTTAATATTCACGTGTTTAATTGTCCCATAGATGCTATGTCAATGCAAGTTGTTGTTGTGATGGGACTGTCCATCTTCCTTTTAATTACTTTCTGTCCTTTTATTTACTGCGATGGTATTTTTTTCACTCTGTGATCCGGCTCGCTGATTCTGGCCTCCCGGTTGCCATGACATCTTTCGTCCAGCTGAGAACTCTGGGTAGATATATGGAAGTTCTGCTGCTTCATATTTCCTGTGGAAAGGGCCTCCTCCCTCTCATTTGAGGTTTTCCTCCCAGCGCGACGAACCTGAGGGGCTATGTTCAGGAAGCGGCTGGTAATCGCTCACCTAACAGATCTCAGCGGGGAAGGTAGAGTGTCATGGCAACCCATCTGGAATGTGGTAAACAACCACAGACTGGTCTGGGCCACAGGAGCTATAAACCTTCACAGTAATTAAGAGGAGAGCAGATCGCGAGCGGCCCCGCGTTCCATGACAGTAACAGCTCGCAACGGTTTGGAGTAAAGGAAACTCCTAGCTTTTTGACACCACCATTTCGACGGATATCACCAGATTCTGATTGTGTCAACCTCAATCCCTGTATAAAGTGAAGTGAATTCAGAGACTGTGTCCCCACTACCCTCTCCGCAGGGACACTATTTGGGCAGGTGAAAAAGAAAGACTTGCCTTTTGATCATGACTTCAATGACCTGAAGGCATCTCAAAGCATTTTACGACCAATTAACTCTTGTCATAGAATCATAGAATCCCTACAGTGCAGAAGGAGGCCATTCAGCCCATCGAGCCTGCACCAAACACAATCCCACCCAGCCCCTATCCCCATAATCCCATGCTTTTACACCAGCTAATCCCCCTGACACTGTGGGGCAATTCAGTATGGCCAATCCACCTAACCCGCACATCTTTGGACTGTGGGAGGAAAGCGGAGCACCCGGAGGAAACCCATGCAGACACGGGGAGCATGTGCAAACTCCACACAGATAGTGACCCAAGCCGGGAATCGAATCTGAGTCCCTGGCAGTGTGAGGCAGCAGTGCGAACCACTGTGCCACCATGCCACCCCATGTAAGAAACATGGCCAATTTGAGCACAGCAAGGTCCCAGAAACCCCCAATGTAATGATGATCATAGAATCCCTACTGTGCAGAAAGAGGCCATTTGGCCCATCGAGTCTCGTTGACAACAATCCCACCCAGACCCTATTCACATAACCCCATGTATTTACACTGTTAATCCCTGACTCTAAGGGGCAATTTAGCATGGGCAATCAACCTAACCCGCATATCTTTGGACTGTGGGGGGAAACTGGAGCACCTGGAGGAAACCCATGCAGACACGGGAAGAATGTGCAAAGAGTACACAGACAGTGACCCAAGCTGGGATCCAAACCCAGGTCACTGGCGCTGTGAGACAGTGGTGCTAACCACAGATAATGTAATTTATGACACTGCTTAAGCGATAAATATTAACCAGAGCGCCTTTCGAGCTCTGAAATGAGAACAGAAAATGCTGGAAATGCTCAGCAGGGCATGTGGCAGCTGTGGAGAGAGAAACGGAGTTAGCGCTTCTCGTCAACGACCTTACATATTGCACTACGCCTTAGTCAGTACCACTGGTGATCGCCTCAAAGTATTGAACGGGGACACGATTTCACATCTCATCCAAAGGGAAGCAAGACCCCTACAACACCATCTCCTTCGTCCACCCCACCCCGCCATTAGTATTTCACTGGACTGCCAGCCTGAACTTGGTCCCTGGAGTGCAAATATAAAACCACTGGCCGCAAATTTACCATCCCACCTATCATGGGAATCGGAGTGGAGTATAATCGATTGGTCCGTGGAGAGGGATTTTATGGTTTCAGGACAAGTGAGGCTATAAAATCAGACACCCCCCGCCCCCGACCTCTCCCCACCCCTCCATCCCGCACTTCCCCACCCCTCTCCCCCCCCCAGCCACTGTCTTCCAATACCAGGGCATGAGTCCCACCCACTGAATGACATTTGGAAACTACTTTGTGTTGAATTCTTATTGCCAACAATATATTCATGATCGACAAAGCTGATGGCAACTGCTTAACCTCCTTGGCAAATGGCCCATCCCGCCAGGAGTCAGAGGGTGATGACAGACGGGAGGTGGAACTGTTTGTCTCCAGGTCCATTCTTGGTGCCATAAAGGAACAGCGAGTGAGTGGTGTGGTGGCTTCGGCCCTTGCCTGCAGCTGGGATCCTCCATTCCTGCTGCACTGAACGGAGATTTGGCTGAGCGCCAAGTTCTTCATCCTCATTAGCAGTGGCGGTGGAGAAGGCAGGAGAATTGAGTCCAAAGATGCTACCGAGGTCCCAAAAGATTTGTTTCTCGCTTTTGTCAGACTCCTATTTATTGACTACAGCTCAGCTTTCAACACTGTTATTCCCACAAATCTCATCTCCAAATTCCGTGGCCTGGGCCTTGGCATCTCCCTCTGTGATTGGATCCTGAATTTCCGAACCCACAGACCACAATCAGTAAAGATAGGCAACAATTCCTCCTCCACGATCATCCTCAACACCAATGCCCCACAAGGCTGTGTTCTCAGCCCCCTACTACACACCTTATACACCTATGACTGTGTGGCCAAATTCCCCTCCAATTCGATTTTTAAGTTTGCTGACGACACCACCGTATTGGGACGGATCTCAAACAATGACAAGACAGAGTACAGGAAGGAAATAGAGAATCTAGTGAACTGGTGCAACAGCAATAATCTCTCCCTCAATGTCAACAAAGCGAAGACGATTGCCATTGACTTCAGGAAGTGTAAAGGAGAACGTGCCCCTGTCTACATCAATGGGGATGAAGTAGAAAGAATCAAGAACTTCAAATTTTTAGGTGTCCAGATCGCCAACAACCTGCCCTGGTCCCCCCATGCCAACACTACAGTTAAGAAAGCCCACCAACGCCTCTATTTTGTCAGAAGATGAAGGAAATTTCGCACATCAGGTACGACTCTCACCAACTTTTACAGATGAACCATAGAAAGCATTCTTTCTGGTTGTATCACAGCTTGGTGTGGCTGCTGCTCTGCCCAAGACTGCGAGGAACTACAAAAGGTTGTGAATGTAGCCCAATCCATCTCGCAAACCAGCCTCCCATCAATTGACTCTATCTACACTCCCCGCTGCCTCAGCAAAGCAGCCACTATAATTAAGAACCCCACGCATACCCGACATTCTCTCTTCCACCTTCTTCTTTTGGGAAAAAATGCAAAAGTCTGAGGTCACATACCAATCAACTCAAGAACAGCTTCTTCCCTGCTGCCATCAGATGTTTGAATGGACTTACCTTGCATTAAGCTGATCTTTCTCTACACCTTAGCTATGACCATAATAGTAAATTCTGCACCCTCTCGTTTCTTTCTCTATGAATGGTATGTTTTTTCTGTATAGCATACAAGAAACAATACTTTTCACTGTATGTTAATACATGTGACAATATTCAATGAAATCAAAATGTTGCACTCCTCAAATGTCCCGGTTTCATGACAGCTATAGCGCCTCCCTCTGTAAGTCTCACCGTAAGTGTAGGATTCCTCACCATTTTCCCAGCTAAAGATTAGATAACGCCATTGACCTACACATTTGTTATGATCCAGAATTCATCAACTGAGAGGCTGGTACAAGCAGAAAACATTCAAAAAGAAATTAGTTAAATGCTTGGAGGTGTGTTTTTTTAACCACAACTGTAGGGAAAGAACAAGAGAGTGAAGCCAATCAGATAAGTCTGCCAAGGAACAGCACAGGAATGATGGGCCAAATAACCACCTTTTATCCCAAATCATACCATGCAGTATAGTATGTACATAAGGTGCATTGAATCTGTTTCTTAACTTATTCCATAGAAATCTCCTGGATGGTCATTCTGACTAATGTGTCTTCAAGTTCTTCCCTGTGTTGCATAATGACTAGATAGGCCACCTATCCTTTCCATAGATAGATTGGCACCAGACACAGGGACAGATAGCAGGAGGGAGTTGAAACATATCACAGCTGATCCAGTAAACAGGTCAGTTGAACAAACCTGCTGGGGGTTCTCCTTGTTTGCTGCTTAGCTTTGCTGTAGACATATTTATTAACGCCATTTAAACCAGTGTTAAGGGCCAGGTCAGAAACTCCAAGGCATTTTAGGAAATTAGCCTAGACCCCAACCTTTACATTTAAATTTGGCATTAGGGTGAGTATAAGGTGTTTCACTCTGGGTATGATTCCAGTGACCCACTAGGAAGCTTTTATCAAAACAAACTTTATTTAAGAACATAGTTAGAATAATAACGAAAAGAATTAACACAACTTTTACCAATTAAAATAATTAAACATGACAAAGTATAATTTTTAACAGCTAGCTATCTCTGTTGTTTCAGTTTAGCAATACCCCCACAGACATGAATCCCTTCCTCAGAACCGGTTAGCGCAGAAACCAGAGATGCTTATGTAGGTAATAGATTTCCAGCCTTTTGACACTTCTGAAGAGTGATCTGGACAGACATTGGTCTTCTCATTGTCATGCAACAACTTCCAGAGAAAGTTCAATTCCTCAAATAGTAGAATCTCAGAGAAAAAAGATTTATTTCTTCATAGATTCTGATCTCCAGGCCTCAGAGATCTCTCCCCAAAGTCAGACTAAGCTTGAGCCCTCTGTGTAAACCTAGCTGTACCCAGTCATATGACCTTACCTGTCAATCAACCTAATCAAGCCCCACTCTGAAATATCCCGGGGGAAAACACAAAACAGCAGAACTCTGCATTAATTCAGACCAAAACAAACACTGCATCAATTAAGATCAATTATGTTGCTGCAGTAACAACATGATGCTGCTGGATCCAGACAGAACGGCTCTGATAATAAAAGCAAACATCTACAACCGATCCTGTATAAAAAAATGACAAATACATTTCTTTAAGATACAGTATTGTCACACCAGTACCCTCTAAGGGGCAAGCAGAGGAGTGAAACCCTGGAGGAATATCACCTTGCCAAAAAAGAATTGGGTATTAAGCTCCCTAACAACTAATGAAGAAAATGCACCATCCATTGTTCCATTCTCAATTCTTTCTCGAGACGTGGATATTGCTGGCAACTTATTCCCCAACCTGAAACCAAAGTAATTTGCTAGGTAATTCTAGAATAGAGGGTAGTTCTAAGGCACACTGCTTGTCCATACGTAGAGACTTTGAATTGGGATTTGGTGGAATCTCACATGATTGTTTCATATAATAAAATGGTTAGAAATTGCTCAGTCCCGCGATGCTTTAGGCTTTGATACGTCAAAGCACAATTAAGCTGACACTCTTGTCAAGCTGTTTGCTAAAAGCACAGGATATCTGATCCCTCTTAGCTAGCTCTCATAGTTAAATCGGGAATCAGTTAGGCAGGATAAGGAATGGAACAAAGGAAGAACAGGATGCAAACAAGTTGCTCTCTTTTGCTTTGAGAACAAATTCATCCTGAATCTCTTGTCCACAAGAATGCCTGTCACGCTGTAATCTATTATAAATTACAAACTTTTCAGAGGATTAGACCGGAAAGATCTAAAGCTTTTCTGAACAGGATGTAGAGTGGTTTAGCATTGGGAAGAAGAGCAATTGTCTCTATTTGAGGGAAGGAAAGATATGATTTTATTCCTCTGCATGTCCACTGATATTCTGCATATCTGGACTTGGTCTCAATTCCCAGCTGGGGTCACGGTCTGTGTGGAATCTGCACATTCTCCGTGAGTTTCCTCGGGGATTTTCACAGTAACTTCGTGCAGTGTTGATGTAAGTCTATTTCTCTCACTAATAAATAAACTTAAAACAGCCCTGGTCATCTGTGACTATAGCGACTTTACCTTTTATCTCGTTTCTATATAACTTGAGAGGTACCACGGGGAGTAAGGAGAGGAGGCAATGGCATCTCCAAGAATTACAGCAGGGGCATAGGCATTGCAATTATTCTCAACAACCTTTGAGTGCTGAAAGGAATGTCATGATGTGGAGATGCCAGCGTTGGACTGGGGTGGGCACGGTAAGAAGTCTCACAACACCAGGTTAAAGTCCAACAGGTTTATTTGGTATCACGAGCTTTCGGAGCAATCAGCCAGCGTTCCCCTTCATTGTGAGCTGTTTAGTTGTTGGTGCTGTATTAGATTCCGGATTCAGTTGTGCTGCTCCTACGAGCGAGGCTCCCTGGCCAGGCTCCTGCCAACCTGGCCGGGCTAGCAGATGGTGTCTGCAACCTGTGAAGGCCGTACCACAGCACAGCAAGGCACTACAGGGAAACGTATAGAAACAAGGACCAGGAGGAGGCCATTCAGCCCTTCGAGCCTGCTTTGCCATTCATTTTGATCATGGCTGATCATCAGAATTCAATATCCTGATCCCCCCCCCCCCGCCCTGCTTCCTCCCTCATATCCCTTCATCTCTTTAGCCTTAGAGCTATCTAATTTCTTCTTGAAATCACATAATGTTTTGGCCTCAACTACATTCTTGTTGTAATGAATTCCACACACCACCCACCCTCTGGATGAAGCGATTTCTCCTCCCCTCAGTTCTAAAAGGTTTACCCTTTATCCTCAAACTGCGACCCCTAGCTCTGGACTTCCCCCGCCATCAGGAACATTCTTTCTTAATCAACGCTGTCTAAAGGGAGTGAGGAACATTTTGGAAGAAAATCAAAAACCCTTAGCAAGCGCAATGTTCCACTTCTTCAATAAACGTGAATGTGCGTATAAAAAAGAGATTTTTAACCAATTCAAAATCATTTTCGGGCAAAAACAAGACTTCAGATGCAGGGGGGGATATTCCTGATGGTGAGGGAGTCCAGGACTAGGAGTCACAGTCTGAGGATTCAGGGTAGACCATTTAGGACAGAGATGAGGAGACATTTCTTCACCCAAAGAGTGGTGAGCCTGTGGAATTCATTACCACAGGAAGTATTTGATGCCAAAACATTGAATGTATTCAAGAGGCAGCTGGGTATGGGATCAAAAATTATGAGGAAAAAGTAAGGATTAGGCTATTGAAGTGGGCGATCAGCCATGATTGTAAATAAATGGCGGAACCGGCTCGAAGGGCCAAATGGCCTCCTCCTGCTCCTATCTATATTTCTATGTTGAAACCTTGCATCTGAAATTGGCTGCATTCAGTGAAAAGTGAATCAGTGTGGGGTTACGGGAATAGGGCCTGGGTGGGGTTGTGGTCAGTACAGACTCGATGGGCCAGATGGCCTCCTTCTGTGCTGTAGGGATTCTATGATAAAACATGAGATTTTACAGGGAGAACACGGTATTACAGTTCTGCAGCTCCTTGCTGCAGCTAAGGTTCAGTCTTCTCACACTGAGGAAGGCAATTTTATCCAAGTTTGCAGTTTGCTGGCATCACTCTTTCGGCTTTGGCTAGCTGTTGCTGTAATTGACACCACAAAGTGAGCAGCACGAGGGTTCAACGCCAAGAATGCAAGTCATTAAACAGAGATGAAAAGATTAGAAAAGAAGGGATTAGATAAATCAGTGAAGGGGTGATTATATATTGTCAAGTCTATTTTCTTTAAAAGCAGATTATCAGGCCATTCAACTCAGTGGGTGTTTGGCAGCGCGTAACCCCATTATATTCCGGGGATTATGTATGTTACTTGCCGCATTACAGAAATCGGCAAATGCAAACTTTCCTTTAATAACCGTGCATTTGGATTCGGATACCAGGAAGATCCCATTCCCATTGTATAGTGAAGGAACAAGCCTCTGGCTCAAATCACCAAGTAATAGCTCACTGTTAAAATAGAGAAGGACAAACAGTGAGTGGAATCGGCTGCCGTTGGTGGTGGTAGAGGCGAACTCGCTGGGGTCTTTCAAAAGACTTCTGGATGAGTACATGGGATTTAATGGGATTGGGAGTTACAGATAGTTCTACGGCCTGGTAGGTATGGATATGATCGGTGCAACTTGTGGGCCGAAGGGCCTGTTTGTGCTGTAGTGTTCCACGTTTTAAACCATCTCCTCCCTCTACTCCTGATTGCTCCACAGTTAGACTTTTGGGAGGTGAGCAAGAGAGAATGATCTGTTCAGGATAAAGTTGGACTGGATGCAAACCCCTGCAGTTAAATAGAATGTCAACACTCACTGTTGAGACTCCCATGTTAAAGTTAAAGTTTTATTTATTAGTCACAAGTAAGGCTTACATTAACACAGCAATGAAGTTACTGTGAAATTCCCTTAGTCACCACACTCTGGTGCCTGTTCCGGTCCATGCACCCTAACCAGCATGTCTTTCCTACTATAGAAGGAAACCGGAGCATCCCGGAGGAAACCCACACAGACACGGGGAGAACATGCAAACATAGACAGTTACCCAACCCGGTAATCGAATCCGGGTCCCTGGCGCTGAGAAGCAGCAGGGCTAACCTCTGCACCACCATGGCGCACGTGAAGAACAGCTACCTGAATACATCATGGTGGCACAGTGGTTTGCACTGTTGCCTCACAGTGCCGCGGACCCGGATTCGATTCCTGGTTTGAGTCATTGTCTGTGTGGAGTCGGCAGGTTCTCCCCGTGCCTGCGTGAGTTTCCTCTGGATGCTCCAGTTTCCTCCCACAGTTGGAAGATGTGCAGGTTAGGTGGATTGGCTATGCTAAATTGCCCCTTAATGTCCAAAGTATATAGGTTAAGTGGATTCGCCATGGTAAATATGGGGGGTTAAGGGAATTGGGAGGGGTGGTATCTGGCTCTTTCGGAGAGTCGGTGCAGACTCGATGGGCAGAGTGGTCTCTTCCTGCACTTTACAGTGAAGTCAACCTTTCACTGGAAAAGGAAAACAGCCTCTCATTGGAAAAGAGGCTGCATAATTTATTTAAATATATTATAATATTCATTTGCATGTGCCTAGTGAGCTCAGTTATCCAGGCTCACTTGCCTTTACAGCCTTGCTGAGAGAGGTTGGCTCCAGTCCACAAAACATCTGCTTCCTATGAACGGGGAACAATCGTGTTGGCTTTACGCAAGGAACTGGAGGCCATTGAGGCCCCCTGGGGAGGCCAAAGCCAAGGGGATGCCCCTTAAGGCAGGAGGCGAGGCCTATGGGGGAGTGAGAGATGATGCACACTCTGCAACGAGATCGGGGGTGGGCACTGCCACTCTGCAGTTGTGATTGGATCGGGGAGGGGGGATCTGATTAGTCTGGACAGCCGCGGGGGTGCATAGGGAGCACAGGCGGCAGGGGTTAGATGCCCATGGGTTGTGAGTTACGACTGCCTGCAGTAGCAGGGGCCTGATAGCTCACTGTCAGGCCCCTGCAGTTGCTATTGAGCATGTGCTAGATCAGAGGTCTGCACGTGCACAGTAGCTCTCTGTATAGGCCAGCTGGCAAATTAAGTCCAGCCCACTGCCTACAGCAGCTAGAAACAATCTAGAACACTTTTTCAATGATTAAGTGCATAAAATTAGGTGTGAAAACTCATCCAACAAATGCATCAGAAAGAAACTCTCCCATTCTCCTGGAATCATTCTCATAAAATTCTGCCCAAGCTGTTTTCATGGGAGCAGGGAAGACTGAGGGGCGACCTGATCGAGCTGTGTAAGATTGTCAGGGACATGGACAGAGTGGATAGTGAGTGGATGCCCCCCTCAGTTGAAGGTCAGTCATCAGAGGACAAAGTGCAAGGTGAGGGACAGGAGGTTTTGGGGGAATTTGAGGAAAAACCTTTTTAGCTAGAGGGTGGTGATGGTCTGGGGAATGCGTTGCCTGGGAGAATGGTGGAGGCAAGTTGTTTCACATCCTTTAAAAAAGAATCTGGATCAGCACTTGGCACACCATAACATTCAGGGATATGGGCCAAATGTTGCTAAATGGGGTTAGGCAAGTAGTTCTCATGTGTCGGTGAAGACTCGATGGGCTAAAGGGTTTCTTCTGCATTGTATGATTCTGTGATTCTCCACATCTAACCCATCGAAATTTCTCATGATATTAGAGATTTGTCTTAGGTCACCTTCTCTTGTCCTGAGAGAATAAAAAAGTCCAGAATATTCAATCTTTCCTGATAGGTGTGATCTCTTAGATTTGCTCTCAGCCTTGTAAAAGACTTTTGCATTTTCACCAGTTCCTTTATCTTGGCTTTTAAGATGGAGATCAGAGCTAGTCAAGGTGCACTAAATATGGTCAAACCTCGTTTGAAAGTTCGCCAATGATTTTAGTCATTGCTTCCAGGTTTCTGTTGAAGCTACAGTCAGTTCATAGGAAAACATTTGTGGAATTTCTATACCACTATATCTCTGGCTTAAACTAGCTAAATTTTATTACACTTTGCACATTTGAATGTCAAGTTAAAATAAAAATATTTGTTGCTCTTGAACTGAATGGCTTGCTGGGCCATTCCAGAGGGCAGCCAAGAGTCAAGGACGTTGCTGTGGATCTGGAGTCACACATAGGCCAAACTGGGTAAAGATGGCAGATTTCCTTCCCTGGAGGATGTTAGTGAATCCTATAGGTTTCTATAACAATGGGTCATCATTAGACTTTTATGTTGGAGATCATTGACCTCACCCACATTTGGGATTCTCCAGTCCCGCTGCAGTGAATGGTGTTTTGGCTGAGTGCTAAATTCTCCATTCTCACTTGCAGCGGGGTGGAACAAATGAGATCGGACAATCCTGCCCTTAATTCCAGATTTTTACTGAAGTTCACCATCTACCGTGGTGGGATTCGAATCTGGGTCCGCAGAGCATTACCCTGCATCTCTGAGGTTACAAGTCCAGTGACAATATCACTACGCCACCAGTTCCCAAATCTCAAACAGTTGATGTTTCTACATAATATTCTTTGCGAAACACATCTTTACTCTTATTTATAATTGAGCCACATGTAGAAATGAGACAGGAATTACCAACAAACCCAAATGTTCTTAGTCAGACTTCTCAAGATAGGTTTTCCTTACCCTAACACCAAACCTAGCCCGATAGACAAGTCCTGCTCTGAATTTTGATTTGATCTATTATTGTCACATGTATTAACATACAGTGAAAAGTATTGTTTCTTGCGTGCTACACTGACAAAGCATACTGTTCATAGAGAAGGAAATGAGAGAGCACAGAACGTAGTGTTACAGTCACAGCTAAGGTGTAGAGAAAGATCAACTTACTGCATTCAAAAGTCTGACAGCAGCAGGGAAGAAATTGTTCTTGAGTCAGTTGGTACGTGACCTCAGACTTTTTCCTGAAGTTGGGAGGGAGAATATCTGGGGTGTGCGAGGCCCTTAATTATGCTGGCTGCTTTGCCGAGGCAGGGGGAAGTGTAGACAGAGTCAACGGATGGCAGGCTGGTTTGCGTGATGGAATGGTTCATGATTTTTTGCAGTTCCTGGGCAGAGTAGGAGCCATATCAAGCTGTGATACAACCAGAAAGAATGCTTTCTGTGGTCTACCTGTAAAAGTTGGTGAGAGTCATAGCTGACATGCCAAATTTCCTTAGTGTTGCTGAGTAAGTAGAAATTTGCAGTCAGCCCGAGTGAGACAGCAACTTTGAAATAGTTCATGCAGATATTGAACAGAGGGCTCAATTAGTGGAGTTCCATGAAGTAGGTCTCTTTCAAGGTCTTTCCCTTTCTCTTTTGGAACAGAAGCGTGGGCTAGATCTTATCCTCAGCATGATATGAGCATTTTACCAGTGCTGAGCTGTATCTTTCCCCCATTATTGCAGTTAGGTCAAAAAGGTAGCTAACTGAGTCAAAATCTTGAAAGTGTTCTTCAACATGCAGCCTCTCCTTTTGTGTGATTCTTTGTATGGTTTGCTTCAGTTAAAGGACTTCATTTTAAGATATTTCTGCCTGTGTAACTAACTATGCTGAGCTTCCAAGCTAACTTGGCCACATTTTTTAACTCAGTAGGCATTCTGGAATTAGCTTAGAAATTGACTGCATTGTTTGAAAGTACAATGCAAGATAAACAGGCTTTCTCACAAGCCAAAACAGAAGCTTTCATGGCCACACAGCTGCCAATTGTTTCTGAAAGTTAGGGACACAGTTTGTACCAGCACTTTCAATAACATCGATTATGAATAACATACATTGTGCATTTCAATGAGTGGTTTCAGTTCAGTTTTTGAATTGAGAGTATTTGAGATTGTCACAGGGGGCTGCCAGTGAAAAAGCAAAGTCAACTTTTCTCTTTCGTTTCATTTCTGCAGAGTTAATTTTAAGTTTTATTCAAAGAAGAAAACCATTTTTAAAAATCGTACCGAACACTGCCTATGTCTATTCTGAGGAATGAATGGACCCTACACCTTTTAAAGGCAATCTGCTTAATGGGGGTACTTTTCTTACACAGCAAACTCTGCAACACATACAAAAAAAATCAGTGGTGTTTGGCAAGTGCTATTACA
Organism: Carcharhinus amblyrhynchos; assembly: GCF_965287045.1. Lineage (NCBI taxonomy): Eukaryota > Metazoa > Chordata > Chondrichthyes > Carcharhiniformes > Carcharhinidae > Carcharhinus > Carcharhinus amblyrhynchos. Next base: position 97,720,495 of record NC_137333.1, read on the forward strand.
GTGTTTTCCAAATTCATAGAATCATCGAATCCCTACAGTACAGAAGGAGGCCATTCGGTCCATCGAGCTTGTAGTGATAGCAATCGCATCCAGGCCTATCCCCGTAACCCCATGTATTTACCCCACTAACTCCCCAACATCAAATTTAGCATGGCCAATCAGCCTAACCTGCGCACCTTTGGAGCATGGGGGAAAATTGGATCATCCGGAGGAAACCCACGCAGACACATGGAGAACGTGCAAAGTCCACATAGTTGCCCAGGGCCAGAATCAAACCCAGGTGTCTGGTGCTAAGAGGCCACAGTGCCAATCATTGTGCCACCATGCTGCCCAAACTGAGTTATAGATTAATAAACCACAGGAGGCCACCAATCAGTCAACTGAGTCTGTGCATGACAGATCTCACACTCCTGCTCTTAACCCCATATCCCTGCGATATTCTGTTGTCATTTCCCAGTTCCCTTTTGAAAACCAAGACTGAATCTGTATCCACCATCCCAGTGCTTCCCAAATAATGATCATTGCTTACATAGAAAGAATGCATAGAATCCCTACAGTGCAGAAGGAGGCCATTTGGCCCATCAATCCCATCCAGGTCCTATCCCCATAACCCCACGTATTTACCTTGCTAATCCCTTTGACACTAAGAGGCAATTTAGTACGGCCAAACAACCTAACCTGTACATCTTTGGACCGTGGGAGGAAACCGGAGCACTTGGAGGAAACCTACACAGACACGGGGAGAATGCACAAACTCCACACAGACAGGGCCAGACTTTTTATTGAATTCAAATTTCGCCATCTGCTGTGGTGGGATTTGAATGTGGGTCTCCAGGGCATTACCCTGACTCTCTGGATTACTAATCCAGTGACAATAATTAAAAACGTTTTCTTCATTTCGACCCTGACCCCTTTGCCATTCATCTTAAAATTGTGCCCTTTGGCTATCGACCTTTAGCCATCGGAAATGCTTTCCTTACTTGACCGAAAACCCTCATGACTTTTAAGCATCTCCATCAAATATCCCTTGGCTTTCCCTGTTCCAAAGGAAACATGAAACCAGTGATGGGCAAATTGCAAGTTCTGAGTGCGGCCTACAAGACATTTTCTATTTTAAGCTCATTTGCTGTAGTTTTCCATATTACCTTGCTGTCCGCAATACAAATACTCCAAAATGGCAGATACGTCTGTTTGCAATATTATGGCTCACTGCGCAGAGTTAAGGTTAGGGTCTGTCACCTTGCAACCACCACTGTCACAGTCCTGAATTTATTGCCCCCTCGGATTGAAGCAGTAATCCTTTCTTGTTGATTTGGCCTGATTCACTAACACCTACTCTGAGGCGTAAAAGGTAGGTGTAAATATTTATTTGGATTTTACCATTTTACTCCAGTTCTTTCCCTGTGATTAAAGCATTTTCTGTTACTTAAAAAGTTTATTTATTAGTGTCACAAGTAAGCTTACATTAACACTGCAATGAAATTACGGTGAAAATCCTCTAGTCGCCATGCTCCAGCACCTGTTCAGGTACACCGAGGGAGAATTTAGCATGGCCAGTGCACCTAACCAGCACGTCTTGCGGACGGTGGGAAGAAACCGGAGCATCCGGAGGAAACCCACACGGACATGGGAAGAATGTGCAGACTCCACACCCTAGCCGGGAATTGAACCCGGCTCCCTGGCGCTGTGAGGCAGCAATGCTAACCACTGTGCCGCCTCATTATGAAATACTTGGTGCATATTTAATCTTATTGAGGGGGGTCCTGGTTGGTGAACAAGCCCCATTTTGATCTTATGGCCCGCCGAGGTGATGGAGGGCCACACGTGCGGCCTACTCACTAGCCTAGGTGGTCCATCACTGCAATGAACTGTTTCAAACACATGGATGGAATATAAAACCAAAGGAAAAGATACTGAAAAATCTCAGCAGGTCATCTGTAAGGAGAGAAAAGAGCTGATGTTTTGTATCCAGGTGACCCTTTGTCAAAGGAAAGGGATCGACTTTATCTTCCCTCTCTTGCTGAATACAAGTGTAATAAAATCACCTACCTGTTGTATATTTCTTTAAATTAATGACACCGGCAAAGTGTAAAAATTTTGAAGCTATTTTATTTGCACGTTACAGGCCATTTGTGGTCAATTCAGACAATTTAGCACAATTCCTCATCAGGCTGTGCTCACCACAACACATATTAAAGTAATAACAGTAAGTCTCAGTCTTAACAATCTCAGCAATAAATATTTCTTTTGTCAATTGAAATGCGACCATCACACGAGTTACATCCTTTGATGTAGAGATGCCAGCATTGGACTGGTATGGGCACAGTAAGAAGTCTCACAACACTGGAGATTAAAGTCCAACACATTTATTTGGTATCACGAGCTTTTGGAGCACCGCCCCTTCATCAGGTGAGTGATCACCTGATGAGACTCACCAGATGAAGGAGCGGTGTTCTGAAAGCTCATGATACCAAATAAACCTGGTGGACTTTAACCTGGTGTTGTGAGATTTCTTACTGTGCATCCTTTGAATTAGGGTGCAGTGCAAAAACTGAGTCGAGGATGCCAGTGCCTGTGGCAAATCAAGCGAGTAATGGAATTAAATCTGACAGCGTTCCTGCCTCAAAGCAGGAGGGATTTGACGTCAAGTGAAATGATGGAAAGGTGTTAGGAGGGTTTTTAAATAAAAAATATTAACTTACAGAAGAGGCTGGGTGGATTCCGTTACTCTACCCCATTTCCTCCGAACACGATAAAGTAAGAACCCCTCTTGCCCTGTCCTGTCACGCTGCACGAAACTCCAAAATACTCCCCCATACTTCCCCCCACCACGAGCAAGTCAACAATGGACAACTTACCGAGGAGAAAATAAGCATTTAAGCCTAAAAAAACCCACATCAAATCCCCAGAAATCTTTCTACTCTATTACCACATCAAAAGATGAAGTCATGGAAAATCTTCTGTAAACATTGTGAATGATAGCTGGAATTCTCCAATCTCATTCGCCTTGTCCCTACTGCCAGTGAGATTGGAGAATTTGGCGCTTAGCCAAATCTCCGTTCACACTGTCTGTATAGCGCGCAAGAAATAATACTTTTCACTATACGTGCGACAATAATAAATCAAATCAAATCAAATCTTGTATTGCGGCGCGACTGGAGAATCCCAGCCCAATATTTGTAAATGCTCACACTTTAAAAATATGAGGTTCTGTAAAAGGCCTGCCATTATATGAACATAGAGTTATAGAGGTTTACAGCATGGAAGCAGGCCCGTTGGCCCAACTTGTCCATACCGCCTTTTATTTTTTAAGCATTATGTTCTTATGTTCTTAACATTAAGTAGCCCCAATTGCCGCATTTTGCCCATATCCCTTTATACCCACGTAACTTGTTTTCAAAGGACAAAATTGTACCTGCCTCTATTATCATCTCTGGCAGCTTGTTCCAGACACTTAACTGAAGAACCATGAAATCCCTACAGTGCAGAAAGAGGCCATCTGGTCCAAAAAATCTGCACCGAAACAGCATCTTACCCAGGTCCACCTGCACATTTACCATGGCTAAACCACCTAACCTGCATATTTTTGGGCTGTGGGAGGAAACCAGAGCACCCAGAGGAAACCCACGCAGACACAGGGAGAATGTGCAAACTCCACACAGACAGTCAGCCAAGGCTGGAATCAAACCCAGGTCCCTGGTGCTGTGAGGCAGCCCAGCTAACCACTGTGCCACCATATGACATTCTTCGGTCAAAAGAAACAAAAATGGATTTAATGGATTGTGTTACCCTGTGGAACCCAATTTCTTTCGCTCCACCATTGGTGGATGTGCCTACAGCTGTCCATGCCCCCAGCTCAGGAATTTCCTCTTATGACTCTCTCTTCTTCAAAACATTCCTTGAACATCTTTAACCAAGTTTTTTTTTTGGAAGGAGGGGTAACGGCCCCAGAATCAAATGTGGCTCAGGGTCAAATTTTGTCTGGTCTGCAATCTTCAAACTATGGAGAAGTTACAGTGCAGAAAGAGACCATTCAGCCCATCATGTCTGCACCACCCAAAGGAACTAGCTGCTCAGGGTGGCACAGCTGTTAGCAGTGTTGCCTCACAGTGTCAGGGATCCAGGTTCGATTCCCGGCTAGGGTCACTGTCTTTGTGGAGCTTGTATGTTCTCCCCAAATGTACATGGGTTTCCTCCAGATGCTCCAGTTTCGTTCCACAATCTGAAAGACGTGCTGGTTAGGTGCATTGACCTGAACAGATGCCAGAGTGTGGTAACTAGGGGAATTCCAGAGTAACTTCATTGCAGTGTTAATGCAAACCTTACTTGTGACTAATAAATAAACTGTAAATTTTAATCCCACTTTCCAGCTCCTGGGAAGCAGTTTCATGATGCACCACAGGATAATGTTACACGTAAAGGCAGTAGGTAAATACAAGTTGTTGCTAAAAAATAAAACCTCCACTGATAAGAGCACAGTGCTACGACTAAATTAATTGATCACACACACTGGTAATGCGAACAGCTGACCCTAAGGTTTGATTCTTTGGGCAGTCAGCAGTTGCACATGACCAATGTCTTTGAAACCAACACTCTTGCGTTCAACATATTTTTAGCAACAATTCACCAATTCAGGTGGGCCACACACTGAGATACTTCCTATCAAAACTATACAATTAAGCACAAGTATTTCAAAGTTCAACATTTCTGTCAAAATCTCCCAATTATGTCAAGATATGTTATATATACGCAACTGTAACGTGAAGGCAGTGATTGTGCAATATTCTGAATTTCTAATGCGCACTTACAGTAACTGTTCTGTAATTATACAATTCCCACAGTGCAAAAGGAGCCTGCACCAACAACATTCCCATCCAGACCCTATTCCCATAACCCCCACGTATTTACCTTGCTAATTCCCCTGACACTAAAGGGCAGTTCATTATGGCCAATCAATCCAACATCTTTGGAGTGTGGGAGGAAACCGGAGCAGCCGGAGGAAACCCGCACAGACACGGGGAGAATAACGGCTTTGTGAAGGAGATAGTTTGAAAACGGAGGCTTGCCAAACGTAGACGGGCGTGAAAAATCCACCTCATCAAGGCAGGTCCACGGACATATTCCAAACCAATAACAAAAGCAGGTTCGACAGGAAGTTCAAGAGCGTGTCTGAAGCGTATTCATTGCCCGAGGAAAGAAACCCGAGGGGGGGATCCAAAATATCTTAAGTTGGACAGCAACCATCTCTGTCTTCCAGTCTCTTTTCAACGATCGTTTTGATTTACTTCTGACAGGCCTTTTGGTGGAAGAGGACTGTAAGCTGGAGGACGGGGGGGGGGGGGGAGGAACACACAGAAATGAAAAACAAATGCCCCACATCACGCAACAGGCCAAATGGCCTCTTTCTGCACTGAATTGGTTCTATGAATCTTCCACCATCAATATTTTTCAGATTACAGTTGACCAGAAACTTATAAGTGCAGCAGTTATATAAATACTGCACACACAAGAGAAGATAAGATGCTGGATAACTCACCATCTGACTACCCAAATCCTGTCAATAAGGAGAGTAATGGAATATTCTCCACCGGCCTAGATAAGTGCAGCTCCAACAACACTCCAGAGGTTTGACACCATTCAGGGCAAAGCAGCTTGTCTGATTAGAACCTTATCCACCACAATAAATATTCACTCCCTACAGAGCCACCAGCTCACATTTCCATGTCTTGTAGTTGTGTCTGGCCCAGCAGAACTAAAACTATCTAGTTCGTTCATGTCCCTGATTGGGGAAGGACATTTGCTGCCCTTACCCAGTCTGGGTGACATTCCAAACCTACAGCAATGGGGTTACTCTTAAACCAAAAGAGAAAATGCTGGAAAATCTCAGCAGGTCTGGCGGCATCTGTACGGAGAGAAAAGAGCTGATGTTGTTTCGAGCCCAGATGACCCTTTGTCAAAGCTGAAAGGCATAGAAAGTGGGAGATATTTACGCTGTAGGATGAAGGAATGAAAGGTAAGTCATTGCCACAGAAACAAGGGGAAAGGCTGCTAATGGCAGCCCATAGAGAGAATAGAAGGCGTGAATGGCCAAATGGCAGAGAAGGTGAAATCAGAGGGCGAACTGTGACAGGTGAAGATGTGGGAGGATGGGGGTGATGGGTGGGAGAGAGGTAAAATTGATTTTAAAAAAAAAGGGAGAACGGGGAAGCAAATGGAGAGAAAAGGTAAGAAAAGGGGAGATAAAATAGGGGGCAAGGTTGGGAGGGGAAAGAAAAATAAAGACAGACAATAAATAAAGGTACAGAACAGTTGATTCTGCAGTGGCCTAGAAAGCTGTCAGTTCAAGGGCAATTAGGGATGGACAACAAATGCTGGCCCAGCCAGCGATGTTCACATCCCATGAAAGGATAAAAAAAAACTTACTCTTTAGTTCTTTCACTACAATTGCCTAAAAAACTGTTCCTCTCTCACATTTTCCATCAATGATGAAATATCATTGACCTGAAAGGTTCTCTCTCTCACTCTGCATTGATTCTAGCTGACCTTTTTAAGTGCATCGATTAGTGTATTAAGTAGGCTTACATTAACATGCAATGAAACACTCTTTGCTTGCATTGGCAGTGGGGTGTGAATGATCAGTAAGGTCACCCAGGTACGATCAAATAATGGAAACAGCTTTTCATTATTCCAAACATCAAGACTTTTTTTGTCCTTGAAGCTACTGTATGTCTTTAACCTGAGAATAAATACGGTCTAAAGCATATGCTGAATAAGGGCAAATTTAATTTCTATGATCACAGAAGAGTGTAAAAAAAAACTTTTACTAGAATCATGAATACTAGAATACTACACCCCTGCTGCCACACTCCGGTGCCTGTTTGGGTACACTGAGGGAGAATTTAGCACGGCCAATGCACTCAGTCAGCACGTCTTTCAGACTGCGGGAAGAAACCGGAACACCTGGAGGAAACCCACGCAGACACGGGGAGAATGTGCAAACTCCACACAGACAGTGACCCAAGCCAGGAATTGAACCCGGATCCCTGGTGCTGTGAAGCAGCAGGGCCACCGGGCTGCTCTGTGCGACCCTGATAAGTGTTTCCAGCACTCTGTGTTTTTACACACGAAAAGAAAGGATTTTGGGATGAATCAAAATGAGATATAAAGCGTTTGAACCAAAAGTGCTTCCGATGGAGAAATGTTGTTAAATATGTGACTCTGTACGTACCCGTTGTGCATCCTCTCATTGTTCCATTGCGTTACTGTACTGCTCAGTGAACATTTCTGATGATAGAAAGAGAATAAATTAATGAGAAATCAATACATTCCTGCTTTTAGCTTCTGCAGAACATCCAGTAAAAAAAGGGGGTCGGATCCAGTACTAGTGAAGATCACCCCTACCTCCTTCAAAGCAGCTCCACGTACAACAACTTACTGAGAGAATCAATTGTATACTTCCATGAAAGAGCTGGCACAGGCATGATGGGCTGAGTGGGCTCCTTCTGAGCTTTATCGTGCTATGATTCCAGTAAAAGTTTTTTTTTTACACTAATGTGCTGCCTCACAGCGCCAGGGACCCGGGTTCGACTCCCAGCTCAGATCACTATCTGTGCAGAGTTTGCACATTCTCCCCATGTCTGCATGGGTTTCCTCCGGGTGCTCCAGTTTCCTCCCACAGTCTGAAAGATGTGCTGATTGGGTGCATTGACCCGAACAGACGCCGGAGTGTGGCGACTTGGGGAATTTCACAGTAATTTCATTGCAGCGTTAACGTAATGTGTGACTAATGAATAAACTTTATGTTTCATACGAAAACCTTGCCAAAAAGCTTCATAAAGAAAATTGGGGGGTGGGGGTAGGGTTAGGTCTCCTATTCTTCTCTCCCACAAAACCTTTCCCAGGAATTAGTTAACCCCCAACCAGTAACTCCACTTGTGAGATATACACAGCAACAAACGTAACCACCAACCACAGACTCAAGAATCAGGAGGGAAAAGTCTCCAACCAGCAGCAGTCTTGTTCCACAATGCTGCGTACGGGGTAGCAATCACTTACCCAGCAGACTGAAGCACACCCTCTTCACTTGTTCTGATGTCCCACCTATCAAAGCCATCACCAGGTCACTGATGAGGTCAATCGCAGTGGGAGGGTCCTGACCTGAAAAGATTTTTAAGATAACCACTGTGATCATATTGTTTCAGCTGCTCCACGTTGACACGACTGCAAACTGACATCCCGACGTGAGATAATGAGTGTAGTGTTTGTGTTTATAGCTGAAAAGAGGGAGAAGCCTCTCGTCTTGGACTCGGCTGGACAAACTCAGGAATGCCAAATTTCAAACAGAGTACTGGAGAAAAGGGGTGCCAACTGGTTGGCAAGCTGGCTTTGATTGGTCAAGGCACTGCCCTGGAGAGACAGAGAGAGATGGGGAACGATAGGCTCCTCAAGATCCCAGATGATTAAAAAAAAAATGTGCAAGACTTGATCATATTCGTAGAATTATAGAATCTCTACAGAGCAGGAGGAGGTCATTCGGCCCATCGATTCTGCATCAACTTTCGGACCATTCCACCCAGGACAACCTCCCCCTGCCCCATTCCCATGTAGAAATGTTAGGTTAGATAGATTAGTGCAATCAATGTGTGGAGTTACAGGGTTAGTGTGAGGGAAGAGGGCCAGGATAAGAATCTACCTCAGAGAGAGAGTGCAGACTCGATGGGCTGAATGGCCTCTTCTGCACTGAAATTCTATGATTCCTTCCAGCTGGGTTTTCAGAAAGTGATATGGCCGCAAATCAAACATTCCCCTATTCGCTCATCAGTCTCTCATGAATTACCAATATTTCGGTTTTTTTCTAAATCTCGGGACAACTGCATTCTCATTCTTTTCCGTTCAGCTTGATTGGCTACCACCAGTCAGCATTATCACACACTAATTCTGTCACTCTTCATTGGGAACATCATTCCCAAGAAACAGAAACGCAACCACGTTTAATTGCTTAAGGAACAACTAGGATTGAGCACGTAGTTTGTATTACTGATAGGGAGTGATCTTACCAAAAAAATTCTAAATGCTAAATGAGCGTGAAAATGGAAAAGAATCACCCCTATTTTTTGGGCAAACCCCCAGACACAATCCGCATGGTCAGCGTGTGATTTTCACTAGCAAGGTAGCTGGGCAGGGCCTATTCTTGCCAGAAAGCCGGCTGATGAACTCTAGCTGTGCCAGTGTGCAGGTACGCCCATCTCCCTGTGTACTATATACAAGTGTACACAATGCACTGGGAGATCTGTCACTCCCCACAAACTACCAACCCCTCCCCCACCCTGGAAACCCACAATCCCGCCACCCTGATCAACACTCCAGACATTCCTCCCCGACCCCCCTTTCCCCGATTGTCCCATCAGACAAGGTAGTAAGATCGCCGCACCCCCCCACCCCGCCCAGAGTTTCATCTGGGTTTGATTTTCGGCTTAGGTCACTGTCAGTGTGGAGTTTGCACGTCCTCCCCGTGTCTGTGTAGATTTCCTCCCGGTGCTCCAGTTTCATAAGAACATAAGAACATAAGAAATAGGAGCAGGAGTAGGCCATCTAGCCCTTCGAGCCTGCCCCGCCATTCAATAAGATCATGGCTGATCTGTTGTGGCTCAGTTCCACTTTCCCACCCTCTCCCCATAACCCTTAATCCCCTCTCTTATCAAGAACCCATCAACCCGATTCTTAAAAATATTTAGCGAGGCAGCCTCCACCACTTCAACGGGCAGAGAATTCCAGAGATTCACCACCCTTTGAGTGAAGAAGTTCCTCCTCAACTCCGTTCTAAACCGCCTCCCCTTTATCTTGAGGCTGTGCCCCCTAGTCCTACTGTCTTTTTTGAGCGGGAAGAGTCTCTCCACCTCTATCCTATCCATCCCATTCATCATCTTATACGTCTCAATGAGATCTCCCCTCATTCTTCTAAACTCTAACGAGTACAAGCCTAGTTTATTCAGCCTCTCCTCATAGCTCAATCCCCTCAACTCCGGTATCAGCCTAGTAAACCTCCTCTGCACTCCCTCCAGGGCCAAAATATCCTTGCGCAGGTGCGGCGCCCAAAACTGCACACAGTACTCCAGCTGCGGCCTCACCAATGCCCTATACAGCTGCAGCAAGACCTCCCTACTTTTATATTCAATCCCCCTCGCTATGAAGGCCAGCATCCCATTTGCCTTCCTGACCACCTGCTGCACCTGCAAGCTGGGTTTTTGCGACTCATGCACAAGGACCCCGAGGTCCCTCTGCACCGTCGCCTGCTGCAGTTTTTCGCCACGTAAGTAATAGTCCTTCCTACCATTCTTCCTACCAAAGTGGACCACCTCACACTTGCCAACATTAAATTCCTCCCACACTTCAAAGATGTGCAGGGCAGGTGCATTGGCTATGCAAAATTCTCCCTCAGTGTATCTGAACAGGCGCCGAAATGGCGATTTTCATAGTAACTTCATTGCAGTGTGAATGTATGCCTACTTGTGACACTAATAAATAAACTTTAATTATGGTTGCATTTATGGTTCTTGGGAGTTACGTTCTCAACCTATTAAACCACATTATGGGTGTGTTTTAAATTAGAATAAATCCCGTCATTATTAAATCCTGTTCAGTAACATGTTATGACATACTGCTTGGCACCTTTGCATGCAGGAGGATATACAGCAATGTCTGAAATAAAGGATTACCTTTAGAATTTGTTTTTTCAGGTTTATAATCACTGTTCACAACATCCTGAAGGTCAGAATCATCAAATCTGCCAGCTACCAGAGTGAAGGAAACACAAATTAGAACAATACCACAAACTATTTCGGGTTTCTATTGAAAACATGACCGTGATTCTCCTAGAAGTGCTAATACGGCGGAAAAACTGTGCCAGTTCCGGGCTGTTTTGTCAGTTCAGCTTCTCACCCGAATCTCTGCGCTCTGTGCACTGCAGAGGTCCCAGTTGTGAACCTCATTAAAAACCCATGGGGGGGCGGGGGGTCTATTCACACCAGAGTCTGACAATTCTGGAACTGTGCGCATGCGCAGTGGCCCCAATCTGTCAATCTCCCCATTTGCTGGCCAGCTTCACCGCTGGCCAACTCGGACCCTCGCAGTGCTGCCTCTCCAGCCTCACCCTCTCATGGCCCCCACAGCAATTCCAGAGCCAGCCCTGAACCCCACCCTGGGGCACCCCAATGTCCAGTCCAACCCCACCCACCCCCCAGCCAGCCAGCCAGCCAGCAGTGGTGATCCACCCAAACCACCCCCCACCCTGGCAGATCACCCCCTCCCCCAGGCTGACACCCTCTGAGAGTCAGACCCCACCTCCTCCCCTGGAGGGAGGCTCCCACCTGCAAATCACCACACCCACCACCTCCCAGCCCACCCCAATCGCTGCCCTCCCTCCATCCCAGGCTGATCCTGTCTCTAGACGGCAACGGGACTCCCCCCACTCCCACCCATCAACCCTAGGTCCCGCCCACAATAGGCTCTGCTCGATGACCAGTGGGCAGTGCCAAGGTGCCCCCTGGGCATGGGCACTTTGCCCCTTGGGCAGTGCCATGGGGCACAGGCTGGCACTGCCAGTGTGCCCATGCCCAAGGGCCACCAGCCCCCACCACCTGACCCCCTGAGGAGCTCCAACTGCCTCCCCCTTCATTCTGGCAGGGTCTCCCGCTAGTTCTGCGAATGTGGGGAGCAAGTCCGAACTCGGGCAGAATGAAGTGCTCCTGGGGGGAACGGGAGACTCAATCGGGACACGAAAGTTCCCGATAATTACACTGAAAACACATTTAAAACAGGTTTGAATGTCTTACCTGCCTTCCTGCTGGTTTCCAGTGTGGTCTGACCAGCAACTGTTCGCTGGCTCTGGGAGATGTGCATGCATTCCCGGTACATGCGCAAATCCCGGAATAAGGCTGGCAATGCGCATCTCCCACCACGACCTGCCAGAAAAGTTGCGGGTCGCGATGGGAGAACTGTGGCCTATATTTCTTCCCAAATTCGGACCAGAATCTTTCCGTCCAGCCCGCCACGGGAATCGTAGCAGGCGGGAGGCACACCATGCAAAGGTTTGTTGACCTCGGGTAAGATTTTACAGTGTTGTAGCAAGCGCGGCGGGAAAATCCTATCCATAGCGTTTCAGACCAGTGTTTAAGCAGTTAAATTACTGCATTAATAATCCAGCGCCTGGGCCAATATCGGGAGATCTGAGCTCACAATCCCATCACAGCGATGGGGAAATTTAATTCAAGTCCATTGATTGAATAAAGAGCAAGGTTCAACACTGGTGTCCATGAAAGTAGCAGATGGTCATAAAGACCATCACCGATGTCCTTCAGGGAAGGGAATCTGCTTTCTGTACCCAGTCTGGCTTACATGTGACTCCAGAACAAAATGCACTCGATCCTAAACTGCCCGATCTGAAATGGCCCAGGAAGCCAATCGGTTGTAGCACACACACCTCACCCCTCCCCCATGCCCATCTTCTCAAGGGCAACTGGCATTGGCAATAATTGCTGGTTTTCCAGCAACACCCACATCCTGTGGATGAATAAAATCAAAGACACGCAATGACTCATCACTTCCCTAATGAATAGAACGAGCCTTTCCCTGCTCAATATCCAGTTGTTCCGAAGTAAGTTCGGGAACTGAACAGAAAGCATTGTTTTGCTTTCCCTGCTGATGAGAACGTATGCTGCAACCATCTCCACCTGGAAGGACAAGGGCAGCAGATACAAGGGAACACCACTACCTGCAAGTTTCCTTCCAAGCCACTCACCATCCTGATTTGGAAATATATCACCGTTCCTTCCCAACTTGCTGCAGTTGTAGATGCGCCTAGTTTGGGGGCGTTTAAGAGATCCGTGGATAGGTTTATGGATGGAAAGGGATTGGTTTAGGTTAGAGGGTCATTGCTTTTTTTAACTGGTCGGCGCAACATCGTGGGCCGAAGGGCCTGTTCTGCGCTGTAATGTTCTATGTTAACTGCTGGGTCAAAATCCTGGTTTCCCTCCCCAACGACATTGTGGGTCAACCCACAGCACACGGACTGCAGCGATTCAAGAAGACAGCTCACCGCCACCTTCTCAAGGGCAACTAGGGATGGGCAATGAATGCTGGCCAGCCAGAAATTTACAGGATTTACTCCCACTTGGAAATAAGTGTGGACGTATTAATGAGAGGCAACATGGTTTTGTGAAGGAGAGGTCATGCCTCACGAACTTGATCAAGTTTTCCGAGAAAGTGACGAAGATGAGGGTAGGGCAGTGGATGTTGTCTATATGGACTTCAGTAAGGCTCTTGACAAGGTCCCTCATGGCAGATTGGTGCAGAGGGTGAAGTTGCATAGGATCAGAGGTGAGCTGGCAAGGTGGATACAGAATTGCTTCGGTCATAGAATACAGAAGGTAGTAGTGGAAAGGGGTGTTTCTCAATGGAAAGCTGGGACAAGTGGTGTTCCTCGGAGATCAGCACTGTTTGTAATATACATAAATGATTGGGAGGAAAATGTAACTGGTTTGGTTAGTAATTTTGTGGATGACACAAAGGTTGGAGGATTTGCAGATAGCGATGAGGATGAGGATACTGCAGAATATAGGCTGGTTGGAGACTTGGGCGGAGAGATGACAGATGGAGTTTAATCCGGCCAAATGTGAGATCATGCATTTTGGAAGGTCTAATACAGATAGGAAATATACAGTAAATGGCAGAACCCTGAAGAGTATTGATAGACAGAGGGATCTGGGTGTACAGGTACACAGGTCACTGGCAGCACAGGTGGAGAAGGTAGTCAAGAAGACTTGCCTTCATCGTCTAGGGCATTGAATTTAAAAATTGGCAAGTCATGTTGTAGTTATGTAGAACCTTTAGGCCGCATTTGGAATATAGGGTTCAATTCCGATTGCCACACTATTAGAAGGACGTGGAGGCTTTGGCAAGGGTATGGAAAAGATTTACCAGGACGTTGCCTGGCATAGAGGGCATTAGCTATGAGGAGAGGTTGGAGAAACTTGGTTTGTTCTCACTGGAACGATGGAGGTTGAAGGGCGACCTGACAGAAGTCTACCAGAGTATGAGAGGCATGGACAGAGTGGATAGTTAGAAGCTTTTTCCCAGGGTGGAAGAGTCAATTACTAGGGGGCATAGGTCTGAGGGGCAAGGTTTAAGGGAGATGTACAAGGCAAGTTTTTTTTTACACAGAAGGTAGTAGGTATCTGGAACTCACTACCAGGGATGGTAGTGGAAGCTGATATGATAGTGACATTTAAGAGGTATCTTGACAAATACATGAAGAGGATGGGAATAGAAGGATATGGACCCCGGAAGATGTTAGTTCAATCGGGCAGCATGGTCAGTGCAGGCTTGGAGGGCCGAAGGGCCTGTTCCTGTGCTGTAATTTTCTTTGGTCTTTGTTCTTTGATATTACAGGCAAGATTTACGCTATTTAAATACACCTTTTAATATATCCCTCTCTCAATGCCTACACTTGTAAAGAAACTGGGCTGGATTATCCAACCTCGCCTGAGGCCAGGAGTCTCCGGCCTGGCTGCACTGAACAGAGATTTGGCTGAGTGTCAAATTCTCCATGCTCGCTGACAGTGGGGCGTGAACAGCCTGAGAAGTCCGGCCATGATCTTTGAACCAAAACACAAAGACCACCCTGCTCAGCACTGGATTAGGTGATCTCAACTGTGGAGCTATAACTGGTATGGTAAAATGGCAGATGAAGTCACCAAGTAGGACAGTATCTGTGGAGAAAGGGAAATCTCAACTCAGGGCCTGTCATCCTTTAAGTTAAAGTTTATTTATTAGCGTCACAAGGAGGCTTACATTAACACTGCAATGAAGTTCTGTGAAAATGAGCAAGGAAAGATTAAAAGTGTCATAGCTTTGAAGGAGGGCTCTGTTTAGGTTTGGAGGGTGGGGGAGAGGCAATGGCAAAATGTCTCATTGTGCGTGACCAAAGTGGTACAGAAATAAAATATGTCCTAACAGGAGGTTGGATGATGGGATAAGCTGCCATCCAAATATAAAGTTTGGGTGGCAGCTTATCCAGAAGGAGGCCATTCAGCCCATCGAGTCTGACAAAGAGGATCTTACCCAGGCCCTTTCCCACACCTCATCTCTGCCACCCCACACATTTATCATGGTGAATCCATCTATCTTACACATCTTGGGACTCTAAGGGGCAATTTAACATGGCCAATCCACCTAGCTTCCAAACATTTGGACTGTGGCAGGAAACCAGAGCACCCAGAGGAAACCCACACATGACATGGGGAGAATGTGAAAACTCTGCACGGACAGTCATCTGAGGGCAGATTTGAACCCGGGGTCATGGCACTGTGAGGCAGCAGTGCTAACCACTGCACCACTGTGCCACCCTACAGGTAAAAGAAAACAACAGCTACTACCAGGTGCCAACAGCAGCTGGTAGAATTCAAATTCAATTACTGAATCGGGAATCAAAAAGTAGTCTAGTGGTGACGACAAAAACCATTGTCCATTGGGATAAAAACTCATCTGGTTCACTCATGTTCTTCAGGGAAGGGAATTTGCCATCCTTACCTGGCCTCCATGTGGCTCCAGAGCCACAGCAATGCGGTTGGCTTGCAAATGTCCTTCAAAATGGCCAAGCACGGTGGCACAGTGGTTAGCACTGCTGCCTCACAGCGCCAGGGACCCGGGTTTGATTCCTGGCTTGGGCCACTGTCTGCGTGGGTTTCCTCCGGGTGCTCTGGTTTCCTCCCACAGTTTGAAAGACGCCAGTTAGGCGCATTGGCCATACTAAATTCTCCCTCAGTGCACCCAAAAAGGTGCCGGAATGTGGTGACGAGGGGATTTTCACAGTAGCTTCATTGTGGTGTTAATGTAAGCCAACTTGTGACACTAATAAATAAACTTCTAACTTCAGTGTATCAAACTACTCCTAAGTCTAAAAAGAATGAAACCAAATTGTCATGGACATGGATACCAGGCACTTCGATGCCACATCCAACCCTATCAACCTGGTAAAGTCCTCCTTACATAAGAACATAAGAAATAAGAACATAAGAAATAGGAGCAGGAGTAGGCCATCCAGCCCTTCGAGCCTGCCCCGCCATTCAATAAGATCATGGCTGATCTGTCGCTGCTCAGTTCCACTTTCCCGCCCTCTCCCCATAACCCTTAATCCCCTCTCCTATCAAAAACCCATCAACCCGCGTCTTAAAAATATTTAGCAAGGCAGCCTCCACCACTTCAACGGGCAGAGAATTCCAGAGATTCACCACCCTTTGAGTGAAGAAGTTCCTCCTCAACTCCGTTCTATACCGCCCCCCTTTTATCTTGAGGCTGTGCCCCCTAGTCCTACTGTCTTTTTTGAGCGGGAAGAGTCTTTCCACCTCTATCCTATCCATCCCATTCATCATCTTATACGTCTCAATGAGATCTCCCCTCATTCTTCTAAACTCTAACGAGTACAAGCCTAGTTTATTCAGCCTCTCCTCATAGCTCAACCCCCTCAACTCCGGTATCAGACTAGTAAACCTCCTCTGCACTCCCTCCAAGGCCAAAATATCTTTGCGCAGGTGCGGCGCCCAAAACTGCACACAGTACTCCAGCTGCGGCCTCACCAATGCCCTATACAGCTGCAGCAGGACCTCCCTACTTTTATATTCAATCCCCCTCGCTATGAAGGCCAGCATCCCATTCGCCTTCCTGACCACCTGCTGCACCTGCAAGCTGGGTTTTTGCGACTCATGCACAAGGACCCCGAGGTCCCTCTGCACCGTCGCCTGTTGCAGTTTTTCGCCCCGTAAGTAATAGTCCTTCCTACCAACACCTGGGAGCTTGTACCAGAATTGGAAGTTTCACAGACTAGATGAGCAACAGCCTGACATAGTCATACACACAGAATTATATCTTACAGATAATGTCCCAGACCCCAACATCATCACCCCTAACTATGTCCTAGGGGAATGGGGGGCTGAATGTTATATGGGAATGTGGATTTAACTCCTTTAGAGTTTAAGAGACTGAGAGATGATCTTATTGAAGCATATAAGATCGTGGGGGGAATGGGGGGCTTGATGAATGGATGTAGAAAGGATGTTTCCCATTTTGGGGCAGACCAGAATTAGAAAATAATGAACACAAAACCACTTCAAAAAAATGGACATCACCCACTAACAGCCAAATCTTTTTATAAAAACAAACATTCTCCATCAATACTTACTGCGGGGTTTTGTGGAATCGTCCCCGAGAGCATCACTGAGATCAAACTCGTCATTGTCATCTGGAAGATAAATACAGCTATTGTGACTTCCATTTAACATGGAGATGCAGGGATCTGCTTTTCTCTCCAAGGCTCCTGGTTCTTTGGGACTCTGTAAGCCAGAGAGGTGGGGGCAGAGTTAGTGAATGTTTTTAAGGTAGTGCTGGTAGATTTTTGACTAACATGGGAGTCAAACCAGGTGAGAAAGTGGAGTTGAGGTCCTAATCAGATCAGCCATGATCTTGTTGAATGATGGAGCAGGCACAAATGGCCAACTCCTATTCCTAATTCATAGGTTCATTTGTACAGGTGTTCCTAATATGTTTCACTTCTTGGCTTCACACTCTCACCAATGTCTACAGATGCACCATAAAAAGCATTCTTTCCAGTTGTATCACAGCTTAGTATGGGCTCCTGCTCTGCCCAAGACCACAACAAACTACAAAAGGTCATGAAATGAAGCCCAGTCCATCACTCAAACCAGCCTCCCATCCACTGACTCTGTCTACACTACCTGCTGCCTCAGCAAAGCAGCCAGCATAATCAAGAATCCCAGGTACCCCAGACATTCTCTCTTCCATCTTCTTCCGTTGGGAAAAAGATACAAAAGTCTGAGGACACGTACCAACCAACTCAAGAACAGCTTCTTCCCTGCTGCCATCAGACTTTTAAATGGATCTACTTCACATTAAGTTGATCTTTACATAGAAACATAGAACATTACAGCACAGTACAGGCCCTTCAGCCCTCAATGTTGTGCCGAGCTATGTCCAATCCCAAGATCAAGCTATCCCCTCCCTATAATTCTGGAGTGCTCCATGTGCCTATCCAATAACCGCTTGAAAGTTCCTAAAGTGTCGGATTCCACTATCACAGTAGGCAGTCTATTCCACACCCCAACCACTCTCTGAGTAAAGACTCTACCTCGGACATCCCTCCTATATCTCCCACCATGAACCTTATAGTTATGCCCCCTAGTAACAGCTACATCCAGCCAAGGAAATAGTCTCTGCACGTCCACTCTATTAATCCCTCTAATCATCTTATAAACCTCTATTAAGTCACCTCTCATCCTCCTCTGCTCCAAAGAGAAAAGCCCCAGCTCCCTCAGCCTTTCCTCATAAGACCTACTCTCCAAACCAGGCAGCATCCTGGTAAATCTCCTCTGCACTGTCTCTAATGCTTCCACATCCTTCTTATAGTGAGGTGACCAGAACTGAACACAATATTCCAAATGTGGTCTCACCAACGACCGGTATAGTTGCAGCATAACCCCATGGCCCTTAAACTCAAACCCCCTGTTAATAAACACTAACACACTATAAGCCTTCTTCACTGCTCTATCCACATGAGTGGCAACCTTCAGACACCTGTGGATATGAACCCCAAGATCTCGCTGTTCCTTTACATTCCTTAGAACCCTGCCGTTGACCCTGTAATCTGCATTCAAGTCCTACCAAAATGAATCACCTCACACCTATCAGGGTTAAACTCTATCTGCCACTTTTTGGCCCAGTTCTCCTTCCTATCAATGTCTCTTTGCAGCCTGCAAGAGCTCTCCACCTCATCCACTACTCCATCAATCCTGCTGTCATCAGCAAATTTACTAACCCACCCTTCAGCCCCTTCTTCCAAGTCATTGATAAAAATCACAAAAAGCAGAGAACCCAGCAGTGACCCCTGTGGTACACCACTGGTAACTGGCCTCCTGTCTGAAAATTTCCCCTCCACCACCACCCACTGTCTTCTATGATACAGCCAGTTACTTATCCAATTGGCCAAATTTCCTTCTATCCCACACCTCCTTATCTTCTTCATGAGCCTACCATGGGGAACCTTATCAAATGCCTTACTAAAATCCACGTATATGACATCAACTGCTCCATCTTCATCCACACACTTAGTTACCTCCTCAAAGAATTCAATCAAATTTGAGAGGCAGGACTTACCCCTCACGGAACCGTGCTGCCTATCCCGGGTTAAAATGAATCTTTCCAAATGGTCATAAATCCTATCTCTCAGGATCCTTTCCATTAACTTACTGGCCACCGAAGTAAGATTAACTGGCCTATAATTACAAGGGTCATTCCTATTTCCTTTCTTGAAAAGAGGAACAACATTTGCCACTCTCCAGTCCTCTGGTGCTATCCCCGTGGACAGTGAGGACCCAAAGATCAAAGCTAAAGGCTCTGCAATCTCATCCCTTGCCTCCCAAAGTATCCTAGGATGCATCCCATATTTCTCTACACCCTAGCTATGACTGCAACACTACATTCTGTACACTCTTCGTTCCTTTTCTATGAATGGTATGCTTTGTCTGTATAGCGCGCAAGAAACAACTGTACACCAATAAATGTGACAATAATAAATCAAACCAAAAGGTAAAATTTCAAAAACACGGTCAGCACATGAACATTTCTGAATAAAATCTCTGTCAAACATTTCAGTTGCCTCCTCATCACTTTAGGAAATATTTTTTCACAAAAGTCACAGTGCTTCAAAATTCACGTTTTGTACAAAACATGATTGATATGTTTGAACACAAAACCACTTCAAAAATCTGGGTATTAGCCACTGCCTACTTCCAACCACAATCTTTCTATAAAAACAATCCTCATTGATACTTACTGCGGGGTTTAGGAGAATCTTCTCTGAGAGCGTCACTGAGATCAAAACCGTCATTGTCATCTGGAAAATAGAGTGGTTACAGTTATTGTAACTCCCATTTAAAATGGAGATGCAGGGATCTGTTTTTCTCTCCTAGGCTCCTGTTTCTTTGGGAGTCTATAAGCCAGAGAGGTGGAGGCAGAGTTAGTGAATGTTTTTAAGGCAGGGTTGGTAGATTCTGGTTTAACATGGGAGTCAAACACTGAGTGGTGTAGGTGAGAACGTGGATTTGAGGTCACAATCAGGTCAGCCATGATCTTGGGTTTGATTTGATTTATTATTGTCACATGTATTGGTATACAGTGAAAAGTATTGTTTCTTGCGCACGATACAGACAAAGCATACCGTTCATAGAGAAGGAAACGAGAGAATGCAGAATATAGTGTTACAATCATAGCTACAGCACAGAGAAAGATCAACTTAATGCAAGGTAAGTCCATTCAAAAGTTTGACAGCAAAAGCTGTTCTTGAGTCAGTTGGTACATGACCTTAGACTTTTGTACTTTTTTTCCAAGAAGGTGGAAGAGAGAATGTCCGGGGTGTATGATGTCCTTAATTCTGGCTGCTTTGCCAAGACAGCGGGAGTGTAGACACAGTCAATGGATGGGAGGCTGGTTAGTGTGCTGGATTGGGCTATATTCACGACCCTTTGTAGTTTCTTGCGGTCTTGGACAAAGCAGGAACCATACCAAGCTGAGATATAACTAGAAATAATGCTTTCTATGGTGCATCTGTAAATGTTGGTGAGAGTCGTAGCTAACTTGCCAAACTGCCATTGTCTTCTGACAAAGTGGAGGTGTTGATGGGCTTTCTTAACTATAGTATCGCATGGGTAGACCAGGACAGGTTTTTGGTGATCCGGACATCGAGAAACTTGAAGCTTTCGACTATTTCTACTTCCTCCATGTTGATGCAGACAAGGGCATGTTCTCCACTACACTTCCTGGAGTTGAATGAAGTTGAATGGTGGAGCAAGTTCAAGGGCCAAATGGCCAAAACCTACTCCTAATTGATATGTTTGTGTACACAGGCATTCCTAATATGCTTCACTTCTTGGCTTAAAACTCTCACCAGCATCTACAGATGCACCATCAAAAGCATTCTTTCTGGCACCTCCTGCTCTGCCCAAGCCCGCAAAAAACTACAGGAGTTGTGAATGAAATCCAGTCCATCACACAAACCAATCTCCCGGTCATTGACTCTTTCTACACTTCACACTGCCTTTGGAAAAGGAACAAGCATAATCAAGGACCGCACGCACCCTGGCTGTCCTGGTCCGTCTATGTGGATAATACAGTTAAGAAAACCCATCAACACCAATACTTTCTCATCAGACTCAGGAAATTTGGCATGTCACCTGCAACTCTCACCAACTTTTACAAATGCACAATAGAAATCATTCTTTCTGGTTGTATCACAGCTTGGTATGGCTCCTGCTCTGTCGCATGAAACTACAAAAGGTCGTGAATATAGCCCAATCCATCATGCAAACCATCCATTGACTCTGCCTACATTCCCCCTCCCTCAGCAAAGCAGCCAGCATAATTAAGAACCCCATGCACCCTGGACATTCTCTCTTCCACCTTCTTCCTTTGGGATAAAGATACAAAAGTTTGAGGTCATCGACCAACAGACTCAAGAACAGCTTCTTCCCTGCTGCCATCAGACTTTTGAATGGACCTACCTTACATTAAGTTGATCTTTCTCTACACCCTAGCTATGACTGTAACACTGTATTCTGCACTCTCTCCTTTCCTTCTCGATGAACAGTATGCTTTGTCTGTATCAGGGGCAAGAAACAATACTTTTCATTGTATACTAATACATCTGACAATAATAAATCAAATCAAAATTAAAATCTAAAGGTAAAACTTCAATAATACAAAATAATGAGGGGCACAGACCAGCTAGATAGTCAATATCTTTTCCCAAAGCTAGGCGAGTCTAAAACTAGAGGGCATAGGTTTAAGGTGAGAGGGGGAGAGATATAAGAGTGTCCAGAAGGGCAATTTTTTCAGAGGGTGGTGAACATCTGGAATAAGTTCCCAGGGTAGTAGTAGAGGCAGGTACAGTTTTGTCTTTTAGAAAGCATTTAGCCAGTTACATGGGTAAGATGGGTATAGAGGGATATGGGCCAAATGCGGGCAATTGGGATTAGCTTTGGGGTTTAATATAAAAAGGGTGGCATGGACAAGTTGGGCCGAAGAGCCTGTTTCCATGCTGTAAACCTCACTGACAATAACAGGGTAAGCACATATGAACATTTCGGAATAAATCTCTGTCAAACACTTTGTTTGCCTCCTCATCAATTTAGGAAATATTTTCCATAAAAGTCACAGTGCTTCAAAATTCACGCATTGTACAAATCATGTTTGATATGTTTGAACATAAAACCACTTCAAAAATCTGAGTATTAGCCACCGCCTACTTCCAAGCAAATCTTTCTATAAAAATAGTCCTCATCGATACTTACCACGGGGTTTAGGAGAATCTTCTCTGAAAGCGTCACTGAGATCAAAGTCGTCATTGCCATCTGGAAAATAGAGTGGTTACAGTTACTGTAACTCCCATTTAAAATGGAGATGCAGGGATCTGTTTTTCTCTTCTAGGCTCCTGGTTCTTTGGGAGTCTATAAGCCAGAGAGGTGGAGGCAGAGTTAGTGAATGCTTTTCAGGTAGGGTTGGTAGATTCTTGATAAACATGGGAGTCAAACACTATCTGGTGTAGCTGAGAACGTGGAGTTGAGGTCACAATCAGATCAGCCACAATCTTGGGTTTGATTTGATTTATTATTGTCACATGTATTGGTATACAGTGAAAAGCATTGTTTCTTGTGCACTATACATGCAAAGCATACCATTCATAGAGAAGGAAACGAGATAATGCAGAATATAGTGTTACAATTATAGCAAGGGTGTGCAGAAAGGTCAACTAAATACAAGATGAGCCCATTCAAAAGTTTGACAGCAGCAGGGAAGAAGCTGTTCTTGAGTCAGTTGGTATGTGACCTCAGACTTTTGTATTTTTTTCCAGATGGAAGAAGATGGAAGAAAGAATGCCAGGGGTGCGTGAGGTCCTTAATGCTGGCTGCTTTGTCAAGACAGCGGGACTGTAGTCACAGTCAATGGATGGGAGGCTGGTTTGCGTGATGGATTGGGCTACATTCACAACCCTTTGTAGTTTCTTGCGGTCTTGGACAAAGCAGAAGCCATACCAAGCTGAGATATAACTAGAAATAATGCTTTCTATGGTGCATCTGTAAATGTTGGTGAGAGTCGTAGCTAACTTGCCAAATTGCCATTGTCTTCTGACAAAGTGGAGGTGTTGATTTGGGTTTTCTTAACTATAGTATCGGCATTGGCAGAATAAGATAGGTTGTTGGTGATCTGGACAACGAAAAACTTGAAGCTTTCGACGATTTCTACTTCATCCCCGTTGATGCAGACAAGGGCATGTTCTCCACTACACTTCCTGGAGTCGAATGAAGTTGAATGGTGAAGCAGGTTCAAGGGGCCAAATGGCCAAAACCTACTCCTAATTGATATGCTCGTGCGTACTGGCGTTCCTAATATGCTTCACTTCTTGGCTTAACACTCTCACCAACTTCTACAGATACACCATCGAAGGCATTCTTTCTGGTCGTTTCACAGTTTGGTATAGCTCCTGCTCTGCCCAAGACCGCAAGAACCTACAGGGGTCGTGAATGAAACCCAGTCCATCACTAAAACCAACCTCCCATTCATTGAATCTGTCTACACCTCACACTGCCTTTGGAAAAGGAATGAGCATAATCAAGGCCCCCACGCACCCCAGCTGTCTTGGTCCGTCCATGCTGATAATATAGTTAAGAAAGCCCATTAACACCTCCATTTTCTCATCAGACTCAGGAAATTTGGCATGTTGGCTGCGACTCTCACCAACTTTTACAAATGCACAATAGAAAGCATTCTTTCTGCTTGTACCACAGCTTGGTGTGGCCCCTGCTCTGCCCAAGAACGCAAGAAACCTCAAAAGGTCGTGAATATAACCCAATCCATCATGCAAACCAGCCTCCCATCCATTGACTCTGTCTACACTTCCCTCTGCCTCGGCAAAGCAGCCAGCATAATTAAGAACCCCACGTACCCAGGCCATTCTCTCTTCCATCGGGAAAAAGACACAAAAGTCTGAGTTAATGTACCAGACGACCTAAGAACAGCTTCTTCCCTGCTGTCATCAAACTTTTGAATGGACCTACCTTACATTAAGTTGATCTTTCTCTACACCCTAGCTATGACTGTAACACTGTATTCTGCACTCTCTCCTATCCTTCTCAATCAACAGTATGCTTTGTCTGCATCAAGGGCAAGAAACAATACTTTTCATTGTATACTAATACATCTGACAATAATAACTCAAATCAAATTAAAACTAAAGGTAAAAGTTCAAAAATATAAAATAATGAGGGGCACAGATCAGCTAGATAGTCAATATCTTTTCCCAAAGCTAGGCGAGTCTAAAACTAGAGGGCATAGGTTTAAGGTGAGAGGGGAGAGATATAAAAGAGTGTCCAGAAGGGGAATTTTTTCAGAGGGTGGTGAACGCCTGGAATAAGTTCCCAGGGTAGTAGTAGAGGCAGGTACAATTTTGTCTTTTAGAAAGCATTTAGCCAGTTACATGGGTAAGATGGATATAGAGGGATATGGGCCAAATTCAGGCAATTGGGATTAGCTTCGGGGTTTAATATAAAAAGGGTGGCATGGACAAGTTGGGCCAAAGAGCCTGTTTCCATGCTGTAAACCTCACTGACAATAACAGAGTAAGCACATATGAACATTTCAGAATAAATCTCTGTCAAACATTTCAGTTGCCTCCTCATCACTTTAGGAAACACTTTTCCATAAAAGTCACAGTGCTTCAAAATTCACGCATTGTACAAATCATGTTTGATATGTTTGAACATAAAACCACCTCAAAAATCTGAGAATTAGCCACTGCCTACTTGCAACCAAATCTTTCTTAAAAAACAGTCCTCATCGATACTTACTGTGGGGTTTAGGAGAATCTTCTCTGAGAGCGTCACTGAGATCAAAGTCGTCATTGTCATCTGGAAAATAGAGTGGTTACAGTTACTGTAACTCCCGTTTAAAATGGAGATGCAGGGACCTGTTTTTCTCTTCTAGGCTCCTGTTTCTTTGGGAGTCTATAAGCCAGAGAGGTGGAGGCAGAGTTAGTGAATGCTTTTAAGGTAGGGTTGGTAGATTCTTGATTAACATGGGAGTCAAACACTGAGTGGTGGAGGTGAGAAAGTGGAGTCGAGGCCACAATCAGATCAGCCATGATCTTGGGTTTGATTTGATTTATTATTGTCACATGTATTGGTATACATTGAAAAGTATTGTTTCTTGCACACTATACAGACAAAGCATACTGTTCATAGAGAAGGAAACAAGAGAATGTAGCGTTACAATCATAGCTAGGGTACACAGACAGATCAACTAAATGCAGGGTAAGCCCATTCAAAAGTTTGACAGCAGCAAGGAAGAACTGCTCTTGAATCAGTTGGTACGTGACCTCAGACTTTTGTATTTTTTTTCCGATGGATGAAGGTGGAAGAGTGAATGTCCGGGGTGCACGAGGTCCTTAATGCTGGCTGTTTTGCCAAGGCAGTGGGAGTGTAGACACAGTTAACGGATGGGAGGCTGGTTTGTATGACGTATTGGGCTACATTCACGACCCTTTGTAGTTTCTTGCTGTCTTGGACAAAGCAGGAGCCATACCAAGCTGAGATACAACCAGAAAGAATGCATTCTCTCTTCCACTTCTTCCGTCGGGAAAAAGATACTAAATTCTGAGGTCATGTACCAACTGACTCAAGAATAGCTTCTTCCCTGCTGCCATCAGACTTTTGAATGGACCTACCTTGCATTAAGTTGATTTCTCTACACCCTAGCTATGACTGTAACACTGTATTCTGCACTCTCTCCTATCCTTCTCAATCAACAGTATGCTTTGTTTGTATCAGGGACAACAAACAATACATTTCATTGTATACTAATACACGTGACAATAATAAATCAAATCAGATTAAACCTAAAGGTAAAACTTCAAAAATATAAAATAATGGAGGGGCACACATCAGCTAGATAGTCAATATCTTTTCCCAAAGCTAGGCGAGTCTAAAACTAGAGGGCACAGTTTTAAGGTGAGAGGGGAGAGATATAAGAGTGCCCAGAGGGGCAATTTTTTCAGAGGGTGGTGAGGGTCTGGAACAAGTTCCCAGAGGTAGTAGTAGAGGCAGGTACAATTTTGTCTTTTAGAAAGCATTTAGCCAGTTACATGGGTAAAATGGATATACAGGGATATGGGCCAAATGCAAGCAATTGGGATTAGCTTCGGGGTTTGAAATAAAAGTGCGGTATGGACAAGTTGGGCCGAAGGGCCTGTCTCCGTGCTGTAAACCTTAATGACTCTATAACAGAGTCAGCACACATGAACATTTCTGAATAAAATCGCTGTCAAACATTTCAGTTGCCTCCTCATCACTTTAGGAAATATTTTTCCATAAAAGTCACAGTGCTTCAAAATTCAGTTATTGTACAAATCGTGTTTGATATGTCTGAACACAAAACCACTTCAAAAATCTGAATATTAGCCACCGCCCACTTCCAACCAAATCTTTCTATAAAAACAGTCCTCATCAATACTTACTGCGAGGTTTAGGAGAATCTTCTCCGAGAGCATCACTGAGATCAAACCCATTAATGTCATCTGTAAAATAGAGTGGTTACAGTTTATGTAACGTACTGGCTTCATTACCCAGTAGCACAATGGTAACGTTAGACAATGGGAGAATTATCCCGTTCCAACCGCTATGGGAATTGTAGTAGGCAAGGGTTAAACTATGCAAAGATCCGTTGAGCTCGGGTGGGATTTTTCGGTGGGGTGAGAGTGGTGTTTGAACCTGTGAAGCAGGCTTCCCCTCGGTTTCATGCATTCATCCGCAAGAACCTGATGGCCAAACCATAAGCCAGTCAGGTTACCCCATCCACCACTACCATATCTACTAGTGGGCAGGGGATTGGCGCAGAGAGAAATGACCCATGTGCCAATTGTTCCAAATACGCAGAGCGGCAGCAGCAATATAAAATCAATAAATCAGCAGTGGGTACTCCAATGGGATGATATTACAGCTGGTCACCATGGGGATCCAGCGCTACTTCCTACACCAGGATTCTGACGTTCCCGAAGTGATGCGGTTCCACTGGACAGGGTTGAGCTTTTGCCCTGATGGCTTTCACCACTCACACACAGTGGCATCAGTGGGTATCGTCTACAAAGATGCACTGCAGCAACGCATCAATGCTCCTGAGGCAGCACCACCCAAACCTCTACCACCTGGGAGGACAAGGATGCAACCCTACCAGCTGTGAGTTCCCCTCCAAGCCACACAACAGCCTGACTTGGAAATATATCGTCATTCCTTCACTGTCACTGGGTCAAAGTCCCAGGACTCCCTCTCTAACAGCACTGTGGGTGTAGCTACACCACATGGGCTGCAATGATTCAAGAAAGCAGCTCACAACCACCTTCTCAAGGGCAATTAGGGATGGGCAATAAATGCCCACATCCCATGGTAAAATATTTTGAAAAGTTAGCATCAGCAGCCAGCCACTGGAACTCATTCAACCAACAAGTACCCCTCATAGTACCCCTACAGTGCAGAAGGAGGCCATTCGGTCCATCAGGTCTGCACCAAAAACAATCCCACCCAGTCTGTATCCCCACAGGTTACCTGGCTAATCCCCTGGATTCTGAGGGGCAATTTAGCATGGCCAATCAACCTGGCCCGTGAATCTTTGGACTGTGGGAGGAAACTGGAGTACACAGAGGAAACCCTCGCAGGCACGGGGGAGAATATGCAGACTCCACACAGACAGTGACCCGAGGCCAGACCCCTAGCAATGTGAGGCAGTAGTGCTAACCACTGTGCCGCCGTGCCTCCTTAGAACGTGATCCACATTTCCCATCTGTTGGGCATGAATGGATGCAGGAAATGACTTCTACCGAGAGTTTCGGCTCAATGTGTTTATACTGTCCTAACGTTGTTATTTTGACATCAACACTATTTCTCTAATGTTTGTTATTTTTATTGCTGAATTGTCTGCCTAACCTTATACAATCACCATCCGGGGCTACTGGGGATGATATAAAATCTATTTGGAGTTATGGGAGCAAATCCTTTGAAAAATATTTTGATGCATTTTTCAACAACTGTTATTGATTAATATGTTGCTGCTGCCACTCTGGACTTCTCGTGGCCAGTGCCATGCAGTTGTTTTCTTCCTGTCCCCATCACCTCCTCCACTTCTTCCCCCCTCACCCACTTCTTCCCCCCTCACCCCCACACACAGTACACCTTGCAGGAACCACCGCCCACCACCAGCCCCCCCGCCCCCCCCCAGCAACCAGCCACCCCCCCCACCCCAGCAACCCCCCACCAGCCCGCCCCCCACCAACTCTAGTTGTCATAATGCCAGAATTTGTTTCCTGTGAGAATCCCAGGCTTTTTTTGGAGGAAGGAAGGAGGAAGCTGGTGGGACATGCCAGAGAGTCATATGGAATAGAAAAGGCCCTTCGGCCCATCGACTCTGCACCAGCAATAACTACAACCAAAGGCAGGCTAATCCCATTTCCCAGCACCTATCCCACATCCTTAAATGCTATGGTACAATAGATGATATGAAATAATAGGGACAGCATGGTGGCATAGTGGTCAACACTGCTGCCTCACAGCGTCAGGGACCCGGGTTTGATTCCTGATTTGGGTCACTCTCTGTGTGGAGTCTGTACATTCTCCCCGTATCTGCATGGATTTCCTCTGTCTGCGGCTGCACTGACCAGAACAGGCGCCAGAGTGTGGCAACCAGAGGAATTTCACAGTAACTTCACTGCAGTGTTAATGTAAGCCTTACTTGTGACTAATAATTTTTTTTAAAGATACTTGAAGTGGTCATCCAAATATTCTTTAAAGGTTGTAAGGTTTCCCTTCCCAGGCAGTGCAATCCAGATTCCTCCGGGTGAGAAAGTTTTTCTCAAATCCCCTCTGAATCTCCTGCTCCTCACCCTAAATTCTGCCCCCTCTCAGGACTGACCCCTCAACCAAGGGGAACAGCTGCTCCCTACTCACCCTGTCTATACCCCTCAGAATCTTTTTACGCAAAAGCAAGTCACGCAACAGCGTAGGAGCTGTGCAGCCGCAGATGAGTATCCCACAGCCGCACATTTACTTACCGAGATAAATAAACCTGTGTCTATTCAGAGAAACAAGGGCCTGATTCAGCAGGGAGACCGTGAAAGAGCTGTGCCACAAGCTGTAAAATGGCCTACAGCCAAACTTGCTCATAAGCACAACACATGCCAATGGTTGCACACAACATGCCGTGGCTATGACATGTCAGAATGACACCAAAGCGCCACTGGTGATATTAGCCAATTTGAAATGCACAGACCTCTCAAGTAAGGGCTTTCCTCGTCTGATCCAATGAATGACAGCAACATGATGATAGGTTGCGATTTTATTGAATGGCAGGATCTCCAAAGGAGTGGGGTGTGAGGTATTGCTCTGATGTGATAAAGCACATTGCAAGGAAGCCTAGGTATCAGAATGTCATAAGTCTTCAGAGGCAGAAATCCCTTCACCAAAATCCTTTTATTTACAATTCCAACAACAGTGCACAGAGTGCTATCAGTCAACTGTCTACCTTCGGGAGCGCCAGAGGAACTGACACCCCCGGTTAAATACAATGAAAAGACTCCATCAATTGACTCCTTAATCAGGGAGTTCATATTCTAATAGGTCAACCTCAATGGCCTGATTGAAGTCATTTCAATAGATTTTAGTGCAATTCAAGACATGTTTAGCTTAATTTCTTGTGAGCTTAACAAGGTCAAGATGCCATTTTGTGGTAACACTGAGGTAAGATGCCATTTTGTGTTCTGGACTTTACAACCGCTCACATGTATCAATTAACATTCATTATATAATTCGGAACCAGCCAGGAAAAGCTGATGACCAAGTGGTATACCACAATTATAATCGAAGAAATAGTAATTAAATCAAATTGCTATCTTAAAGCTGGAGTTAAGACTTCAGAAGTTCAAACACTATTTTGATGTGACTGCATTGCTTGAGCTTCGATCAGATGGGCTGTTCAGCGAAACCCATGACCGAATGGACAATAGACAATTGTGCGAAGTCAGATTACAAGAAGAAACATTGGCTAGAATTCTCTGATGTTCAGCGCTGCGAGCCAGGGCGGAGAATTCGGTGCTCGACAAAATCTCCATTCATTGCAGTGGGACAGGAGAATCCTGCCAGTGTGAATGGCCAGAGAATCCTGTCCATTGTCCTATCAAAACATGATGCATGTAGGTAGTCAAACTCCAATTAAACAAACCAAACTAACCAACTATGAAATTTCACAGAGATGGGCCAGAATTCTCCGCTGTTCACACCGGCAGGATCTTCTGGTCGCACCAACGGCACAGCCCTGCCGCGGGTTTGCCAGCGGTATAGGGAGTAGGCAATAGCAAATTCCATTGACATCAGCGGGACCAGAAGATTCCTCCGCTGGCAAACGAGCACCGACTCCCACCACGGGAAATGCGCTCTGGGGAAGCCCGATATACGCTCCCCATGGTCTGAGATGAAGTATTGATAATTTAAGTGATTAAAATTAAAAAGTACAGACTTTAAATGACGGACGTCTTTGCTGGCTAGTAGTGCACTGGATGCTTCTGAGGCAGAACTTGGAGGAATTACTGTCAATAGAGGAACATGATGTGGCGATGCCGGTGTTAGACTGGGGTTGGACTTCACCTGAGTGAAGGAGCAGTCCTCCGAAAGCTCACGATTCCAAATAACCCTGTTGGACTTTAACCTGGTGTTGAGAGACTTCTTACTGAATGGAGGAAGAGGAGGACAACCTTACTCTTCAATTATTAATTTGAAGCTATAACCCCATCTTGTGTTGTTAAGTTTAAATTTTCCTTTTTTAAAATAAACTCTCTTTTTAAATTTGCCCCGAGACCATCCGTTTTGCTGCCTGGTCATGTTTTGTTCAAACCTAAATATTTAATTGATTGTATTGGATTACTCTGAAGTCAGATAATTAAGGATTAACATAGACTAAGATAATCTATATATTAAAGAGAAAATCTACAGTGTTCCTTTCCCAATATCACCACCTGTCAGTCTCTCCATTTGTGATCATCAGTGCAGGTCCTTGACTCTGTCCCTTGATGCTTCATGTTGAGTTGTCTTCTGGGGTTTTATTTCTCTCTGTGACCCACACTTTGCCACTGCCTTTCACCCTCGGGATAAGGACAAGGAGGCAACTCCAAAGTCTACCAAGGCTCATTCAATCACAGCCTGTCATTACAAAGGCTCAGCAGGATCATCTTTCAGAGCATCACTCAGATCAAATGCATTCCCATTCTCCGATAGATAACATTTAATCACTTCAATTTACAACAACAATGTGCTCTTATATAGTGCCTTTAATAAAATATCCCCAGGAGATTCATTGCAAATCAGACAAAAATAAAACTTATTTAAACTTTCAGGCACAACCTGGGAGGTACGCATCTCTCAATCAACCTCACAATCAACCCTCTACCTGGAGATTTGGATTGTTTTCACTGGAAAAACAGAGGCTGAGGGACAATCTGATAGAGGTCTACAAAATGACTGTCGTTACATACCTCGGGGTTCAGCAGAATCATCTTGCAAAGCATCACTCAAATCGAATCCGTCCCCATGTTCTGAAAGATAAAATTTATAGTCACTTCAACTTAAAACAACAATTTTTATATAGTGTCTTTACTGTAAATAAAATATCCTCATCGGTGACCTATGCATCTAAACACCCAGATCCCTCTGCTGTAGAGTTGTGCCCAGTATTTTATATTGTGTCACCATGTTCTTCCGTCCAAAATGAATCTGTTCACATTTCCCTGCATTGAACTTCATCGTAAGAGGTCTGATAACGCCAGGTTTAAGTCCAACCTGTGAGAGTTGGAGCTTATTTGATAGTGAGTGTACTATCAAATAAATCTTACTGTGTTTACTCCAGTCCAACGCCGACATCTCCACATCTTGAACTTCATCTGCCATCCATCCACCCGTTCCACCGGCTTATCCTTTTGAAGTTTTAACTGTCCTCCTCACAGTTCACAATGTTTCTAAGTCCTGCACCATCTGCAATCTTTGAAATTGTGCCTGTACTCCAAGGGTTAGCTCATGGATACATATCAGGCAAAGCAAGGGACCTGTAGTATCTTACAAAGACAGTCACCACCGTGTAAATTAATTAATCTTCCTTCAGAGATTGGAAGATTTCTAAGGGCAGTATTAGT
This sequence comes from Carcharhinus amblyrhynchos, assembly GCF_965287045.1. NCBI lineage: Eukaryota > Metazoa > Chordata > Chondrichthyes > Carcharhiniformes > Carcharhinidae > Carcharhinus > Carcharhinus amblyrhynchos. Next base: position 97,752,833 of record NC_137333.1, read on the forward strand.
GTTTCCCTCGCAGTGTTCAGGAATGTGGGGCGATTGTAGGAGTGGGGGGGCTGCTTGGGGCCTGCAGGAGGTCACAGCTGAGGTGATGCATAGCAGATGTTAAATGAGTACTTTTGAAGCAATAGTTTATTAAGGTAAGTAACTAAGCCCAGGGAGTGGTATAAAGTCTACCGTACTCTACAACTCCCAACTGCATGGAAAATCCATGCTCTGCTCCAGGGTTCATGCGCTCAGGTCTGATTGGGTCACATGACCATGTGAGAGCTTGTCCCTTAAATGGGTACACTACCACAAGGCTTAATACTGACCCCTGGGGAACTCCACTGCAAACTTTCTCCCAGCCCAAAAAAAAAATCCATTAACCACCACTTTTTGTTTCCTGACAATCCATATCCTTGTTCCTGCTGTCCCTTTCATTCTAAAGCTATAGGTTTGTTCACAAGTCTTGTCCTGTGGCACTGCATCAAATACCTCTCTGTCATCTCTTCATAAAAACTTAATTAAAAATGATTTTCTCCTAAGTAACCCATGCCTTAGTTAACCTGCAGTTGTCCATGTGACTGTTAATTTTGGCCAGAATTATTGTTTCTAGAGATTTTCCACACCACCAAAGTTAAACTGACTGGCCTGGAGTTGTTGACTTTATCTCTTCTGAACAAGGGTGTAACGTTTGCAATTCTCCAGAACTCTGGCACCATTCTGGGGTCAAAGGGAGATTGAGAAATGATGGCCAGTGCCTCTACAAGTTTCACACTCCAATCCCATAGGATACATCTTATCTGGTCCATGTGCCTTATCAACTTTAAATAACCTATCCAGTATCTCCTCCTTTTCAATTTTAAACCTTTCCAGTGTCTGGATTAACTTCCCTTTTACCAAGGTTTGGGTAGCATCTTCCTCCATGGTAATGACAAATGAGAAGTACTTACTTAACATCTGCTATGTGTCATCTCAGCTGTGACCTCCTGCAGGCCCCAAGTAGTCCCCCCACTCCTACAATCGCCCCACAATCCTAAATATCAACTCCCACTGCCTAAAAATCACTAACACTGCTCTTCAAAATTTACTTGCAGGTCTCGAAATCCTCCAACCTCTGAAGGAAGATTCTGACCTGGCAGAGACCCTGAGAACTCCAACACGCTTTTACAATTGCCCCACACTCCTACATATCAACTTCCACTGCTGCTCCCACTTCCAGCATCTCAGCTACGTCCCCATGTGCAAATCCACTTTCGGGTCCCTGATCAACCCTACTCCTCCCATAGTCCAAAGGTATGCAGATTAGCTGGATTGGCCATGCTAAATTGCTCCTTAGTTTCCCAGGGTGTGTGGATTTGGGGGATTAGCGGGGTTAATATGTGGTGGGCTTATGGGAAGAGGGCCTGGCTTGCCTGCCCTGTCGGAGATGGGATGCAGACGCAATGGGCCAGAACAGCCTCCTTCTGCAGTGTGTTTTCTACCGAACATACGCAAATCATTTCTTTTTATGAGAACGTAAGAACATAAGAAATAGGAGCAGGAGTAGGCCAACTAGCCCTTCGAGCCTGCCCTGCCATTCAATAAGATCATGGCTGATCTGTCGTGGCTCAGTTCCACTTTCCCGCCCTCTCCCCATAACCCTTAATCCCCTCTCTTATCAAGAACCCATCAACCCGCTTCTTAAAAATATTTAGCGAGGCAGCCTCCACCACTTCAACGGGCAGAGAATTCCAGAGATTCACCACCCTTTGAGTGAAGAAGTTCCTCCTCAACTCCGTTCTAAACCACCTCCCCTTTATCTTGAGGCTGTGCCCCCTAGTCCTACTGTCTTTTCTGAGCGGGAAGAGTCTTACTGTTTCTTACTGTTTCTTACTTATTCTTACTGTTTATCTCTCTTTGTCCTCCAGGGAGCTCTAGATTTGTTTGCCCTACCTTTGCCTTTCGAGGGGTTATATCTTGACCATGTCTGAACTATCTCTTCATTGAAGGCTGCCCGTAGTCCAGCCACCATTTTACCTGACAACCGTTGACTACAATTTGTTACTTGATGAAGGAACAGCGTTCCGAAAGCTAGTGGCGTTTACTACCAAATAAACCTGTTGGACTTTAACCTGGTGTTGTGAGACTTCTTACTGTGTTTACCCCAGTCCAACGCTGGCATCTCCACATCACAATTTGTTCCCCCAGACCATCGCACTTTAAAGAGTACTTCGTAGGCTGTAAACTCCTTTAAAGTATCCAATCACTGGGGAATGTGCTATCTAAAACGGAGATCTTCTTTTAACCTTCGACATTTCAATTGACTCAAGTTGTCAGGTTTACAATGGGAGCCGCAGCAGCCTCTGAGTGGGTTAAGTGTGGGTGTTAATGTGCTAACTAAGCACATTTAAAACACAGGCAGCATTTTAGACCCTAGTACACACATTGACAATTCAAAGTCAGCGCAGCTGAGGTCTCGAGTCTCACTACGGCCTCCACCCGATGTATGGGGGAAACTCTCACACACGGCAGGATATACAAAATCATGAGGGGTACGGACAGGGGGGATGGAAAGCAGCTGTTGAGGGAAACAAAGAAAATTACAGCACAGGAACAGACCCTTCGATCTCCAAGCCTGCACTGACCTTGCTGCCTGACTCATCTAAAACCCCCTTCCCTTCCGGGGACCATATCACTCTATTCCCATCCTATTCATAAATTTGTCAAGATGCCCCTTAGAAGTCACTACCATGTCCAATTCCACTACCTCCCCTGGCAATGAGTTCCAGGCATCCATCCAACCTCCACGTGCAAAATCTGCCTTGTACATTTTCTTTAAATCTTGTCCCTCGCACCTTAAACCTGTACCCCCTAGTAACTGACTCTTCCACCCTGGGATAAAGCTTCTGACTATCCACTCTGTCCATGCCTCTCATAATCTTGTAGACTTCTATCAGGTCACCCCTGAACCTCCGTTGTTCCAGTGAGAACAAACCAAGTTTCTCCAACCTCTCCTCATAGCTAATGCCCTCCACACCAGGCAACATCCTGGTCAATCTTTTCTGTACCCTCTCCAAAGCCTCCACGCCCTTCTGGTAGTGTGGCGACCAGAATTGAACACTATATTCCAAGTGCGGCCTAACTAAGGTTCTATGAGGCTGCAATATGACTTGCCAATTTTAAAACTCAATGCCCCGGCTAATGAAGGCAAGTATGCTTTATGGTAACGGGCAGGAGATTCGAGAATTTCTTTTTTTCACTTAGAGGGTGGTGGGAGTCTGGAATGCACTGCCTGGGAAGGCAGCGGAGGCCTGAAACCTCGCAACCTTTAAACAACATTTAGATAAGTACTTGAAATGGTTGAAACACTTGGATGACACTTCTCCGCGCTGCGACTGCCTCTGGGTCCTCTTTTCACCCAGTCCTCTGGGCGGGGTGGGGGGGTGCGATTACTGGTCCTCCTTGTACCCACTCTCAGTAAAAACCTGAGACTATCCAATCCTTCCTCACAGCTCAAGTTCTGCAGCCTGTGTAAGTCTCCTCTGTAATCTCCCTACTGTGATCATCTTCTTCCTGTAATATGATGGCCAGTGCTGCAAGCAGCATCCTACTTATGGTTTAATTAGTGTTTTGTACCATTCTAGCATGGACTTCCTGCTCTTACATTCTATGCCTCAGTTAATACGTGCAATTCAAGGTCCCCTACACTTCTCAGTACCCTATCAATTTATTACCTTGCTTATTCTCCCCAAATATTTTACCCCACACTTCTCGGGATTGAATTCAATCTATCACTATTCTGCCCACTTGTGCCTGTCAGTGAACATACATAAGAACAGTGACCTAACCATCTACAAACACCTTAATCATGGCATCAATAGCTCAATATCAAACTCGACATATGCACCTACTGAGTGCACATCACTGAATGGCAAAGAAACCATATCATGCAATTTCAACACAGAATCCCGACAGCGCAGAAAATGTCATTCAGCCCATCGTGTCTGCACTGAATCTCTGACAGAGTATCTTACCCAGTCCCTCTTGCCCACCTTATCCCTGCAACCCCACACATATTTACAATAGTTAATCCCCCTAACTTACAGATCTTTGCACACTAAAGGGACAATTTAGCATGGCCAATTCATCTAAACTGCACATCTTTGGAGTGTGGGAGGAAACTGGAGCACCTGGAGGAAACCCATGCAGACATGGGGAGAACATGCAGACTCCACACAGTGGCCCAAGCTGGGAACCGAACCCAGGTCCCTGGCGCTGTTAGGCAGCAGTGCTAACCACTGTGCCACCCACAGAAAGCATGAATAGAGTGAAACAGCCTGGGTGTGTTCCGGTGACCGTGCAGAACACCTGACGCGAGCGTAGCATTGTCTGCAATGTTGTCAGTCAACTGTCTGTGTGTGACAGCAAGTAGAATGTGTGACTGCAGCAGAGGTAATGTCAGTGCCTCAGTTCTGATTCCACTTCCTTTCATTTTGCAGACCTTCCTTTCACAAAACCAACACTCGTTTGCAGAGAGCTGGCAATTCACCGCATTTACAACAGAACACATTGGCATGCAACACCAGGAGTAGACAGTTCAACTCATTCTGCCTAACATGCAAGCTCGAAATAGAACATAGAACATTACAGCGCAGTACAGGCCCTACGGCCCTCGATGTTGCGCCGACCAGTGGAACCAATCTAATGACCCTCTAACCTAAACTATTCCAATGTTATCCATATGCCTATCCACTGACCATTTGAACGCCCTTAAAGTTGGCGAGTCCACAACTGCTGCAGGCAGGGCATTCCACGCCCTTACTACCCTCTGAGTAAAGAACCTACCTCTGACATCCGTCCTATAATTACCACCCCTTAATTTAAAGCTATAAATTGAGGGGTGGTAATTATAGGACGGATGTCAGAGGTAGGTTAAATCAGATTTATTGCACCTTATCCATGTACCCACACTCCCCATCTCCTTTTTAAACACCCCAGTTTGTTTAGCACTTGTATAATTATGAACCAATGGATTCCATATTCAAAAAAACCTTTGCTTTTAGCTACGCTAGGTTAAATTTTAAGATTCCCTTACCTTTGATGCACTCCCTATTTACTTTCCTCCTTATGTTAAACAACTCAGTTAATAATTCCTGCTCAGTTTCAGGTAATTTGTTACATTCCACTGCATCCTGTTCCCAAATTCCAGATATTTTTTACTGAATTCAAATTCCACCATCTGCCCTAGCGGGATTCGAACCCAGGACCCCAGCACATTAGTTGGAGTTCCTGGATGAATAGTCTAGCGATAACACTATTAGGCCATCGCTTCCCCCATGGGAAGTTTAAATGCCATTTTGAGAAATTAGCGGAGAAGGTAAGCATGTGAGGGAAGAGGGAGGCATTAGGGTGGATCGGGGGTGGGTACAGTAATCGTGAACCACTTCTAACTCTGGGTAACTAATCCTCCTAACTTTTCTTGCTAACTAAGTCTTAACCACCCAAAGTCTCCAAATTTAAATTGGAGTTGCAGAGGGTTCCAGACGCAGGGTAATTGCCCAACACAAGTTGAAGCTTCCCAGGCAATCCTCACATGGGGACTTCAATCTTCAACTCATCTTCCAGGGTGCCTGTGGGAATTGAGCTTCTGCAGAACGGAAGATCTGGGCCAAACACTGATTGTCCACCTCTCGTTATCTTTGAGAAGGTAGTGATGAACAATCTTCTTGAACCACTACACCCTGTGAAAGGTAGGAATGCCCACAATGCTACCAGAGAACTCCAGGAATTTGACACATTGACGATGAAGAAATTGACTCAAATCAGAGTGGTGTGAGATTTGGAGGAGGAACGCATGAAGTTGGTGCTGTTCCCATCCCCTCGCTGTCCTTCTTCCACTAGGTGGTAAGGGCTCAGGTTTATAAGGTGCTGACTCAGATGCCTCGGTGAATTGTTGAAATGCATCTGGCAGCTGGCACACACTGCAGCCTCCGCACCGATGTTTGAGGCAGGGAGTGGTTAAGGTGATGGATGGGGTGCCAATCAAGCAGATTGCTTAGTTGCACACAAGTGTCAAGCTCCAAAGATGTGTGGGTTAGGTTGATTGGCCTGCTAAATTGCCCCTTAGTGTCAGAGGGGTTAGCAGGGCATAGGGCCTGTGTGGTATTGTGCAGACTCAATGGGCCAAATGGCCTCCTTCTGCACTGTAGGAATTCTTGAGTGTTTTTGGAGTTTCACTCAGAGAACATTCCATGCTGCTGTGGGTCTTGTAGCTGGTGGACAGGCTACGAGGAGTCAGGAGGTGAATCATTTGCTACAGAATTCTCAGTCTCTGAGCTGTTCACGTAGCTGCAGGGTTTATGTAAATATTGTGCAAATTAATAGGAACTGGTTCCAATAGCAGAAACGCTGGTGACCAGAAAAAAACAGATGTCAAGTGACCAGCAAAAGAACAATAGGGCAATATGTTCTGTGGATAGGGTGGAACTGGTGGGTGTACTGTCCTTCCGGGGTCACTCTAGCTCAGTTGGCTGGACAGCTGGTTGGTGGATGTTCACAGTAACTTCACTGCAGTGTTAACGTAAGCCTACTTGTGACACTAATAAATAAACTGATGCAGAGCAACACCAACAGCGCGGGTTTAAGTCCCGTGCCAGCTGAGGTTATTCATAAAGGCCCATGTAACAAGTCTTCAGAGGCAGAAATCCCTTCACCAAAATCCTTTTATTTACTATTCTAACAACAGTGCACAGAGTGCTATCAGCAGTGTACTTTCGGGAGTGCCAGAGGAACTGACACACCCAGTTAAATACAAGGAAAAGATTCTGATTAGCCCATCACATTGACTCCTTTACCAGAGAGTTCATACTCCAATACATCAGTCTCAATGGCCTGATTGAAGTCATTACAGTCCTGCCCCTCGCCTGAGATGTGGTGACCCTCCGGTTAAATCACCACCAGTCAGCTCTCCCCCTCAAATGACAAGAGCAGCCTATGGCCATCTGAGACTATGGTGACTTTACCTTTACCCTGTCCTTTCATGGAGCACCTTATTAAATTTTTTTTTCCTGGCTGTCTGGTCAGAGTTCCAAGCAATGTGTTTTAATAACACTGTGGAATACTTTGCAGTTAAAAAGCATTTGATTGCAGCTTTGAAGCATTAGGTCTCATAATTTCATACATATTTATATCTCTGTGCAGCTGGAAAGAATAAAATTATGCTTTTAAAAATCATTCCGTAGCTGGTGATGATCATGCTATTTGCGTCAAGAAGTCACATCAAAAACACTTAAAACAGAGAGACAGTTCCTGCTGTCTTCTCTCTGACCTTGATAACCTATCCCTCGGGACAGGAGCTGGGGACTTCCAGTCATCTGCAAATCTACAGAAGCTGCAATGAGCAAATAGTGCAACATTTAGTCTCACCATGTCTCGATTTGGATCAAGAACCCTTGGCAACAGCCTTAAAGAGACAGGCCTACTCAACATAATTACAGCAAACACCAAATGCAACGGAAGCCGGGACTTAGTGGTTATGTTCGGAGCCTCTGAGTCAGAGTTATCTCCTATCCCTCAACTAGCACTGCTGCCTCACAGCGCCAAGGACCCGGGTTCGGTTCCTGGCTTGGGTCTGTGCAGAGTCTGCACATTTCCCCCGTGTCTGCGCAGAGTCTGCACATTTCCCCCGTGTCTGCGTGGGTTTCCTCCAGGTGCTCCGGTTTCCTCAAACAGTCCAAAAGACGCGCTGGTTAGGTGCATCGACCCGAGCAGCTGCCGGAGTGTGGCGACTAGGGGAATTTCACAGTAACGTCATTGCAGTGTTGGGCTCCCCCACTATAGTTAAGAAAGCCCACCAACACCTTTACTTCCTCAGAATACTAGGGAAATTTGGCAAGTCCCCTATGACTCTCACGAACTAACCAGCCTCCCATCCATTGACTCTGTCTACACTTCCGGCTGCCTCGGAAAAGCAGCCAGCACCCCAGACATTCTCTGTTCCACCTTCTTCCATTAGGAAAAAGATACAAAAGTCTGAGGTCACATACCAACTGACTCAAGAACAGCTTCTTCCCTGCTGCTCTCAGACTTTTGAACAGACCTACCTTGCATTAAGTTGATCTTTCTCTACACCTTTGCTATGACTGTAACACTACATTCTGCACTTTTCTCCTTTCCATCTCCATGAACGGTATGCTTTGTCTGTACTGCATGCAAGAAACAACGTTTTTCACTGTATATCAATAATGTGACAGTAATAAGTCAAATCAAACATTGCCCCCTCAGAAAATGGTGCAGAGTGTTGGAAAGATTATGCAGGCTGATATGACAAACCCACATCGAACGAATACAAATCCACCCCATTCCTTGCTTGCTCCCGAAACCAAATTCAAATTCCAATTGAATCCAACTCAAGGCCCCCCAGAAGGGAGACAAACAAGATCCAAGCTGACTCAGCAAGGCATTCCACCCCATCTTGGGTTTGAACTGACATTTGATCCTTACGACCAATAAAACTGTAGGGGGAAATTGAGACCACGACCTTCGGGAGCTCAGAGGCAACCAACTAAGCCACCCTACGTAGGCTGGTAAGTCTACATTCGCCAGTGCGGTTGGGATGGCCCAGTAGCGTACTGCAAAAAAGAAATTACCTCAACTGAAGCACTTAACCACATTGAGCTCTCTGAGCCGCACAAAAAAATTAGGTCAAAGTTGAAAGCAAGATGGGTGCGGAACTGTCAAACTGAGTCATAGGCTGAAAAAGAATGAAAAAAAAAGAATTGACTCCAGCTCAATGTTTGCATGAGTTTCTTTTGTGGTTGCAAACCTTGACAGAACAGTGAGAGACAACCAAATCAACAGTGGTTAAAAGAGGTAGCATTTTATCTAAAAAAAAATGTCCAATTGAAAAAAAGGATCCTTCCTGACACAAAGATGCACATCAAGTATTTGAGAGTCAAGTTAAAATGAAAAGACACTGCCATCAATTGGTGACGCCCTCACAACAGCGTATAAAATACTATCCAAAACCAAGGACAGGACTTTCCATTTGGATTGGAAGCCTGGTGTTTGGGGTCTGTCAACAATGGTCAGCTGACATCAGTTTTGCAGGCCAATGAGTGGAGAGAGGATAGGCTCACTGTCACTGAAGGATGGAAAGTAGACTTTGGAAGGTGGGGGTCCCAATAGGAAGCCCTTTAATAGAGGTGGGAAAGAGATGGTTGGTGCCAATGTCTTGAAGCATCTTCTCAGAGCTTTTTGCAAATGGCCAACCTTGTGGTGGGAGTGGGCGGGGAGGGCAGGCCTGCAGCTGCAGCTTTGGCCAACTAGGAATCATGGTCTGAAAGTGGTCCTGCGGCGCTGGCCCTCTTTCTGGTGTGCTGGCAGGAGGCAGCTTCCTAGCTACTAATGCCATGGAAGTGGGGGGAGGGTTGGAGAGGCAGCGAAGGAAGGTAGCCACTGGTCAACTGGACAATTCTAGCCCACAGGGATGGTCCTACTGCCAAGGAAATGGTCGGGGCTCAGGACAGCGGCAGGGCAACAGCACAACGGCTAGTACTGGGAAGTTCCTTGCCAGACCCCTCCACCCTCTGATTCCAAACCCAAAACATCTCCAAAATCCTGCCCCAGGTGCTTTTAAAAAATGAAACCAGCCTCAAGAAGTAATTATTGTGAACATTGCTTATTGTAATACTTATTTATGCTTGCTTATATTCCAACAACAGCTACACTTCATAAGCACTTCCACTGGTCATTAAACCTTCTGGGGGCTTTGGAAGAAGTACAGGCGCTGTTCTTCCTTTACCTCTCCCTCCTGCCACCTTTTGCTATTTCAAAGTTTGACCTCAAATACTCTCCCTATTGGCAACTCTCCACAAGCTTCGACTCTTCCAAAACAGTTCACTCTGTGTCCTCACCCTCATCTAGGGTTGCCAACTGCGATTACATTTATTCCTGGAGGTTTCATTACACATTTTGCCCCAACACATTCAGCCTTGAGTCAGCCAACACATCCCATCCTTGTGATGCACAGACTCCCTACGCCAACTGGACAGCAAAAAGACTCATTACCCAATCCTGTCTCACCGGGGAGAAGATGGCGGAGTGGCTGACATGATGGCACAGTGGTCAGCATTGCTGCCTCACAGCCCCAGGGACCCGGGTTCAATTCCAGCCTCGGTGACTGTCACGTTCACTCCATGTCTGCATGGGTTTCCTCCGGGTGCTCCGGTTTCCTCCCATAATTCAAAGATATGCAGGTTCGGTGGATTGGCCATCTAAATTGCCCCTAAGTGTCAGTTAGCAGAGTAAATGTGTGCGATTGCGGGGATAGGGGCTGAGTGAGATTATTGTCGGTGCAGGCTCGATGGACCAAATGACCCTCTTTCGCACTGTAGGGATTCTATGATTAGGTTCACTGGACTTAGTAATCCAGAGACCCATAGCAATTGTGGACCTGGGTTCGAATCCCACCACTGCAAATGTTGAAATTTGAATTCAATAAAAATCTGAAATTAAAATTCTAATGATGACTGTGAAACCATTGTCGATTGTCATAAAAGCCCAACTGGTTCACTAATGTCCTTCAGGGAAAGAAATCTGCCGTCCTTACCTGATCGGGCCTACATGTGACCACAAGTGTAAACGTGTATACTGCTGTGTAGTTGACTCTTAAATGCCCTCGGGAATGGCCTAGCAAGCCACTCAGTTCAAGGGAAAATTAGGGATGGGCAACAAATGCTGCTCTTGCCAGAGATGCCCACATCCCATGAAAGAATAAAGAAAATAATTGGATTATGTTTGACTGTCAGCTAACCAGCCTCCACCCCCACCCCCCACCACTCCAATGGCAGGGGAAAGTATTCAAAGAAAATGACCAAAAAATCCTTTTTAATGTTGCTATGATTTCTCCTGATCCAGATTGATCTGCCCCCTTCTCGAGGTCCACTGGTGGTTTGATTCAGCCGAACCCTTTCCCACACTTCTCATCCATGCTTTCAAATCTACCCATGACCTTGCCAGATATTACAGTTTAAATGATCTCCTCCAACCCATCAACCCTCTGTCATTCACTTCCTTCCAACAGCAGTGACTGCGTTACAACCTTCCAGATCCAACATCGAGTTCAGTAATTTCCACATCCATCCACTGTTCCCATTTCCTCAGACAGCAGACATTCTGCTCTTCCTCCAGACCCAACTTTGGTTCCTTCTTTCCCCTTATATCACCATCCCTTTAATGAAAATAAAATACTCCAGGTGCTGGGAGGCTGAAATAAATGTCAGGAAAACAAGGAGATAGTCATCAACTTCAGGAAACGTAGTGGAGTACATGCCCCTAGCTACATCAACAGTGATGAAGTGGAAATGGTCGAGGGCTTCAAGTTTCTCAGTGTTCAAATCACCAACAATCTGTCCGGGTCCCTCCATGCTGATGCTATAGTTAGGAAAGCCTACTTACACCTCTACTTTCTTAGGAAGCTAAGGGAATTCAGCATGTCCACTACGACTCATCAATTTTTATAGATGCAGTATAGAAATCATTCTTTCTGGATGTATCATATCTTGGTACGGCTCCTGCTCTGACCAAGACCACAAGAAACTACAAAGGATGTGAACGTAGCCCTTTCCATCACACAAACCAGCCTCCCATCCACTGATTCCGTCTACACTCTCCATTGTCTTGGAAAAGCAACTAGCATAAACAAGGACCCAACGCACCTCGGACATTTTCTCTTCCACCTTCTTCCGTCAGGAAAAAGATACAAAAGTCTGAGAACACGTACCAACCAACTCAAAGACAGCTTCTTCCCCGATGCCATCAGACTTTTGAACTGACCTACCTCATATTAAGTTGATCTTTCTTTGCTCCCAAGCTATGACCTATATTCTGCACTCTATATTCTGCAGTCTCTCCTTTCCTTCTCCTCTCTGTTGAGAGTTTTTCAAGCACCTTCTAATTTTAATCCAGTTCTGAAGAAGTTATGTTGGAATCCAAACATTAACTATTTTTCTCTCTGGAGTCTTTTTTAAGCCCTTTCTGTATTTATCACCACAATACCTTTTAACGTGTCACTTCTCCTGCCTTCCAGCTATCAGAGGTCTTCCCTCTTGTTCTTTGTTCCCCTCCCCACCTGTCACATCTTTAACTGCTGCCATTGTTGGCAAGAGGTGATTGACCTGGGTAGCATGGTAGCACAGTGGTCAGCACTGCTGCCTCACAGTGTCAGGTTCGAATCTTGGCTTGCGTCACTCCCTGTACAGAGTTTGCATGCTCCCTATGTGTCTGTGTAGGTTTCTTCCGGGTGCTCTGGTCTCCTCCCAAAGTCCAAAGGTGGAGATTTTCAGTGATTTCACTGCAATGTCAGCCTACTTGTGACAAATAAGTAAACTTTTTAAAAAGATGTGTGGGTTAGATGGATTGGCCTTGCTAAATTGTTACCCTAGCGAGGGTAAATACATGGGGTTATGGGCATAGGGCCTGGGTGAGATTGTGGTTGGTGCCGACTCCATGGGCCTCCTTTCGCACTACAGGATTCTGTCACCTGGAACGTTAACACTCTTCCCTCTCCAACTTTTGGCTAAGATCTAGTGTCTCCCCATGTCTGCATGGATTTCCTCCAGGTGCTCCGATTTCCTCCCACACTCCAAAGGTGTGGGAGTTAGGTAGATTTGCTCAATTGCTCCTTAAGGTCCCAAAATATGTAGATTAGGGGGATTAGCGGAGTAAATACATGGGGCAAGATGCCCGGTCAGAGAGTCAATGCAGATTCAATGGGCCGAGTGGCCTCCTTCTGCACTGTACAGGTTCTATAGATCAAGCCCAGAGCAGGTGCAATTCTTATCAGCTTGGATCTTGTTTGTGTCTCTTGTGGGGACCATGAATTAGATTCAATCTGAATTGGTTTCGGTGGTGCATTAAGCGCCCTACAGGACCTTGGAAGCTTGCTGCAGAGAAGGAGACCATTCGGCCCGTCGCGACGGTTCTGGCAGAAAGAGCCAATTAACAGAGACAGTCTGCCCAAAGCTGAGACATTAACGTTACAGTTGTTGACAACTGTCCGATTCCAGGATCCTCGCTCCCTCTCTCTTTAATTTGAACAGATGTTCCTTTCTGGCAACATAACAAATTTGGGGAAGTCATAAAAGAATGAAACTTTCTATTCCCCGGCACTGAAATCGCGAGAAGACTGGGCAAACAACTTTTATAAAGTAACATACATCAGACGGTGGGGAGATCAAAAGTTCCTTACCGAGCGCTCGCACCAAACCAAAGGTCAGGCAGACAAAGACCAACTTTCTCAAAAGCAACATTTTGCAACAACAAAAATAAAAGTGCAACTTATTTTTTTCCGCAGAAATGCCTCTGGCCAAACTTAAAACTTCCTTTCGTTAACTTTCAGCCAGGCGGCTGGCGAGGAAGTGTGTAGTTAATTTCAGCAAGTCTATTTTCCCCACCCTACTGACACAGCCAGTGTCCTGTCAATCCAGCTGACTGACAGCTCCCTCCTCCAATTGTAAACCTCCCTCCTACACCAAACCTCCCCCCTCCAACTTTAAAGTTTGCCGAGGCGACGCCCAGTTAAGGGTTTGACAGATACGAAGTGAAACATGGAATGTCCTGCTTCGGACTGGTTGCTGAACCCGCGGGCAAGACCGCACCCCCTCCCTCCTGGAGCTGACAGGAGAGGGCATGAACAAACTGGGATTGCTGAACATCTGATCAATATCCAAATCAAACGGATTTAAAGTAAAGTTTATGTATAGGTAAGGCTTGCATTAACGCTGCAATGAATTGCTGTGAAATTTCCCACACTCCAGCACTGGTTGGGTTCAACACATTTTAGACAGCGGGAGGAAACCAGAGCACTGGAGGAAAACCAGACAGACACGGGGAGAATGTGCAAACTCCACACAGACAATGGCCTAAGCCAGGAATTGAACGCAAGCTTGTTCTGCAAGCAATAGTGTTTACAATATGCCACCCCTAACCATTATGCTTATTAGAAATCAGACAGGTTTCTGATAGACAAGGAAATTAAGGGTTACGGGGAGAAAGCAGGAAAGTGGAACTGATCCACTTCAGATCAGCCATGATCTTATTGAAAGGCGGGGCAGGCTCGAAGGGCTAGATGGCCTACTCCTGCTCCTATTTCTTATGTTCTTAATTCTGAGATTTTTTTTCAATTAACCATTAGGCTACAGAGTTTTTTTTTGCTCCTTTTCTTACCCTTGGGATGAAAAATTTAGAAATTACTGCCAGTGTTAAAGTTATTTGGAATTAATAATGAGTGATTTTTGTTTTGATTTAAGGGGAATTTCACAGTAATTCATTGCAGTGTAAGCCTTACTTGTGACTAATAAATAAACAATTTAATTTGATTTGATTTATTATTGTTAAATGTATTAGTACACAGTGAAAAGTATTCTAGTGCGCTATACAGATAAAGCATACCGTTCATAGAGAAGGAAAGGAGAGAGCGCAGAATGTAATGTTACAGTCATTGCTAGGTGGAGAGAAAGACCAACTTAGTGTGAGATAGGTCCATTCAAAAGTCTGACAGCAGCAGGGAAGAAGCTGTTTTTGAGTCAGTTGGTATGTGACCTCAAGCTTTTGTATCTTTTTCCCGACGGAAGAAGCTGGAAGAGAGAATGTCCGAGGTGCGTGGGGTCCTTGGTTATGCTTTTCCAAGTGGGTCTTATTTTGTATCTTACTCCAATACTCACAAACATTCTGTTAAATTTATAAACTTCGTGGCTTTTTGAAGCTGTTTTAAAAATATCTGTGGGTTTTTTATGCCTTTTTTATTTGAATTCATACTTAGTAGTTTTGTAGTAAGTGGTTTTGCTTTTGCCCTGACATCAATGCTAATCCACTAAGAACTTTGAACTGAGTTTGAAACAAAGTGGAGTGAGATGCCACCATCTATCAATTTCTTTCAGGTATCAGACTGGACCCCAATTCTGGATTCAGGCAGTATTTAAAGTTTAAATTTATTTATTAGTGTCACAATCGACTTACATTAACACTGCAATGAAGTTACTGTGAAAATCCCCCAGTCGCCACACTCTGGTGCCTGTTCGGGTACACTGAGGGAGAATTTAGCATGGCGATTGTACCTAACCAGCACATCTTTCAGACTGTGGGAAGAAACCAGAGCTGAAACTAGAGCTAGTGTAGGTTTCCTCCGGGTGCTCTGGTTTCCTCCCAAAGTCCAAAGGTGGAGATTTTCACACTGATTTTATCGCAATGTAAGCCTACTTGTGACAAATAAGTAAACTTTAAACTTTGTAAAGAGATGTGCGGGTGGATTGGCCTTGCCAAATTGTTACCCTAGCTAAGGGGCATAACCTCAAATTAAGGGGGAGCAGATTTAGGACTGATTTGAGAAGGAACTTCTTTACCCGAAGGGTTGTGAATCTGTGGAATTCCCTGCCCAGTGAAACTGTTGAGGCTACCTCATTGAAAGTTTTTAAGGCAAAGATAGATAAATCTTTGAACAGTGAAGGAATTGAGGGTTATGGTGAGTGGGCGGGTAAGTGGAGCTGAGTCCTTGAAAAAATCAGTCATGATCTTATTGAATGGCGGATCAGGCTCGAGGGGCCAAATGGCCTATTCCTGCTCCTAATTCTTATGTTTTTATGTAAACCCACACAGACGTGGTGAGAATGTGCCGACTCTGCACAGATGGTCACCCAAGCCAGGAATGGAACCTGGGTGTAAATGTAGTACTGTTCCAAATCTTTCTGTTGTGATGGCAAAGCACCCTCGATTAAGTGGCGATGTGTGTTGCATAGTTGCAGTTTTTAAAGAATAGTTTCTTTACTCCATACAGATCTCACAACTAAGACATGGGCAGCAACATTTTAAATGACCTCAAATTAGTGGAGAGAGTGCACACAGAGGGCAGCAGCTGAATAACAATTTGATTCAGGCTTCTTCCGATTTAGAATTTGCTATTTCAGCAATGTGACAGTCATTATTTTATCTGCTTTGTTACTGTTGTCATACTGCAACAGAAAAAAACCTTTACTTTCCTAACCATGAATAACTTGCTGTCAAGCAGCATCTAGAAGAAAAAGATCCAATCATAAGGTTATAAAAAAAATAGGAGCAGGAGTAGGCCATTCCTCCCACAGTGCAAAGATGTGCATGTTGGTTGATTTGCCATGGGAAGTGTGCAGGGTTACGGGGATAGGCCAGCAGGGGGAGAGGTGGTGATTCTGTAGGTGGGGAAGATGCTCTTCAGAGAGTCGGTGCAGACTCAATGGGCTGAATGGCCTCTTCTGCACTGTCAGGGTTCTATGATTCAATGGCAAACATTGGCGTGGACAACTGAGAGATAACCATCGCTGGCCGTGACCTCAGTATGCTGACTGTTTGGAGGGGCACGAGGAGAGATGAGCAGAAAAGGGAAGGTCTGCTGGCTGAGGGAAAGCAGAGGCCAATGAATCCATTACCTTCTCAATCTCCTGTCTCCTTCTGGAACAAATGAGGAAGAGACTGACATTCCAGAGTGGGACTCCTCAACCACACCAGCTGATGTTTAACACAGGGTTAACCAACACAGGGTAGATCATCGTGATTAAGTTCGAATAATTTTTTAAAAAGTTTCATTTATTATTCACAATTCAGGTTTACATTAACATTGCAATGAAGTTCCCCTATTCGCCACACTCCAGCGCCTGTACGGTCAATGCATCTAACCAGCATGTCTTGGAGACTGTGGGGGGAAACCAGAGCATCCGGAGGAAACCCACGCAGGCACGGGGAGAACGTGCAAACTCCACACACAGACAGTGACCCAAACTGGGAATCGAACCCAGGTCTCCTGGAACTGTGATGCAGCAGTGCTAGTCACTGTGCCACCATGCCACCCACCCACCATGCCATCCACGGCATGTGTAATGTAAGCCTACTTGTGACAGTAATAAAAATAATCAAATATTTTGCATATAAACACACAATGTAAAATTATTTGTCATTTAAATGTGACGGAAAAGCATACACTTATCCCCCCTGAGACATTTGATGCATATCGAACAATGAAGCATCAAGTGTAGGGGACTGTAATCCAGATAGAGAATCAGGCCATTGCTGAACTTACCTAATTATTATCTATTTGAACTCAATAGACAAACATAGTGCCAGTTCTGCAGTGAGCAGACAGTCTGGTCCACCAGGTGACTGTCCAGCAGTGCAGATAAAGATTTCTCCCTTCCATCTTGGATATACTGCATTGTAAATTCATTGCAGTGTTAATGTAAGCCTACTTGGATTTGAATAAATAAACATTAAATCTTTTTCTGTGCTATTACCCACTATCAAATCACATGGAGACAGACACAGTCATCAGTAAAACGTTACACTCACTCTGGTTCACCAAAAGTGGTATGCTTGGATTGGTCAGCAGACTCAGAAATCAATTGTTTGATACAAATAGGATAGCGCTTTGTGATTGGGTGGATGGACAACAAAGAACAAAGAAAATTACAGCACAGGAACAGGCCCTTCGGCCCTCCGAGCCTGCACCAATCATGATGCCATAACTAAGCTTAAAAAAAACCTTCTGCCCTTACTCAGTCCGTACCCCTCCTTCACATCCTTTTGGTAGTGTGGCAACCAGAAGAGAATGCGATACTCCAAATGTGGCCCAACCAAGGTTTTATATAGGTGCACCATGATTTCCCAACTCTTGTACTCAGCGCCCCAGCTCATGAGGGCAAGTATGCCATCTGCTTTCTTAATCATCTGCATTGCCACTTAGAGGGAACTGTGGACCTGCACACCCAGGTCCCTTTGTATTTTAAGTTTCTGGATTAATAGAATTAATTAATAGATTAACAGAATCATAAAATCCTACAGTGCAGAAGGAAGCCATTCAGCTCATTGAGTCTGCACTGACCACAATCCCACCCAGGCCCTATCCCCACAACACCATACATTTACCCCACCTAGTCCCTCTGACACCAAGGAGCATGATCAATCCCACCAAACCTGGTCATCTTTGGTGTGTGGGAAGAAACCGGAGCAGCCGGAGGAAACCCATGCAGACACGGAGAGAATGTGCAAGCTCTACACAGACAATGAAGCAAGCCGGGACTCAAACTTAGGTCCCTGGCGTTGTGAGGTACCTGTGCTAACCACTCTGCCACTGTGCCATCCTTAGTCTAGCAATAATGACCACCCTACAAGTAGGGTGCTGATTCATCAGTTGGAACAGAAATGCTCTGGATGCTGTGTTGGTGAACAAGATGTGGAGATGATGGTGTTGGACTGGGGTAAACATAAGAACATAATAAGAACATAAGAAATAGGAGCAGGAGTAGGCCAACTAGCCCTTCGAGCCTGCCCCGCCATTCAATAAGATCATGGCTGATCTGTCTTGGCTCAGCTCCACATTCCCGCCCTCTCCCCATAACCCTTAATCCCCTCTCTTATCAAAAACCCATCAACCCGCGTCTTAAAAATATTTAGCGAGGTAGCCTCCACCACTTCAACGGGCAGAGAATTCCAGAGATTCACCACCCTTTGAGTGAAGAAGTTCCTCCTCAACTCTGTTCTAAACCGCCCCCCCTTTATCTTGAGGCTGTGCCCCCTAGTCCTACTATCCTTTCTGAGTGGGAAGAGTCTCTCCACCTCTATCCTATCCATCCCATTCATCATCTTATACGCATCATCTTATACACAGTAAGAAGTCTGACAACACCAAGTTTAAGGCCAACCAATTTATTTGATGGTAAACGCACAAGCTTTTGGAGTTTGCCCCTTCGTCAGGTAAATGGAGAGTTCTGGCCTCAGACAGAGCATATAACAGCACAGACAGTTTACGGTTACTGATTAGAATGCGAGTCTTTATACCTAACCTACTATTCAAGTCTTAAAGAGGCTGACAGTGTGAGTGGAAAGAGCATTATGCATAAGTTAAAGAGATGTGTATTGTCTCCAGACAGTACGGTACAGTATTGTATGTAAATCTGTGAGGCTGGAATGTGAATTTTTACAGCTGATTAAGTCTTAAAGGTGTAGCCAATGTGAGTGGAGATAGCATTAAGCCCAGGTTAAAGAGATGTGTATTGTCTCCAGACAGGACAGTAAGTGAGGTTTTGCAAGCCCAGGCAAGTCATGGGGTTTACAAGTGGTGTGACATGAACCCAAGATCCCAGTTGAGGCCGTCCTCATGTGTGCGGAACTTGGCTATCAGTCTCTGCTCAGCGACTCTGTGCTGTTGTGTGTCGTGAAGGCCACCTTGGAGAACGCTTACCCGAAGATCAGAGGCCGAATGCCCATGACTGCTGAAGTATTCGCCAACGGGAAGGGAACAGTCTTGCCTGGTGATTGTTGAGCGGTGTTCATTCATCTGTCGTCGTAGCGTCTGCATGGTCTCCCCAATGTACCATGCCTTGGGGCATCCTTTCCTGCAGCGTGTCAGGTAGACAACATTTGCCACATTCTAATCAGTATTCTGTAAACTGAGGGTGTGTCTTTACATCCCCTGTTTGTGATCAGAATTCTCCACTCACCTGACGAAGGGTCAGAGGCCCGAAAGCTAGTGGCGTTTACTACCAAATAAACCTGGTGGACTGTAACCTGATGTTGTGAGACTTCTTCCTGTGTTTACCCCAGTCCAATGCTGGCATCAGTAGCACAGTGGTGCGGCGGCACTGTAGCAGAGTGGTTAGCACTGCTGCTTCACAGCTCCAGGGACCTGGGTTCGATTCCCGGCTCGGGTCACCGTCTGTGTGGAGTTTGCACATTCTCCTCATATCTGCGTGGGTTTCCTCCGGGTGCTCCGGTTTCCTCCCACAATCCAAAGAAGTGCGGATTCAGTTGGCTGGCAGGCATTTTGCCATGGCTTTCCTGTCCTGTTGCCAGGAGGGGTGGGGGGGTGGCCTTCGGCGCGACTGGAAGATCCCACCAGCCGGAAGGGTTGGAAAATCATGTGCTTCTGATTAAATTGTTAAAAAAAGAAGTTCTTGTCAATCAATAATGTCGCCAATCCCTGGGTGCGGGTTGAGAGGAGGATTGTGTGGAGCGTAAACACTAGCAGGCAAGTGGGGCCAACTGGCTTGTTTCTGTGCTATAAGTCAATTCTATGTTGTCTTAGCGCTGCTTCTCTTACGTAAGAAGGCTTAACCATTCACAGATGCCTAACCAGCACAACCTGGAACACTCTGCTGGGGATGGCCTCACAGTGCAACTCAACTTGCTTCAGTTACGAGCCACCGATGGCTTTCTTTCCCACAAGCAGAAAAAATTAAAGATTTATCCTCATGTTAAGAAGCTGCAGGTTTTGAAGTCATTTCAATAGTTCAAGCATTAGTCTGAGTTGATTCTAATTTACTAACTTGTCACGACATCATGTGACTTGGGAAATGTAAATGGGCAAAATAATATTTATACCCAAAGTTTTTCTGCGATTTTTTTTGCAAGTTAAGAAATGAGGGTGTTTATTCTGTTGGGAGACTAACTATTACTCATCGACCTGTTGACTGATAGATTGGAGAGTCAGGGTGGGTGGGGCAGTGCTTAATTTGTTTCAGCTTAACACTAAGCGTATTGCTTTTCCAGGTCATATGTCTGTTAGTCTGCCAGTAATAAATTCTTTTCTGGTGCCTGAGGCAACTCTTCTGAACAGAGTTCTTGTTTTGCTGTATGTCTCTTTGCAGGGTGGGAGGGAGTGGAGTTTGATTGTTTCTCCCAATTAACTATCTCCAAATGGAGAGAAAAAGATTATTCAGTCTTCTTAATCACACCAAGCAGAAAATACCACTGGGGAGTGGGGTACTTTTTTTTTATTTTTGTTCATTTGTGGGACATGGGCGTCACTGGCTGGCCAGCATTTATTGCCCATCCCTAGTTACCCCTGAGAAGGTGGTGGTGAGCTGCCCATGGTGGCGCAGTGGTTAGCACTGCTGCCTCACAGCATCAGGCACCCGGGTTCAGGTTGCCGTCTGTCTGGAGACTGCATGTTCTCCCTGTATCTGCGTGGGTTTCCTCCAGGTGCTCCAGTTTCCTCCCTCAGTCCAAAAGACATGTTGGTTAGATGCATTGGCCATGCGAAATTCTCTCTCAGTGTACCCGAACAGGCGCCGGAGTGTGGCGGCTAGAGGATTTTCACAGTAACTTCATTGCAGTGTTAATGTTAGCCTGTTTAAACTTTAAACTTTCTTGAAATGCTGACACAACTGAGTGCTTTGCGAGGCCATTTCAGAGGGCAGTTGGGAGTCAACCACATTGCTGTGGCTCTGGAGTCACATGTAGGCCAGACCAGGTAAGGATGGCAGATTTCCTTCCCTAATGGACATGAGTGAACCAAATGGGTTTTTCCCTCAGTCGACAATGGTTTCATGGTCATCAGTAGATTCTTAATTCCAGATATTTTTCATTAAATTCGAATTCCACCATTTGCCATGGCGGGATTTGAACCCAAGTCTCCAGAGAATTAGATGAATTTCTGGATTAATGGTCTACCACTAGGCCATCGCCTCCCCTGGTGTTGAGCAAGGACTAGGCTTCGTATCATCCTCTGTCAAATAATCTCTTGAAAATTCTGAGAATGCTAAGAAATCAGATCTTGATGCTTAATTTCTTTATTAACAGCTCAGTTGGAGGGAGTAGGATGGAAATTGATGTCTGTCATAGAAGCGCAACAGTGCAGAAGGAAGCCATTTGGCCCATCGAGTCTGCACCAGCATCAATCTCACCCAGGTCCTCTCTCCTTAACCCAATGTATTTACTCTGCCGCTCCCCCTGACACTAAGGGGCAATTCAGCACGGTCAATCAACCTAACCTGCACATCTTTGGGCTGTGGGAGGAAAGCAGGGCATCTGGAGGAAATTCACGCAGACGCAGGGAGAACGTGCAAACTCCACACAGACAGATACCCATGGTCGGAATTGAACCCGGGTTCTTGGCACTGTGAGATAGCAGTGCTAACAACTGTGCCACTGTGCTGCCCTCTCTTTAACATGGCAGATTAAGTAAAAGAACAACTCTACCACTCAGGAGCTGGCCCTCAGTGGGTGGTTTGGGGTGGGGGGGGGGTTAATTTGTTTTTTGCTCTGGAAGTAATGCTTTATTTGGCCTCATTATGGAAGGCCACATTTGTGCGCACTGCATTTGTAGAGGGAAGGTCTTAAAGCCCCTTGGTCCTCTGCTGGAGAAGAAAATAAGGCTTGCATCATATAAGTTTGCATGTGTGTATAATATGTATATATTTTAAATATGTATATATCTGCTTTATTGTCAATGAAATATATTTGAAATGTAGGAAACGTAGTAGCCAATTTGTGCACAGCAAGATCCCACAAACATCAATGTGATGACCTGCTCTCATGAGGTTGGTCGAGGGATAAAAATTGGCCAGGACACAGGTATCACCCCCATGCTCCGCCTTTAAAATACAGTTTTGGAACCTTCCGTGTCTACCTGAGAGGGGTCCCCAGTTTACCATATTGTTCAAAAGGTAGCTCCCTCAGACAGTGCAGCACTCCCTTGATTCCACATTGAAGTATAAAGTCTCTGCAATTTGGACTGGTAACCCAGAGACTTCTGATTCAGTGTAGGAGAGTGCTATTTACTGAGCCACCACTTGCTAACGCATGCATTTTTGCTCAGCCGACTGGAACTAGAATATTTTCAACTAATTGAGGCTAGGAGAGAATTTCGTCTCGGTGCTTACGTGCTGTGAAAATAACCTCAAAAAATGCTTTGCTGAAATGAGGCACTCTCTGCTCTCATGTTTGAAAAAAAGTGGCATCAAACGTGCACATAGTGAGGTCCCATAACAGCAATCAGAAAATGACCAGACAGTCAAGTTTACTGACCCTTTACCACATTAAACATATTTCTTCAACAGAAACTCTTCAAACGCAGATAATAAAAATATAACAAAACTTATCCCAACTTATAAATCAAAGAAAGGGTTTAACAAAGAAACATCATTACTTCAAACCTGGGGCCTCGCCCTGGACCACTACAAGCTCCCCACAATTCCCAACAGGCTCTTATTTTAGGGGAATTTCGCAGTAACTTCATTGCAGTGTGAATATAAGCCCCACTTGTGACTAATAAATAAACTTTAACTGGTCAGCTGACGATTACATCATTCTATAATTGG
The DNA here is from genome assembly GCF_965287045.1 of Carcharhinus amblyrhynchos. Taxonomy (NCBI): domain Eukaryota; kingdom Metazoa; phylum Chordata; class Chondrichthyes; order Carcharhiniformes; family Carcharhinidae; genus Carcharhinus; species Carcharhinus amblyrhynchos. The sequence continues at coordinate 97,775,911 of NC_137333.1, forward strand.
TTCTATGGTTTACTGGGTCAGCTGACCCTTACAGTTTGTTGTCGTTGGTCACGTTACACCCAACACAAGGTTGTCACGGGTTACATTCTAACCAAACACACTGGTGTAGGTTTTCTCATCCCGCTGCTCACCCCAGGGTGGAATAGACAATGTGATGGACTATTGAAAGGTTCATTGAGCTTGGGAATTTCTGGTCTCAGTGAGGGCAGGACCAGAAAGTTCCACCCACTATTTAAACGCAGGCTGTTGTTGTTGGAAGAATAATGTGGATCAGGCCATCAGGGAGTAAACCTCATTTCTTCAAATGACAATAAGATTTTTTATGACCGCCTAAGGAGGAAAAACATTACATCTCTGACTGTGTAGAGATGCAGAGTAGGCATGGGGAGTCTGAATGACCCACCCTTGTCCCTAATTTGTACACTCATAGCACCCCCTCACTCCTACATGGGAGTGTTAGCCTGGATTATGTACTGGAGCAGGGAATTGAACCGGCTGGCTCAAAACCACCAGCGGTTAGCACTGCTGCCTCACAGCGCCAGGGACCCGAGTTCGATTCCAGCCTTGGGTGACTGTCTGTGTGGGGTTTACACATGTCTGTGTGTGGGTTTCCTCCGGGTGCTCTGGTTTCCTCCCACAGTCCAAAGGTGCACAGGTTAAGTGGATTGGCTTAGTGTTCCAAGATGTGTAGGTTAGGGGGATTAGCAGGGTATATATGTATATATATATGGGACTATGGGGATAGGGCCAGCGGGGTGGGGGGGGTAAAATGCTCTGTTGGAGAGTGGATGCAGACTCAATGGGTTGCATGGTCTCCATCTGCATTGTAGGGATTCTATTATTGCGTGATAAAACAAGAGGACTGCCAAATTGAGCTTGAGACAACAGATGAGCGACTTGAGGAGAGGTGGAGGTGGGATGAGTTTGATGTGTTTTCTCTGTTAATGATTGGAAGTAGATACAGACATGTCAGCTCAATTGGAGGGTGGGGTGATGACTGCTCACAGGTTGCAAGAAGTGATTCATGACTCAAAGGGGAGTTGTGCTCACTGCAATTCTTTTCTTTCCGAGTCCTTTAGTATCTTTACTTGTACACAAATGCTCATTCCATTATCACCTGAGTCAATATCCTGGAATTCCCCAAGGGAATGCACACCGCCAGCAGCCTAGTGCCACTCACCCTGGCTCCCATTGGCACTTAGCCACTGGGCAGGCCTGACAGGCGTCCCAAGAACCATGAGGAAAAGAGGTACTAGAAGGTGGTCCATTTATACCAACAATTCCTGCATTGCAATAAAGACCACCACACCTTCAAAATACTTCACTGGCCCAGCACGGTGCTTTGCGATGTGCTGAATTCTCCTGAGGTTATGAAAGGCAGTGTTTTTAAAATTCATTTATGGGACGTGGGCGGGGCTGGCTGGGCCAGCATTTATTGCCCATCTCTAATTGCCCGAGGATAGTTGAGAGACAACCACATTGCTGTGGCTCTGGAATCACATGTAGGTCAGACCAAGTAAGGGTGGCAGATTTCCTTCCCGAAAGGACATGAGTGAACCAGATGGGTTTTTCCAAGAATCCACAATGGTTCCCTTGGCCATCAGTAGATTCCTAATTCCAGATTTTTTTTAATTGAATTCAAATTCCACCGTCTGCCGTAGTCGGATTCGAACCCAGGTCCCCAGGGCATTAGCTGAGTTTCTGGGTTAATAGTCTGGCAATGATACCACTAGGCCATCGCCTCCCCATTAATATATATAAATGCAAATCCTTTTATTCTTCAGTTGCAGCCAGCACAAGACACATTGGCTGAATGATGCATTTATTAAATACGGCTTGTCAGTTGCCTTGGTGACCAGCTGTTGGGAGGCACAGGAGAAGTTTCCATTTGATGACACAACTTCACTTGCATGCATATCATGTAGGGAAATGAATCATAAGTTCTTGGTATTCCACCCGACTGAGGGATGATTTTTATAGCAACAAGCATAAACTTGAATGTTTGCACTGTCAGGGGCATTGAGCTCAATGTGACTGGACCTTATTCTAAAGGCAGGAGAGACTTATTATTCAGAAGTCTTTGCAATGCCCTTGCATTTGGTGCATTTTGCCTGTGGCTCAGTTCCAACACTCTTACCTGGAGTGACAAGGCTGCAAACTCCAATTCTAGAGCTTTGTGTTTACAAAATTGTAGGCTTGTTCAAAATAGCACTGCCCAGAACATTACGGACATGCATTGAGGCACTAGCTGGCAGAACTTTGGTCCTCTCCCTCTCTGGGAAAACACATAAACAAGCCCTAGCAGTCAGGGACCAAGACAAAACAAAGATAGTTGGAGGAGAATGGAGATTGCAGGAAATCCTGTGACACTTTGTGTAACTTTAGAGGGTGGCGGAGTGGCACAGTGGTTAGCACTGTTGCCTCACAGCGCCAGGGCCCCAGGTTCAGTTCCAGCCTCGAGTCACTGTCTGTGCGGAGTCAACACATTCTCCCCATGTCTGTGTAGGTTTCCTCCAGGTACACTGGTTTCCTCCCACAGTCAGAAAGACATGCTGGTTAGATGCATTGGCCATGCTAAATTGCCCCTCGCTGTAGCCAAGCAGGCAACGAAGCGTAGCGACTAGCGGATTTTCACAGTAATTTCATTGCAGTCTTAAAGTAAGCCTACTTGTGACAATAATAAATAAACTTTAAACTTCTTACATAGACAAACATCTATATCATAGAATCATAGAATCCCTACAGTGAAGAAGGAAGCCATCTGGCCCATTGAGACTACACCAACTCAGGCATTATCACCATAACGCTGACACTAAGGATTAATTTAGCACGGCCAATCAATATAACCCACGCATCTTTGGACTGTGGGAGGAAACCGGAGCCCTGGAGGAAACCCATGCAGACATGGAGAAAGAGTGTAAACTCCACACAAATAGTGACCCAGCCACAGGCTGGAATTGAACCCAGGTCCCTGGCATTATGAGGCAGCAGTGCTAACCACTGTGCCACCGTGCTGCCCTGCAGGGGTTAATGCAGCCAAAACCAGGCAGAGTGGGGAGATGACATCTACTCTGTACACCATTAGCCACAGCTACCCAACAACTGATTGACAAAGGGTGAACGGCCAGCTTTCGATTAAAGTGTTATTAATGGGTGTTTGGATGTTGAGGGGCAGTGCTCATCAGGCAGCTAACCTCTTCAGATGGAGGAGGACAAAGAGGGGAGGAAAGTGGAGGACAAGAGCTTTCTAGCATCTCTGTTAGTTTGAGGAGGAAGAGAATTGAACAGACAAGACTCCAACGCCCTCACTCTAGAGATCAACATCATCCTCCAAGACTAGTAAATCATAGAAACATGGAAGTTAGAGCAGGAGGAGGCTTTTTGGCCCTTCGAGCCTGCTCCACCATTCATCATATTCATGGCTGATCGTCCAACTCGATAGTCTAATCCTGCTTTCTCCCTATAACCTTTGATCCCATTCATCCCAAGTGCTATATCCAGCCGCCTATTGAATACATTCAATGTTTTGGCATCAACTACTTCCTGTGAATGAATGAATTCCACAGGCTTACCGCTCATTGGGTGAAGAAATATCTCCTCATTTCCGTCCTAAATGGTTTACACCAAGTCCTCAGACTTGGTTCTGGACAGTCTCCCCCTTGGGAACATCCTTCCTTCATCTACCCTGTCTAGTCCTGTTCGATTTTATATTTCTGTATGAGTTCTCCCTCATTCATCTGAACTCCAGCAAGAACAATCCTAACCTAGTCAATCCCTTCTCATACATCAGTCCCGCCATCGCCAGAATCAGCCTGGTAAACCTTCGCTGCACTCCCTCAAGATTATCCTCACCTATCACAGGCTGTATGTTTTTCCTGTCTATTAGCCTATGCATCATATATAACCCATTGATTCATAATAAACTACTTTTAAACCACCTCAACCACCTTCTGTAGGTAATCTGTGACTCCCGAACCCACACCCAAATCTAAAACCTATATTCCCGCATGTAATGTCCTATGTTAGGGGTTGTGAATTTTAAACAAAAAAAAGAATGGTTTGCACACGTTAATTCAAACTAACAACAAGATTTATTGAAAGAGATGTTCTCTGCACAGAACTGAAAATGAAACGAAACAGCAGTCTGTGAAACTGACATTACCATCAAATCATATAAGCAGTTCTTAAATCAATCATGCAACCACTTAAATATATAACAACTAGCAGATGTCTAGTTTCACTCTCCTAATTTTGTGCCCAAAGAATTGTTGTTGCCTCTAGGTGACCATCTGCAAATGCTTCCCACGTGTGTTTGCTTTCTTCACTGATTGTATATATTACCAGCCAATCCTCATGAGATGTCTCAGATGTTACCCTCTCGTCACTGCATTGTGGTGCTAGCATAGATTTTTGTACCCAAGCCCTGGTGTGAGACTTGACCTTGAAACCTTGTGATTAGTAGGCAGGAGTGTGACCAATTGAGCTATGTCTGTCAACAAAAGGTCGAATACAAGAGTTGGGACGTCTTGTTGAAGTTGTACAAGACATTGGTAAGGCCACTCTTGGGATACTGTGTACAGTTCTAGTCACCCTATTATAAGAAGGGTATTATTAAACTAGAAAGAGTGCAGAAAAGATTTACTAAGTACGATTGGGATTTGATGGGTTTGAGTTGTAAGGAGAGGTTGGATAGGTAGGGACTTTTTTCCCTGGTACGTAGGAGGCTTAGGGGTGATCTTATAGAGGCCTATATAATAATGAGGGGCAGGGATAAGATAGATAGTCAGCATCTTTTCCCAAAGGTAGGGGAGTCTAAAACTAGAGGGCATGGGTTGAAGGTGAGAGGGCAGAGATACAAAAGCATTTAGACAACTACATGGGTAAGATGAGTATAGAGCGATATGGGCCAAATGCGGGTAGTTGGAACTAGCTTAGTGGTAAAAACTGGGCGGCATGGACAAGTTGGGCTGAAGGTTCTGTTTCCATGCTGTAAACTTCTACGACTCTAAAAGACTAGTGCCCTGTTCAAATTGTTGTGTTTTGGATGAGGATTTAGCTGAGACCCTGTCTCCTTTTTAAACATAGAACTTAGAACACTATAGCACAAACAGGCCCTTCGGCCCATAAGTCGCGCCGATCATATCCATACTTACCAGGCCATAGAACTATCTATAACTCCCAATCCCATTAAATCCCATATACTCATCCAGAGGTCTTTTAAAAGACCCCAACAAGTTCACCTCTACCACCACCGACGGCAGCCAATTCCGCTCACTCACCACCCTCTGAGTGAAAAACTTACCCCTGATATCTCCTCTGTAAAGTTGACATATGATTCCTCACCATGACTGGAAAAATGAGCAGGGCAGTTATCCCTAGTGTACTGGTCAATATTCATCCCTCAATCAACAACACAAAGATAGGTCATCATGCCATTGCCACATCTCAGTTTGTTGGATCTTGCTGTGTGAAAGGTATCCTATGTTACACCAGTAAACATTTGGCATGTCCTCAAAGAATCTCTGAAGCAGTCAAAAGACCATAAGATATAAGAGCTGAATTAGGCCATTCAACCCATCGAGTGTGCTCCACCACTCAATCGTGGCTGATATGTTCCGGACTGGGCGTGCCGGTAAAATTCCGGATCAGATATATAGCCCCCATCGTTTGGAGCGGGTGCATTGGCATCAACTCAATTTTTTCACTATTGATGGCCGATGGTAAAGAGAAGTAATCAAATTATTTTCAAAATAAAAAGTTTCTGTTTAACAACTGCATCCTCTCGTAGTTAGCACTTGTGTCCAGAATCTCATTACTGTTACAAGGTGTAAACAATTGATTGAAGCTGCTTGAATTCTGAAGTAAGCCAAGCTTTTAAATTGTTTAGTGCAGGGAAATCTGCATTTTACATACATTGCAAATGGTGTTTTTCACACTGGCAACTACGCCAGTGGCAAATGATTGGTACTATATTTCTGATGTAAACTGCTGCTAAGTATGGACAGTGGAAGAGATTGGGACTGCATAGCAAGTAAACAAGAAAACTCACATTAATGTTGCGCTTTATATGATAACCAGATTTCCCAAAGCACTTTACAGCCACTTTTAAAGTAGAAAATAGGAGCAAATGCACCAGAGAAAGCATTATTTCTGGTTGTATCACAGCTTGGTATGGGCTCCTGTTCTGCCCAAGACCGCAAGGAAATACAAAAAATTGTGAATGTAGCCCAATCCATCACACAAACCAGCCTCTCATCCATTGACTCTGTCTACACTTCCCACTGCCTTGGCAAAGCAGCCAGCATAATTAAGGACCCACGCACTCCGGACATCCTCTCTTCCACCTTCTTCCTTCGTCTGAGGTCACGCACCAACTGACTCAAGAACAGCTTCTTCCCTGCTGCTGTCAAACTTTTGAATGGACTTACCTTGCATTAAGTTGATCTTTCTCTACACTCTAGCTATGACTGTAACACTACATTCTGCACTCTCTCATTTCCTTCTCTATGAATGGTATATTTTGTTTGTATAGAGTGCAAGAAACAATACTTTTCACTGTATACTAATACAAGTGACAATAATAAATCAAATCAAATCAAAGAATAGGCCATTTGGCCCATCAAGTCTTTGGGCCATTCTGTCGGATCATGGTTGATCCTGTATTCAACATCATACTTTCATTTTCTTCCCATGACTGTGGATGCTGTTATATTAAGGAGACTTGAGCCGGAGTTGTGGTACAATAGAACCAAACTTTATTCAGTCTTCAACATTACATACTGGTATGTATTTCCTTGCTTTCTTCCAAAATGCCGACAGCTTTTATGACTCATCTCAGAGGCAGGGACCTGAGAGTGTTAGTTCCTTACACGGATTGGTTGGAATATGCCGCAGTGGGGATGTTATCCCCACTGACTGGGTTTATCCCCCCACTGATTAGATTCATGTCTTAATCACGTTCGCATGTTGTGTTTTTGGGGATGTCGGTTACTGAATAACTGAACTTGTGTTGTTTTTCTCACATATACTTTAATTTAGTCCCACAACACCTGCTGCTGACCACAGCAGTTGGAGATAATCTGCAGAACCTAGCAAGTCTCGTTTCCATGTTCGACCTTTGGCAACGTATCGAGACTCAAATCAAGTCTCAGCGTGTAGCTCAGCAAGTCTTTAACATCAGCAGTATGGCACACACACAGGGTTGGTTCCTCTTCTGATTGTTATATGCATGCAGTTTTATACATTAATAACCATCTACTCCTACAATGCCTTTAGAATCTAGAAATCTATTTATTTTCTTCTTGAATATATTCAGTAACATGGCCTCCACAATCTTCTATATTCGAGAATTCAATAGGTTCACAATTGGATTCCTTCTCACTCTTCTAAATTTCAGTGAATGCAGGTCCATTCGACTCAATCTCTCCTCATACAATAATCCTGCCCTCCCAGGAATCAGGAATTCCAGAGCCTCATTATCTGACCCTGAGTTAGGAGCAACCTCACCTCCAACAAGCCATCGAGTGCCAGGGGCATTGGTTGTTATTGCTCCACCTGCTGTGGACATTTGTCAGCAGCACCTTCCAGAGTCATAGAATGATGGAAACCCTACAGTGCAGAAGGAGGCCATTTGGCCCATTAGGTCTGCACTGACAACAATTCCCACCCCCAGGCCCTATCCCCACAACCCTGCACATTTACCCCGCTAATCAATCTAACCTACACATCATGCGACACTAAGGGGCAATTTAGCATGGCCAATCAGCCTAACCTGTGCATCTTTGGACTGTGGGAGGAAACCCACACAGACGCGGGAGAATGTGCAAACCCCACACAGGCAGTGACCCATGCTGGGAATGGAACCCGGGTCCCAGAGCTGTGAAGCAGCAGTGCTAACCACTGTGCCACTGTGTACCCCACACCCAGAACCGTGACCTGTACCAGCCAGAAGGACAAGGGCAGCAGCTGCCCTCTTCTGCACATGCCATGGCAGTGCCTTCACTGTAACTGGGTAAAAATAACACAGTTAACTCTCTAACAGCACCGCACGTGGGTTGTAGCAGTTCAAGAAGGTGGCACCCCACCATTTTCACAAGGGCATTTAGAGGATGGGCAATGCAAATGCTGGCCTTGCCAATGATGCCCACGTCCCAAGACAGAATCACAAAATGAGTTTTGATGCAAGTTTGGGGTGCGTAGAATGTTCACTTGTTCCAGCAGAGTGGATGAGATAATTTATCCATTTCCTGCACTGCAGAGTTTTCCTTTGGACATCATGGACACTGAGCACCCTGGTGAACTTTGAAGAGGATTTATGAGAATGGTTTTGGGGATGAGAGACTCCAATTATGTGGACAGATTGTCAAAGTTGGGACCATTATCCTCAGAGATGAGAAGGTTGGAAGGAGATATGGTTGAGGTCTTCAAAACCCTGATTGGTCTGGACAAAGTTGATAGGGAAGAACTGTCCCCTTGTGGCAAAATATTTATGAACCGCAGGGTTCATCTTTGAGGCAAATGACACAAAAAAGAAATGACGTGAGGATAAAGGGACACTCTGAAGAAAACATTTGGACCCAGTGCATAGGGGAGCAACAGATTTAATCTTGGCTTCAAAGGGGAATAATTATCTGAAGAGAAAACATTAAGAGGGTTCTGAGGAGAAGACAGGGGTGTGGAATGAGGTTGACCTCTTCCAGAGCCAACACAAGACATGATGGTCGGAATGGATTTCTATGACATAACCATTCTATGATTCTATTTCTTAAATTGAACCAGGTCTGATGAAAGGTCTTTACAAAGGTAATCTTTATTCCTTCCATCTCAGATGCTGCCAAATGTGCTGTTTATTTCCAGCGTGTTCTGTTTCTATATCAAGCTAATGATTCATTGTAATTACTAGGCAAATGTTCCCTTTCGCCGTTGCTGCTGCTTCCAGGTTTCATTAAAAAGCAATGGAATGAATTTAATGAAGTTAATCTGATTTGGTGGTCTGGCAATGCCTCAATTTAAACATTCTCAGTCACTGATGCCTCACAGCACCAGGGATCCGCGTTCAATTCGGGCCTCGGGTCACTGTCTGTGTGGAGTTTGCACATTCTCCACCTGTTGTTATGGGTTTCCCCAGTGCTCCAGTTTCCTGCCACAAAGATGTGCAGGTTAGGTGGATTGGCTATGCTAAATTGTCCCTTAGTGTCAGGAGGTTTAGTGGGGTAAATCCGTGGGGTAAATCCATGGGGTCACGGGGATAAGGCCTGGATGGGATTGATGTTGGTGCAGTCTCAATGGGCCAAGTGGCCTCTTTCTGCACTGTAGAGGCTCTAATATTCTTTCCAAATCGTCCTTGGCCTTGTCCCTTTTTATCTCTGTAACTTCGTCAATCCGAGGTGGCATGGTGGCACAGTGGTTAGGACTGCCCCCTCGCCATGCCAGGGACCTGGATTCGATTCCCAGTTTGGGTCACTGTCTGTGTGGAATCTGCATGGGTTCTCCCCATGTCTGCATGGGTTTCTCCCACAGTTCAAAAGATGTGCCGGTTAGGTGGATTGGCCATGCTAAATTCTCCCGTCGTGTAACCGAACAGGCGCTGAAGTGTGGTGATTGGGGATTTTCACATAACTTCATTGCACTGTTAATGTAAGATGGCTCGTGGCGCTAATTAAAAAAATGGGCAGCACGGTGGCACAGGTGGCAGTGCTGCCTCACAGCACCAGGGACTCAGGTTCAATTCCAGCCTCAGGTCAATGTCTGTGTGGAATTTGCATATTCTCCCCGTGTCTACGTGGAAACCAGGTGAACTGGTTTCCTCCCACAGTCCAAAGATGTGTGGGTTATGTTGGTTGGCCATGCTAAATTGCTCCATAATATTAGGGAGGTAAATAAGTGAAGTTGAGGGGTTAGGCCCCGGGTGGGACTGTGGTCGGTGCAGACTTGATGGGCTGAATGGCCTTCTCCTGCACTGTAGGGATTCTGTGATTCTATTCTATGATGCTTCAACACTCTTGAGATTTCTGCACTTCCCCACTTCAAGCCTGTTGAGAATCCCTGACTGTAATTGCCCCGTTGCTGGTGGCTGGTGTCTTCAGCTTTGCAAGTCCTAAGTTCCGGAATGCTCTCCCTCAACCTCTCTACTTAGCTCTGCTCCTTATAACTTACCTCACTGACCGAGTTTTTATGGTCAGCTGCCTCATTGCGTGCGAGCCGCTGTGATCTGGAATACACAGCCTGCTGGGATTGTAGAAGCAGATTCAATCACAATATTCAGAAGGGAACCAAATCATGCAAATTTGTGAAGACCTGGGGAAAGAGCAGGGAATTGGGACTAATAGGATAGTTCTACCAAAGAGCCAGCATTGGCACAATGGGCCAAATAACCTCCTCCTGCGGTGCGTCAGTCTACTATTTCTATAATTTGTGAACATGCCTTCCAGCAGGAAGGATGCAAAGCATGTCACATGATGACTAATGTAAACTTGATGCAGCTGTCTTGTTTTCTGCTGAGCATTTGGTACAGTGTCGTTGTCCATATCCTGTACAATATAGCTGGTAGCCATCTGTCAGGCGGAAGGAAATAAATAATGGATGATCTGTCTTTTGTTTGCCTGGCTACACATCAATTAGAAGGTGTTAAAATTTGTAGAGAAGCTTTCTGCCCTTTCCCACCACATCCATCCTCACAGTGACTGATCCTTTATGAAATGCAAATGTGGGTTCAAAACTCGTTGCTTAATTCCCCATTGTGGGGTCTTGCCTCTGATTAACATTTATCAACTATCTGATGAAGAGTCATCCTGACTTGAAACATTGGCTTTATTCTCTGTCCACAGATGCTGTCAGACCTGCTGAGATTTTGCAGCGTTTTCTGTTTTTGATTCAGATTACAGCATCACAGTAATTTTCTCTTAACATTTATCAATAGTGTTTTGGAGACATTTTAGCACCCGTGGGCTATTGTTCATTGCAGAGTTTTAACCACAGATCAATGACAGTGTCAAGATAATGCATAAAGGGATCTGTGCACAAATATATTTAACCACTGTTCCACAAGATTAAATCAAGTGATGCCACTCACAGTTATAGGCCCAAAATGGCTTGACTGCTTTGTTGACCTGCTCCCTTAGCAGGAGTGCAGAAGAACGGCCCAGACATAGGCCAGAGTAGGCTGTGAGCTTTTCAAATTCCGGCTTGCCTTCCACCTGAAGAAACCTCTGCCAATGCAGTGTCCTGGACACCAAGGAAAATGAAAGGTAATTTTTATTGTAAATAGGAGTGAGGCTCCCCTGGTAGTACTCCCACTGCTGAGTCAGAAGGCTATTGGTACAAATCTCACTCCAGGACTTCAAGCACAGTGATCGAGGCCTACGCTCCAATGCAGAGTTGAAGGACTGCTACAATGTTGGAGGAACTGTCTTTCAGATGAAGCATTAAACCGATCTTAAAGTTTATTTATTAGTCACAAGTAAGGCTTACATTAACACTGCAATGAAGTTACTGTGAAATTCCCCTAGTTGCCACAATCCAGCACCTGTTCGGGGGTCAATGCACCTAACCAGCACGTCTTTCAGAATGTGGGAGGAAACCAGAGCACCCGGAGGAAACCCACGCAAGAGAACGTACAAACTCCAGACAGACAGTGACCCAAGCCGGGAATTGAACCCAGGTCCCTGGCGCTGTGAAGCAGCAATGCTAACCACTGTACTACCGTGCCGCCCAGCTGTTCTTTCAGCTGGTCAAATTGGCATGAATTCTGAAAGAGCGGGTGAGTTATCCAAAAATAGCCAATATTTATCCTTCAATTAACATCACAAAGATGGATTATCTGGTCATTACCACATTCCCATTTGTAGGAGTTTGCTGTGTTCAAACTAGCTGCCACACTTCCCATATTACAACAGTGACAATACTTCAAAGATAAGTCATTGACCGCAAAGCACTTTGGGACATCCACTAATGCCAGGTGACCTTTGGATGCCATATTTAAATTGCCAATCAGTCTTGTCAATCTATTTGACAACAGCAGACATCACAGTGGACCTTGTCCTGGCACAATAGGAAAAAAAATAAGAAATTGTATTTTTCATAACCTCAGAATGCCTCCATACACTTTACAGCCAATTAGATAGTTTCATAGTCACTACTGTAATGTAGAAAACACGGAAACCAATTTGTGACACAGGTACATACAAGAAATAAATACTGGATCATGCATTGGTGCAGCACAGAATGAGGCCATTCAGCCCATTATGCCTTTCCCAGTCCTTTGAAACAGTCATTCAATTAATCCCACTCCCTGCTCTTTGCCCTGCAAATCTTTCACCTTGAAAGTTACAACTGAATCTTTTCTCATCGCCTTTTAACCCGCTACATTGGTGGCAGAATTAGAGACCCTTTAATTTTAACCTGTGCCTACTCAACATCCCAAAATTTGATCTTTTTCATTGACATCACTTCTCATTCTTTGAAACCTCAGTTAGTACCAGCCCAACTTCCCTTGCTTTTCTTGATAGGCCATAGAAATATAGAAACATTGAAACTAGAAGCAGGAGTAGGCCATTCAGCCCTTCAAGCCTGCTCTGCCATTCATTTTGATCATGGCTGATCATCAAATACAATATGCTGATCCCCCTTCCCCTCATGTCCCTTGATCCCTTTAGCCCCAAGAGCTATATCTAATTTCTTCTTGAATCAGACAATGTTTTGGCCTCAACTACTTTCTGTGGAAGTGAATTCCACACATTCACCACCCTCTGGCTGAAGAAATTTCTCCTCACCTCATTTTTAAAAGGTTAACGCCTTATCCTCAAACCATGATGCCTAGTCCTGGACTCCCTCACCATTGAGAAAATTCTTTCTGAATCTATCCTGTCCAACCCTGTTAGTATTTTATAATTTTCCATGAGATCCCTTCTCACTCTTCTACACTCCAGTGAATATAACCCAATTTAGTCTCTCCTCATATGATAGACCTGCCATCCCAAGAATCAGACGGGCAAACTTTTGCTGTAGTCCCTCTATAGCAAGGACAGCCTTCCTCAGATAAGGACGCCAAAATTGCGCTCAATATTCCAGATATGGCCTCAATAATGCCCGAGGCAATTGCAGCGAAACATCCCTATTCCTACACTCAAATCCTGTCGCTATGAAGGGAGTTGTGTTCACAAACAGGCATAGAAAAACACAAACTCAATTTACAAAATAATGGTTGGAATGCCAGTCTTTACAGGGACCATTATTTTGTAAATTGAGTTGTGTCTTCATATGCCCTGTTTGTGAACAGAATCCCACTTACCTGATGAAGGAGCAGCACTCCGAAAGCGAGTGGCTTGTGCTACCAAATAAACCTGTTGGATTTTAACCTGGTGTTGTGAGACTTCTTACTGTGTTAACAAAGAACAAAGAACAACCCAGCACGGGAAACAGGCCCTTCGGCCCAACAAGCCCGCGCCACCGCATCACCCTACACCTATTCTACCCTGCGTATCTACAAATAGAACCCCTGACTTAGCCAGATTCAGGGGAGAATAGTGTCAATTTGGTAAAACCAATCAGCCTAAGAGCACATCTTTGGGGTGTGGGAGGAAACCGGAGCGCCCGGAGGAAACCCACGCATCCACAGGGAGAATGCACAAACTCCCACAGACACAGGCCCAAATCCATGTATCTGCACAGCTAGCAGTGCTAGTCACCAAGCTGTTTCAGCGCCCGTCTACCAGTCCAGGATTAAGCACACACAACGACACGAAGTACTAGGCCACTCCCGGAACCTCCAAGAGCAGCCCACGCACGACCCACCGTGTGCATGCCCCTCGTTTGACAACGAGGTGGACCTCCACCTGCGGAATAAAAAGACAAAAACGTTAATCACAAGCCCGCCTTTCCGGTGTCTCCCGAGGTTCTAACCCTTATTTAATAACCCCTACCATAACCCTCCATCCTCGTTTCACTCATGTGCCTATCTAACTGAACCTTAAACGAGTCCAATGTTCCCGCCTCCACCACCCTACTTGGTAGCGCGTTCCATACCCCCACAACTCTCTGCGTAAAGAACCTTCCTCTCATATCCAAATTATACCTCTCCCCCCTCACCCTTAAATCATGTCCTCTTGTATTTGTAACCAATCTAGGGAGCAGTCTCTCACTATTGACTCTGTCTATTCCCTTCAGTATCTTATATACCTCTATCATGTCCCCCCTCAATCTCCGTCTTTCCAAGGAGAACAGTCCCAGTTTCTCCAACCTTTCCTCGTAACCCAGCCCCTCCATGCCAGGCAACATCCTGGTAAACCTCCTCTGCACCCTTTCCAGAGCCTCCACGTCCTTCCGGTAGTAAGGTGACCAGAACTGGACGCAGTACTCCAAATGCAGTCTAACCAACGTTCTATACAACTGAAGCATTAGACAGCAGCTTTTAAACTCTATACCCCTTCCTATAAAGGCTAGCATTCCATAAGCCTTCCTGACAACATTCTCCACTTGTGTCGCAACCTTCATAGATTTGTGAACCTGCACTCCCAGGTCCCTCTGTGTTTCTATACTCCTAATTTGTCTACCTTTAATCACATAGCTCCTCTCTACATTATTCCTCCAAAATGCATCACCTCGCATTTGTCAGGATTAAATTCCATCTGCCACCTATCTGCCCAATGCACCAACCTATCTATATCCTGTTGTATCACCTCACAATCCATTTCGGTACCCGCCAACCCTGCCATCTTGGTGTCATCAGCAAACTTGCTGATCACACCACCTACGCTCTCTTCCAAGTCATTTATGTAGACTACAAAGAGGAGAGGTCCCAGTACTGAGCCCTGCGGCACACCACTGGTCACTGGCCTCCAGCCGGACAAAGTCCCCTCCACAACTACCCTCTGTCTCCTATTACCCAGCCAGTTCTCAATCCACCTAGCTACCTGACCTCGTATCCCATGCGCCTTAACCTTTTCTACCAGCCTACCATGAGGGACTTTGTCAAACGCCTTACTGAAATCCATATAGATGACATCAACGGCTCTCCCATCGTCAACCGTTTTTGTCACCTCCTCAAAGAATTCCACCAGATTCGTAAGGCAATACCTCCCTCTAACAAAGCCATGTTGCGAATCCCCAATCAGACCGCAACGCTCCAAATGCTCATACATCCTACCCCTAAGTACTTTTTCCATTAATTTCCCTACCACCGATGTCAAACTCACCGGCCTATAATTTCCAGGGTTATCCCTACTACCTTTTTTGAACAGCGGTACCACATTTGCTACCCTCCAGTCTTCTGGGACCTCACCTGTGTCCAAAGAAGAGACAAAGATTTGCGCCAGAGGCCCAGCAATTTCATCTTCCACCTCCCTAAGCAGCCTGGGATAAATACAATCAGGCCCCGGAGCTTTATCCGTCCTTACGCTACCTAAAAGCCCTAGCACTTCTTCCCTCGTAATAGATATTTCCTGCAGCTGATCCTCAGCTCCCTCTAACAGACCGCACGATTCCGAACCCCTCTCCTTCCCAGTTTATCCCAGTCCAACACCAGCATCTCCACATCATGGTTATGAAGGCCAACATGCTCATTCCAAGTACCAGCCCGATGAACCTTCTCTGAACCAATGCTCTAATTTTAGCAAGACTTCCCTACTTTTATACTTCATTTCCTTTGTAATAAAGGTCAATGTACCATTTGCCTTTCTAATTATTTGCTGAATATGCTTTTTGTGTTTCATGTACTGGGACATCCAGATTCATCTGAGCCACAGCATTCTGCAGTCTCCCTGAATTTAAACAATATTCTGCATTTCTATTCTTCCTGTCAAAGTGGACATCCTCACAATTTCCCGCATTATAGTGCTATAGTTCATTATCGTGTTATCGTTAAAAACTTACTAGGAAAGGAGCCGTTTCCCAATGTTAGCACTGGTGATCCAGTCAATTGAAATGAGAATGGTTTCTAAAACATTCCTTGCTAGACCTTTGAAGTGAGCTTCATCGTAGCTGGTAGCACTGCTGCCTCACGGTGCCAGGGGTCAGGGTTCGATTCCAGCCTCGGGTGGCTGTCTGTGTGGAGTTTGCACGTTCTCCCCATGTCTGCGTGGGTGCTCCAGTTTCCTCCCACAGTCCAAAGATGTGCAGTGGGGTGGATTGACTATGGTAAATTGCCCCTTGGTGTCCAAAGGTATTTAGGTTAGGGGGATTAGCAGGGTAAATATGTGGGATTACAGGAAAGGGCCTGAGTGGGATGCTCTGTCAGAGAGTTGGTGTAGACTGGATGGGCTGAATGGCCTCCTTTTGCACTGTAGGGATTCTATGGAGCCCATTATTGATGTTCACACTGATTACCTACAATGTTGCTCCTGTTGAGTCTTATTAGTGTAACAGCATTAAAATCTTGGCCCTCAGCTGGGTTTCAGCTCAAGACCAGTCAGACTTGTCTGTTCCTTCTCAATATTTGCTGGTTTGACCCCTGCTTAAAACAAAGACCAAAGAAAAGTACAGCACAGGAACCTGCCCTTTAGCCCTCCAAGCCTGTGCCGATCATGATGCCCTAACAAAACTACAAAAAAATCTTCTGCCCTTACTTGGTCTCCATCTCTCTATCCCCTCCCTATTCAGGTACCCATCCAGATGCCTCTTCAATGTTGCTGATATTGTTTCCATCACTTCCTCTTGCGTTCCTTTGCTGGCTGTATTTTTTCATGAAATGCGTTGACCTCGACAGTTCTAGAATTAGGAATAATTTATCAGTGAGGAACCACTTCCCAGAATAGACGTTACTAAAACTGCTAGTGGAGCTGGCAAACTCCAGCAGCTGCAAACATATTGGCACAGACAGTGGAGGGCATTTGACAGACTCCACTTATGTAACCTCTGCTTAAATTTGGTCTCTTCCAAAATGCTGCCACTGTTACCCTAACTCACGCCAATTCCCATTCACCGAACACACCCTGTACTCACTGACTTCTGTTGGCTGTGAAGTGGTTAGCACTGCTGCCTCACAGGGCCAGGGACCCCGGTTCGATTCCCTGCTTGGGTCACCGTCTGTGCTGAGTCTGCGCGTTCTCCCTGTATCTGCGTGGGTTACCTCCGGGTGCTCCGGTTTCCTCCCACAGTCCGAATAACATACTGGTTTGGTGCATTAGCCATGCTAAATTCTCCCTCAGTGTACCCAAACAGGTGCTGGAGTGTGGCGACTAGGGCATTTTCACAGTAACTTCATTGCAGTGTTAATGTAAGCCGATTGTGACACCTGTTTGTGAGACTAATAAACAAACTTTTAAACTTAAGACCGACAGTATTAAAATTCTCATTCTTACATTCAAATCTCTCCATGGTTTAGTCCCTATCTTCAGTCCTACAACTCTCTGAGATCTCCAACTGGAAGCTCTTCTGCATACCCAATTGTAACTGCTCCACTGCGGCATATTTTCAGTCGCCTAGGTCTTAAGTTCTGCTATTCCTTTCAGAAACATTTTCTCATCGACCTCTCTCTGTTCCTTTAACCTGTTCCTTCAAACCTACCTCTTAAGCAAAGCTTTTCAAAGAATCCCTGCAGTACAGAAGGAGGCCATTTGGCCCATCGAGTCTGCACCAACCCACCCAGGTCCTATTCCTGTAACCCCACACATTTACCCTGCTAATCCCATGACACTAGGGTCAATTTACCATGGCCAATCAACCTAACCTGCACATCTTTGGACTCTGGGAGGAAACCGGAGCACCCAGAGGAAACCGACGCAGATATGGGGAGAACGTGCAAACTCCACACAGATAGTGACGTGAGGCCAGCATTGAACCTGGGTCCCCAGCACTGTGAGGCAGCAGTGTTAACCACTGTGCTGCCACGCTGTTCTTTTGGTCAAAACTTATTCACACAGCGAGTGATTGGGGTCTGGAATGGACTGCCTGGAAGTGTGGTCATGGCAGATTCAACTGAGGCAATCAAGAGGGTATTAGATAATTGCTCAAATAGAAACAATGTACAGGGGTACAAGGAATCAGCAGGGAAATGACAGTAAGCCATGACTTATTTGGAGAGCTGATGCAGACATGATGGGCTGAATGGCCTCCTTCTGCACTTCCACAAATCTGTGATCTGTCCCAATGTCTCATGAAGTGACCCAGTCCTGCACATGTGAATATCTTTTGGATGGTTCTCATTAAAGACAATAAATAAATGCAATTTATTGGTGTTGTGCTGCTCAAGGAGTGTAATTCACAAAATGGTTCGCATTGCTGCTCGCACCAAGGACCCAGGTTCGATTCCCGGCTTGGGTCACTGTCTGTATGGAGTTCGCATGTTCGCCCCGTGTCTGTGTGCATTTCTTTTGGGTGCTCTGGTTTCCTCCTACAGTCTGAAAGATGTGTTGGTTAGGTGCATTGACCATGCGAAGTTATCCCTCAGCGTACCTATACGGGCACCGGAATGTGGCAACTAGAGGATTTTCACAGTAACTTCATTGCACTGTTAATGTAAGTCTGCTTTGTGACACAGATAAATAAACTTTAGGTCAATACTTAAAAATCTCGACCTGATGAGTTGGCACGCTGATCCTATCTGACACCTTATCCTCCAATCCATCACCAACCTTTTGCGTTGTGTATCATGAATAAGGGGTGTAACCTGAAAGAATTCAGAGGGATTGATTTTCAGTAATAGCACTGTAAAAATAGCCTGGCTGAACTGCTCTGCCCAAGTCAATCCCCCACTGGCTTAGTTAAACGATCCAATTATCCTGTGTTGTTACTGTAACGTACAGCAGAAACTAATCTGATCATTTATATGGAGCAATATTGTAAACAGGTCCACGGAAGTTTCCTCGGGCTAGTATTCCTGGTGAAATTGTAAACGGTTTGCTTTAAAGAAAAGCCACTTTTTGTCCACCGTGAATAATGAACTCTTTGTACGGAACATTATTTCACAATAAATTAAATGGCAATAATTAATATTAATTTCAGATACAATTTAAGAAAGAATGGACCAACAAGAGGCAAAAGTGGGAGATGGGTAGCAACCCTGTGCACAACCCATTTATCGCTGAACCTCTTTATCAAAGCAATTTCCAGTAGATATCACTCAAGGAGTGGGAATCCTGGTTGATACATTTCCCTCTTCAGCCCAATGGTGTTGTGGTTCAATGTCATCTCCGAACATCATTGTTGTTAAAACCAGTTGTCTTCACACACAGGTTTGAACCTGTCTGGAAGTGTAATATTTGAAGTAATGTTTCAAGTGTATTATAAATGTGGGTCGCAGCATTATACCAAAAAATACCTTGGTCCAAAAAAGGGCAAGAGTGCTGAATAGAAAGGGTGAGATGAGAGTTACACCAAAGCAGCATTTGACCATGTGCGGCATCAAGGAACCCTAGCAAAACTGAAGTCAATGGAAAGCAGGGAAGAGTCTCGACTGGTTTGAGTCATACCAAGCATAAAGCAAGATGGTTATAGTTGTTGGAGGTCAATCATCTCAGCCCCGAAACATAAAGGGCAAAATTTTATGGGCTTGCTTGGGCGAGACTGGAAATTCCCACCCGAAGGCAATGGAAATTTCTGTTATCAGACCCACGTCCACTCCAATTCCATGGCAGGCGAGGGTAGAGCTCCGGCCAAGTGTTAGATCGAACCCTTGATTGTTTATAAAAGCAAAGATGATAACTTTGATTCTGGGACATGTTGTAAAGTGTATTTTCTTTTCAGCGCCTTGTACAGTTTTACTTGGAGCTGGTGTACCTGACCACTGCCTTTGTCCTTTCCGACACAGCATGCTTGGCCAGTTCCCCAGGTGGCAGCAGGCGCATGGCGGGTTGGATCTCCCAGGATCCGATGATGTACGTTGTAATGGGCCAGATGGGAAGCCTCACTCGAGATGCGCTCAAAGGTGTTATTGACAAATGAGCTCTGATGCTCACGGCCTTGGAGGAGATGCTGGTGTCGGAGTGAACCTGCTTCATCACTTGTAGATGTAGATGTAGATGGAGTAACTCTCCTTCTTGGATCTTCTCCTCTTGTTGCCACTTTCCATTGGCGGTTCCTTCAGGGCTTTCTTGACAGCCTTCTTGAAAGCTTGCACTTTCTTTTCTTCAGGCAAGCAGACTGCAGGATATCACATTAGGCCTGGTCATAGACCACACCCAACCAATTCCCTTGCCATTGCAGTCAGTTAAGCTGAAGTATTATGTCAGGGCTGGTGCCCTGATGGTTTTATTTGTACAGGTAGCACCTGATATTGAGCTGTAAAAACTGGTAAGATCAAAGGTTTGAACCTTGGTCTGTGTAAAGTCAGTCAAACTCAGGATAACAATGCAGAGATACAACAATTATTACAGGGGTGGGGTTCAATATAACAATGTGTTTAGAATCTTGCCAGACATTAAGCAGCAGCTACTATTCATGCAGTTGGTTTCGACCAACTATCCAAGTGGATATAACTATGAGGCACATGCACCATCAAGAACCAACGCCTTACTTAATTGGCTGTAAATCGCCTTGGAATGTCTTGAGATTGTGAAAGGTAATAACTAAATTTACATTATCTTTTGAAAGGTTAATCTGTCTTTTCCCTTTAAGATGATGACTAATGCAATGTGTTTTCAAGTGTTCAAAAGGATGTAAATTACAAGAACATGTTGCATAGGTAGGCTTGTAGTGCCAGGAATAGAGAAGATTAAGGCGTTATCTAAATTAGGTATTCAAAACAAATAACAAAGAACTGGACAGGAATAGGCCCACAAAGTCTGTGTCAACATAGATGCCTCTCTAATCTAATATTTTCTTGCCTCTACGTGGTCCATATATTTCTATTCCCATCCATTGACTCTGTC
This sequence comes from Carcharhinus amblyrhynchos, assembly GCF_965287045.1. NCBI lineage: Eukaryota > Metazoa > Chordata > Chondrichthyes > Carcharhiniformes > Carcharhinidae > Carcharhinus > Carcharhinus amblyrhynchos. Next base: position 97,796,712 of record NC_137333.1, read on the forward strand.
TACACTTCCCGCTGCCTCGGAAAAGCAACCAGCATAATTAAGGACCCCACGCACCCTGGACATTCTCTTTTCCACCTTCCTCTGTTGGAAAAGAGATACAAAAGTCTGAGATCACGTACCAACCAATTCAAGAACAGCTTCTTCCCTGCTGCCATCAGACTTATGAGTGGACCTAACTTGCACTAAATTGATCTATCTCTACACCCTAGCTATGACTGTAACACTACATTCTACACTCTCTCCTTTCCTTCTCTATGAACAGTATGCTTTGTCTGTATAGCATGTAAGAAACAGTACTTTTCACTGTATACTAATGCATGGGACAATAATAAATCAAATCAAAAATCAATAAATCAAATATTCATATATCTATCCAGATGTCTCTTGAAAGTTGCTTCAACCACCTCCTCCAGCAGCGCGTTCCAGGCATTCGCTATCCTTTGTGTGAAAAACTTGCCCCTTACATCTCTTTTAAATTTTCCCCCTCTCACTTTCAACCTATGCCCCCAAGTAATTGACCCTTTGACCTTGGGAAAAAGACTCTGACTATCCACTGTATCCAAGCCTCTCATAATCTTGAAAAACTCTATCAGGTCCCCCCTCACCCTCCGATGCTCCAATGAAAACAATCCAAGTTTGTTCAACGTCTCTTCATCGTCTATATTCACCAAACCAAGCAACATCCTGGTAAACTCTTCCGCACCCTTTCCAATACATCAACACCCTTCCGGTCGTATGACCACCAGAATTGTACACAATACTCCATATGCAGCCTAACCAAAGTCTTGTACAGTTGCAACATAATTTTCCAATTCTTATACTCAACACCCAGGCTGATGAAGGCCAGCATGCCATACACCTTCTTGACTACCTTGTCCATCTGAGTTGCCACCTTCAGGGAACTGTGGATTTGCACACCTAGATCCCTCTGTATGCTAATATTTCTAAGGGCTCTATCATTTACTGTACACTTTCCTTCTGCAACAGACCTTCCAAATCGCATCACCTCACATTTGTCCAGGTTAAATTCCATCTGCCACCTTTCAGCCCAGATCACCAGCCGATTTATATCCTGCTGTATCCCCTGACAATCCTCCTCACTACCCGCTACTCCCCCAATTTATTTACCATCTGGAAATTTACTAATCAGACCACCTACATTTTCTTGCAAATCATTTATATATATTACAAACAATAGAGGCCCCAGCACTGATCCTTGTGGAGCATCTCGTCACAGATCTCTAGTCAGAAAAATTTGATATTGATTTGATTTGATTTATTATTTATGCAATATGTCATCTACGACTCTCACCAACTTTTACAGATGCACCAGAGAAAGCATTCTTTCGGGTTGTATCACAGCTTGGTATGGCTCCTGCCCTGCCCAAAACCTCAAGGAACTACAAAAGATTGTGAATGTAGCCCAACCCATCACACAAACCAGCCTCCCATCCATTGACTCTGTCTACACATCCCGCTGCCTCGGCAAAGCAGCCAGCATAATTAAGGACCCCATGCACCCCAGACATTCTCTCTTCCACCTTCTTCCTTCAGGGAAGAGATAGAAAAGTCTGAGTCACGTACCAACCAATTCAAGTACAGTTTCTTCCCTGCTGCCATCAGACTTTTGAATGGACTTACCTTGTATTAAGTTGATATTTCTCTACACCCTAGTTATGACTGTAACACTACATTCTTCACCCTCTCATTTCCTTCTCTGTGAATGGTATGCTTTGTCCGTATGATGCGCAAGAAACAATACTTTTCACTGTATGTCAATACATGTGACAATAATAAATCAACTGGGCTGTAAATTGCCAGTTGCATTAGCATGGACAGTGCACGGTAAAAATTCATTACAAGTGGTGGGGGGCTATAATCCATTCCAGCTGGTACATGGAAGGAATCCAAAATTGCCATCAGTATTATCAGATGCTCCCCTGGCACTAGAAGGGATAAGCATTAGCTCCATGTTTTCTGCACACTTAAATGCTACGCATGCAGGGAGAAAGTTGAGGTTTCAGAATGGATAAGAAGGGCCCTAAGTTATCGCATAAGACAATCGGGGGTACACTTTAAGAAAGGGGATAGGGTCCACTATAAAAGAGAGGGCAAAAAAGAGTGGAAAGGGCCCGGGAAAGTGATAGGAACAGATGGCAAGGTAGTTACAGTATAACACGGTAATCCTCTGATCATCTTCAATGCCTCTATTAAGTCACCTCTTATCCTTCTTCTCTTTAATGAAGACAGCCTCAAGTCCCTCAGCCTTTCCTCATAAGGCCTTCCCACCATACCAGGCAACATCCTGGTAAATCTCCTCCGCACCCCTTCCAAGGCTTCCTCATCCTTCCAATAATGTGGCGACCAGAACTGTACACAATACTCCAAGTGCCGCCGCACCAGAGTTTTGTACAGCTGCAACATGATCTCATGGCTCCAAAACTCAATGGGCCGAATGGTCTCTTTCTGCAGTGTAGGGATTCTATGATTCTATGATTATAATGTGGCATGAAAAGAATTGCACATACTACGTGACACAAAAAAGTCTACAGACACCTGATGCGAGGTGGGGTTGGGGGGAGGGGGAGGTGGTGGGAGAAGATAGGCGGAGGGCCTCCCCGTGATCCTGCTCCTGGCCCTGACAAAGCTTTCCATAAACAGGTCCAGGCAGCGGGCATCCGAGGGGTGTTGTCCGACCCGACTATCTGCTCCTGTACCGCTGTTGTATTTGTGGTCGGGTGTCTCTGGAGAGAACATAAGAACATAAGAAATAGGAGCAGGAATAGGCCATCCAGCCCCTCAAGCCTGCCCCGCCATTCAATAAGATCAAGGCTGGTCTGAAGTGGCTCAGTTCCACTTTCCCACTTTCTCCCCATAACCCTTAATCCCCTTGCCTACCAAAAACCTATCTACCCGTGTCTTAAATATATTTAGCGAGGCAGCCTCCACCACTTCAACGGGCAGAGAATTCCAGAGATTCACCACCCTTTGAGTGAAGAATTTCCTCCTCAACTCCATTCTAAACTGCTCTCCCCTTATCTTGAGGCTGTGCCCTCTAGTCCTGCTGCCCTTTCTGAGCGGGAAGAATCTCTCTACCTCTATCCTACCCATCCCCTTCATCATCTTATATAAGATCTATAAGATCCCCCCTCATCCTTCTAAACTCCAACGAGTACAAGCCCAGTCTATTCAGCCTCTCTTCATAGTTCAACCCCCTCATCTCCGGTATCAACCCAGTGAACCTCCTCTGCACTCCCTCCAAGGCCAAAATATCCTTGCGCAAGTGCGACGACCAAAACTGCACACAGTACTCCAGAGGGAGGGAGCATGAGATGTCCAAGGGTACCATTAATGCCTTCCGCTGGGCACCGCATGGACTGGGATGTATTATTGACCTCTTTAATCACATTTTAACTTGATGTTTTAAGTCTCCTTTCCACTTTGTCCTTTGTTTCAGGCAGTTCCTCTCCTTTCGGGAGCTGCCCGTTTTAATTTGTCCCTTCGTTAATTCGATTTAGTTTTTTTGGTTGACCAGAAAGAATGGTTAGACAAGATGTAATTCAGAATTCCTGCTTCCCCACTACTTCCCTTTACCTCTTTGCCAGTAGTTCTCGATATGGTGTGGCCAGCCAGAATCCACCCAGTGATTTGCCAGCTCAGCATCTCTCTGACGTGCAACACCAGGACTGAAACTATGTGAGGGAACAGCCCAAAACCCTTATTCTCACCAGCTGAGTGATGTCACACAACCTGACTGGATCAGGCATGCATGGTTCAAGTTATCATATGGGCATGTAACTGCAATGCAGTTTCACTAGCAAGATTTATTTTCTTGTTGACTTTGTTTAATTAGTAATAAATTTTTTATAAATATATTATTTGAGGAGACATTGGCATTGTTTGCAGAGCCACCATCCCTCGTTGCTGTGGACTGAGTGGCTTACTAGGCCATTTTGGAGTAAAGAGTCAACTGTGGGTCTGGAGTCACATGTAGGCCGGAACGGATAAGGATGTTGCAAAGCTGGGAAGAGTAATGGAATATCGATGCTTGTGAAATTGTCTATTAAAGGGTGGTGCTTTTTCTGGGCTTGCAGAAAAAAAAACTGCAAATGCATAGAGGATCCAAAAACAAAACATTTGTATCGGCAGCAGGGTTGCCAAGACAACACACAGACTTCTGAATTTTTTTGAATTCAGCCAATCAAATTTGAATCAGACACTTAGATACCAGGAATCTGTTGAATTTGAATTTGATATTTTGGCAACTAAGGACCAATCATATTATGGGAATATTAATATGTCATCATAGGTATAAAAGGAAGGGGGCACAGAATATTCCAGAAGACATAAAGCCTAGTTGTAAGTTCAAGAGTGACTAAATTCACTTTTTCTTAATAAGTGGGAATTATATTTATTTGAATAGCATTCCATTAGAATCTTGTTTTATTCGATTTACTAATAGTTTAGTTCGCTTGTTCACTGTTGGTTAGATAAAGAAATTGTTACTTGTTACTTTAGAGTGAGCGTCAGGGAGTTATTTTGATTGAACCACGAAAAGTTGGTGAAGAGCAGATCGTCCCACTTCACACTCACTTTAATATGAGGTGAGGTACTGCTCTTTGAGTGGTTAGATATTTGTTCCCAGAGGTGGGGTGGGGGGAATCCATCTCTGCACAGTAAAGGAATGAGATAGAAAATCTGGTGAACTGGAGCGGTGACAACAATCTCTCCCTCAGTCAACAAAACAAAGGAGATTATCATCGACTTCAGGAAGTGTAGTGGAGAACATGCCCCTGTCTACATCAATGGGGATGAAGTAGAAAGGGTCGAGAGCTTCAAGTTTTTAGGCGTCCTGATCACCAACAACCTGTGCTGGTCCCCCCCTTGCCAACACTCAAAACCCACCAACACCTCTACTTTCTCGGAAGACGAAGGAAATTTGGCATGTCAGCTACGACTCTCACCAACTTTTACAGGGGCACCATAGAGTGCATTCTTTCTGGTTGCATCACAGCTTAGTATGGCTGCTGCACTGCCCAAGACTGCAAGGAACTATAAAAGATTATGAATGTAGCCCAATCCATCATGCAAACGAACCTCCTATCTTTTGACTCTGTCTACACTTCTTGCTGCCTTGGCAAAGTAGCCAGCATAACTAAGGTCTCCACACACCCTGGACATTCTCTCTTCCACCCTCCAGATGTAAAAGTCTGAGGTCACGTACCAATCGATTCAAGAACAGTTTCTTCCCTGCTGTCATCAGACTTTTGAGTGGACCTACCTTGCATTAAGTTGATCTCTCTCTACATTCTAGCTATGATTATAACATTACATTCTGCATTCTCTCCTTTCCTTCTCTATAAACAGTATGCTTTGTTTCAATAGCGTGCAAGGAACGATTTTTCACTCTATGTAATACATGTGACAATAATAAATCAAATCAAATCAAATAACAGCTAGACTGTATAAAGATGGCAGATTTCCTTCCCTGAATGAGATGGGTTTTTGCAACAGTCAACAATTGTTTTATGGTCACCATTATTGAGACAAGATTTAAATATACTTGCTGCCAATGATGGGATTTGAACCCTTGTACGTTGCCACCATCCTCCCCATATTATTATCCTGTGTCATTGGCTCAGCAGCCTACTGACATTATTGCTACATCGCAGCCTGCAATGTACAATTAGCATTAGCTTCTCAGAAGAAGATTACTGCGATGATTTTATAGCACATAGAATGTTTCAAGATGCATGTCCAAAGATATGCAGGTCAGGTGGTTTGGCCTTGCTAAGTTGTCCCTTCGCGTCCCAAGATGTGTAGGTTAGATGAGTTAGCCACGGTAAATGTGTGAGATTACAGGCAGGTTAGAAAGCTTGGGTAAGATGCTCTTGTGGAGAGTCAGTGCAGACTCAATGGGTCAAATGATCTCTTTCTGCAGTGTAGGAACTCTATGATTCAATGATTATAATATGGCATGAAAAGCATCACACATGCTATGTGACACAAAAAACATTCATTGTTGTATTTAATGGCAAATAAGTAGCAAGATATTTCTAGTCATAGAATTAAATCATAGAATCCCAACAGTGCAGGAGGCCATTCAGCCATCAAGTCTGCCTGAGCCTGGGGCGGCAGATCAGAGTGGCACAGTGGTTAGCACTGCTGTCCCACAGCACTAGGGACCTATGTTCAATTCCACGCGCCATCAACAGGTCCAGGCAGCGGGCGATCAGGGGGGCCGTCCGTCCCGACTGTCTGCCCCTGTACCGCGGCTACGTTCATGGCCGGGTGTCCCTGGAGAGGGAGCATGCAGTGTCTGTGGGCACAGTCGATGCCTTCCGTGCCCGTTGGGCACCGCAGGGGCTGAGGTGCGTTATACACCCCGACAATCACATTTTGATTTGACATGTCTTAAGTTTCCTTTGCACTTTTTGTTTCCGTTCGGGCCGTTCCCCCTCCTTTTGGGGAGCTGCCCCCTTTTTGCTTTGCCCGAATGTAATTTAAGTTTGTTTGCTTGGTTCGACCCGAAAGACCCCATGTTCGATTCCTAACTTGGGTCACTATGTGTGAAGTCCGCACATTCTCCCTGTGTCAGCGTGGGTTTCCTCTGGGTGCTCCGGTTTCCTCCCACACTCCGAAAGACTTGCTGGTTAGGCGCATTGGCCGCGCTAAATTCTCCCTCCCTGTACCCGAACAGGCGCTGGAGTGTGGCGACTAGGGGATTTTCACAGTCACTTCACTGCAGTGTTAATGTAAACCTACTTGTGACACTAATAAACTTTAAAACTTTTTAAAAAATCAAGGTGGGGCTCACAAAGCAAAAATAAAGCTTGTAACCCCGCCCTCTGGTGGGATCTAAGCCCGACCCCTTCCAATGATTGGCCACACCGCCAGGGCTGGGCAGTCTCCCATTGGAGCAGGGGGCTGTCAATCAGAGGGATTGACAGGTAGGTGTGACTCACTCACTCACTCCTTTTTCCCGGGTGGAGCTGTTCAGAACAAATTCACTCGTATTTGAATCGGAGCATCCGGGAGCCTCGTCTATTAATAGCTGTTTTTGCATAAGAAATAAAATTCTTCAGGAGTTTTCTGTGGCCGAGGAGCGGCGCAGGTGACTTTAGAAGAACAAAAGTGTTCAGCTGCAACTTTCTATTCACCTGAGAGGGAAACTTCGAAAACAAACTGGGGAAACCATGTTGTCTTCAAGGACTATTCTCCTCATCGGGTTGGCGTTTGTCTTTGTTGGAACAAAAGGTAAGATCTATTCTCTTCCTCCCTGCTCGTGTGTATATGTTTTATGTGAAGTTACATACATATATGTTACCTTTCTTAAAGTTCTTGACAGCTTATAAGTTGAAAACTTTCATTATTTAAGTTAACTTCTTGAGAACTTTTACATTTCTTGAAGTTCTAGAGAGTTTTTACGTTTCTTTAACTTCTTGAATTTTTTTCCTTCCCCTGGGGGAATTTGATCAACAAAATAAATCTCAGTGCACCCTCCCTCTCTCCTAAACCTTCACTTTATTTTGTGTCCTTTTCCCTTTTATGTTTAATCTGATGTTATATTTTATTTCTTCCACCCTCAATTCTTCACCAACCACTGTGCAGACTGATTATTATTTTTTTAATACACCCCAAATAAGCGAAATACACTGAGATCCACAGGACTTGTGTTAACAAGCTATAATTCAAACCATGTTTGTTGTTTCCTTCCATTACTTGTTGAAACTAGGTCAGTATGTGTGTGTGTGTGTGTGTGTTGCCATTTCAGTTTTATTTTCTGGGGAGTCTGTACGGTGGATCTCCCCCTCCCTGCCCTGGCAAGAGTTGGTTTCATTTAGGAAATTGTGCAGAGCAGTGGGCAGTTATAATCCAGAAAGAGGGGAGGTATTTGTCCCATAGAACTCATGCCTATTGTTCAGAGGTAGTGCCAACACCCTTTTATTTGAAACAATGCATCTTTGCTTCTCTCACTTCTCCTCCCCACCCAGAGCCAAGATTCTACTCTGTTCAAACCCACCTTGATTTCCAACACTGGTTACTAATTTTTTTCATTGAAACAAAGCATGTGGATGCGGCCATTTCTAATCCCTATTCATTTGCCCACACGTTCTTGAATGTTGCTGGTGAGATTGATATGCGTTTCCCATCGGTAATGCGATGGGAACTTTCGGAGAAAGTGACTGCGTAGATTACTCCCAAAGTGCTGTGTCAGTTTTTTTTTACATAAGCTAAATGTCACTGCTGAACCATTTTGTTCTGAAACCGCTGTTAAATGCACACTCGCTTTGACGTGCCACAAGATCTTCTGCTTTGCAGCATCTGTTTGGATCATCATGTAATAACTTCTTGAAGCTTGGGCTTGTATATTTTTCCCGTGTCTGGGTGGGTTTCTTCCACGTGCCCCAGTTTCCTCCCGCCATCCAAAGATGTGCAGGTTAGGCGGATAGGCCATGCTAAATTGCCCCTTTGTGTCCCAGGATTGTGTGGATTGGAAGAATAGTGGGGTAAAGACATGGGGTTATGGGGAAAAGGCCTGGGTGGGATGCTGTGTCTGAGAGTCGGTGCAGACTTGATGGTCTGAATGATCTCCTACTGCACTGTAGGAGTTCTGAGGATTCTATATTTGAATGCAGATTTGTGTGACAAAATAGACCTTTATCAAAGACAAACCCTTTAGCGAGGGGGTGCGATTTGATGTTATGGAACTGGATTGATAATCCAGAGGTTTACGTTAATAATCCAGCAAACACATCCTCTCATTGTAACAGTTTAAGAGGTGAGATAGATATTTAAAATTTGGTAACTGAAATATTCATGTCAGTGAAAACTCTAATAGTTCACTCACGTTTATGTGACTTACTCTTTGTGCTGAAGCCATTGCCATTTTAGCACAAGATGATACATGTAGTTCCCATTTGCTTTTCAATAAGTGGGAGATTAGTAATAGGTGGGATTATTAACTGAGTTTTGGAGTATTGCTTTGTACACTTAATGAAAAAAATTAATATAATGTTACAGAAATTAGGTGGTAAAATTATTTGATCAGTGGGATCTATTTTAAAAAAAAAACACCCGAGAGCCACTCAAAACACATGTACCCCATTCCAAAAAAGATGTACTTAATTTTGCATATCAACCCTCGGTTTATTTACCTAATACTAATTGTGCAATAATGTTCGAATAGTTATCGAAAGGTGCCTCAGGTCTGAAGCCACAGAAATGATTATTTCCAAGTCCGTGTTGCTGTGACGTGCTTCATGAGTAGTTGCTGTAATTTGCAAACAGTTCAGTATAATATTCCAGATGTGAGGGTTGGACGCTGGAACTTGACAATGAAATGCTGCCTGCAGCTGCTGCAGAATCTGTTGTTCTATCCCCATGTTGCATCCTTCTCCACAGGGTGCTGATAAACATTTGGAGGAAACTGGACCAATTAAATGGATGCAGTAGGCATGGAGACTGATCTTAATATCATAGAATCATAGAACCCTACGGTGCAGAAAGAGGCCCTTCGGCCCATCGAGTCTGCACTGAACACAATCCCACCCAGGCCCTACCCCCATATCCCTACGTATTACACCCACTAGTCCCTCTAACCTGCACATCCCTAAACAGTAAGGGGCAATTTCTTAGCATAGCCAATCAACCTAACCCGTACATCTTTGGACTGTGGGAGGAAACCCATGCAGACATGAGGAGAATGTGCAAACTCCACGCAGGCAGCGACCCGAGCCAGGAATCGAACCCGGGACTCTGGAGCTGTGAAGCAGCAGTGCTAACTACTGTGCCACCCCTAAAATAGAATAAACATCTGAAGGGATGCCCCTTAATGATGGGTGCAGAAAAATTTTGAAAGTTTTCTTTTAAAAAATTCATTTACGGGTACGTGGGCAGCTCTGGCTATGCCAACATTTATTACCTGTCCCCTGTTGCCCCGAGAAGGTGATGGTGAGCTGCTGCCTTGAACTGCTGCAACGCCTAAGATGTAGGTACACACACTGTTGATTTTTAGGGTACGGTGTTGAGCCCTTGATAAGTGATTGCACTTCCAAACAGGAAACTACCATCTGCATTGTTCATTGAGATCACAATTGGGAATATTCATAGAATCCCTACCATACAGTTGGAGGCCATTTGGCCCATCAAGTGTGTACCGATTACAATCCCACCCAGGCCCGATTTCCCCTAACCCCATGCGTTTACACTACTAATCCCCCGACACAAGCGTCAATTTAGCATGGACAATCAACCTAACCTGCCCATCGTTGGACTGTGGGAGGAAATCAGAGCATCCAGGGGAAATCCACGCAGACACGGGGAGAATGTGCAAACTCCACACAGACAGTGACCCGAGGCCGTAATTGGACCAGGTCCCAGGTGCTGTGAGGCAGCAATGCTAACCACTGTGCTGCCACCCCAAATTGTGCACCTCTGCAACAGCGATGGGAATGGTCAGAAAGCTGTTTATCTGGATAACAATGGCACTGAGGGTTCTAATGATAGGTTGACATGAATGATTACAGTTTGAATGCAAGAGCATGGATCGGGAGAGGTAGAGAGTGCAGAATATTTTTATTTGAGAAAGCTATATGTCCCAAGTCATCTTTGTGGGCAGAGGGGAGACTTTCTGTTGTAGAACTTTGTGCCGTCTTTCGTCAGCTTTCGGCAGATATTAAGAGGCACGCAGGCAATAGAAATATGGTCAGCATGTGTGAGGAGTAGGCCAAATGGTATATTTGTTCTTCATATTTTATTGATCTTTTTGAAATTGATTTACAATATAACTGGGCCAGCATTTACTACCCACACCTGATGCCAGAGGATATTTTAAGAGGTGACCACATTGTTGAACGTCTGGAGTCACATGAAGGCCGGATCAGGTTTAGATGTCAGATTTCCTTCCCTAAAGAGCACTAGTGAACCAAATGGGTTTTTAAAATGATAATTGACAGTAGTTTCATGGTTAGTAGACTACGAATTCCAAGTTTTTTTTATTGGATTCAAAATCCATCATCAGCGATGGTGGGATTAGAACCTGGGCCCCTGGATTACTAATCCTGTGATAACGCCACTATGTCACTGCCTCCCCATATGTGCTGGAAAATCTAAAAGCAACTGACCTTTTTGGAAGAGTGTTGATTTGTGTAACAGCCTAATGGTATGTTATTATATGAAGAAACACCAGTGATGGGCTTTGTTTGAGTGCTTAAGACATGAAAAGGGAGACCGTTGAGACATTGGTAGATTGACAATACACCATGTTTATTCTCTTTCTGAGATTAAATCATCTATCAAGAAAGGAGTCTGTGTCTAGTTTTCATACGGCACTAACTAGTTTGGTGCCGTTGAAATAACACATTCTAAACAATACAGCATTTAATAATGCTCCATAGTATAAACTTTAAATTTAATCTTTTATATACTTGTGGGATATGGGCATCGCTAGCTGGCCAGCATTTATTGCCTGTCGCTGGTTGCCCAAAGGCAGTTGATCTGTGGATCTGGAGTTGCGTGCAGGCCAGACCAGGTAAGGACAGCAGATTTCCTTCCCTAAAGAATGTTAGTGAACCAGATGGGTTTTTCTGACAATTGACAATGGTTTCATGGTCATCAGTGGATTCTTAATTTGAGATTTTTTCTCTTTGAATACAAATTCCATCATCTGCCATGGGATTTGAATCCAAGCCCCTAGAACATTAGCTGAGTATTAATAATCTAGCGATAATGTTAGAATCATTGTGTTTGAAGGGTCTGGGATTTCGATTAAATTTGTCACATTGCTTCTTTGAACTGACTCGTAGAATCCCTACAGTGCAGAAGGAGGCTATTTGGCCCACTGAATCTACACCAACTCTGCAAAAGAGCATCTTAACCAGGTCCCTCCCACCCCACCCTAGCCGAGAACTGCTCACATTTACCATGGTTAACCCATGTAATCTGCACATCTTGGGAACGTTAAGGGACAATTTCCCATGACTGTTCTAACTAACCTAATGTGTGTTTGGACTGTGGGACTAAATCGGAGCACCTGGAGGAAACCCACTCAGAAACGGGGAGGATGTTTGTATGGAATTTACACAATCACTTGTGGCCAGAATCCGGATCCCTGGCGCTGTGAAGCAGCAGTGCTAACCATTCTGCCACCGTGATTTGGGCTGAAGCCTTAATCCATGATTTGAACCAATAAGACGGACACAGTACAGCACAGGAACAGACCCTTTGGCCCTCCAAACCTGTACTGATCGTGATGCCCTAAGTAGACTGACAAAAACCTTCTCACCTTACTTTGTCCAAATCCCCCTCTTCCCTCCACACTCATGTACCATGCAGATGCCTCTTAAATGTTGTTAATGCGCCTGCTTCCACCACCACCACCACCTCTGGCAGTGCGTTCCAGGCACCCACCACTCTGTGTGTGAAGAACATCTGTCGCACATCTCCCTTAAACTTCTCCCCTCTCACTTGAACCTGTGCCCCCTAGTAATTGACACCTCCACCCTGAGGAAAAGCCTCTGACTATCCATCATGTCTATGCCTCTCATAATTTTGTAGACCTCTATCAGGTCTCCCCTCAGCCTCTGATATTCCAGTGTAAAGATGTGTTTGCTGCTGGGAACTGAAATTGCATGCTTTTTTTTTATATAAAAAAGAGCTCTTCAACTTATGCTGACTGGAATTTTTATTTTTACTTTAGGACCTCCATTTTACAAGGCAAGATAAATACCCTGGTGTGATATGTAAATATTTATTTTAACATAGGCTGGGCATGGGATGTGAAACTGATATTCAAAACTTTAAAGTAAAATTCTGAAGAAGCTGGGATAATTAATTCCCATGATGTCTCGTATTTTTTCTCTCTCTCTCTCTCTCTCTGTCTCTCTTGCAACTTGGACAATCAGTGGATACAAATCTGGGTTGGAAACTCTAGCCCTTTTTTTTGGACTAAGTATGTTGCTGGCCTCAAGATGAATGACTCACAATCTAAACTGTCCGTTGAGGAACAGTGGCAAGGGACCAAACTTGCAGGTCCTGGAATCGTGCTCATTGTTATCCTTAGCCGCACGCTTTCTAGCAGGGTCACGGATAAGGATTAACGGTGGACAGCGGGGTTAATTGGACAGCTCTCTTTCAAGTTGCCTGTGGATTCGATGCAGGTTAAACAGCCTCCTCCCAGTGCTGTGGGATTCTTTTAAATGGGAACTTTGTTCATTCATTCATTCGGTAGTCCTGAATCTAGTTGTGGTTAACTTAATCTGGAGGAGAAATTGAACCCGAGAGTTCTGATCTGCATTCTTTTTAAATTTTAAAAATATACTTTATTTATTAATACCCTGAAATAAACCATTGTAGAAGTGACATTTCCAGCAATTACAAACGGTGCAAAAAAAATCAGTCATATTTATAATTCTTTATGGTGCTCTGTTCCAAGACATTGCATTTATTACAGTTCAGTTCTTCAACAAAACAATATACATTCATCATGTTTCACTGCGTTGCACACAGTCATGCAGTCCAAGGTTTGTTTTTAGAAAGTTACTGGCCTCTCTGTCTTGGTTGATAGGCTTTAAACAGTGGTCTTTCCCCTTTCTAATCTGCTTTTTTTTTGAAGCTTGGCATAAGTCTGTGTTAGATGGTGTGTGTTTGAAGGTGAGAATTAGCCAGGGAGGTGAGGGAATAGAAGACTACCAAGGTCAGGCTTCTTTGAGATTTACAACTGAACTGACCCTTGGAGAATTTAAATTTATTCCAGGAGGGAGTTAAAACCCTTTCTCTGGTCTGTTTTGTGCATTGATGGATTTATATATGGTTCAAAAAGAATTTTGTCACCCTGCCCTGAATTTATTTAAAATTGTGCGTGCAATTTGCATGTCCTATAGCCTTCTGAAATGTGCAAGCCTTTTGTCCTTTGGTTGTGCTTAGGCCCTGAAAGCTAATATAAAAGTCATGTCCAGCTACGTTGCAGTGTCACTTCTTGTTGTAATGCAGATTGAACTGGACCAGCAAGTTAGTTCAAATCACACTGTGGCAATTGGTGAAACTGAAATCAATGGGCTGAATTTTTCCTGGCCCTGTGGAAATGGATTTGGGCATGCTGATGGGAGTTGGGGAAGGTTACTGGAACCAAAGCAAGATGTCTCCCCAGTGTGTTCCTGCATCTAAGGACTTTCACTGACTAGACTGGGGACTAGTTTGACTGCTACTTTGTGGAGCTGAACAGCCAATTAGTGTATTACACACACACACACACACACACACACACACACACACACACCCTCCCTGCTGAGGGCCATTTGTGCCTATGCCAGTATTTTGCCAAAATCAGCAGAGCCTCCACCATTCTTAATAGGGCATTAAGATAGTTTCCTCTCAGATTGCATTCATGGGCATGTGTTGACATGGATGGGTTCAGAACCCTGACATACAAGGCCGACATCCTGATATCTGTAGGAAAATCCAACCCTAAGTAATAATTGCACAAGTTAGTTTCAATTATGGGATGAAGGCAGCATGGAGGAGGCCATTTGGTCCAGCGGGTGTGTGTTGGCCTCCTCTGCCAGAGCAACTCAGCAAGTCCCTCTCCTCTGCCCTTTCCCAGTAAGTCTACAACTTCATTTCTTTAGGTGCTTTTCCAATTCTGTTTTGAAAGCCAACCCCACCCATGGTGCATTCTGGATTGTAACCACTCATCGTATGTAACTGAATGGCTTTCAAGACTACGTCAAATCTCTTAGTGTGGGATGAAATTTGGAGAAATTCAGATTCAGCAAGAACTTTCATCAATTACAAATGATCAAGATAATGTATAAACCCTTAACAAAAATATCTACAATGTTCCAATCAAGCCAACTTCCACGAACAGCCCTGTAAACAGGTTCAACACAGCACAGACTAAGGCTCACGTGATACTGAGATTGAGGCCGTTAGTTGAATTCTGCAGTCAAATGCTCTTGAGACTCAGAACGGTTTGAAGACCAGTTAGAGACTGTGGTCCAGCCCCCAACTACAGCAGATTTTCACTTTTTCAGAAAAGCAACATAATTTCTAAAAGGGAAAGAAACACAGGGAGGGTGAGAGACTTCTCTTTCAGCTTGATGTTACTAACACTCCAAAATCCAAAACTGAAAATGAACCCCTGTCACCTCACTTCCCCACAAGTTTTTCCTGCCTCCCAACAATGACATCACCTGAGACTGTAAGCATAAATTAAAAAGAAACTCTTAATGGAACACTAACATCACACTTCCCTGCTGGGGGATTAACAACAATCCAAAAACTACATGCTTGCTCATGCGTTTTTTTTAAAAGTGGTTTCCAATTTTTAATCTGCTTTGGTGGAATTTAAAATCCTGTACTCCCTCCCGCTTCTGAACCCTTGGTTTATAATCTCCTTACACTGCCGTAATAGACTGACTAATCAGTGCTTCTTTTATTCTTTCATTGGGTCTCTTGCACAAGGCCAGCATTTATTGCCCAACCGTAATTGCCCTGGAAGGCAGTGGTGAGCTGACACCTTGAACAGCTGCAGTCCATGTAGTGTAGGGTACTCCCATAATACGGTTGGGGAAGGAATTCCAGGATTTTGACCCAATGAAGGAATGACAATATGATTCCAAGTCAAGGGGAGGGTGTGTGGCTTGGAGGGAAACTTGATGGTATTCCCATGCATCTGTTGCCCTTGTCTTTCTCCAGGATTGAGGTTGCAGGTTTGGAAAGTGCTGTGGAATGAGCTGGATAGTGTTGAGCATCTTATGTGTTAGAATTCTGTGTTGCTCTTGGAATCAAAGAATTGCAGAAGGAGGTCCATAGTCTGCACTGGCTCTCTGAAAGAGTATTCTACCTAATATCACTCCCCTGCCTTATCCCTATAACTTTACACATTTTTTTCCAGATAATCCAATTCCCTTTCGAATACTTCATCAAACTCGCCTCCGCCACATTCAAGAAGTTGTCTTAGACTCCAATCGCCCTCGATGAAAATTCTTTTTACATCTTTTTTGCCTTTTTTGAATCTGTCCCCTTCAGTTCTTGATGCTTTCTGTGAAATGGAACAGTTTCTCACTGTTTACCCTGTTCATTCCCCTTAGAATCTTGAAAGGTTAGGTTGATTGGCCATGCTGAATTGAACCTTAATGTCAGGGGATTAACAGGGTAAATGTTACAGGAATAGGACCTGGGTGGGATTGTGGTTGTTGCAGACTCAATGGGCCAAATGGCGACCTCCTGCACTGTAGGGATTCTATGATCTATCAAGTCTCCCCCACAGATTGCTTTTCTTCAAGGAAAACAAACCCAACCTCTCCAATCTATTCTCAATTTACAGTTCTTCATTCTTGTGAATCTTGTCTGTACTCTCTCCAATGCATTCACAATCTTCCTCAAGCATAACATCCAGAACTGAATGCAGTTCTCCAGATGAGGCCTAACTAATGTCTTATACAAGTTCAATTTGATCTTACTCTTATTTATTAATGTCCCTATTAATAAACATGATGTGCAGATGCCGGCGTTGGACTCGGGTAAACACAGTAAGAAGTCTGACAACACCAGGTTTAAGTCCAGCTGATTTATTTGATAGTAAACTATCAAACAGGTAAATCGGTTGGACTTAAACCTGGTGTTGTCAGACTTCTTACTCTATTAATAAAACCAAGGATACCATATTCTCTATTAACTCAATGCCCAGCTGCCTTCATTGACTTGTGCATATATACCAAGGCCCCTTTCTCTCTGCATCTCCCTTTACTTTATACTGTCTGTCCATATTCTTGCTGCCAGAATGTATCACCTCGTACTTCTTTGCATTCAACTTCATCTTCCACTTGTCTGCTGAATCCACCACTATGTTGATGACCTTTTGAAGTACAAGATTTTCCTCCATCATAGTTGACAATATGTCCAATCTTTCTATCATCTGCAAGTTTTGAAAATATCCCCTGCACACCACAATCTAGCCTACTAATATATATTGGGAAGGACAAGATTCCCAACACTGAACCCTAGGGAACTCCACTACAAACTTTCCTCCCATCTGAAAAACAACTATTTTGTTTCCTGTCACTCGGTAAATCTCTCAGCCAAGTGCCTAACTTCCCTTTTATTCCATGAACTAGAATTTTGCATTCAAGTCTGGCACGTGGCTCTGTGCCAGATGCCTTTTGGAAATCCATGTGCACCATATTAACAGCATTGTTCTCACTTGTCCTAGCAAGTGGAGAGTATTCTATCACGGTGCTGACTTCTGCCTTGTAGATGGTGGACATGCTTTTGCAAGTTGGGAGGTGAGTCATTCGATGCAGGATTCTCCTGCCATTCATACCAGCAGGATTCTCCTCTTCTGTGGTGAATGGAAATTTGGTTGAGCACCAAATTCTCCCTCCTCTTTGGCGGTGGCAATGGGGCATGAACAACTGGAGAATTCTGGCCCGTGCCCTGGTTTTGGAGCCATTGATTATTTGTAGGTCCAGTTCAGTTTCTGGTTAATAGTAGCCCCTAGAACATTGAGGGTGGGGGAATTAAGTGATGGTGATGCTGCTGTCTATGTGGAGGGTGATGGCTAGACTTCTTGTTGATCATTGCCTGGCATTTGAGTGAAACATTGACCACTTCCTGACCACAACAGCCCAGTAGACATGCCATTTCTGCATGAGATGACCAAAATGATCAGTTATCAGTGACCAGATGGCCAGTGACTAAAGTATTGCAATGTTCCTGTTAGTAGACGGTAATGGGTTCTTGTACTTAAGTTAAACTGGCTATTGGGTGCTGATTTTAGAGAATTCCTGAATGAGTGGGTCTTAAATATGTCATTAGTATGCAAGGGTGGGACATCACTATGAACGCAAGCCGTGGGATATATGTGTGCCTTGCGTTATGAACTTTGCCATCTTCTTTTTTTCTTGATTTAAAGTAACGTTTATTTATTAGTCACAAGTAGGCTTACATGAGCATTGCAATGAAGTTACTGTGAAAATCCCCGAATTGCCACACTCCGGCGGCGCCTGTTCGGGCGGGTACACTGAGGGAGAATTTAGCAAGGCCGATGCACCTAACCGACACTTGGAGGGAACAGAAGCACCCGGGGAAAATCCACGCAGACACAGAACGTGCAGACTCCTCACAGACAGTAACCCAAGCTGGGAAGCAATCACGGGTCCCAGGTGCTGTGAGGCAGTAGTGCTAACCAGTGTGCCACCGAGGAAAGTAACTTAAGTTACTCTGGCATCTATTCAAGAATTTGCTTCCAATGGTGGTGGTGGTGGAGGCAGTTACGATAGGGGTGTTTAAGGAGTTTTTAGATAAGCATGTGAAAATGGAAGGAATAGAGGGATATAAAGCAGGCAGAAGTTGTTCGTTTAATTTGGCTTTATGTTTGACAGAACATGGTGGGCTGAAAGGCCTGTGTTGTACTATCTATGTTCATTCAACCATGGCACATCTCCTGTATCTTCCAAAACTGTAGCATTTAAGCGCTATTATAATAAGTGCTAAAGTCTACTTGTTTTTATTATTTATGAAAAAATATGCTATGCAGCTTTCTGAATAGTGGCAAGTTTGTAGCACAGCTTTTTTTACGTATGAACGGACAGATTGTAATCAAAACTCTAGTGAGGTGCTAAAATATTATCAAAAGGTCAAGTTTTGTTACAAGACATCTAACGTTCAGCTGAAGTTATGTTTTAATGGACTGTTGTAGTACTGGGGTGCAAATGCATAAAATCGCCACAGTCCCAGATGACTGGTAGTGACTTAACCTGAGGATCACCACAGGTGGGGCATGCCAGGTTGAGAAGGTGGGGTCTTCATGAATTACCTCAGCTGGTATGGGAATTGAACCCGCACTGCTTTGGAATTGTACAGTGCAGAAGGAGGCCATTTGAGTTTGCACCAACCACAATCCCATCCAGGCCCTAGCCCCATGCATTTACCCTAGCCAGCCCCCCTGACATCTAAGGGCCGATTTAGCATTGCCAATCCTCCTAACCTGCACATCTTTGGATTGTAGGCGTCACTGTGCATCACTGATCAGCCGTCCAGCCAACTGAGCCAACCGAGCCAACCAGCTAAATTGATAATATTCTACAGTTAGCTGATTATGTAAATTTACATCTACTTTTTCCTTCCAAAAGTTATGGAACTGCAATTCAGCAATTAAGTCTTATTAATAATATAACCAGGTATTGTTGGTGTCTAATAGTTTAGAGAGTCCTTTGTCAATACACTAAAGGGATATTGGGATTGTTGGGGGGGGGGGGGTGCGTGGTGTGGAGATCAGGATATTGTATTTGATGATCATCCATGATCAAAATGAATGGCGTAGCAGAATCGAAGGGCCGAGTGGCCTAGTCCTGCTTCTAGTTTCAATGTTTCTAAATAAATTGATTGTGGGAGAGCAGCAACAGTCCAAACATGATATTCTTGTCATGTCAGCATTGAGATGTGAAGTGGGTGAGGCCTGTTTGTAGCTGTGAAGCGCAGACTGGGTGGGGTATCTGGTTTGGGAAATTGTGATCTGTGTGACTTATCTATGCGCACACTGGCTATCAATAGTGTTATCAACAAAACCGTATTAAAGAGAACTTGCACTGAAAATGTGATAAGCAATTTAGGTAGATTTAACGCAGGGGGGAGCTATACAATAAATGGCAGAACCATCAGGCAACACCAGGTTTAAGTTCAACCGATTTATTTGATAGTAAACTCACAAGCCTCGAAAGCTTGTGAGTTTACTATCAAATAAATCGGTTGGACTTATACCTGGTGTTGTCAGACTTCTTACTGTGTTCACCCCAGTCCAACGCTGGCATCTCCACATCAGAACCGTCAGGAGCATAGACACACAGAGGGACCTGGGTGTGCGAGTCCACAGATCCTTAAAGGTGGCGGAAAAGGTGGTGAAGAAGGCGTACGGCGTGCTTGCCTTTATTGGACGGGGCATACAGTATAAAAGTTGGCACATGATGTTGCAGTTATATAGAACACTGGTTAGGCCACATTCGGAATACTGCGTCCGGTTCTGGTCGCCACACTACCAGAAGGATGTGGAGGCTTTGGAGAGAGAGCAGAAAATGTTTACCAGAATGTTGCCTGGTGTGGAGGGTATTAGCTATGAGGTGAGATTGAGTAAGCTAGAGACGGAGGTCTATTAAAATATTTATAAAATTATGAAGGGCATAGACAGGGTGAACAGTTGGAAGCTTTTTCCCAGGTCAGAAATGACACACGCAAGGGGTCACACCTTCAAGGTAAGGGGGGGGACAATGTTCAACACAGATATGCGGGAGATGTATTTTACACAGAGGATGGTGAGGGCCTGGAATGCACCACCAAGCAAGGTGGTTGAGGCAGACACGCTAGGATCATTTAAGACTCAGCCACATGAACAACCTGGGAATAGAGGGATGCAGATGGATGGTCTAGTTGGGAACACACGATCGGTGCAGGCGTGGAGGGCCTGTTCCTGTGCTGTATTGTTCTTTGTTCTATTTCCCTTTTGTAAAACCTCCCTCATATAAACTCAAAATGGAACAGAAGGAAGCCATTTGGCCCAAATCATTCTGGCCCTCTTCAGAGGTTCATTCCCCTGTTTTATCCCCATCGCCAATATTTTCAAGTCTGTACAGTTTCCTTCATGAAATCATTCACCACCTCTGAGTGATGTGGTGGCACAGTGGTTATGGCATTGCTGCCTGTGCCAAGGACCCAGGTTTGATTCCGGTCTTGGATGACTGTGTGGAGTTTGCGTGTTGTTCCTGTGCCTGTGCCTGTGTGGGTTTCCTCCAGGTGCGTTGGTTTCCTCCACACTTCAAAGATATGTGAGTTGGGTGGATTAGCCATGCTAAGTTGCCACTTAGTGTCAGGGGGATTCATCATAGAAACTCTTCACTGTAGAAAGAGGCCATTCGGCCCATCGAGCCTGCACCGACCACAATCCCACCCAGGCCCTACCCCCATATTCCTACATATTTTACCTGCTAATCCCTCTAACCTACACGTTTAATTAACGAGGTTACAAGTGGGGTTACTAGGGTAGGGCCTGGTTCGGATTGTTGTCAGTGCAGGCTTGATGGGCCGAATGGCCTCCTTCTGAACTTTAGAGATTCTATGATTTCTCTGCTTCTATCATCGTGCACTTTATAAAAAAAAAAAAATTCCTCACAAGATTGGAGAATATTTGAAGAATATAGAGAGCTATGATTTTAATTAGGCTCAGTTTTTGGGCAGGATTTATTTTCACCTGTATTTATTTGGCAGCTCATGTCCTTTGAGGATAAGGGGTAAACCTTTGAGGACTGAGGTGAGGAGAAATTTCTTCACCCAGAGGGTGGTGAATGTGTGGCATTCACTACCACAGAAAGTTGTTGAGGCCAAAACGTTGACTGATTTCAAGAATAAATCGGATTTACCTCAAGGGCTAAAGGATCAAGGGATATGGGGGAAGGCGGGGGATCAGGATATTGAATTCAGTGATCAAAATGAATCGAGGAGCAGACTCAAAGAGCTGAATGGCCTACTCCTGCTTCTGGTTTCTATAATTCACAGATTTGATGAAGATGGATCAATAAATCCAGGCTTCAAGTGTAATTTAAAACTTAGTGGAGGCATGTGCATAAGGAAGTCCACTTCCAATGATTTTGGGAGGCATGAAGTCCACATTATAGACAACATCAACTTTTAGTGAAATACTACGCTTGACATAAGACATCACGAAATGCTTCACCGAACCATTACCTCATGTGGCTCAATGTCAAATGTTCGTTAATAGGACAGATGATAAAAGCTTGGTTCAATGGGTGAGTTTTATGGAAAGAAAAACTAGGCAGAGAGTTGCAAGGAGGGAAATCAGGACTAGGCAGATTAAGACATGGTCACCAATGGTGGAATGATAAAACTCTGGGAGACTGGAACTGGACCAGCATTGAGGTGCTGGGCAGGGATAGGAGGTGGAGCCTTGGAAGAATATGAAAATAGGATGAGAATGTTGAGACGTTGCTTAACCAGAAGCCATGCTAGGTCGGCAAGCACAAAGATGATGGGCGAATGGGGTAGGAGCAAGGAGCCAAGCACTAGAGCCTTGAATGATCTCAGATTTATGGGAGCAAGGAATAGAACATGGGCAAACAGCCAAAGGTGCATTGGAAAAGTCAAACTTAGCAGCATGGATGAGGGTTTCAATGGCAGAGGAGTGAATTGGGTAATGTCACAAATGTGAAAATAGACATGACAGTAGCATGTCAGCTATGACACCAAGGCTGCAAACAGGCTGGCGAGTCTCATTGTTGTCATTGTGAGAGATGAAGCAGGTGGCCAGAGAATGAAGCTTGTGGTGGACAGCCAATTTTCCCAATGGAGTTATAGAATCGTACAGTGCAGAAGAGGCTCTTTGGCCCATTGACTCTGACACACAAGAAACACCTGACCTCCCACCTACTCCTGTTTACTCGCACTTGGCCCATAGCCTGGATGTTATGACAGGCCAAATGTTCACCCAGGTAGATTTTTAAAGGATTTAATTGGAGAAAATTTCTGTCGTCTAGTACTGAGCATTGGATAAGCAGTCTGATAATTTGGTAATGGTGTGGGTGTTGAGATACAGGGGGTAAGGCTGCATAGCATCAGCATAACTTTGAAAACTGACACACTATTTTCAGATGACTTCAGCAAATAGAAGTACAAAAAGAACTGAGACTACTTCTTTGATATTCAGGGAAAGCCAGTGATAATGAGGCATGAACTGGAAGATCAGGGATGACCAGCTATAATTAGTGTAATTCACCCAGCTGGATGAGAGTGGAAGGGGGGGGGTGTCGGAGGAAGATGGTGTGGTCAGCTGTGCCAAAGGCTATAAAGAAGTTGAGAAGGGCAAGGAGATAGAGTTTACCTTTTGTCATTGTCACATCACATGTACTTTGGGAAGTGCTTGATACAGTTTGAGAATGAAGGATCTGAAGCACGTGTTGTGGATAGAAGAGGAAGTTCGGCTCCACTTTTTCCTCTTGCCACCCATCTGTAAACAAAGGTTTTTTTGATTCTGCTCAAGTGGTGGCACATTTTCCAACCCCTTGGTTTTGATTGTGATCCAATTTTCTATTAATAATCCCACAGCAAACCTGAAGTAGGATAAACTTAGAGGGTTAGCTGATTTTATGCAAACAAAAACACACACACCCAATACAAGAAGATAATTTGCAGCTTTTTTTTCCCCACATCCGAGCACACACCTTTGAGTTCATGCCAATGACAGAGGAGTAGAGAAAAGAGAAAGGTACAGGGTAAAGGTTACAGGCAAACTCATGTTTTACATGAGTCCAGCCTCGAGTCCAATGGTGTATTCCTTTAACGAAGTTAGGTGGCTGAAACTAATCCTGGATAACCACCTTTCCAGTTGAGATGATTTCCATGATGAAATGGATATGTAGAAGTAAACCAGTCTCATCAGATGGTACAGGAGGTTCAGATGTTTAAGTGGATTGGGTAGGTCATTCAAACCTGGACAAAGCCCCTTCTTCTGAGTTGCTGTTTGGTTGATGGAAGGTGGTAGACTGAGGGATGTCCCGAAGCACGGTACATTGTCGTAGCGTCTGCATGGTTTCCCCAACGGATGAATGAACGTCGCTCGACAATCACCAGGTAAGGCTGTTCCCTTCTTGTTGAAGTGTTAGCCAATGGTCACGGACATTCGGCCTCTGATCTTCGGGTACGCATTCTCCAAGGCGGCCTTCAGGACGCACGATAGCGCAGAGTCGCTGAGCAGAAACTGATAGCCAAGTTCTGCATTTGTGAGGATGGCCTCAACCTGGATCTTGGGTTCATGTCGCACTATCTGTAACCGTATGACTTGCCTGAACTTGCAACATCTCACTTGCTGTCCTGTCTGGAGACAATACACATCTCTTTAACCTAAGCTCAATGCTATCTCCACTCACATTGTCTGCATCTTTAAGACTTGAATAGCAGGTTAGCTGTAAAGATGCGCATTCTAATCAGTATTCTGTAAACTGTGTGTGACTTTATATGCCCTTCTCTGATCAGAACTTTCCACCCACCTGATGAAGGAACAACGTTTCCGAAAGCTTGTTGGTTTACTATCAAATAAACTGGTTGGACTATAACCTGTGTTGTGAGACTTCTTACAGTGTTTACCCCAGTCCAAGGCCGGCATCTCCACATCTTAAAGGCAATTGACCATTATATAATTCCCTTGGAGGTTGGTCTTTTGCAACCCATTGGGTTTGTTAGTGGTATATTTAGGGGTAATGAGGTATTAGAGTCATAGAGGTTTACAGCATGGAAACAGTCCCTTTGGCCCAACTTGTCCATGCCACCCTTTTTTTTAAACTCCTAAGCTAATCCCAATTGTCTGCATTTGGCCCATACCCTCTATATCCATCTTATCCATGTAACTGTTTAAATGCTTTTTAAAAGACAAAATTGGATCTGCCTCTACTACTACCTCTGGCAGCTTGTTCCACTCTCCACTCTCTGTGAAAAAATTTGCCTCTCTGGACACTTGTCTCTCCCCTCTCACCTTAAACCTCTGCCCTCTAGTTTTAGAGTCCCCTACCTTTGGGAAAAGATATTGACTATCTACTGATCTGTGACTCTCATTATTTTATGGACCTCTATATGATCACCCCTCAGCTTCCTTCGCTCCAGAGAAAAAGGTCCCAGTCTATCCAGCCTTACCTTATATCCCAAACCGTCAAGTCCCAGTAGCATCCTAGTAATCTTTTCTGCACTCTTTCTAGTTTAATCATACCCTTTCTATAATAGGGTGACCAGAACTGTACGCAGTATTCCAAGTGTAGCCATTAGCAATGTCTTATACGACTTCAACAAGATGTCCCAACTCCTGTATCCAGTGTTCTGACCAATAAAACCAATAATGCTGAGTGCCTTCTTCACCACTCTGTCCACTTGTGACTCCATTTTCAAGGAGGTTTTGGCTTCTCTGTTTTTTTTTTAATTTATTCGTGGGACACAGACATTGCTGTCTGGCCAGCATTTATTGCCCATTCCTAGTTGCTCAAGCACGGTTGCGAGTCAACCACATTGCTGCGTGCTCTGGAGTCACATGTATGCCAAACCATGTAAGGATGGCAGATTTCCTTCCCTAAGGAACATTAGGGAGCGAGATGGGTTTTTCCGATAATCAGCAATGGTCTCATGGTCAGCAGTAGATACTTAATTCCAGATTTTTATTATTGAATTCAAATTTCACCATCTGCAGTGATGAGATTTGAATCCGAGTCTCTAGAAGATTAGTTGAGTTTCTATGTTAATAATCTAGCGATAATGCCACTAGGCATTATTTGAGTTCTAGCCAGCCATAGCTTTAGCCATTTTAAAGTTCTTGTTCAGTTTTTGAAATTTTATTAATCAGACATTATGATGCATTTTAAAAAAAAGTGAAGCCTTTGCCCCATGTTACATGGAATTATTAATAAGATAGAATCCTACTGTGCAGCAGGAGGTCATTTGGCCCAACTAGTTTGCACTGACCACAATTCCACCTAGGCCCGAACCCCATAACGTCCTGCTTTAACTCTAGCTAGTCCCCCTGACACTTAGCAATTTAGCTTGGCCAGTCCACCTAACCTGCACATCTTTGGAGTGTGGGAGGAAACCGGATCATCTGGAGGAAACCCACGCAGACATGGGGAGAATGTGCAAACCTCACACAGGGAATTTGGCCCTGTGTGGCCAAATTCTCCTCCAATTCGATTTTTTTAGTATGCTGACGAGACAGAGTACAGAAATGAGAGAGAGAATCTAGTGAACTGGTGCGGCAACAATAACCTCTCCCTCAACGTCAACAAAATGAAGGCGATTGTCGTCAACTTCAGGAAGCTTAGAGGAGAACGTACCCCTGTCTACATCAATGGGGACAAAGTAGAAAGGGTCGAGAGCTTCAAGTTTTTTATGTGTCCGGATCACCAACTTTTGACAGTGGGAAGTGCAGACACATTCAATGGTTGGGAGACTGGTTTGTGTGATGGATTGGGCTACATTCACAAACCTTTGTAATTTAGTGCCATCTTGGGCAGAGCAGGAGCCGTACCAAGTTGTGAGACAACCAGAAAGAATGCCTTTTATGGTGCATCTGTAAAAGTTGGTGAGTCATGGCTGACATGCCAAATTTCCTTAGTCTTCTGAGAAGGTAGAGGCATTGGTGGGTTTCTTAACTATAGTGTCAGCCTGGGGGAACCAGGACAAACTAGGTGTCCCATTTGACCCTGAAGATGAGCATTCACACCATCACCAAATCTGCCTGAATTTTAACCATACCCTCTTTGGTTGTCAAGCCTTCAGTTACTACAGACCATTATGTTATTGGAATCCCTTCTTACACCTCTCCAACTTACTATCCTCCCAGGACGCCCCTCAGAAAC
Source organism: Carcharhinus amblyrhynchos (assembly GCF_965287045.1). Classification (NCBI taxonomy): domain Eukaryota; kingdom Metazoa; phylum Chordata; class Chondrichthyes; order Carcharhiniformes; family Carcharhinidae; genus Carcharhinus; species Carcharhinus amblyrhynchos. The sequence continues at coordinate 97,823,108 of NC_137333.1, forward strand.
CACCTCTTTGACCACGCTTTTGGTTATCTGACCAGCATCTCCTTACGTGAATCAGTGCCCTGCTTTATTTTATAATACCCCTGTAAAGTATCTTGGGGCATTTTGTTAAAGTAATGGAAATTATTGTTGTAGTTATAACTTTGACTCTTATTAATGTGTGTCTGGCAAGTGGGCAACCTTAACGTGTGAACCTAGTCTGAAGCTAGGTTCGTTCATGATGAATCTCGGGAATTCTCTGCCCGTTGAAGTGGTGGAGGCTACCTCGCTGAACATATTTTAAGTCACGGGTGGATAGGTTTCTGATAGACAGGGGAATTAAGGGTTATGGGGAGCAGGCGGGAAAGTGGAACCGATCCACTTCAGATCAGCCATGATCTTATTGAATGGCAGGGCAGGCTCGAAGGGCTAGATGGCCTACTCCTGCTCCTATTTCTTATGTTCACTGATGGGCAGTAGTCCGATTCTGTTACTTATCCAACTTCATTTCCATTCTTTGGTTAGGAACATTGGAGTTGGCCGTTGAGTCTGCTGCACCATTCGTTATCCCCATATCCCTTTATGTCATTGGTATTTAGAAATGTCAATTTAACATATATCCTGTGACTGACTTTCCATGCCCTCCACATCTGGAAATCCAAAGATTGACAACCCTCTGAGTCAAAGAAGTCCCCTCTTGATCCTGAGTAACTTCTCCCTTATTTTGAAGTTGTGTCTCCTAGTTCTAAACTACCTAATCTGGGATGGCACAGTAGTTAGCGCCAGGAACCGGGTTTCATAGACAGTGCAGAAAGAGGCCCTTCGGCCCATCGAGTCTGCACCGAACACAATCCCACCCAGGCCCTATCCCCCCATATCCCTCCATATTATACCACTAATCCCTCTGACCTACGCAAGCCTGGACACTAAGGGGTAATTTCTTAGCTGGCCAATCAATCTAACTCACACATCTTTGGACTGTGGGAGGAAACCCACGCAGACACGAGGAGAACGTGCAAACTCCACACAAACAGTGACCCGAGCCGGGAATTGAACCCAGGACCCTGGAACTGTGAAGCAGCAGTGCTAACCACTGTGCTACTGTGCCGCCCAGCTTGGGTCAGTGCCTGTGCAGAACCTGTCCGTTCTCCCCCCTACCTACGTGAATTTCCTCCAGCTGCTCTGGTTTTCTCCCACCAAAAAACGCACTGGTTGGGAGTATTGGCCATGCTAAATTCTCCCTCAGTTTACCCGACCAGGATGTGGCGACAAGGGGATTTTTACAGTAACTTCGTTGCAGTGTTAATGTAAGCCTATTTGTGACACTAATAAGTAAACTTCAAAACAATGTTAACATCCTAAAATAAAATACTGCGGATGCTGAAATCTGAAATAAAAACAGAAAATGCTGTGAAAACTCAGCAGGTCCGGCAGCATCTGTGGAGAGAGAAAAACAGAGTTAATATTTTGATTCTTCTTCAGGGATAACATTTAAGTTTAAAGTTTATTTATTAGTGTCACAAGTATACTTGCGTTACAATGAAGTTTCTGTGAAAATCCCCTAGTTGCCATATTCCGGCACCTGTTCAGGTACAGGGAGGACGAATTTAGCATGGCCAATGCACCTAACCCGCACATCTTTCTGACTGTGGGAGGAAACCGGAGCACCCAGAGGAAATCTACGCCGACAACTGGGAAAATGTCTAGACTCCTCACAAAATGACCCCAGCCAGGTATCGAGCCTGGATCACTGGCGCAGTGAGACTGGCCTCTAGCCTTGGATAAGGAGTTAGGGAGTTTATAAAATGTTGAGAGGAATAGATAGGGTGGATTCTCAGAGGCTATTTCCCAGAGCTGAAATGGTCCCTACGAGAGGACACAGGTTTAAGGCGCTGGGAAGCAAGTACAGAGGAGATGTTAGGGGTAAGTTTTTCACTGAGGGTGGTGAGTGAGTGGAATCGGCTGCCGTCGGTGGTGGTAAAGGCGAACTCGTTGGGGTCTTCTAAGAGACTTCTGGATGAGTATATGGGATCTAATGGGATTGGGAGTGACAGATAGTTCTATGGCTTGGTCGGTATAGGTGCGGTCGATGCAACTTGGGGGCCGAAGGGCCTGTTTGTGCTGTAGTGTTCTATGATCTAATCTTGCCACAGTGCTGCCCATTATCTGCATCTACTTTCTATCCACCCTGCAGGACTGTAAATAGTTATATATCATGTCTTTTGCCCCACTGTAGACTAGGGATTCTGAGGCCTGAAGAGGGGTGCACTGTTTCCCATTAGGCTAATTTTAATCCAAACTTTTGATCTCCTTGGTTCTTGCACATTTTATCAAAGGATTCTTCTTTCTCCCCACATTTTCCATTCCCATTTGCTTTGTGGTTTCATGTGCTTATTTCTATCTATGCAGTGATACTTGGCTTCTGATTTTATTGAAATCTGATGCTTTCCTATCCTAGTTGAAGCTGTCACCCAGGCACCCATTCGTAAGCTTACGCAGTTTACTCTTCTGTAATGCAATCCTTTATAACATCAACTTGCCTTTGTACAGTCCCCTCTTAGTGCAGTTAAAACCTTGGAAGATGCTTCACAGGAATCTTGTCTGATATTATTTGACACCGAAAGAAGAAACAGGCATTATAGGCTAGCTGAGTTAAAGGATGGTAACTTCAGAGTTTGGAGGCAAGGCGTGTGAAGACTTAAGCTGCTGTTGGTGGGGCAGCGGATATGCAGGAGGACACAACTGGAGGAAAACACAATCTCTGGCATCTAGGCTTGGATAAGGAGTGAGGGAGTTGAGGCCATGGTGGGATTTGAAAACCAGGATGGAAATGATTTAAGGACAGGATGTTCTGACCACACCTGCCCTGAAACCAGAAATTCTCACCCAAGGTCAACAGACCTCTAGGATAAACGCAAAATACTGCGGATACTGGAATCTGAAACAAAAACAGACAATGCTGGAAAATCCCAGCAAGTCTTGACAGCATCTGTGGAGAGAGAGAGAGTCGGGCCAATGTTTTGAGTCTAGATGACTTCATCAGAGCTGCCATCATGTTGGAGTTGGTGGAGATGACGGAGGATAACCTTTGAATGCGGAGACTGGTGGAATGAAAAGTGAGGACAAGGAGGACCCCATCCTGGGTTCTGGGACGGTGGGGAGGTGGTGAGAACAGTGGTCTGGAGGATGGGTTGAGGGTGCTGTCAACCACAATGGGTGGAAAAGTATGCTTGAGGAAGACACATCAGCTGCGCTAGTTTGGAAAGTGGCATGATCAGAACAGAAGGCAATGGGTCATCCAAACTCAATATTGGCTCTACTCTCTCTCCACAGCTGCAGTCAGACCTGCTGAGACTTTCCAGCATTTTCCTGTTTCTGTTGTCAGTAGACCTCTAAATGGTTCATCAAAATTTCCATCCCACCTGCAGCGATTTCCGCAGCTGATGAGACCAGAAAGTTGACCCTTAAGTTTGAGGCATTGGTGGACCTGAAGCACATGTCAGCTGGTGATGGTGGTGAACAGGACTTGGTGTGAATTAGGGTACATGCAATTAACTTCCGATGAGTTGAGGCTTATAGGAAGTGGGAGGCGAACCTTTTCTTAATCAGTTTAACCTGTCTAAATTGGAAGGAGCACAGTCACTGAATTGGTTTTCCGTTGATAATTTGTGACCAGTGAAACTCCTGTGCTCCTTCAATGCTAATGCAACTCTGAATCTCTGGCAGCGAACAAAGAAAATTATAGCATGGGAACAGGCCCTTCGGCTCTCCAAGACTGCACTGACCATGCTGCCTGACTTAACCAAAAATTCTCTACCCTTCCAGGGACCATTTCTCTCTTCCCATCCTATTCACATATTTGTCAAGACGCCCCTTAAAAGCCACTACCATGTCCGTGCCTGTCATAATCTTGTAGACTTCTATGAGATCGCCCCTCAACCTCTGTCATTCCAGTGAGAACAAACCCAAGTTTCTCCAACTTCTGTTCATGGTTAATGTCCTCCAAACCAGGCAACATCCTGGTAAATCTTTTCTGCATCCTCTCCAAAGCCTCCACATTTTTCTGATAGTGTTGCAACCAGAATTGAACCCTATATTCCAAGTGCAGCCCAACTATGGTTGTATAAAGCTGCAACGTGACTTGCCAATTTTTAAACTCAGTACCCTGGCCAATGAAGGCAGGCATGCCGTATGCCTTCCTGACTACCTTCTCCACCTGCATTGCCACTTGCAGTGACCTGTGTACCTGTACACCTGATCCCTCTGTCTGTCAATACTCTTAAGGATTCTGTCACTTACTGTATATTTCCTATCCTTATTAAATTTTCCAAAATGCATGATCTCACATTTTGGATTAAACTCCATCTGCCACCTCTGTCCAAGTCTCCAACCGATCTATATCCTGCTGTACCGTCTGATGGTCCCCATCATTAGCTGCAAATCCACCAACCTTTGTGTCGTCCGCAAACATACTAATCAAAACCAGTTACATTTTCCTCCAAATCAGCCTTGGGCTGTAGGAGTCATGCTGAATATATTTGATAAATATTGCATGCATCACAACTGTATTGAACAGCTCAGAGTGTACCATGATTCAAGTAGCACATTTGAATACTATTGCACTTTCTGCGCTGGCCACTTTGAAATTTTTGTAAAATATCTGAAAGAACATTACAAATAAAAGTACATTTTTTCAAACAAAAAAGGTTATAGGTCTCTGCTATGGCTTTCATCTTATTTCCTACATTTTGTTTTTCCTATGACCTTAGTGAATTGGCGACGCTCTGATTGGCAGTAACATTTCTGGGGAAGTTTACTATCACCAGTTTTTGCGTATGTGACTGCACGCATGAATGAAATATATTGTTAGTGCAATCATTTCCATCTTAAATCCTAGAGCACATTCAGTCTGGAGAAGAAATGATGCATTTGTTTTCAATTGGATATCAATGATAGCAAGACTATTTTTAGTTTAACTGACACTTGGGTGGAGATTTCTGCAAAATGGAATTTCTTGTTTACTTTGTGAAATTCCTATTTGCATATCATTTTTGATTTTCTTTTAAGAGAAGTTAAAATCTGCTTCCCCATGTTTATTCCATCTTATCCTAACTTTTCATTTAAGTTTTGTTTCTTCTTTGCCATCTATCAGGAGATGGGGCTTGTCAGTGCAGACTTGATGGGCCAAATGGCCACCTCCTGCACTACAAGGATGCTATGATCCTTCTCCTATGCAATTCTCTTATAAACAGGATTTCTTATGAGTTCTTTGGTTTGTTTAAATCAGAATAATCTGGTCATTTTATTTCATTGCTATTCGTAGTAGCAGCACGGTCGTGTTATTGGGCTAATAAGTTGGGGACCTGGATTAGTATGAAGATGTGAGTGCGAGTCTCGCCACAGCAGCTGGTGGGATTTAGACTCGACTGATTAAATAAATCTGGAGTAAAGAGTTGCTATGCCATCCGCTATGCCGTGCAATGACTGAATTGATGCAAAAATAAAAATTGGTTCACTTGTGCCCATTTTAAGGGAAAACTATCTGTTTGGCCCTATGTGACTCCAGAGCTACAGCATTGTGGTTGATGCCCAGTTGTATTCAGCTTAACCACGTGTGTGTTTGTGTGTGCGTGTGCGTGAATTCTTGCCTTGGCAGCTGGAATTTACCGTACAACCTGGCTGCCGTGTTTCTGAGATCGTTAACCTGCCCTGATGTTGCCCTTTTTATTGCCCGTCGCATTATTCTTATTTGCTTTCTTATGCAGATGAATGGTGTATCGCTCTGTAAATGGATGTAACAAACTTGCATTTTATATCATGCTTCAAACTATCTTGAGATGCCCCAAAGACAGCTTTGCAAGGTGGGTGGCACAGTGGTTAGCACTGCTGCCTCACAGCTCCGGAGAGCCGGGTTCGACTCCCGGCTTGGGTCACTGTCCGTGTGGAGGTGCGGTTTCTCCCCGCGTCCATGTGGGTTTCCTCTGGGTACTCTGGCGCCCTGCCACAGTCCAAAGATGTGCAAGTAACGTGCATTGGCACCTCAGTGTCCCGGGATGTATAGATTAGTGGGATTAATGAGGTAAACGGGGTTGCCAGGATAGGACCTGGGTGGGATTATTGTTGGTGCAAACTTGAATGCCATCCTCCTGCAATGCAGGGTCCTATCATTCTAGGGAAAGGTTCCACAAACATCAGGGGTTGACTTTATCTAGTGATGTCGGATTGAATGATTTTTGGTCGAGGAAACTGGGAGAATTCAGCTGCAATTTTTCTGAATGTAGGTCATGGGGCCTTTTGAATCCTCCTGAGGGGGGCCGACCTGGTTTCGTTTTAATCGAAAGACATGTGCAAATGTTTTAAAAGTCCTGAGCAGATGTGCATTTGCTGCATAAACCTCTTCAGTGTTCAGTAAGTGAAGCCAGTTCTCCTGCATGCAAGTTGGGTGGCCTGGCAATAGTTAGATATGCCATTGGCATAGCATTCCCAGTGGCTCACTGGCAGTACCAGGTACGTTTCTGAATCATGTGGTTGGATAAAAGTTAACTGGGCTGACTGGAGTGGCAATGGATATTCTGTAGTTTGTGTGGGTGACAGGTAAGAGTAAGGGTTGCCTGCGATAAATAACCTGCCAGCTTTCGTGGTTTCTTTTTAAAATTACGTTCCCTATAACAACGGCCACGTGAGTGAGATCACCTGTGAAAATGACCATAATAAACAATTAACTTTAGCTAACACGGTGAGAAGAGAAAGCTTGTTGGAGTAGTCACGTAGTGGTATTGTGACCGGACTTGCAGTTCAGAGACTCGGAGACCACGGTTCGAATCACACCACGTCAATTGGTGAAATTTGTATACGATTAAAACAAAAAATTTGGAAAGTTACATGACGTTGGCGGAAAACTCGAATGTCCTTTTAGGGATGGAAATCTGCCATCCTTACTCTGTCTGGCCTACGTGCGACTCCAGAGCCACAGCAATATGGTTAACTGCGCTCTGAGATGGCCTAGCGAGACATTCGGTTTCAAGGACAATTAGTGATGGGCAACAAATGCTGGCCTAGCTAGCGACACCCACATTCCAAGAAAGAATAAAGAAAAAATATTCAAGTCTCCAGTTGCTCCTGCTTAAATGTTTTAATAATGCTTGGTGTTTGTGTGTGACTGCTGATTTGCATTCTTGCATATCTGTTGCACTTAAAGTTTTGGTGTTAACTGCTTGCTTTTGCAGTAATGGGCTCTTCCTATTTTTTTTCTATCCTCTTTCTGCAGCTGCTCCTACTTTGGGTGTTAATGACACGGGTGAGTACGGGAACTTGATATGCATGAAAGCTGTATCAACTTGCGCGCAAGAGAATGACTCCATCCATAAATAATGCTTTAATGAAACAATACTGCACATTAGGTGGGGAATTAATTTGAGTCATAATTACTCAGAGCTAGGAGAATGGTAGCAGGAATGTAACTTGTTTTGAAAGCTGTGATTCATTCAGAGGGGAGTTGTCTGCTGTGTAAGATTTCACTTTTTAATGCCTTCCCAGCTTGGGTTCTCTGACTGGAAGATGGTGGAGCAGATTGAACGTTTGTAGGGACTTCCTTGAAAAGACTTTTATAACTACATTCTGCATCGTACAATCAAACTTGAAGATTTCCACTGAGTCACCTCTTTATATTCTGCATCAAAGAACCATAGAAAATTAACAGCTCAGAAACAGGCTTTTTAGCCCTTCTTGTCTGTGCCGAACCATTTTTTGCCTAGTCCCACTGACCTGCACTTGGACCATATCCCTCCACACCCCTCTCATCCATGTACCTGTCCAAGTTTTTCTTTAAATGTTAAAAGTGACCCCACATTTACCACTTTATCCGGCAGCTCGTTCCACACCCCCACCACTCTCTGTGTGAAGAAGCCCCCCCCCCCCCCGAGTATTCCCTTTAAACTTTCCTCTCACCCTTAACCCATGCCCGCTGGTTTTTTTTCTCCCTTAACTTCAGTGGAAAAAGCCTGCTTGCGTTCACTCTATCTATACCCATCAAAATCTTATACACCTCCTATCAAATCTCCCCTCATTCTTCTACGCTCCAGGGAATAAAGTCCTAACCTAGTCAATCTCGTTGTGGGTTTTAAAGGAAAAGAGGTGGAATTGTGGGTAATTCCACCACCCTACGCAATAGAAAAGAAATCCTGAAATCCTCAAATTCCTCAAACCTTTGACCCAACTGTTATGATCAGGAGAATGATCCCGGAGACGTTGTTTGACATTTGAGGACTCTGGGTCTGTTCTCAGTGGAGTTTAGAATAGTGCAAAGTTATACTGTCACTTCAAAAGACAAAAGTGCAGATAAAATTACTTTAGAACATCAGACAATACAAGGTACAGGGTCTCTTCCCATATCTGATTGAAACTTAGAATACTGAAAGGTCTGAATAGAGAGGACGTGGGGAAGATCTTTCTATCGGTAAGAGAGACAAGGATCTGAGGGCACAGCTTCGGAGTAAAAAGGAATATCCTTTAGAACCAAGAAGAGGAAGAATTTCTTCAGCCAGAGGGTGGTGAATCTATGGAATTCAGAGCCACAAAAGGCTGTAGTTGCCTGAGCATTGAGTGTATTTAAGACAGATGGGTTCTTGATTGGTAAGAGGATCACAGGATATGGGGAAAAGATGGATGAATGTGGTTGAGAAACTTCTCAGCCATGATTGAATGGCAGAGTAGACTCGATGGGTTGAACAGCCTAATTCTGCTCCTTATCGTCATATTATTCATGAGCTTAACTCTGACTGGATTTTTCTTCCCAGCAAAGTGAATTCAGCAACTGCTGCTGGAACTGCAGCTGGTCCCAACTGTCTGAGTGCTGGAGCCCACAGGACCAGATAAATCTGACATTTCACACAGGACAAATTGGCCTGGGAGTGGAGTGTAAGGAAGTTATGGGATCAGAGGGTCCGGATGGCAAGGCTAAGTACTGGAGGGGGCACCTGGAATGCTGGGTGGCAGGATTGGGGTGGCCAGAAATGTAGGTAACCTGCCACAATTCCCCAAATCCTGAGCTCAGCCTGTCAACCTCAATATTGAGGCAGGGATGGGAAGTGGTCCTCAAGAGACCATTAATTGGGCCACTTGAGGTCTCGCTGGCACCCTGTTTTTTTTAAAAACAAAAATTGCAGACAGGATTAGGCCGAGCAGGAGGCTGATGGAAAGATCTCCGAGGTGGTCATTATATCAGCCCTCCACCTGAAAACCTTTGTGGTGGTATGTCCTGTAAAATCCTGCCCTCAGTTTCCAGTTGCTGTAACAGCACCTTGGGGAAGGACATCTCATGTTGCTATGGAAGTGAGTTGAGGTCAGTCTTCACTAAAGGCTAGTGAATTGGTACAGGAAGTTAATTAAAAACTCTAACGGAATGTTGATCTTTACAAGGGCTTAGACTTCAAAAGTGAGGAGGTGATATCTCTGTCCTACGAAGGCTTAATCAACATTGTGTTCACAGGCACAACGTCTTTGGGTGCACTGAATCTGACTGTTGTCAGGAGGAGATGTTTGGGGAAAGGTAGAGAAAAACATGTCCTTTTCATTGGTTTAGCGCTACGCCATTTTGCCACTAGAACCTGCCAGCAACTCCTCCTAAATACTGCAGAGGTGTCCATATCTTTCATTGCAGGTAAAAATGCTGCTGTGTGTGTATATTTTCTTAAAAAGACACTCTAAAGGAAGTTGGATACAACAAAAGTCAACAACTTTGAGCATAAGAATTAAGAGCAGGAGTGGGCCATCTGGCCCCTTGAGCCTGCTCCGCCATTCAATGAGATCATGGGTGATCTTTTCATGGACTCAGCTCCACTTACCCGCCCACTCGCCATAACCCTTAATTCCTTTACTGTTCAAAAATCTATCTATCCTTGCCTTAAAAATATTCAACTGCTTCACTGGGCAGGGAATTCCACAGATTCACAACCCTTTGTGTGATGAAGTTCCTTCTCAACTCAGTCCTAAATCTGCTCTCTCTTATTTTGAGGCCATGCCCCTTGTTCTAGTTTCACCCGCCAGTGGAAACAACTTCCCTGCTTCTATCTTATCTATTCCCTTCATAATCTTATGTTTCTATGAGATCTCCCCTCATTCTTCTGAATTCCAATGAATGTAGCCCCAGTCTACTGTGTGGCTTTTCATAAGCCAATCCTTTCCATTCCAGAATCAACTTGGTGAATCTCCTCTGCACACCACCACCAACCCCCAGTGCCAGTATATCTTGTCTCAAGTAAGGAGACCAAAATTCAGTTTTGCACCAATCTAATGAATAGAGATTAGAAAACCATTTTGCTTTTGCTCTGTGCGAGTAGAATGTACTTATTGGTGATGGATGGTAATGGGGCCAGTGCTAATTTCTTAGTGAGGATGAAAGTGTAACCAGTGCTAGAAATAAGACCATAAGATGTGGGAACAGAATTAGATCATGTGGCCCGTCAAGTCTGCTCTGCCATTTGATCATGGCTTTTTTTATTCATTCTTGGAACATGGGTATTGGGGCTAGCCAGCACTTACTGCCCATCCCTAGTTGTCTGACAGGGCAGTTGAGAGCCAACCACATTGCTGTGGCTCTGGAGTCAGGTGTAGGCCAGACCAGGCAAGGATGGCAGATTTCCTTCCCTAAAGGACATTGGGGAAAGAAATAGCTGTCGTGTTTCTCGACCCTGTTCTCCTGCCTTTTACGCTGTAACCTTTGATCCCCTTACCAATCACGAGCCTCTCTATCTCTGCTTTAAATATACTCCAACTTCTTGTTGAACAAATACTTTGGGAATGGGGGGCTGGGGGTGCAACTCTACAACAATGATTTTTCCAACACATTGTGAATAGTTACTAGGTAAAGCTGGCTTATCCCTGTATGGAGAGAAATCATTCACATCATCAGCAGTTCTCAATTACTGACTCTTCACTTCCTATACACTGGAAGGATCATCCTCTCCCCAAGTCACATTTGCATACTTTTTTGCTACTGAGCAATAGGAGACTTCAGATTGTATTTTAGCTCCAAAATCCTGATCCCGATAACAAGATTTTACAATTCCCCTTGTTGTCAACTTTAGTTTTTCTGAGCCTCCGTTTACCAAACCCAGGGAATTCCAACAACCCTCAGAAGCTCGACACCATCCAGAACAAAGCAATCCACTTGATTGGGACCCCATCCACCGCCTTCGCATTCACTGCTGCCATTATCACTGCACTGTACCAGCCATTTGCACCATCTACAAGATGCACTGCAGTAACTTACCAAGGCTGCTAGTTGCAGTAATTTCTAAAGCCGTCACCTACGCCACCTCAAAGAAGGGTGGCAGATGCATGGGAACACTGCCACCTGGAAGTTCCCATCCAAGCCGCACACTATACTGACTTGGAACCATATCACCATTCCTTCATTGTCATTGTGTCAAAATCCTGCAACTCCATCCCCAGCAGCACTGTGGATGTATTGACACCACATAGACTGCAGCAGTTCATGAAGGCAGTTAGGGGTGAGTGCCAACCTAGCTAGTGATGCCCATGAATGAATAAACTAAAATTATACTATCTTCTGGAAGGTACTTGCGGCTAATGAAAAATTGCACTGTGAAACTGGGCCAACCACACTAATGCCAATGTGCTCTGTATAAGAGGAAGTATCGAGATATCGATATTTAAGAGCTATTTAAATTAATCCATGTGACGTGGACATTGCTGAGTGGCCAACATTTATTACCCATCCCTAGTTACCTGAGGGCAGTTGAGTCAACCACATTGATGTGGCTCTGGAGTCACATGTTGGCCATACCAGCTAAAGATGGCAGATCTCCTTCCCTAAAGGACATTAATGAACCAGGTGGGCTTTTGCAATAATGGACAATGGTTTTTTTTTTGTCCATCAGTAGATTCTTAATTCCAGATTTTTTTTTTGATTTCACCACCTGCCGTGGCAGGATTTGAACCCGGGTCCCCAGAATATTAGCTGAGATCCTGGATTAATAGTCTAGCGATAATACCACCAGATCATTGCCTCCCCTGCTGCAGTATGCTTTTCTAACTGTGCAGTTTTGTGAGAAGTCATATGTTGTGAGTCATTGTTTTTTAGCAACGAGGAATTCATGCCATGCCATAGTAATGAGGCACGGGGCTTAATCTGTACCAACCTGCCCTTATTTAAGTATGCTGCAGTGCTTGAAGTGCAGCCTCTTCAAAGCGATTGGCCTTTATTTTTTGGCATTTCATTTCGTACCCAATCTGTGTTCCAGTTTTACTTTGGGAACAGTGTTTCACTGTGGGTTACACTCCCGTAGATACAGTTCTCCTAGCTTTCAAATGGGATTTTAAGGACCTGAAGATTGGTGGGGTAACATATCATGATGGCAGTGTATAATTTGTGATCTGAATAATGATAGCTTGCATCCATCCCCGGAGACAGGCCAGGAGCTCAACAGATATAAACACTGCTGCAATCTGAGACTTGATCTAGGAGAGCCCGCTCTGTTTGTATTCTTGTATAAAGCAACCATGTTTACATTTTCTCTCAGTAAAACAAACATCATTCACCTGTATGGAATAATTAGCTGATAAGGCAACAATATTTAGTTTTACTTAGAACCTGTAATGAAACATCCTGGGCACTTCACGCACAAAATAATAAAATCTAGCACTGAGCCACATTAGGAGATTTTAAGACAGATGACTGAAGCCAAGGCAAAGTGTTAAGTTTTTTTTTAATGTTCCTCTGAAAGTAAGAAGATGAGAGGGTTAAGATTTACAACTGGGGAGGTTCAGAGACCAAAGTGGTGCAGATACTTTGGAGGGATCATGAAATCCCTACAGTGCGAACAGAGGCCTTTGAGCCAGCATCGAGGACAATCCCGCCCAGGTCCTATCCCCATAACCCCACGTATTTACCCTGCTAATCCCCCTGACGTTAAGGGGCAATGGAGCAGCCATTGTAACAGCCAATCCTACCTTGCACGTCTTTGGACTGTGGGAGGAAACCGCAGCACCCGGTCTCGGGGCGAGTGCGGCAGGTAAATCCCGCTTTATGGGTTGAATGAAAAGACGTGGATGAGGGTTTCAGAACAAATGAGCTGAACCAGATGACACTGGAGGTGAAAATTGATGATCTTGGTGATGGCATGTTTGTGGTCGGAAGCTCCACTCAGTCTCAAGATTGCGAGGAAGAGGGGTTAAGTCATTGGTGGAAAACTGAGTTAAAGTTTATTTACTAGTCTCAAGTAGGTTTACGTTAACACTGCAATGAAGTTACTGTGAAAATCCTCTAGTTGCCACACTCCGGTGCCTGTTTGAGTACACTGAGGGAGAGTTTAGCATGGCCAGTGCACCTAACCAGCATGTCTTTCTGACTGGTGGTGGGGGGGAAAACCAGAGGAAACCCACGCAGGCACAGGGAGAACGTGCAAACTCCTCATAGCAGTGGCCCAAGCCAGGAATGGAACACAGGCACCTGGTGCTGTGAGGCAGCGGTGCTAACCACAGTGACACCCACATGGTGTCATGGAAGCCCCGGATATTTCTTTGCTCTGCCACCTATTTTAAGTGGAAGAAATTTCTGTTCGTCCAGCATTGGATGTCAGGCAAGCGGTCTGATAATTTAGTAACAGAGTGGAGAGAAGTGGTGATGAAATAGAGCTCAGCATTGTTGGTGTACATGCACAAACTGGCAGTCTTCAGCTATTGTCACAACTGGGTGACATGTTAACAAAATAAAGTTTTCGAGGATTTATATATGTATAGGTCAACATTAAAAAAAGGTATGGTTTTAAGTGGATTTAATTTCATATTTCTTTGCCTGCTAGGATAAAAGAACAAAGGTGTTGTTTGTATGTGTTGGGGGCTGGAAGTGCCAACTGTTGTAACAGCACTTGGATTACAGAGTGAAGAATAAATAAAAGATGTAATCATGTGGGGGCTTACTTCGCTACTGGAGGCCCTTGTAAGGTAAAATAGCGCTTTAAGTTTCAGCTGGATATATTTAGGGCAGCACAGTGGTTAGCACTGCTGCCTCTCAATGCCAGGGAGCCAGGTTCAATTCTGGCCTCGGGTCACTGTCTGTGTGGAGTTTGCACTTTCTCCCTGTGTCTGTGTGGGTTTCCTCTGGGTTCTCTGGTTTCTTCCCACAGTTCAAAGATGTGCTGGTTAGGTTGATTAGCCATGCTAAATTGTCCCTAGTGTCAAGGGGATTAGCAGGGTAAATGTGTGGGGTTATGGAAATAGGGCCTAGGTGGGATATGGTCAGTACATACTCGATGGGCTGAATGGCCATCTCCTGTACTGTCAGAGTTCTATGATATTACAGTTGGAGACAGAACATTGGGGTGCCAACATTTCTCAACTCTGCCAGAAGAGGCAGGCTTTCTACAGTACAAGTTACTGTCCAGATAACCAGAGAATTGGGAAAAGTGAGAATTTCTGAAGAAAACTGAATTTAAGAGAACAGAGACCAAGGTATTGTTCAGAAGAATTCAAGGTAGATTACACCAAGGGTTCTGAGTTTTAGGTACAATTGCAGCAAACAAATTTAGAATGAGACAGCAGACTTTAGAGGGCGTTTTAATAAGAGTCTGGGAATCGAGAGTTAAAGCAATAGTGTCTAGTTAAAGCGTCTAGTTAAAGCGGTTTGTACAGTAGTTAAGATAAAGAAATCCTGAAGGGAGGTGGTGAAAATTCTGGACTGGATTCACTGTTAAAAATGGATGGAAGCTTTTAGAAATGTCATTTGGAAAACCTGGACTGGATTTTGGAATGCAAAGTGGAAAGGAAAAAGCCATTTATTGTGAGAGAAGATTGTAATGCATGTGTCAATGGAGTGGAGTTTAGGAAAAACTTGTGTGACAGTCAGCTGGTGGGAGGGGGGTGGATTCTGAGGAATAATCCGCAGACACTAATTTGGGTTCAGAGAGGAATTTGACCACAGTCATCTTGTGTGCTTGAAAGGACTTTGTGTTAATGAGACCATGGTGCCCTTAAGGTGTACTTTGTAATCCATGTTGATCATAAAATCTGTGTTTGTCAAATCTAAGAGGGGAGAGCAAAGTAGTATTGCATCATAATCCAATTTCTTATGTTTAATACATGTTTTTTTTCCTTGCTAAAACTAATTAGTGGTTCTGTGACCCTGTTCCTCCATGTTTCATTAAAAATAAAGGAAAGGTTAGGGTCTCTTGAGCCAAGGTTCCATTCTGGTATCTTCCTGTCCAGTTATAACATCAAATAGAATTGTGATACATGTAAGTGAGAAAGTTCTTCAATATCTTTGGGCAGCACGGTAGCACAGTGGTTAGCACTGCTGCTTCACGGTTCCAGAGTCCTGGGTTCGATTCCCGGCTCGGGCCACTGTCTGTGTGGCGTTTGCACGTTCTCCTCGTGTCTGCATGGGTTTCCTCCCATGGTCCAAAGATGTGCGGGTTAGGTTGATTTGGCCATGCTAAGAAATTGCTCCTTAGTGTCTAGGGATGCGTAAGTTAGAAGGATTAGTAGGTATGTTACCATATACATAGACGATCTGGAGGAGGGGGCTGAGTGTAGGGTAACAAAATTTGCTGATGACACGAAGATGGGTGGAAAAGCAAATTGCGTGGAAGGCGCGGAAAGTCTGCAGAGAGATCCGGATAGGCTGAGTGAGTGGGCGAGGACCTGGCAGATGGAGTATAACGTTAGCAAATGTGAGGTTATCCACTGGTCGAAATAATAGTAGGAAGGAATACTATGTAAAGGGTGAAAAGCTGCAGCATGCTACTGTGCAGAGGGACCTGGGGTCCTTGTGTACGAATTGCAAAAACTCAGTCTGCAGGTGCAGCAGGTGATCAAGAAAGCGAAATGGAATATTGGCCTTTATAGCGAGGGGGATAGAATATAAAAGTAGGGAGGTCTTGCTGCAACTGTACAGAGCGCTGGTGAGGCCGCAACTGGAGTACTGTGTGCAGATTTAGTCACCACATTTGCGAAAGGATATATTGGCCTTGGAGGGAGTACAGAGAAGGTTCACCAGGCTGATACTGGAGATGAGGGGGTTAGCCTGTGAAGAGAGATTGAACAGACTGGCTCTGTACTCGTTAGAGTTTAGATGGCTAAGGGGGGATCTTATAGAGACTTACAAGATAATGAAGGGGCTAGATAGAGTAGAGGTAGAGAGATTCTTCCTGCTTAGAAAGGATAGCAGAACTAGAGGGCACAGCCTCAAAATAAGGTGGGGGGGGGGCTGCAGTTTAGATCAGAGTTGAGGAGGAACTTCTTCATTCAAAGGGTGGTGAATCTCTGGAATTCTCTGCCCATTGAAGTGATGGAGGCTACCTCGCTGAATGTATTTAAGTCATGGGTAGATAGGTTTCTGATAGACCGGGGAATTAAGGGTTATGGGGAGAAAGCGGGAAAGTGGAACTGATCCACTTCAGATCAGCCATGATCTTGTTGAATGGCGGGGCAGGCGCGAAGGGTTAGATGGCCTACTCCTGCTCCTATTTCTTATGTCCTTATATGTATGGATATGGGGATAGGGCCAGGGTGGGATTGTGTTCGGTGCAGGCCTGATGGGCCGAAGGGCCTCTTTCTGCACTGTAGGGTTCTGTGATTCTACCTAGTAAAATTGATGCTAGGTTGATTTCCAATTCCATTCCAAACAACATGGGGATGCTTTTGATGAAACACAGGATGGTTTCTAAAGTTGGGAAAGTCGCTGACTAGTAAAATGTCACGGAGGAGCTCTTTGACACCAGTTCCGAGCATCTGAATTCAATAGAATTCTGATTTTGTTTTTACCCTGGAAAATGTGAATTTTACATTATCTGAACAGGGTCCTCTCTGATATGTTGCAAACTGCTTTAGCATTAATGGAATCTTTTATTGCCTCATATCACTCCTTTCCACTTTCTACCAAATGGGCGGACATCTCAGCCTTCAGCATACAAGTTTGTTGAAGCAACAACTGAGAATCTTCAGGGATAAAGAATTTCAAAGATTCCCAGCCCTCTGAGTGAAGATATTTCTCCTTTTTATCTTCATTTAGATTTTGACCACTTATTTGAGACTTGTCAGCTAGGGGAAGCAGCTCCTGGACATTGATTCTGTCAAACAGTCCCAGAATCTTGCCAGCTTCAGTGAGATCTCCTTTGGTTCTTCTAAACCCCAAATAATACAGACCCATTCGACTCAATGGGCGGCACGGTAGCACAGTGGTTAGCACTGCTGCTGCACAGCTCCAGGGTCTTGGGTTCAATTCCTGGCTCGGGTCACTGTCTGTGTGGAGTTTGCACGTTCTCCTCATGTCTGCGTGGGTTTCCTCCGGATGCTCCGGTTTCCTCCCACAGTCCAAAGATGTGCGGGGTTAGGTTGATTGGCCATGCTAAGAAATTGCCCCCTTGGTGTGCAGGGATGTGTAGGTTAGAGGGATTAGTGGGTAAAATGTGTAGGGATGTGGGGGTGGGGCTTGGGTGGGATTATGTTCGGTACAGACTCGATGGGCGGCTTTCTGCACTGTAGGGTTCTATGATCCCTCCTCGTAGGCCACGCTGCAGTGTGTTACACACAAGCACAGGATACGTCAACAGAGGCCATTCCTGTCTTGAGGGTGATTTCCAGAAAGGTCTGCAGCTTGTGAGCTCAGTGTCAGGACTTGGAGCAGTTGTGGCGTTTTGAGGTTGGGTGGGTGATGTGGTAGGAATTACTACCTCGTGCAGGTAATAAGTTGAAGTTGGATAACATCAACACTTCTGTTTTGTCTTTCAGGGGATGACGGTTTTGACCTTGGTGATGCTTTAGGTGAAGATGTTCCTAAAACCTCCGCCCCAGGTATGCACTGATGAATAATTTTGTTAATGACCTAGATAGTGAGTTCATGATTTAATACATTAATTTGTGTAGTATCTTTTCAAATTGAAATGCCTTTGAAGATTTTGCGCTGTTTCGCAGGAAGAGATTGCTTGTAGGGACTATCCGATAGACCTATGGAAAGACTTGCTGTACTGCACAATCACTTGGTCCCATTTGTGCTTTTTATTAAACCAAAGGTTACGGGCACCAATTTACTACCAGTCCTTTTACATATACGGGGTTATTGTGAGCTTGTCTCAAGAATTCTAACTCTGGTTAGATTTCTTTTTTGGACATGGTCATTGCCTGGCACTTGTGTGGCTCAAATGTTACTGAATGCACAGCATTAGATCATTTGTCAAAAACCTGTACTGGCATTGAATTTAGCCTTGTACAGTGGTCCAAATCATTGCTTGACATTCAATGCCATTCCCATTGCTGAACCCCCACTATTAACATCCTGGGGACTACTATTGACCAGCAATTAAACAAGACTAACCGTATACCTACTGTGACTACCAGAGCAGCTCAAAGGTTAGGAATCCTGCAGCAAGTAATTCATATCCTAAGTCCCTAAGGCCTGTCCACCAACTACAAAGCAGAAGTCAGGAGTGTGATGGGATGCACTCCTCCTTGCCTGGATGAATACAGCTCCAACAACACTCAAAGCTCAAAACCAACCGTCTGATTGCTATCCCTTCCACACAATTTCAGTCAATCCCTCCACTACCAACAAGCAGTGGTGGCCATGTAGCAGCTACAAGATGCATTACAAGGTTCCTTGAGACTTCTTTATGGCTATCCAGTATGTCATGGTACAGAGGTAATATTGTTGCCCCCAGGTCAGAGGGTTCTGGATTTGCGCTACATTCTGAGAATGCTATGTAGGATGACTTTCACAAATCAAAAAATCCTTGTTTTCTTGTTGCAGTGGTTCAGACAGTTTAAAGTTTATTTATTAGTGTCACAAGTAGGCTTGAATTAACACTGCAATGAAGCTACTGTGAAAACCCCCTAGTCGCCACACTCCAGCATCTCTGGTACACTCGGTCAGAATTTAGCATGGTGAATGCACCGAACTGTCATGTCTTTCAGACCGTGGGAGGATACTGGAACACCCGGAGGAAACCCACGGAGACACTGACAGAACAGACTCAGCACAGATGGTGATCCAAGTCGGGAATTGAACCCGGATCCCTGGCACTGAGGCAGCAGTGCTGACCACTGCTACCATGCTGCTGCCCATATGTTAAGACTCCCTTAATGGTATTTGAAGAATTGAACGATGTTCTTGCAAACTGTTTAACACTCTCCTCTTTGGTCATCAAGAAACTGCTTGAGTGGCTTTTTTCAATTCTTGGCTCTGTTTGTGGGAACTTGCTGGAAAGAAAATGACTGGCCCGTTTGCCTACTGAAGTTCCACTGCATTTTGAATGAAATGCGCGGTTATTTATAAACTGTTTTGAGAGCTACGATTAGGTTCAATATAAATATAGGGTTCTATCAATGCAATGCTATCCGCATCAGATACCTTGCAGAGGGACTACTCGATAGCAATTAGTGGTCAGAACTAAAGCTGGTATTACATTTTCCTGCCTTCGCTTGAGACACACTAGGGTCACTTTTTAGCTCCAAATATTTGCTCTCGTTGAAAGTAAGTAATGCAAAATTGAGAATGCTTTGTTAGCATCAATATTGCAACAAGCTGTTGGAGGGCCTACATTAACTTTTTTTTACACTTTACTTGAAATGTTAGTTAGCCTTATCCCAATGTTGGAATAAAATGGGATTGTTGGCGCTCTGTATTCAGTGTGCCATTTCCTTTTCTTCTGTTTTGGAGATGCTTGGAAGTATTAGCGAATAAATGAAATATTACCCGGATGCAAATCCTTCTGTTCTTTCCTTGCCTTCTCCCCATTTGCAATGTTTTCCAAACCTATTCATGCAGAAGTTGCAATACTGTATCGTTCCAATATTATTAGAGACCACTAGGAATGTTTTCAATGGTAGAAATAAGAAATCCCAGTTATTTTCTGAAGGAATGAACCAGTAAGGCTCCACAGTTTAAAACCCAAGAACTTTTACTATTCGAAAATCTTGATTCTATCTAAAACTTGACATTATTGGTCTGGTGCTGTAACATCTGGAATTAGCCAGAGTTAAACATTAATTAAAAGACAAATTGTGGTTGAATATTGTTATATTTTTAAAAGGGTTGCTTTATGAGCTGCTGTTTGGTGGTGATGTCATTAGGGTGTTGCAGAGGCTGCTGCTTTATTTTCAGTTTTATAGCAGCTCTTTCAATAAAACTTGTGTGGCAGTTTGAATCGACGTGTGCAAACCACATCTTCTGTTAAAATGCACAACCCCTAACATAGGACATCACAGATATAAACTATAAATTACACAGTATATGATAAACTATTTTTGGCTCAACAATTACTGCTGCACAGTTTGGACTGACCTGTATCTGTGTCCTTTTCATTATCTCTCTCGCTCGCCAAGGTTTCAGTTTCAATTTTCCAACCGTGACTTGTTCCTGATTTCTTTCACTGGGAAGTTTTTTTTGTGTTTTACCCGTTCTGCCTCCCTGCGACCTGATCAGTTTCCATTTTGAGGTGGTGGGGGAGGGGGACGGGGGGAAGTCAACCTCAGGAACATATAAATTTAAAAACAAATATAGATTCCCTCACTATTTTCTGCAGATAAACTTAAGAGTTACACAATGTTCTAAGAACAAAGAACAGTACAGCACGGGTACAGGCCTTTTGGCACCCATCCCCCCCCCCCCCCCCATCCCAAACCTGCACCGATCATGATGCCTGCCTAAACTAAAATCGTATGCACTTAAGGAGTTTGTAGCCTTCCCTTCACGCCCTATTCATGTATTCAAATGTATTCTAATTAAATATTATTTTTCTTTACAGCTGCCGATCCCTTACTTCCCGATGTTGGTGAGTTTTTTTTTTGTGCAGTAATAATTTGATTGGAAGTATTATTCTTCACATGATGGTTCTGAACATTTTGCCTTTAGTGTTAGATTTAGACCAAACCGAACATAGCCTATTCTTGAGGAAGTATCATTTTCAATACATAAAGTAAAATTGCTTATATGAAGGGAATTTGAACCATTAATTAGCTGTTGGATAATATAGTCTTTGCTTGCTGTGTACCTGTTGGTGCTAATGCTATATTGTATTAATTGTAGAACTATTTAGAGTTAACAATTCGATTCAATGCTGCTTATTTTTCAACCAGCGTGTGACACGTTTTGTATTAAAGGTTTTGTAACCTATTTTCCATCCACTTGCATGTGTATTGAAACCTTATCTCCTAGCATTGCTTTGTTCCCTTTTTTCAGTGTTGTACCAGGTAACAACTGCTTTCTGTCCCTGGAAAATTTAGGTCCAAGCATCAATCCCTGCCGTGCCATACTCCCATGTAAATCCCCCATCCACCCCACCACCTCCACTCTGTTGCATTGCACATCCCTTGGAAGGGGTTGTGGTTTGCTGTTAAATCGCATGAACGAGGAGCAGGTCTTTCAGCTCCTTGAGCCGCTTCCGCCGTTTAATAAGATCATGGCTGCTGGCAGTGACCTCCAAATTTGTGTCCCACTCCTTTTGATAATCTATCATCCCCCCTGCTGACCAAAAATCTATCCACCTCTGCCTTAAAAGCATTCAACAACTCCACTTCCGGCACCTTTTTCAGGGAGGGAGCTCAAGACTTGGGAGCCCTCTGAGTGAAAATATTTTTCCTCGAATCTGTCTCAACTAGGCAACTGCTTATTTTTAAACAGTAGCTTAAGGTTAAAGTTTATTTATTAGTGTCACAAGTAGGCTTATGTTCACACTGCAATGAAGTTACTGTGAAAATCCCCTGGTTGCCACACTCCGCCACCTGTTTGGGTGCACTGAGGGAGAATTTCGCATGGTCACTCCACCTAACCAGCTCGTCTTCTGGGCTGTGGGAGAAAACCAAAGCACCCAGAGGAAAGCTACGT
Organism: Carcharhinus amblyrhynchos; assembly: GCF_965287045.1. Lineage (NCBI taxonomy): Eukaryota > Metazoa > Chordata > Chondrichthyes > Carcharhiniformes > Carcharhinidae > Carcharhinus > Carcharhinus amblyrhynchos. The sequence goes on from NC_137333.1 coordinate 97,844,922, forward strand.
GCGCACGGAGACGCCACACAGACGGTGACCCAAGCTGGGAATCGAACCCGGGTCTCTGGCGCTGTGAGTCTACAGTGCTGAACGCTCTGCCAACGTGCCGATCCCAAGTTTGCAATTCTTCCACAAAGGGAAACATCCTTTCCACATCTACGCTGTCAGGTACCCTCAGGATCTTGCATGTTGCCTCCTGCTCTTCTAAACTCTAGCAGTTACAAGCCTAGTTTGTCCTACCTTTCTTCATTAGACAACCCAACCCGTTCCAGCTATTAGACTGGTAGACCTTCTCCAAAACTCTTTTGCTGCTACTTGTTATGAAGACTCATTTTCTATCCTGTGTTCATTTTAAAAAAAAACTTGACAAGTCTCATGTGGAACCTGACAAAGGCTTTTGGAAAACTGAAATTGTACTGTGGTGAATTCCTCGATCAACTCAGCTTCTGAAACATCAGTTGAGTTTGTTGAGCAGGGCAGCCTCCATGCTTGTGGTTAAACCAAGGCAACATCGCCAAAAACATAACAGGAGCAAAATTATACCAGACCATTTCTCAAGCCTGCTTCGCCATTTCGTGAAATCATATGATTATCCACCCAACTCCTCTTCTTCTCCTCCCTTGATTTCCTTATGGTTCAAAGAATAAAAACACATTCTCCATTCTGCTGTTATACCTACAATTAAACATCATAGAATTCCCCTCCAGTGCAGAAAGTGGCCATTCGGCCCATCGAGCCCACACTGACAGCCATCCCACCCAGGTCCTACTCCTGTAACCCCTGCTAATCCCCCTGACACTAAGGGGCAATTTAGGATGGCCAGTACACCTAACCAGCACAACGTTGGCATGTGGGAGGAAACCCATGCAGACGTGGGGAAAACATACAGCGTCTGCATAAACAGAGGCTGCAATTGAACCCGAGTCCCTGGCATTGAGGCAGCAGCACTAACCACTGTGCCACCATGTTGCCCTCGCAGAAGTAATTAAAGGGCAGGCAATGAATACAGCCTGACCTCGTATTAGAACAATAATTTTAAATGCTATTTCTCCTTGAGGACACCCCAGCCTATATTGTTCCAATCCTTTCCAGCAAGGGTTACTCAATAGGTTTTAAAAGTGGGAGCCCTGTTTCCTTCCCCTGACTCTCACAGGCTAAGGGCATTTAAAGCTAATTACAGGGAATGGTTTTGCATCTGGCATCACACCAAGTTTGCCTGTACTGTGGGTTCTTAATGACCACTGTTTCAGGTTGCAGATGTTTCCTCGTTGTAGTAGCTTTTATTTGTATTATATCACCCTTTTTGTGTTTATTCTCTAGAGTTGGATTTTGACGATCCCAAAGTTCCTACCAAACCAAGGAAGCCGGATAGCGATTGTAAGTGTGCATGACTCACGTTTAAGGCATGAGTAACACTATCAGGATTCATCTTGACTCTTTTCCTTAAGATAATGCTGAAGGAAAACACTTGGTTTTCTTACAAGATATCAGTGGGTCCCAAGTACTTTCTATTCAATGAGTTAGTTTGGTATCATTAGTTTCCTGCACTACACAGTGACTTACCTGAAGTAATTGAAATAATAATGTTGGTTAGGAACTAAAGTGGGAGGATTTTCACTGCTGTTCAGATGTGCTGTGGAGCTGCTTACATCTACCCAAAGGACAGCATCACCATCATGCAACCAAATAAACCTGCTGGACTTTAACCTGGTGTTGTGAGACTACTTACTGTGCCTACCCCAGTCCAACACTGGCAATTCCACATCATTTCTAACAAAGCAACACTTCCTCAGTTCTGATTTGACATGCCAGTCGAAACCTTGTGCTCAGATCACTGGAAAAGAACTTGAATTCTCAACCCCCTGACTCCAAACAAATTTTCCACTGCGCAAACACACTTTGGCATTTTGCCAAGACGTTCTTTCGCTTTGTACAGAAAAGTAAAGTTTTCTTACTAGTCACAAATAGGCTTACATTCATGTTGCAGTGAGGTTACTATGAAGTTCCCCTAGTCACCACACTCTGGCACCTATTTGGGTACACTGAGGGAGAATTTAGCATGGCCGCTGCACCTGGAGGAAACCACGCAGACACGGGGAGAATGTGCAAACTCCACACGGGCAGTGACCTAAGCTGGGAATCGAACCTGGGTCCCTGGTGCTGTGAGGCAGCAGTGCTAACCACTGTGCCATCGTGCCAAAGGAGTTGGCAAAGTGTAGTTAACCTCACTCCTGGGCGTAAGCACATAAATTGCATCAGATGTCATACTGGTAGAACCATCTATAAAATGAGATTTTAAACCAAGTCCACCTGCACCAGTAGTTCAGGTGGATGTTTAGGATCTTGTGTCCCAGCCCAAAGATGGGGGAGAAAAAAGTAAGGAAATTTGTTTTTCAAGCAAATGGGGTTTTTTCCTTCCATCAGCAGTCCAAAAGAACTGTCATTAATTACGATTACTGGGATTTTACTGTCTGCAAAATGACTACCAATTTGCCTAATTTGAGTGCACCCTGTGCCCTGGTGACTCTCTCCTTGTTTGGCAAAAGTGCCATAAGTTCAGACCCACTCTAGGGAGTATGTAATCCAAACTGACACTGCAGTACAGAGGGTGTTATCTCTCCTTCAGATGAGATGTTACTCTGAAGTCCTATTTATCTAGAGTGGATGTAAAAGATCCATTGGCACTATTGCAAGATGTCCTGGCCAACACCTGCCAACGTCAACTTGAAAGATGATCCTGTCATTTACCTCTGTTTTTTCTTTCCTTGTTTTATTCATTCATGGGACATGGGTGTCGCTGGCTGGCTGGCATTTATTGCCTATTCTTAGTTGCCTTAAACTGAGTGCATTGTTAGGCCACTTCAGAGGGCAGCTGTGGCTCTGGAGTCACATGTAGGCCAGACCAGGTAAGGATGGCAGATTTCCTTCCCTAAAGGACATTGATGAACCTAATGGGATTTTCCAACAATCGACAGTTGTTTCATGGCCATCAGTAGATTCTTAATTCCTGATTTTTTTTTTTGTTGAATTCAAATTTTACCATCTGCCCTGGCGGCATTCGAACCCAGAACATTAGTTGAGTTTCTGGATTAATAGTGTCGCAATAATACCACTAGGCCATTGCCTCCCCTTATAGAAGCCTGCTGTCTTGCCAGCTGGCTGCTGTGTCCCCTCCATTACAACAGCAAGTACTTAATTTAGCAGTAAAGTTCTTTTGAGGCCTCCTGAGTTCTGGACTAGTGCTCAATAGGTGCAATTGCTTTCCCTGTTTAAAGTCAGTGCCATATCTCTCATGACCTGGCACACTCGATAAATTACTTTGAAATGTAAAATATAATGTGGAGAGGATGTTTCCATTGGTAGGATAAATAGAACCAGAGGGTACAACCTCAGGCTAAAGGGATGATCTTCTAAAACTGAGATAAGGAAACATTTCTTCAGCCAGAGAAGGTGAATGTGTGGAACTCTGCCACAGAAGAATGTGGAGGCCAGGCCTTTGAGTGTCTTTAAGACGCAGATGGATAGGTTCTTGATTGATAAGGGGATCAGGAGTTATGGGGAAAAGGCAGGAGAATGGGGGGTGAGAATAGTATCAGCTATGGTTAAATGGCGGAGCAGATTCAATGGGCCGAGTGGCTTAATTCTGCTCCTATGTCTTATGGTCTTATAAACACCAGTTTCTATCTTTTTGGAAGTATCAATTTAATCATCAGGAATTTCCAGTCTTAGAATTTGTTTTTGATTGCTGAAGAGAGAAGAAAAAAAATCTACAAAGTAGATGGATGATGTTTAGTAATGCCTATGTTAAATATCACTGGATAATGTCCCAGAGAAGCATTTCAGCACCTTATGCAACAGTGAAAAGATCTATGAAACCTACACTTTGACGTTCAAAAAGGCAGTAGTTTTATCATTGTAATAGCACCTTTTTAAAAGATTCCCTTCTGAGGGGTTGATGTGATAAAGGTTTTCAAGATTGAGTGGCAGGGTCAGAGTAGATAGTCAGATGCTCTTTCCTAGGGTAAAAAGGTCAAGTACAACTGGACATAGATTTAAGGTGCGTGGGGAAAAGTTTAGATGAGATGTGCGAGGCAAGTTTTTTTTTAAAGAGGGTGGTGAATGCCTGGAATGTGCTGCCTGGAGAGGTAGTAGAAGCAGATACAATAGCAGCATTTATGGGACATAGCAAATACATGAATAGGATGAGACTGGAAGGATATGGACTGCCAAAGTACATACTGTTTTAATTCGGGCAGGCATCATGATCGGCACAGGTTTGGAGGGCTGTTGGGCACGTTCCTGAGCTGTACTGTTCTTCATTCAAAATACAGCTGCCGAGGACGACTACTTTGAACCGTAAATAGTTTTGACTGTGGTGCTGTTACAGAAGCTGCAAACAACCTCTAGCTGATGAATACCAGCTAATTGAGGGGCAGCAGTACCAGATTAGGACATGCTGACTGATTGTATCTAATTTTTGGTTTACTATCTGTGCAGGTCTCCCTGATGCGGAGATGCACGGGGCTGGGGTAAACACAGTAAGAAGTCTCCCAGAGGTTGGACTTTAATCTGGTGTTGTGAGACTTCTTACCAGGTCTCCCTAGCCATGGCAATTGCAGCCTTGGTCAGAAATGAGAGTCAAGGTTTGCTTGTGCGCATGTTATTTTCGCTCCGGCCCATTCTACAACCTTGCCCTGTGATGCACGTTTTTGATATCACTGTAGTGGCAGCTGCCTAAATGCTGAAATGAAAGAAATAAAGCTTAGTTGGTATTTTTAATATGTAGTTAGTATTCCAAGCAACAATTACTTCAAATGCCAGCTGACTTGTTATATGTGTCACCATAAATTGATTATAATCAATTTTGTGTTCTTTCAAATATTGCGACAGAATCAAATTCAGCAAATGTCTCTTGAACAATTCTCAATTACGTTAAATTTTCAGAGGGCGGTCGCAGCTCTATGATCTCTGCTATGTTTTAACCTCCAATTTTCTATCTTGGCCATGGGTCACCGTAATGGTTAGCACTGTTATCTCCCAGCACCAGGGACCCGGGTTCAATTCCAGCCTCGGGTGACTCTGTCTTTGTGGGGTTTGCATGTTCTTCCCGTGTCTGCGTGGGTTTCCTCCGGGTGCTCCAGTTTCCTCCAGCACTCCGAAGATGTGCGGGTTAAGTTGATTGGCCATGCTCCTTAACGACAGGGTGTCAGGAGGGTAAATATGTGGGGCTACGGGATAGGACTGTGCCTGGGTGGGGTTATTGTTGGTGCAGACTTGTTGGGTCAAGTGGCCTTCCTCTGCACTGCAGATTTCAATGATTCCCAAGTTGACTTGCCCGCTTTAAAGTTAAATGCGAATCGGTCAGAAGGTGTCAGACGGAACCAAACTGCTTAACCATAAGAATTTGAAGCTATTGCATCTTGATCTTTTTTTTTAAAACTCTTGGCACTGTCTAGTGGTGGATAGAGGGGGTTGGGGGGTGGGGAGGGTGTGATTGTGGTGGGGGCAATTAAATAATTTGGCAGTGAGAACTCACCTGTGAACCAAATGCTGAACTGGCTATTTAAGATCTAAAGAAGAGAGGAATGGTTAATGTATCCACAGTTGAACTTTTTTTTTAAAAAAAAAAAGTTCTTCCTGAACCGTGGATGTTAAAGCACAGGAGGAAGCCCTTTGACTGGTTAGATTTGCGTTGTCTCTTCCTATAGCAATCTACTCCTTACTCTGTCATTGCCCCCACGCTTTTTGCTTCAACCCACTCCACAGTTTGTTGTCCAGGGAATTGGTTGCCGTTCCATTTGCCATGTGGGAATGCACCCGAATCAACTCTTTGAAAGTGGCCCATCGCTCCATTTTAACATTTCTGACCATCGGTTTTTGATGCTATAACGACTTTAATCGGGCAGTTGAGGTGGGCCCGCTAGAACATTAAACTCCCCGATTACGGACCAAATTGATGGGCCAATCAGGAAGCCTGTTGCGTTGTACTGAACCAGGAGTGTCAGTTGCTCAGACTCCTGGTGTAGTTCACTAACCGAAAGCACTCTGTACGCTGCTATCAGACTTGTAAATAAAGGGATTTTGGTGAAGGGGCTTCTGCCTCTGAGGACTTACTACAGACGTCAATTTATCTAGGCCAGCCAACCCCTCTTGTTGTGGACATGGGGACCACTTCAAGCTTTCAGAACAGAAGTCAATATTTTTTTTTTGAGTAATCAATAGAAACTAGAAGCTCTTCGAGCCTGCTCTGCCATTCACTTTGATCATGGCTGACTATCAAATTCAACACCCTGATCCTGCCTTCCCCTTTGTATCCCTTGATTCTCTTTAGCCCCAAGAGCTAAATAGACAAGATAACATGTCTGGACTATTTTTGTTTCACCTTTCAACTGCTGACCTAGCCTATTGTGCATTTTGAGGATGTTCAAATTTATTTGGAACGCTGTTTGTTTTAGGTGCCAGCATTGCTGGTCTATTACTCCTCATTCATACAGATCATAAACATTTTAACCTCAGTCTGGCCTGAGGAAGTTGTGTATGTATTAACTTCAGTGCCTAACTCCATGTTTATTTCTGTGTTCCGATCACTTGTGTGAATGTTCCAGAATTCTGCTAACCCATCCCCTTGTTTTTCAGCTGACGGGTTTAATTTGGAAGATGCAGTTAATGGTGAAGGCAAGTACAATTATTTGAAATCAACTGTAATATGTACATAGTTATGGACTATAATTTATCCTTTCAGTAACTCTGACTCTTGGACCAAGCCATCAAGTTGTAAAATACATTTAATTTTGTGGTGAGATTTTCAGTCCAGAATCTGAAATGTGTTCTCTGTGTGAAGATATGCTGCGTTCAGTAATTTAGTTTTGTATGCCATGGAATTAATGTGGAAGCACTTATGATAGAATTTCAGTCCTCCCAAATAATTGATTTTATATCCATTCCAATATTCGGTCACCAGTGGAGTGCCCCAGGGATCTGTTCTGGGATCCTTGCTGTTTGTAATTTTTGTAAGTGACCTGGATGAGGAAGTGGAGGTATGGGTTGGTAAGTTTGCTGACAACACAAAGGTTGGTGGTGTTGTAGATAATTTGGAGGGATGTCAGAGGTTGTAGCGTGACATAGATAGGATGCAAGGCTGGGTGGAGAAGTGGCAGGTGGACTTCAACCTGGATAAATGTGTAGGGTCCATTTTGGCAAGTCAAATGGGATGAAGGAGTATAATATCAAGGGTAAGACACTTAGCAGTGTAGAGGATCAGAAGGACATTGGGGTCCGGGTCCATAGGACTCTTAAATCGGCCTCGCAGGTAGAGGATGTGGTTTAGAAGGTGAATGGTGAATGGCCTTCATCAATCGAGGGATTGAGTTTAGGAGTCGGGAGATAATGTTGCAGCTTTATAAGATCCAAGTCAGATCTCTCTTGGAATAAATGTGAAACCCATGTTGCTCACAGCTTAGGACCCTCTCTAAAGAAATCTGAAGCTCCTAACATGTATAGATCCGTAGGTAGTGAACTTCCTGGTATTTTTGCCCCAGTTTTCAGTCGTCTTACGTAAACTCGGTGGCCCATTCAAAGGGTCACACCCCACTTGGTCACATAGAACCATAGAACATTTCAGTACAGAAACAGGCCTTTTGGCCCTTCTTGGCAGTGCTAAACCATTTTTCTGCCTAGTCCCATTGACCTGCACCTGGACTTTATCCCTCCTCACCCCTCTCATCCATGTACCTATACAAGTTTTTCTTAAATGTTAAGTGAGCCCAATTTACCACTTCATCTGGCAGCTCATTCCACACTCCCACCACTCTGTGTGAAGAACCACCCCCCTTTAATATTCACTTTAAACTTATCCCCCTTCACCATTAACCCATGTCCTCTAGTCTTTTTCTCCCCTAGCCTCAGTGGAAAAAGCCTGCTTGCATTCACTCTATCTATACCCATCATAATTTTATACACCTCTATCAAAACTCCCCTCATTCTTTGACGCTCCAGGGAATGAAGTCCTTACCTATTCAATCTCTCTCTGTAACTCAGTTTCTCAAGTCGCAGCAACATCCTTGTAAACCTTCTCTGCACTCTTTCAACTTTATTAATATCCTTCCTCGTAATTAGGTGACCAAAATTGCACTGCACAAACATGCTGCTGTTGTCTCTCTTCCCGCTTTGCCCCCATCCAGCCTGTCTCTTCCTCCTGTCAGTCCAGCGCAGAATAGGATTTGAAAGTTTATGGGGGAGGGGCGAACTCTCCTGTTCCATCCGCCATGGGGTTCGGAGCGGGCGAGGGGCAGACCGTGGAAAAGCCTGTGGACCTCGGGTGGGAATTTGGGGTGAGCACGGTCGGGAAATCGTGCCCTACGTTTGTGTATGGGTTAGCCGATGGCTGCGTTGGATGAATGCAGAAGGAGGAAAACGGTTTACAGTCGCGATTGACGTTGTTCGGCCAAGTCTCAGTTTGCACAACTGATTGGCTTCACGTGCCGAATTTACAATGGGTGAAAGCATGGGCTTTGCACATATGCAGCTTAGTATTATTTCGGGTGGGTGCTTTGCTTGCCAGACTCCCAGCTATGGCTTTGATTTTCTTTATATGTCGACAGGCAGCTAATCCAGCCTTTGCTTTATGAAACATTTGGGGTGTACTGATCTGTATATTTCCTCTGTGATACTTGCCTGTTGAGCAGGATCTATATCTGCTTCTGCTTTGAACTCAGAAGAATATGAATGGATTGGCAGCCCTGAATAAACTGCATCTTCAAAGACTTCTTGATTATTATAATCTGATGGATTGCAAAGCCTAATTTGTCATTTTACTCTTAACAGACAAATATACTCCAACGAAGGCTCCTAGAAAGCCACCCAAGGCTGGTGATGCAGGTAATGGCACAAGCTTCTGATCGCGTGTCTGGGGGCATTGTGCACATGCAACGTTGTGTGTGCAAGTGTATTCTGCATAACTTTGTGTTGAAGAGAATTTGCATTGCCAAGCGATGGAATGTCTTTAAGTTGATCCTGGTGCTTTCAAACCAGACAGTTAGTCAGCACTGGTACCTAATGTAAGAATCGGAACATCAGCTATAACGTCAGAATAGCTAGATGTGTCCTCTGCCCCTGATGATGTTTCCACTTCTATTGCCAACCAGCTTGTGGTATTTGCTGTTGGGACAGCTATGTTAATCATTTGAGCCTACACCTTTTGTCCATACGATCACGGCTGTCTCCAATCCACCATCCCACAATATCGTCACCTCTTGGTGTCCCGAAAACTATCGCTCGCAATAAACGTGCGTTGGAATTCTCACCCCTAGAGCACTGAGTGAAGAATTCCCTTATTCATAAAGGGCTGACTCCTTATTCTGATAGTGTTTCCTAGTACTGGATTTCCCATCCAGGGGAACCATATTTCGGCATCTACCCTGTCAATCCTTTAAGAATTTTATTTTCCAACAACTTGCATAGCACCTTTTAATGTAATGAAATGTTACAAGATACTTCACGGAGAATGCAGCACATAGTATGACACCAAGCCACTAAAGGATATGTTGGAACTTTATCCTTGTTTCTAGCTAGTGTCCTTTACAGCCCACTCCCCCATCTGTCAACTCATGCCATCCTACTCCCATATACTGCATGCGCTCCTCCAAACACCATAGTCCTTTCTAGCCCCGATGCTAAGTCATGAACCCTCTCCATCCTTCGTGCCAACTCATCAGGTATCCACTTTGAGAAGATTGCTGAAGGCAAATTGAGATAAAATAAAGTTCTAAGATCTGTTGGATGAGAATTTTCTTTTCAACCATTGCAGGCAGTTTTGTTCAGTTTTTGAAATAGCTGACCGTGGTTTTATAGATGTTATCCATCCTTCATGAGCCTTTATCCCTTCTCCAATGAAGCTAACATGGGGTCTTTAACTTGAGTTTGTCTTGTGTCTTTAGATGTAGGAAAGGAATTGCAAAGTGGTTTAAGTATATCTTGAAACTGAATATGTGACTTTTTTCTCTATTTGAAACTGTTAGGTTCTGAATAAAAATTTAATGCCTTATCCAAGTAACCAGTTAATTAGTGTTCTGCATCTTGACCTGATGGCAGTAGCCAATTTGACTTTAGAGAACATAATAGTTGAGCTGTCCTTGCCCTTAACTAATGTCTGCACAGACAGTCTTGAGTACATGGTGCTTGTATTGGTGCTGGCTTTTATGCCCCTTTTTAAGCCCCAACAATTTGAGGCAATTGCAGGTACATCCATCACACGGTGCAGAGATGATGGCTGCAAATCCAATCTGGGGCATTGTTGGCCTCGAGCTTAACGGAAGGGCTTCTTTCTAAGATAGTTTTAGGGTTGGGAATTGGGGACGGTTGGGGACAGATCTCAAGCTGGACAAGTGCCTTCTTCACCAGTAGGTTGCCCACTTGGCAACAGCAGAAACAATGCCAGCTGGAACCTGAATGTGGTTCAAACTTCCCAGCTGCCATGTTGAGCCATGGCACAGATTTTGTACATTAGGTGCTATGGAGGATTCTTCACAGTTGAAATGTGCTAGGCATTATCTGTACAGAGGATGTAAAACATTGACTTGGCAATTGCACCATTGTTCCAGTTCTGATTCTCATTCTGCAAGTTCAGTCGCTATGTCAGAGATTGTTTTAGCTTGTTCTTATTGCCTCGTTTGACTATTCGTCAGCTAGTTTGTGATAGATCTTTGCCAAAAAGTGATGAGTAGAGCTTGCAGTAATTTTGAGCGCAAGTGCTCTCTAGAAATGAGTTCCTCACCTTGGCTCACTTTCATTTGGCAGGTCGTCAGTTTAGTGATGATGATCTCGCGGACTCTGACGGTGGTCATCAACCTGATGTGACCAATCGTAAAGGTAATGCTTTCTTTTAGAATCTTTTTTATTTGGTTACTTTTTGATATGCAAACAGCATACCTTGGTGTATTATGGAATACATGGTATGGCATATGGGGAGGTGATGGTCTAGCGATAATACCACTAGACCATTAATCCCAGAAACTCAGCTAATGTTCTGGTGACCCGGGTTTGAATCCTGTCACTGCAGATGGTGGAATTTGAATTCCATTAAAAATATCTGAAATTAAGAATCTGCTGATGACTACGAAATGATAGTCGGAAAAACCCATTTGGGTTCCTTTAGGGAAGGAAATCTGTCATCCTGACTTGGTCTGGCCTACACATGATTCCAGAGCCACAGCAATGTGGTTGACTCTCAACTGCCCTCAGACAACGTGGAATGGGCAATAAATGCTGGCCAGCCAGCAACATCCTTGTCTCTCGAATGAATAATACTTATTATGATCCTTTGTAGGCACAGATAACTTCTAATACATTTTAAACAATACTCTAATAATAAAGATTTAGATTGTCAACGGACAACTTGAAGAATGTGTGTCAGTTGGCATTCCTTGATTTCTATTTCCCCCCCCACTTGCCCAGGATATATTGCTTCCTCAGGTAGCCCCCTAACAATCCATACCCTTTGTTCTGCCATTTGCACATTCCAGCCCAATCTCTTAATGGGCACATTATTTTCCCTCGATTTCTCCACTAGGGAAGTCATGCCAACAGGGGCCTGTTTAAAAATGGCTTTAGCTGCATTGTGTGGACCCAGTGTTCATCGTTCCACAGTGCAGAATGTTGGTACGTTCCTGAGTGCGCTCAGGGCACGAGGAAATGGTTGAGATCGTGGCAATTAACCTAAAGTAATACATATAAAATGGCCTTTTCACGTTGCTTGCTGGACAAGTATGGTTTCTATTTGCTCACGCGTCAGTCATTTATCTGGGGGAGGTAATGCGGATGGGGTAGGGGGAGCGTTCAGCTGGTATGTTCCTGTGATGTGTTGATTTGCCAATTTTGGACAATTGTGCACCCCCCCCCCTCCCCCGCAAATTGTAACTGCTTGTCGTTATCCCTTGTCATCATGGCTTGCTTGTTCTGCCTGTTTAGTCACTGGAATAATTAAGAGATCCGCCAGCCCCTGTTTTTCATTTTTATTAGCGTGCCTCCTCATCTGAGAATGTGTGTAGGTGAATTGCTGAGTAAGGCTTTCCGCTGTTGGTGTCAAATACAGAAGCTTGCTGCTTTAGCTAGCAAGATGTGGGGATGCCAGCGTTGGACTGGGGTAAACACAGTAAGAAGTCTCACAACACCAGGTTAAAGTCCAACCAGTTTTCTTGATAGTAAACCCACAAGCTTTCGGGGTTTGCCCCTTCGTCAGGTGAGTGGAGTGTTCTGGTCTCAAACAGAGCATGTAAAAGGCACACACAGTTTACAGAATACTGATTTAGAATGCGAGTCTTTACAGCTAACCTGCTATAATAGCTGTTTGAGATCAGAACTCTCCACTCTCCTGACGAAGGGGCAAATCACAAAAGCTTGTGGGTTTACTATCAAATAAACTGGTTGGACATTTAACCTGGTGTTGTGAGACTTCTTACTTAGCTAGCAAGACCCCTGAAAGCATACAGTGCTTCCTCGATCTTTGAGAGAGCTGGCAGCAACTGCACACTCTCATAGTTGGATTGCCTTATTTGGAATTGATAAGTTGCCTGACTGGACGCCAAAATGGAATCGGCCTCCAGAATTCTTGTGCCAGTTAGACTTCAACATTTTCCTTGTGACGATGGCCCTTTTACAATCTGTAAACTTCTGAGGGTTGTGTGCACACGCTGGGGTGGTGCATTTATCATTTTGTCACTTTTGATGGCAGGCAGATTAAGATATAGGAAAGGCCATTTGGAACCTCGAGTCTGTCTCTCTCCACACACACACACACACACACACACACACACACACACACACACACACACACACACCCCAGTTCATTTGGATCATAGCTGTTCAAACTTGACTCTCTTCCCATCTTTGATCCACGTTCTTCAATCAGCCTCATCATCTGCCTATTTCAGTTTTGAAAATAGCATTTGACTGTCCCATTTTGCGCTCTTTTTAGGGGAGGTTTGGTGAAAGAGATAAGAGGGGTCTGCCTTCATAATATTTTGGGTCCTAAAATGCTGCTTGACTTTTTTTTTTGCTCCTGTGTGACCGAGCTCTAATTTTTTTTTTTCTAGGCTTTCCCACCAAATGAAATGGTTTTTCTATACGTACATATCCTTCGTGTAAAGGGTGTTTGCGCTGCTGCCTCACAGCGCACCCGGGTTCAAGTCCGGCCTCGGGCAAACTGCACTTTCTCCCCGTATTTGTGTGGGTTTCCTCTGGGTGCTCCAGTTCCCTCCCACGCTCCAAAGATGTGTAGGTTAGGTGGATTGGCCGTGCTAAGTTGCCCCTGAGTGTCAGGGCAACTAGCAGGGTAAATAAGTGGGGTTACAGGGATAGGGTCTGGGTGAGAATGTGGTCAGTGCGGACTAGATGGGCCAAATGGCCACCTCCTGCACTATAGGTATGTTACAATTGAATGAATGGGAGTACAGTTTTGAAATTTGCAAATGTTGGCCCTGCTATGGGTAGCGAGCAGGACAATATTGGCAGACTAGTCAATCAGACCCAAGTATGGCAAATACAGTTTAATGCCGATAAGTGTGAAATGATGCCCTGCAGACCTATAAACAGATTTTAAAACAAACTCTGCAAGCAGTGTCCAGGCAGCTCATTCAAATACAAACCTCAGGTGCCTTTTTTAGAATCGTAGAAACCCTACAGTGCAGAAAGAGGCCCTTCGGCCCATCGAGTCAGCACCAACCACAATCCCACCCAGACCCCATCCCCATATCCCTACATTTTTAACCTGCTAATCCCTCCAACCTACACATCTCAGGACACTAAGGGGCAATTTTAGCATGGCCAGTCAATCTAACCCACACATCTTTGGACTGTGGGAGGAAACCGGAGTACATAAGAACATAAGAAATAGGAGCAGGAGTAGGCCATCTAGCCCTTCGAGCCTGCCCTGCCGTTCAATAAGATCATGGCTGATCTGTCGTGGCTCAGTTCCACTTTCCCGCCCTCTCCCCATAACCCTTAATCCCCTCTCTTATCAAAAACCCATCAACCCGCGTCTTAAAAATATTTATCGAGGCAGCCTCCACCACTTCAACGGGCAGAGAATTCCAGAGATTCACCACCCTTTGAGTGAAGAAGTTCCTCCTCAACTCCGTTCTAAACCGCCCCCCCTTATCTTGAGGCTGTGCCCCCTAGTCCTACCGTCTTTTTTGAGCGGGAAGAGTCTCTTCACCTCTATCCTATCCATCCCATTCATCATCATATACGTCTCAATGAGATCTCCCCTCATTCTTCTAAACTCCAACGAGTACAATCCTAGTTTATTCAGCCTCTCCTCATAGCTCAACCCCCTCAACTCCGGTATCAGCCTAGTAAACCTCCTCTGCACTCCCTCCAAGGCCAAAATATCTTTGCGCAGGTGCGGTGCCCAAAACTGCACACAGTACTCCAGCTGTGGCCTCACCAATGCCCTATGCAGCTGCAGCAAGACCTCCCTACTTTTATATTCAATCCCCCTCGCTATGAAGGCCAGCATCCCATTTGCCTTCCTGACCACCTGCTGCACTTGCAAGCTGGGTTTTTGCGACTCATGCACAAGGACCCCGAGGTCCCTCTGCACCGTTGCCTGCTGCAGTTTTTCGCCACGTAAGTAATAGTCCTTCCTACCATTCTTCCTACCAAAGTGGACCACCTCACACTTGCCAACATTAAATTCCATTTGCCATTTCCTGGCCCATTCGCCCAGCCTACCTAGATCCTTCTGCAGACTCTCCACAACCTCCGCACAATTTGCCTTTCCCCCAATCTTGGTGTCATCAGCAAATATCGACACCCTACACTCGGTTCCCTCCTCCAGATCATCTATATAAATGGTAAAAAGCTGAGGCCCCAGCACCGACCCCTGGAGCACTCCAGTAGTCACCATCCGCCAATCCGAATAGCACCCGTTGACCCCCACTCTCTGCCTCCTATTTGACAACCAATCCTCTATCCACACTAACACCCTACCCCCAACTCCATGTCCCTCGACCTTCTGCAATAACCTCTTGTGAGGTACTTTGTCAAACGCCTTCTGAAAATCCAGAAAGACCACATCCACCGGCTCTCCTCTATCCACCGCCCTAGACACATCCTCATAGAACTCCAGTAAATTGGTCAGTACCCGGAGGAAACCCACGCAGACACAAGGAGAATGTGCAAACTCCACACAGGCAGTGACCCGAGCCAGGAATCGAACCCAGGGCCCTGGAGCTGTGAAGCAGCAGTGCTAACCACTGTGCCACCGTGCCGCTTTATCTCATCCCATCCTAAATCAAGGTTGTAGCTAAAATGTAAAGGCCGCCTGGCCAATCAGCCCAACTGTAAAAGCAGATAGGCCGTGATGGATTAAGTGCTTGATTGTCACCAGATACACTCCAACTCCTACCAACCAAAATTTGGTTTGATTTTATTACTGTCACATGTATTGGGTGTACCGTGAAAAATATTAGTTCCTGCGTGCTATACAGGCAGTACGTACCATTGATAGAGTACATAGGGGAGAAGGAAAGGAGAGAGTGCAGCATGTAATGTTACAGTCATAGTCAGGATGTAGAGAAAGATCAGCTCAATACGAGGTAGGTCCATTCAAATGTCTGATGCAGCAGGGAAGAAGCCGTTCTTGAGTCTTGCTCAATGAAACCTGGATTGGGTGTGCGTCCTCCCAAGCAACATAAAATTCTGGCCCCAGAGATGCAAATCTTTTGAAAATGCCAAGCTGATGAGCTAATTGGAGAAGGAAGCGAGTAGGATATTTAGATTTCACCAAGCAATGGTTAGGCCTTCAGCTTTGGAGTACTGTTTACCATCCTGAGTGCTGCAAGTTAGTTGAGTTGGACAGCACAGTGGCACAATGGTGTACTGCTGCTGCACAGTCCAAAAGATGTGCTGGTTAGGTGCATTGGCCATGTTAAATTTTCCCTCAGTGTACCCAAACAGGCGCCAGAGTGTGGAAGCCAAAGGATTTTCACAGTAACTTCGCTGCAGTATTAGTATAACCCTACTTGTGACATAGAACACAGCATAAACAGGCCCTTTGGCCCACAGGTTGTGCCGATCATATCCCTACCTACCAGGCCTATCTATAACCCTCAATCCCATTAAATCCCATGTAATCATCCAGAAGTCTCTTAAAAGACCCCAACGAGTTCGCCTCCTCCACCATCGACAGCAGCCGATTCCACTCACTCACCACCCTCTGAGTGAAAAACTTACCCCTGACGTTTCCTCTGTACCTACTCCCCAGCACCTTAAACCTGTGTCCTCTCGTAGTGACCATTTTGGCCCTGGGAGAATCCACCCTATCTCTACCTCTCAACATCTTACAAACCTCCATCAGGTCGCCTCTCATCCTTCGTCTCTCCAGGGAGAAAAGACCTAGCTCCCTCAACCTATCCTCATAAGGCATGCCACCCAATCCAGGCAACATCCTTGTAAATCTCCTCTGCACCCTTTCAATAGCTTCTACATTCCACATTTTTAAATAAACTTTAAAAAAAGAAGTGCAGAGGAGGCTTGCTAAGATAATACCAGGTGATGAGGGGCTGCAGTCATGTAGAGAGGTTGGAAAGGATGGGACTGTTCTCCCACAGAACAACATAAATTCTATAAAGTCTTCTACCCTACTAATTTGATCACCGCTCTTTAAACTCGGGAACAAAGCTTTAAGTTGCTGATTTTCTGCCGTCAAGATCTGGGGGGGAAGCGGTGGCTGAGTGGTATTATTGCTAGACTATTAATCCAGAAACTCGGCCAATGTTCTGGGGACCTGGGTTCAAATCTCATCACGGCAGTTGGCAGAATTTGAATTCAGTTTTAAAAAAATCTGGAATTAAGAAGTTACTGATGAGCGTGAAACCATTGATCGTCAGAAAAACCCATCTGGTTCGCTGATGCCTTTTAGGGAAGGTAACCTGCCATCCTTACCTGGTCTGGCCAACATCTTGCTGCAGAGCCACAGTCATTTGGTTGAGTCTCAACCGCTTTCCAAGGGCAACTAGGGGATGGGCAATAAATGCTGGCCAGTCAGCGACACCCATGTCCCATGAATGAATTTAAGAAAAGATTCCTTTGTTTAACAAACCTTTGATGCCTCTGGGAAAGGTTTTTCATTTTTTTTTAAACAAGGTTATCACTTGAAATGATACTCGTGGACTTTTCCTCAGCGTTAATTTCCTGCTTGGTAGCTAATTCTCCCTACGTCATTCTTTTTGTTTCAGTGCTGTAAAGATTAGTTGGTTGTGTTAACAGGCTTCTTTCTAAGAAAAGTCTAATTTAAGAAAAAAACTTCATCTTTTTCAGGTGGTTCCAAAGGAAATGATCAAGGTATGTATGGATGGCCATTACCGTAACTTGGAACCAAAATGAAATGCCATTAAAGAAGTAAATATACATTGAGAATTTAATGAATGGGACTGCCCAAGACTGCTTTGGATTTTTGCGTAATCTTATTTGCTGGCAGCTCCCCAGTTGTGTTGGGCTTACCGAGATATTTGGCAGATTTGCGGATGGGAGATTTCATAAGATACGTGGAAGTGGTGCTGTTACAGTTCACTTGAGTCCAAATTACTCTGGCTATGTACATTTTTACTTAAAAACAAAATTATTGTGGAGCAGTATTCTGTGGAAGAGTCAGTACAGACTTGAAACGTTAACTCTGTTTCTCTGCCAGACCTGCTGAACTTATCCAGCAATTTCCTGTTTCTTTTACTTGACTTCTACGCCTCTGTCACAGTCTGGAGCAGTGGATAGTAGACGGCAGATTTGTTGTTGTCACGTGTATTGGGATATGGTGAAAAATATTGTTTCTTGCGTGCTATACAGACAAAGCGTACTGTTCATAGAGTACATAGGGGAGAAGGAAAGGATAAGGTCCGGAATGTGGTGTTGCAGTTACAGATAGGGTGAAGAGAAAGATCAGCTCAGTGTGTGATCGGATGGCAGCAGGGGAGAAGCAGTTCTTGTGTCAGTTGGTGTGTGTTTGCAGAGGCTCCAACGTTGTTCCCACAGTAACGTGGCTGATTGGGACTCTGTCCTCTTACTGCCTGCCACTGGGACCTGTTCGAATGTCTCGTGCCACGATGCTCCTTCTGTGCCTTCCTTGCACGTTGGGCCTTGGGCTGGACCTCTAGTTTTGGAGGCAAAAGGTCTCGCTGCTACCCATTGTGCCACAGGATCTCATCGGAGATGTAATAGTGCAATGGAATTGATTGTACAGTTCTGACCACACTCTGTCAGCACCTGCGTGATGGCTGAAGCAGCCAGATCATGGGAGAAATTCTTCGGTTTTGTTGTAAGTCGTAGAGGCCCGATTTTTAGAAGAAACCTTTGTTGGTAATGTACTTTCCCATCAGTGAGACACCCCAAAGAGATGCCTGAACAAGGTTGAGGGCAATCAATTGAGATGTGCGGTGGAAGGGCTGAGTTAAAATGGCACAGGAACAGTCCGTCAAGTCCATTCTTCTTCCTATGGAAAGAATTATAATTGTGCGTGTGATCTTAGAAACAATCACTTGCATCTATCTAGGGCAGCACAGTGATTACTACTGCTGCTGCTGCCTCACAGTGCCAGAGACCCGGGTTCGATTCCTGGCTTGGGTCATTGTCTGCAGAGTTTGCATATTCTCCCTGTGTCTGCGAAGGTATCCTCCAAGTGTACTGGTTTCCTCCCGCAGTCTGAAAAATGCTCTGGTTAGGTGCATTGGCCCTGCTAAATTCTCCCTCGCTGTATCTGAACAGACACCAGAGTGTGACGACTAGGGGATTTCCGCGGTAATTTAATTGAGTATTAATATAGTCATCCTTGTGACATTAATAAATAAACTTTAAAGTATTATCTGATTTTGATTTTCATAATTTTTGCCATGATGAGCAATAGAATCCCTGTAGTGTAGAAGGAGGCCATTCAGCCCATTGAGCCTGCACTGACTCTGAGTACCTTACCCAGGCCCTGTCCCAGTAATCCCACACATTTACAATGTCTAATCCCTCCGACCTACACATCTTGGGGACTAAGGGGCAATTTAGCATGGTCTGTCTACCTAACCTGCACATCTTTGGATGTGTCAATAGTCTAGCTGCTCTGTGATGTGTGTTATCTCCAGCAGTGACTGCACACCATAAACTTGCGGCTTACCTCTCGCTGTTGTTAACCTGTCCCATCAGTCTATGTCCATAACCCAATTGCCAGACTGTCTAGTTGATTTTGAGAATGCAATTTGATTTATTATTGTCATGTTTTAGTATACAGTGAAAAGTATTGTTTCTTGCACGCTATATAGACAAATAGTGTTTCTTGCACGCTATATAGACGAATTCTCGATGAATATAGAGAAGTAAAGGAGAGAGTGCAGAATGTAGTGTTACATTCGTAGCTAGGGTGTAGAGAATGATCAACTTAATGCAAGGTAGCTCCATTCAAAAATCTGGCAACAGGGAAGAAGCTGTTCTTGAGTTGGTTGGTACACAACCTCAGACTTTTGTACTTTTTTCCCAATGGAAGAACGTGCAAGAGAGTGTTCAGGGTGCATGGGTTCCTTAATTATGCTGACTGCTGAAGCAGCAGGAAGTGTAGAGTCAATGAATGGGGAGGCTGGTTTGCATGATGGATTGGGCTACATTCACAACCTTCTGTAGTTTCTTGCGATCTTGGGTAGAGCAGCAGCCACACCAAGCTGCGATACAACCAGGAGGAAGGCTTTCTATGGTGCATCTGTAGAAGTTTGAGAGTCATAGCGGACATGCCAAATTTCCTTAGTCTTCTGAGAAAGTAGAGGTGTTGGTGGGCTTTCTTAACTATAGTGTCAGCATGGAGGGATAAGTCAGGTTGTTGATGATCTGGGCACCTAAAAACTCGAAGCTCTGGACCTTTTCTATTTTGTCCCCGTTGATGTAGACAGGGGCATGTTCTCCTTTTACGCTTCCTGAAGTCGATGGCAATCTCCTTGGTTTTGTTGACGTTGAGGGAGAGATTATTGTTGCCGCACCAGTTCACCAGATTCTCTATCTCATTCCTATACTCTGTCACGTTATTGTTTGAGGTCCGACCCACTACGGTGGTGTCGACAGCAAATTTGAAAATTGAATTGGAGAAGAATTTGGCCACACAGTAATGCAAATAAAAAAAAACTTGAAGCTCCCGACCATTTTTACTTCATTCCCTCCCTAATGTGGAGTCAGTCGTGTTTTCTCTGATGCAAGGCCGCATAATGTCTATTATGGTGTAGGATCTCTGAGCGATCAGAGTGCAGAGTGCTCACAAAACACTGACTCAAGGTGCTCCTGAGGTGTTGATGGAAGGAAAACTGCTGTTGTGCTTACACATGCTGCCACCTTGTGGCTCATGCATTCTCCTACATGAGGTTGTCAAATTACGAAAGTAATGAGAGATAGTGAAAGTGGGCAGGACCTTTTTAAGTAGAAATAATTGTGTTGTCTCTCTCCCGGAAAAAAACCTTTCTAGGTAGTGGCAGTGGTACCCTCACTGGTATCATCACGGGTGTGCTGCTGGCTTTGGGAGGTGGAGTATCTAGTTACGTCCTTTACCAAAAGAAGAAACTGTGCTTCGCCTTGAGAGGTAAGATTGTTTAAAAGTTACGAGTTAATTGGGGGCAAATTAAATCTCAGAAGTCAATGTGATTCTTGGAAATTTTGAGAGGAGTATGAAGATTACAGCAGGAAATCTGCCATGAGGCTGTAATCTAGGAGATCTGGAAATATTTGATCTATTATTGTCACATGCATTGTGATTCAGTGAAAAGTATTGTTTCTTGTGCACTGTGCAGACAAAGCATACCATTCATAAAGTACTTAGTAGGGGAGAAAGAAAGGAGAGGGTGCAGAATATAATGTTGCAGTTATAGGTGGGGTTAAGAGAAGATGCATTGGCCATGCTAAGTTCTCCCTCAAGTGTATCTGAACAGGTGCTGGAGTGTGGCGACTAGGGGATTTTCAGTTACTTTATTGCAGTGTTAATGTAAGCCTACTTGTGGTTAATAAATAAACTTTAGAAAGATCTGCTTAATATTTAAATAATAAGTCCATTCAAAAGTCTGACGGTAGCAAGGAAGAAGCAATGCTTGTGTCGTTTGGTACGTGACCTCAGACTTTTCCACCTTTTTCCTGACAGAAGAAGGTGGAAGAGAGAATGTCCGAGCTGCATTGGGCTCTGAATTATGCTGGCTGCTTTGCCGAGGCAGCGAGAAGTGTAGACGGTGTCAATGGCTGGGAGGCTTATTTGAGTGATTGATTGGGCTACTTTTATGACCCTATGTACTTTCTTACGGTCTTCAACAGAGCAGGAGCCATATCAAGCTGTGATGTAACCAGAAAGAATGCTTTCTATGGTGCATCTGTAAAAATTGGTGAGAGTCATAGCGTATAAGCCAAATTTCCTTTAGTCTTCTGAGAAAATAAAGATGTTGGTTGGCTTTCTTAACTACTTGTGTCAGCATGGGGGGACCAGGACAAACTGTTGGTGATCTGGAAACTTGAAGCTCTCGACCATATATCAATTAAGTGGGATGGTCTCCGAGGGCTTTTTATCCCTCAGCCACATTTCAGTATCTTTCTGCTTTTACTATCGAACAGTTCTTTATCATATATCATAAGGAGGCAGTCTGCTGTTGATGAGGTTGATTTTTGCTTTGTGTCCCAGCTATGCTGTTTTCCAAGAATGGAACTGATGAAAATGAGAGATTTTTTTTTCTCTTGAGGTTTGGGATTTCTTGGAACCCTTTCTTCAACACTATGGGAGCAGAGCCTTTGAATATTTTTAAGGCAGTGGTAGATTGATAAAGGGGTGGGGGGGAGGGGGAGGTGAAAGGTTGTTGGGTGGGGATAGATGGCAATGTGGCGCTGAGACCACAATCAGATCAGCCGTGATTTTATTGAATGATGTAGACGGCTTGAGGGGCTGAATGGCCTGTTCCTTCTCCTAATTCTATGTCCGGATGTAAAGACATGATATTAGAAGATATAACTTGTCGATGCCCACAGTAAATAGATCTTGGTGCTTGCACCATTGGGTTAAGAGCGGCAAAAGCACTTGGGAGCATTGAGGTTAAGTACTTTTTTAAAGTAGGCTGAATGTTAAGGGCGGCACAGTGGTTAGCACCTCTGCCTCACAGCGCCAGGGATCTGGGTTCAATTCTGGTTTCGAATGACTATCTGGAGTTTGCATGTTTTCCCGGTGTCTGCAGGGTTTCCTCCCACAGTCCAAAGATGTACACGTTAGGTTGGTCATGCTAAATTGCCCGTTTGTGTCCAAAGATGTGTAGCTGTGTGGTGTTAGGGAGAATGGGCCTGGGTGACGTACTCTTGTCAGAGAGTCGGTGGAGACTCAATGCGTCAAATGGCCGCCTCCTACATACTCGAGGTTCTAACTAAGAGACATTGAGGTGGCACAGTGGTTAGCGCTGCTGCTTCACAGCTCCAGGGGCCTGGGTTCGATTCCTGGCTTGATTTTCACAGTAAATTTTTTACTTCTAGTTACAAGAGATCATGAAAGCAGTGGCTGTTATAGTCCCTCATTTACTTTTGGCTACAGGCCCTTCCCAAAAGATCTTTCCAGAACCAAGAAAATGACCTGGATCCTTGGGTATTGGGTGTGTTTAGATATTGTCGGCAGAGTTTAGTTCGAGTGTCCACCCATGAGGCTAGAGATGGGAGATTTGATCCCCGTTGTTTTCACTGGAAAAGCGATCTCTTTATCTACGTGTATGAATGAAATGGAGGAGAGTCAAATTCCATTTGGGATTTGCATTATTCTTTTGGTGCCAAAAATGCCATTGTAAGAAAAAACCTTTGGTAGGAGAAATGGAGGCGTAGACTATTTTCTAAATGGGAAAAGGCTTTGGAAATCTGAAGCGCAAAAAGGGATTTGGGAGATCCGGTTCAGGACTCTTAAGGTTAACGTGCGGGTTCAGTCAGCAGTTAGGAAGGGAAAAGCAATGTTAGCATTCGTGTCAAGAGACTAGAGTACAAGAGCAGGGATGTACTTCTGAGGCTGTATAAGGCTCTGGTCAGACCCCACTTTGAGTATTGTGAGCAATTTTGGGCCCCATACCTGAGGAAGGACGTGCTGGCCTTGGAGGTTCACAGGAATGATCCCAGGAACGCGGGGTTTATCGTGTGAGGAGTGGTTGAAGAGTCTGGGCCTATGCTCAATAGAGTTTAGAAGGACGAGGGGGTATCTCATTGAAACTTACTGGATACTGCGAGGCCTGCATGTGGAGAGGATGTTCCCACTGGTGGGAGAGACTAGAATTCAAAGGCACAACCTCAGGCTGAAGGGACGATCCTTTAAAGCTGAGCTGAGGGGGAATTTCTTCAGCCAGAGAGTGGCGAATCTGTGGAACTCATTGCCCTGGAGTGCTGTGGAGTCCAGGTCGTTGAATGCGTTTAAGTCAGAGATAGATAGACAGATTCTTGATCAAGGGTTGCGGGAAGAAGACAGGAGGATGGTGATGAGAATCATATCAGCCATGATTGAATGATGGAGCAAATCCAATGGGCTGAATGGCCTAATTCTGCTGCTATATCTTATGACGTGCTCCAGGTGTGTCATGTGTCACTGAGCCACGTGAGGTGATATTAGACCAGATAACCAAAGACTTAGTCAAGGATTAGGCTTTGAGGAGGAAAGGGAGATGGGATGGGGGGAGTGGAGGAAGAGAGGGAGGGGGCAGAGGACATTCTGATACTTGAGCCCTAGGCAACTGATGCCTCCAAAGGTGGAGTTGGAGGTTACTTAGTTGGGAAGGGAGAGGTTATGGAAAGATTTGAAAATTTGAGACAACGCTTAACCGAGAGCCAGTGTAGGTCAGTGAGCTACAATGTCAGCGATGAGTAAACAGGTCTTGGTGTGAGTTAACCTATGGGTTAGCAGAGTGTTGATTGAGTTTGGATTTGTGGGAGGAGTGTTTTGGACCAAGTAAGTTTAAAGAGAACCCAGTTTTTCTCAAAACAAGCCAGGCTTATGAGAAATAAACCAAACTGCTTCATAACACTCAAATTTATCCTGTTTCTGTTACTAGGGAACTCGGGTGAGCAGAACACCAAACAGGAGAATGTTCATGGCCAGCGAGAGGATCCTCAATGTATGTATTTGTTGCACAGTCAAGCATTTTTGCCCTTTTGGGATGCTTGTCAATTCTAAAATGAAATGCACTTACACTTACCAAAAAATTCTAAGTGCTGAACGAGCGTGAAATTGGGCGTGTTTGAAATTTTTTTTGTTGGGCAAGTTTAAAAGTGCTATCTTGCACCACTTTGTGTAAAACAAGCACAATCTGATTCCTGCCAGCAAGGGGAGCAGGGCAGACCATAAGCTTGCCAGAAAGCCAGCTGATCACACTAGAGTGTGCAATTGCACACGTGCTGATCCCCGTTGCAGCTTCCCCATCCCCTTGGCACTGCCTGGTACCTGGAGGGCACTGCCCCTCGACCTCCTGTGGGGTCTCATTGGCCTCCAGCCCTACTGGCAAGGCTATCACTTCAAGCCCTTGTTAATGGGGACAATGCGTGATCCTCGCTGGTGAGGACCTTCAGTGAGGCCACAGAGGCAAGTGAGCCAGGGCGATTGGGTCCCGAGCTCACTAATTATATTCAAATCCAATTTAAATATTGAAATCTCACCAGATATCTGGGTCTGGTAAGATTGCGTGATGTGGGAAATCGGGCGCAAACCCAATTAATTATTTTCCTCAGGCAATATTAGTGGCTTGCCCCACCAAACAACTGGCAGGGCGAGAAGGTAAGATCGTACCTAATGTCTTTCCAGCTTCTTCTACTTATCCTGAGAGATCCATATGGTCTCTAAACTTGAGCAGCTCTGAGACTCAAAGTTTCAGGATTGGCACCACCTGGTTAGAGTGACACTTGTTGGAACTCCAGCCAGTTTGCCACTTGCAAACTCCACACAAGTGACTAAGGCCAGAATTGAACCTGGGCCCTTGGCACTGTGAGGCAGCAGCAGTGTTGGGCACTGTGCCACCCAGCAATGTTTTGAGGCCAGCTCTGATGGACCTACGGCCATTTGCTGACTTTGCACAGACCAGCAGGGCCTGGATTTCCTCTTAGTGTAGTGACCTTGTTGTCACAGGATTGCAGGATCACAACCATACCTAATATAAATCTTTCTATTTCCTGCACCTATTCCTGATCTTTGGCGGGGGGGGGGGGGGGGGCCACAAACATGCAACCCCAGGATTGAGTGAGGCAATCGCCCCCTGGTCTGTTTGGCATCTCTCCGTTCCATAGTCTCAGGCGCAATTAATAATGGAGCAATTGCACTAATCAAATAGAACCAACTATGTAATGTTACCGTACTGCTTAGCTGGAGATGGGTGGAAGCTCCCGATACTCCAGTGGAGTGAAAACTGTGGCAAATCTTTGGAGTGTGGGTGGAAGCCAGAGTACCTGGAGGAAACCCTCGCAAACATGGAGTTTGCATGTTCTCCCAGTGTCTACGTGGGTTTCTTCTGGATGCTCCAGCCTCCTTCCACATTCCAAAGATGTGTGGCTTAGGTTGATTGACTGGCCATGGTAAATTGCCTCTTTAGTGCCAAGGTGATTAGCAGGGTAAATAATGCGGGATTACGAGGATAGGGCTTGGGTGGGATTGTTACCACTGGTGGGTGAAACTAGAACTCAAAATAAGGGGGAGCGGATTCAGGACTGAGTTGAGAAAGAACTTCTCCACACAAAGGGTTGTGAATCTGGCGAATTCCCTGCCCAGTGAAGCAGTTGAGACTATCTCATCGAATGCTTTCAAGGCAAGGATAAATACATTTTTGAATAGTAAAGGAATTAAGGGTTATGGTGAGTGGGTGGTAAGTGGAGCTGAGTCCACAAGAAGATCAGCCCTGATCTTATTGAATGTTGGAGCAGGCTCGAGGGGCCAGATGACCTACTCCTGCTCCTAGTTCTCATGTTCGTATGTTATTGGTGCAGGCTCTATGGGCTGAATGACCATCTCCTGCACAGTAGAGATTGTATGATTTCTGTTGCACGGTACTTGGAAAGTGATTAATCAAGTGTTTTTTTTTGTGTGTGTGTTCCACAGCTTACAGCACTCTTCTGCAAACACAGCCTGCTGGCACTAACTAGCAAGTGGTGGAGGGAAAGTAAACTGGAAGCAAACACTTGTCTGACCAGAAACTGTCGTCCCCTCAAGATTTGTTTCTTGTGCACTCTTTTTTTTTATCTTTTAAGTGTTGTCAGTGATTTTACTTTCATTGTTTTTTTTTAACGGGCCCCGGATTTTAGTCACGTGGATTTATTTCTGCCACCTTTTTGCTTTTAAAGGCGAAACTCAACTCTTTCCGGGGAAAGAAGTTACACAAGTGTCAGAAGTTGCCTTTTTACCAAATTGAAACTCGGAGGGTGACCAACTAATGACTTGACGTTTTTTCTAAAAAAAAACAAAACACGTGGAATAAGCCGAAAGTGCACAGTGATGTAGTGGATTTAGAAAGTTTTAGACCTTGAAATAGTGTGTAGGTAAGGTTTAGTGTTACGACTCGCACAAAAAAAAAAACCTGGTGTTTTTACTGACTTATCATTGCTGATAAATGTCGTTCAGAATGTTTATATAGTGTTTCTGTAAGACATGGCAGCGCTATGCATTTTATGCTCTGGCAATTGTTTGGTGGGGTGAGGGGATTTTTTTTTTCCAGAAATAATTATTTTGTTTGCCTGCTTCTCCTCCCCCACCCCGACCAAAATAAATTTTCTTTTATTGATTTGGAGATGGGTTGCTGATTGGAGGGAGGGAAGTGGTTTGGGGTGGGTGGGGTGGGGGGAGAGGGGTGCAATTTGTACGTAGAGGGATCTTCACTAAATGAATTGACAGTGGGGAGGAGTATGTAATGCATGTCTGTGCATATTGTTTTAGTATCTGTTCCTTTCTTTCCTACTCTACAACTTCCATTCCCACCTGCAGGATTCAAATCTGAAAATTCAGGAATTATTCACTCAAATTTTTACACCGTGTTTGCACAGTCATTTTTGCACAGAGTTGATGCAGTCGTGTGAAACACTTCCAGGTAAACGTAATAACTTGAGATTAAAATACAGGGGAAAAAATGCTGGATTATTTCAATCTGCAACTAACGATTGGTGGGGAGGTATATATATATTATATATATTTTCAAATTATGGCAGATATCAATTGCCTGATCTTTTAAGCTTGGAATCCACACACACACACACATTTTACTTCCTAACTCATTCATACAATTCAAGATCCCAAACCCAGAATTGTGTGTCCCTGTTAAAGCTTTTGGTACTACAGGTGGTCCTGTACGACATCTAGGGTAACGTTTTTGCGAGATTTGCCCCTGTTGCTCCATTATTGTCAGACCAGCCCAGCTAACCACAGGAAAGCCATGTAGGGGTGGTGATTTGTGCAGAAGGTGTGATTTTTCTTCTCTCTTTGGCATCAAGGTGCCTCGCAATGCCATTGCGCGAGTCACCTAGTCGATCAACCCTCTGGCAGTGACACTCCTCCTCCAGCTTTTCACCCACCGTGTAGAAGCTGGGGTGTTGGTGGAGTCTGGCCACCAGCATGAGCCCTCCTCTCCTGCCCGTCTGCCATCTGATGTTTTAGCATTGCATCCAGGCCGTACAAACTCTGAAGCTTGGGAAAGCTCTGCGCTGGTCGGATGTGGTTTTTCAGGTTATTAAGTTCCGGGGGAAATCCCGATGGACCAAGTATCTTCCCTCTGTTCTGTTCGAGAATCCAGGCTTTTTCCAGGATTTTGCATCTGTAGGGATTCCTTCTCCACAGGAGGGAACGTGGGCCAGCTGGAGCTATCTACGTGGAATTTCACGGTAGCTCAGATTGGAGACTCTTAAAAGCATAATGCTAGCACGTGAAATAACTGGATAGTTGAAAGAAATCTTTTGAGCTCCTACAGATCCTTGAACTTTGAGAAGAAGCCATGCAGGAAAATCACAGAAGCTGCAAAGAGAGTGCAACCCTTTGTTGGCTGAAAAATTTTTCTCCTTACTTTCGCTAGGAAAAGGTATGGGATCTATGTACCAGTCATTACCCTATTTTAAAAAAATTAAATTGAATCTGGTTTTAAAAATAGAAATGTAATAAATTGTGCATTTTTTTTTAAATGGAGCAGTCTCATTTAAAAGACATCTTGTCCCTTCAACTCATTGTGATTGGCTGAGAGAGCCAGTGGGTGGGGTTAGGAGATTTGGAGTGGTCGAAAGAAGGTGTCAGATTAGGAGAGACTATTTTGTGTACTTCAGATATGAAACTGTAATTATAGAACACATGTTACAATTTGCATATGTGTAACTTTGCCATAAATATGTGATTAAACAACATTAAATTTGTGAACCAAATTATTTAGTCTCTGTGTATCTACCTCTATTATTTTCTAAGTTAATAGATGTGAAATTTTTCTCCTAGGAAATCAATGGAGGCTGGGTTATAGAATCCCTACAGTGCAGAAGGAGGCCATTCGGACCATCAAGTCTGCACCAACCACAATCCCATCAAGGCCCTATACCCCATAACGCCATGCATTTAAGCTAGCTAGTACCCCTGACACGAAGGGGCAATTTAGCACAGCCAACCCACCTAACCTGCACACCATTTGGACTGTGGGAGGAAACTGGAGCACATGGAGGAAACCCACGCAGGCATGGGGAGAATGTGCAGACTCCACACAGTCAGTGACCCAAGCTGGGAATTAAACCTGGGTCTATGATGTGGTGAGGCAGCAGTGCTAACCACTATGTCACCATGCCACCTGTTATTGAATTTATTCAAAGCTAAAGAGGATTTCTGACTGACAAATGGGGGCAGACAGGAAAGTGCAGTTCAGACAACAAGCAGATCAGCCATGATCTGACCAAATCAGATGATCAGAGGGTTAGGTAGGGTGGATAGTGAGAGCCTTTTTCATCGGATGGTGATGGCTAACACGAGGGGACATGGCTTTAAATTAAGGGGTGGTAATTATAGGACGGATGTCAGAGGGTAGTAAGGGTGTGGAATGCCCTGCCTGCAGCAGTTGTGGACTCGCCAACTTTAAGGGCATTCAAATGGTCAGTGGATAGGCATATGGATAACATCGGAATAGTTTAGGTTAGAGGGTCATTAGATTCCACTGGTCGGCGCAACATCGAGGGCCGAAGGGCCTGTACTGCGCTGTAATGTTCCATGTTCTAAATGGTGGAGCAGGCTTGAAGGGTTAAAAGGCCTACTCCTGTTCATACATCATATGTTCCTATGTACCTTCTCTTGTATTTATAGGTCAGAGATGATGACCTTTTAACAGAATTCCCACCTTTCACGTATGGAATTTGGAGCTTTGAAATGTTCTGCTGACCTCTGCCTCTCCACAGTTCTCTGCTTCACTTCACATGGAGATAATCCAAAAAGATCATGTCCGTTGCTAGTGTGGACTTTGTTCTGTACTACATTCATTCACTGTGTCGTACTCGATACAAATACGTTGGTCTGATGCCTTAGTGGTCATCGGGAAGCTGATGTTTCCACCCACATGTATTATTACAGCCGTTTGAAATGATGAGGAAGTAAATGCATTTCTCTACAGATCATAATAAGTGGGATTCGTGCAGGTGTCAGTGCAGACTCTAAGCCCGAGGGCCTTTTCTGTACTGTATAACTTTGTGACTATGACTCTGACAATCTTCTGATCTCACACTGCAGTGACTTTGCCGCCTCTGCATTTTAATACGTGTGTCATTCCTTGTCACAAAAGATTTTAGGAACATCTTGTCTTCACCCACTCTCGGCCCCGAATGTTAGACTGCAGAGCACTCTTAATGAGATATGACACAATTGTAAACCAACAAAGCTGATTTATTTTACATCAAGTAAACAAATGACCTGGATAACTCACCACACTGAGATCTGTTTCTATTGCTGTGTCCTCTGAACAATGATAAAAACACAATGTACTAGTGCTTTAAAGGAAAGCACATTCAAACCAGATAATCCAAAAATTACTGATTCTAGTTAACATAGATTAATGAAAATTACAGCACAGGAACAGGCCCTTCGACCCTCCAAGCTTGATCAGGCCATGCTGCCCGACTGAACTAAAACCCCTTACCCTTCCAGGGACCATATCCCTCAATTCCCATCCTATTCATGTATTTGTCAAGACACCCCTTAAAAGCCACTACTGTCTGCTTCCACTACCTCCCCTGGCAACGAGTTCCAGGCACCCACTACTCTGCGTTTAAAAAAAAAATCTGCCTCATAACATCTTTAAACCTATGCCCCCTAGTAATTGATTCTTCCACCTTAGGAAAAAGTTTCTGACTATCCACTCTGTCCATGCCTGTCAATCTTGTAGACTTCTATCAGGTTGCCCCTCAACCTCTGTCGCTCCAGTGAAAACAAACCAAGTCTCTCCAACCTCTCCTCATAGCTAATACCCTCCATACCAGGCAACATCCTGGTAAATCTTCTCTGTATCCTCTCCAAAGCCTCCATATCCTTTTGGTAATGTGGCAACCAGAATTGAACACTACATTCCAAGTATGGCCTAACTAAGGTTCTATAAAGCTGCAACATGACTTGCCAATTTTTAAATTCAATGCCCTGGCCGATGAAGGCAAATATGCCGTATGCCTTCTTAACTACCTTCTACATTGTGCCTTTGTGACCTGTGTACCCAGATCCCTTTGCCTATCAGCACTCTTAATAGTTCTGCCGTTTACTGTATAGTCCTTCATTTACAAGTGTGTGTCTACCCATTCCTGTGTCTCTAGGAGAAAAGACTCCTCTGCATCTTCCCTTAAAACTACGTTGGAGAGCTCAGCCTACTGAGGCCAAGTGGTCTGCTTTATTTATGGTGGAATGCTTTCATTGTCACATCTAATGACAAGTAATGCTTAAAGTTAGACACACAATGGGCAAAATTTAACAACTGCTATGTTCCATGGACGAGGACTAAAGAGGAGATAATCAAGTGGAAAATTCATAAGATATAGGAGCAGAATTAGGCCTTTCAGCCCTTCAAGTCTGCTTCACTATTCGATCATGGCTGATACACACCACCTCCTCATAACTCTTCAACCCATTACCAATTAAGAATCTGTCTAAGGCTTGGGGTGGACAGCTCATTGTCCCGTTCTACCTGATTAAGTCAGAGCAAGAAAGGTCAAGGGTGGTCTTCATACTTGGACAGTTTGAGGACCTCAGCCTGCCATTGATTGCATTGTACCCCAACAGCATAGGAGCCCAGTGCCAAATGGGGCAAGTCACCAGCTACGCTCTGCCGGGCCTGCCAGTGGCTTGGGGATTTTGGCAGTGGGCACCCTGCCGGGACACAGTGTGTTCAATGGAGGAACAATACCCCCTCAACTCCGGCATCATCCTAGTAAACCTCCTCTGCACTCCATCCAAGGCCAAAATGTCCTTGCGTAAGTGCGGCGACCAAAACTGCACACAGTACTCCAGCTGCGGCCTCACCAATGCCCTATACAGCCGCAGCAAGACCTCCCTACTTTTATATTCAATCCCCCTCGCGATGAAGGCCAGCATCCCATTCGCCTTCCTGACCACCTGCTGCACCTGCAAGCTGGGTTTTTGCGACTCATGCACAAGGACCCCGAGGTCCCTCTGCACCGTCGCCTGCTGCAGTTTTTCTCCACGCAAGTAATAATCCTTCCTACCATTATTCCTACCAAAGTGGACCACCTTGCGCTTGCCAACATTAAATTCCATTTGCCATTTCCTGGCCCATTTGCCCAGCCTATCTAGATCCTTCTGTAGACTCTCCACACCCTCCGCACAATTTGCCTTTCCACCAATCTTGGTGTCATCAGCAAATTTCGACACCCTACACTCGGTTCCCTCCTCCAGATCATCTATATAAATGGTAAATAGCTGAGGCCCCAGCACCGACCCCTGGGGCACTCCACTAGTCACCATCCGGGGGTTGAGCTATGAGGAGAGGCTGAATAAACTAGGCTTGTACTCGTTAGAGTTTAGAAGAATGAGGGGAGATCTCATTGAGACGAATAAGATGATGAATGGGATGGATAGGATAGAGGTGGAGAGACTCTTCCCGCTCAGAAAGGATAATAGGACTAGGGGGCACAGCCTCAAGATAAAGGGGGGGCAGTTTAGAACAGAGTTGAGGAGGGACTTCTTCACTCAAAAGGTGTTGAATCATTGGAATTCTCTGCCCGTTGAAGTGGTGGAGGCTGCCTCGCTAAATATTTTTAAGACGCGGGTTGATGGGTTTTTGATAAGAGAGGGGATTAAGGGTTATGGGGAGAGGGCGGGAATGTGGAACTGAGCCACGACAGATCAGCCATGATCTTATTGAATGGCGGGGCAGGCTCGAAGGGCAAGTTGGCCTACTCCTGCTCCTATTTCTTATGTTCTTAGGTTCTTAACACAGGGAGACAACCCTTGCCCTGCAAAACTGACCCCTCTCTCCTTTGCAGGAGCCAGTCAGGCCAGCGAGCCAACCCATTTACCAGTATTGTGGTGCTCACTGGCTGTTGTTCTGACTGCAGTGGCCTCTGCTACTGGTGGTAATACTGGTACTGAGGAGATGCTGGCCTCATGTGCCTTGCGTGACCTGGTAACCCTGACTCCAACCAGGTAAGTGACTGCTTGGCTTTCAAGCACAGTGAGGTGCCCCTGATGGTTGTGATGGGCTTTCACAGGCTTTCTACCTGGGGGAGAGGTCCAACAATGAGACAAAATTAAACCAAACTTAAGGGATAAAGCACAGAGGTCACCTCCTTAAAGGAGGGGAAGGGACCACCTGAAATAAAAAAAACAACGCACAAAGAAACTAAAAGCATTAAAACTAAAAGGTGATCAAAGGGATCGATAAGACACCCCAATCCCTTCAGTGCCCAATGTGCATGGAAGGGCTCAGTGGTAACTGTGTGCACCACATGCCCCTCTCCAGAGGTACCTGGCTGTGAATATAGCTATGGTAGAGGTACAGACAAGTGGGTTGGACAGCACCTCAGTCACCCGCTGCCTGGACCCTGTTGATGGCTAGTTTGGCCAGGCCCAGGATCAGGTTCACAAGGAGCTCCCTCTCCTTAACTATACCCCCCTCCACACCAGCTGCCCTAGATCAGGAGTGTGGGACTAAAGTGCAATAGTACATTAATGAAAGATTTTATTGTTACTTAAGTAACTGAAAAGGGACTGCAGCCTCAAACAATTAATGTAAACATGGTTGATGGATCCCACAAGACCGCAGAATGGAGCAGGTTCCTTGGGAGCCCGTGAACTGGTGACAGACCCAAAACTGCTACAATTAAATCCAGCCCAAAGACTCCCATTCCCTCCTAATTAGCATTGCCCATTACTATAGCAACAGTCTGACGACCATGTTCGCTCGTTGAATAACAACATGGAGGTGGGGAGAGAGTGGCAGTGACCCATTATAATAACAATCACCTGCATTTATATATCGCCTTTGATATAGTAAACCACCCCAATGCACTTTAGAGGAGCATAACCAAACAAAATGTGATACTGAGACATGTAAGAAGATCTCAGAGCAAGCCACCAAGAAGTTGGTCAAATTACATTTCAAGGAATATCACAAGAAGGGATTCTGAAGATATCGGGGCAAATAACAAAACAATGCAATTTTGTGATGTACAAAGGCCAGACTTGGAGATCTCAGAGGCTGTAGGACTGGAAAAGGTTACTAAAATAAGGAGGGGGCGAAGTGACTTGAAAACAAACTGAAGGGTACATTCTATGTGAGTTGCCCACGTGACGGTTAGTAATGTCTCATGACCGCACCACTGAAGTAACCTCATGCACCATCTTCCTTAGACCTCACTGCAGCTAAGTACAATGTCTATCCCTCAGCGAATACCAGGAATGAACGCCGTGTTGTAATTTATTGATTGGATCTCTGTGGGATAAAGATTTATTTGTTATTAGTCACCAGTAGGCGTACATTGACGCTGCAGTGAAGTTACTGTGAAAATCCCTTAGTCACCACACTCCGATGCCTGTTCGGGTACACTGAGGGAGAATTTAGCATGACCGATGCACCTAACCAGCACAGCTTTCTGACTGTAGGAGGAAATCGGAGCACCTGGAGGGAACTCATGTATACATAGGGAAAATGTGCAGACTCCATACATAAAGTGACCCAAACCGGGAATCGAATCCAGACCCCTGGCACTGTGAGGCAGCAGTGCTAACTCCTGTATCACCCCCATCTTGCTGTGTGCAAATTGGCTGCAGCTTTTGCTGCATTGTGACATTATCTCAATGATTGTGAAAAGTCTTGGGGTTGTGAAAAATGTCCTATAAATGCAAGTCTAACCATCCCTTTCAAAATCAGTCGTGTGTGTTCTTATACAAAAAATAGCCACAGCTTGGGACGCAGTGCGGAAACTGGATTGTAGTGGTTGCTGTTTTATCATATTCCTACCAAACCCCTTGCTGCTATTTCAATGGCAGTATTGAAAGTAAATAGGCAATTTCTTCATTAAAGTAACAGAACGGAATGTCATACGAGTGTTTTCAAGGGCTGTATCATAAGAACATAAGAAATTGGAGCAGGAGTAGGCCATCTAGCCCTTCAAGCCTGCCCCGCCATTCAATAAGATCATGGCTGATCTGAAGTGGATCAGTTCCACTTTCCCGCTTTCTCCCCATAACCCTTAATTCTCCTGTCTATCAGAAACCTATCTACCCGTGACTTAAATATATTCAGCGAGGTAGCACCCACCACTTCAATGGGCAGAGAATTCCAGAGATTCACCACCCTTTGAGTGAAGAAGTTCCTCCTCAACTCTGATCTAAACTGCCCCCCACCCCCCTCCTTATTTTGAGGCTGTGCCCTCTAGTCCTGCTGTCCTTTCTGAGCGGGAAGAATCTCTCTACCTCTACCCTATCTATCCCCTTCATTATCTTATACTCTCTGCATCTGTATCATAATCTCGGCAATGGCTTGTGAAATGCAAGCTCTGGGAAAATGTCCAACTTGTGAATTATTTTTATTTGAGAAGCAATTCTGTCACGTTACCTCTGTCGAAGACAATATTTCAAATCCCAGAACATTCATCTCAGTTGTCAGCTCCTTCATCTACTATCTCATAGGAATTAATGACATTGGCAAAGGTTGTCTGGAACAATGTGGCTACAGTTGGATTGTCTGAAGGATGTGGCTAATGAACATAGAGAGAATAAAAATGTCATCATTTTTCTTTGAGCTTGTGTGGGGAGAGAAATTGGCAACAACTTGCGTTGATAAAGCACGTTCAAAGTAGCAAGTAAAAATGTCTTTAGCACTTCACGGGAGATAGCATCAGACAAAGTTTTGACAACGCTGTGTAAGGGAATATTAGGATAGGTAGTCAAAAGCCTGGCAAATCTGATAGAATTATAGAATACCTGCAGCGCAAAAGGAGGCCTTTCAGCTGATCAAGTCTGCACCGACTCTCCGACAGAGCATCCCACCCAGGCCCCTTTCCCCGTAGCTCCATGTATTTGCTCCACTAATTCAGCTAACCAACGCATCCTACATAGAACATAGAACACTACAGCACAAACAGGCCCTTCAGCCCACAAGTTGCGCTGATCATATCCCTACCTACCAGGTCTATCTATAACCCTCAATCCCATTAAATCCCATCGTACATCTTGGGACACTAAGGGACAAGTTAACCTGGCCAATCCACCTAACTTGCACATCTTTGGAGAGTGAGAGGAAACTGGAGCATCCGGAGGAAACCCACACAGGCATGGGAAGATTGTGCAAAGTCTGCAGAGTCACCTGAGGCAGGAATTGAACCCGGGCCCCTGGCGTTGTGAGGGAGCAGTGCTAACCACTGTGCCATCCTAAAAGTTTGAAGGTTACAGAATGAAGAAGGACAGGGAGTTCCAGCATTTAGTTTGTTGGCAGCGACAGGCACATCCACCAGTGGTGGAACAAATAAAATCGATGATGCACTCAAGGCCCAGATCATGGATATCTCGGAGGAGAGTACAGAAAGAGGGAGGGCAAAACCAAGGCAGTGATTGAAAAACAAGGATGGGAATTATAAAGCCAATGGACTGGAGCCACTGCTGGCCAGTAAACACAGCTGACAGGGTGAATGGGACATGGTACTGGGTGGAATATGGGCAGCAGAGTTCTGGATGGCCTTAGGTATGTGGAATGTGGGGGCCAGCCAGGGAGAATCGGAATAGCTGGGCCTAGTGACACCAGCATGATCGCTATGGCTCTCACCAACTTTTACAGATGCATCATAGAAAGCATCCTTTCCGGATATGTCACGGCTTGGGATGACTCCTGCTCTGACTAAGACCACAAGGAACTACAAGGGGATGTGAATGTAGCCCAGTCCATCACACAAATCAACCTCCCACTCATTGACTCTGTCTACACTTCCTGTTCCCTTAGAAAAGCAGCCAGCACAATTAAGGACCCAGCTCACCCCGGACATTCTCTCTTCCACCTTCTTCCGTTGGGAAAACATCTGGAGGGATTCAAGGAGAATGATGCAGAAAGAGTAGGCATGGATTCATGAGGCAGCAACATATTCAAGGACTTTGGAGATGAAAAGGGAGGATGTACAGTTGGAGTAGTAGTTCGGAAAGACAAAAGAATCAAGGGTGAAATCTTGAGGAAGGGAGGGGGAAAAGTACCTGAGGAGGATAACAGAACATTTAGAAAATCTATATTAGTAAAAATTCAACAAAGAACAAAGAAAAATACACCACAGGAACAGGCCCTTTGGCCTACACCTACATGTTGCCTGACCAAACTAAAACTCCCTACTCTTCCAGGGGCCATATCCCTCTATTCCCATCCTATTCATGTATTTGTCAAAACACCCCTTTAAAAATCACTATCATATCTGCTTCCACTACCTCCCCCAGCAGCGAGTTCCAGGCACCCACCATCCTCTGAGTAAAAAAACTTGCCTCGTACATCTCCTTTAAACCTTGTCCCTCGCACCTTAAACCTGTGCCCCATAATAATTGACTCTTCCACCCTGGGAGAAAGCTTCTGACTATCCACTCTGTCCATGCCTCGCATAATCTTGTAGACTTCTGTCAGGTCTCCCCTCAACCAGTGAGAACAAACCAAGTTTCTCCAACCTCTCCTCATAGCTAATGCCCTCCGTACCTGGCAACATCCTGGTAATTCTTTTCTGCACCCTGTCCAAAGCCTCCACATCCTTCTGGGAGTGCGGTCATCAGAATCGAACACTATATTTCAAGTGCGGCCTAACTAAGGTTCCATAAAGCTGCAACGTGACTTGCCAATTTTAAAACTCAATGCCCCGGCCAATGAAGGCATGCATGCTGTGTACCTTCTTGAGTCCCTGTTACATGTTACAATGTTACACGTTTCAATGGCCAGGGCACACAGTGTATGATGCCAGTGAAGTGAGGCAGAGATGATTGCAATAAACAACAAATCACATAGACTGCAAGAAGGTTGAAGAAGGCAGCTCATCATCTTCTCAAGGGTGATTAGGGATGGAAAATGAATGCTGGTCTAGCCAGCGATGTGTGCATCCCATAAATGAATAAAAAAAAACTGCTGGAATATCTCAGCAGGTCTGGCAGCATCTGTGGAGAGAGAACTAGATATAACATTTCAAGTCTATATGATTCTAAGATTGGTGCAATAACTCGAGGTGAGCTTGATGTGACGGTGAACAAACTTGAAAATTTATTGAACAAAAAGATTAATTCACAACTATAGGCTTAACAGCACAGTTATTTAGGCCTCCTCCCTGCAATACCCTGACCGCAACTGCGGACTCACAGCCTCAGGGCGCCTACACCCAACTGGCCAACGTTCAAGCATTCGCGCTCCATTGGTTCTGGCCCAGTCACATGGGCCACAAAGGCTCACTCCTTAAAGGGGCCACACTACCTTGGTTGGCATAAGAACATAAGAAATAGGAGCAGGAGTAGGCCATCTAGCCCTTCGAGCCTGCCCCGCCATTCAATAAGATCATGGCTGATCTGAAGTGGCTCAGTTCCACTTTCCCACCCTCTCCCCATAACCCTTAATCCCCTTGCCTACCAAAAACCTATCTACCCGTGTCTTAAATATATTCAGCGAGGTAGCCTCCACCACTTCAACGGGCAGAGAATTCCAGGGATTCACCACCCTTTGAGTGAAGAAGTTCCTCCTCAACTCTGTTCTAAACTGCCCCTCCCTTATCTTGAGGCTGTGCCCTCTAGTCCTGCTGTCCTTTCTGACCGGGAAGAACCTCTCCACCTCTACCCTATCCATCCCCTTCATCATCTTATATGTCTCAATAAGATCCCCCCTCATCCTTCTAAACTCTAATGAGTACAAGCCCAGTCTATTCAGCCTCTCTTCATATTCAACCCCCTCATCTCCGGTATCAACCCAGTGAACCTCCTCTGCACTCCCTCCAAGGCCAAAATATCCTTGCGCAAGTGCGGCGACCAAAACTGCACACAGTACTCCAGCTGCAGCTTTACCAGTGCCCTGTGCCACATATGATTTTATGGAGTTTTACAGCACAGAAAGTGGCCCTTCAGGCCATCGTGTCTGTGCTGGCCATCAAGCATCCTACTGTTTGAATCCCATTTTCCAGGACTTGGTCCATTGCCTGGCTTGCTATGGCATTTCAAGTGTTCAACTAAATTTTGTGGCTCCATTAACGTACTCAAATTGTCCTCCAGATGGCGGTGGTGAGCCGCTCCTCTTGAAACCTGTGGTCTGTATGGTGTAGCCTTTTTTTAAATTAGTGTTAAAAGTCGGCTTATGTTAATGTTGCAATGAAGTTACTGGGAAAATTCCCTCATCACCACACTCTGGCACCTGTTCGGGTACATTGAGGGAGAATTGAGCATGGCCAATTCGCCTAACCAGCATATCCTTCAGACTGTGGGAGAAAACCCACGCAGACACGGGGAGGAAGTGCAGACTCCACGCAGACAGTGATCCGAGCTGGGAATCGAACACGGGTCCCTGGCGCTCTGAAGCACGTTGAAACATTCCTGAGTAATTTGATAAATCAGTCTGCAAACGCATGTCATCCTCCTACTTTCTCTGCCTTTTAACTTTGACAAAAGGGTCATCTGGACTCGAAACGTCAGCTCTTTTCTCTCCTTACTGATGCTGCCAGACCAGCTGAGATTTTCCAGCGTTTTCTCTTTGGTTTCAGATTCCTGCATCCGCAGTAATTTGCTTTTGTCACGTGTCATTCTTTTCCTTTGTCATCCTTTAACAACTGACCTTGGAATACTGATGAAGCAATTCCCCTGCAGATAAGGCCGTGTGTTAGTTTGAGCTGTTTTTGTTTCGCTAAAATGTTTAGACTCTCATCTCTGACCACGATGGGGTCATAATCAGAATTGCTTCACCTCTGGAATAAATGGCTGAAGATTGTGTTGTCACAGTTGGGTTTTATCTACTTTTAGTGTTGTGAAGATGAGGATGTAGGATTTTATCCCTGTCATTTGGAGCTGATTTAATCATGGTCTAAACCTAATCGTGAATATACCCTGAGAGAAATGTTTTATCATTTCTCTCAGGGCTCAACTGAGGATTATTGTGGAAATGCATTCGGCAAAGACTAACGGAAACTGATGAGATCTGGGCCGTCCCTGCTTCACCAGAGCTTTCTGTCAGGATAGGGGGCCATGCACCAGGGGAATCATCACAAGGAGCTCCGACCGGGATCTTGAGCCTGCGTTCTCCGTCTGTGAGAATGGTGGCATGGGCTCAACGTCTGGCAAAATCCAGGGAGAACGTGACTTCCAATTTTCATCTTCTCTCACTGGTGACACGATCAGATTCCTGCCCGCAATAGGCGCATGTGTGTTCGTGCAACTGTGTGTTTGTACGTCTATGGGTGTATACGTTTTTGTCTGTGTATGTCTGTGTATGTGTCCTTGTGTTTGCGAGTGTGTATGTGATGTGGAGATGCTGGCATTGGGTGGGCACAGTAAGGACTCTCACAACACCAGGTCAAAGTCCAATGGGATTATTTGGAATCACGAGCGTTCGGAGCGCTGCTCCTTCATCAGGTGAGTGGAGAGGTAGGTTTCACAAACATAACATAAATAGGCAAAGACACAATTGCAAGATAATGGTTGGAATGCAAATCTTTACAGGTAATCAAATCTTTACAGGTACAGTGTGTGTGTTTATGTATGTGTTTGTACACGTGTGTATGTGTGCACATGTTTGTGTGCGCGTATATGCGTTTGTATCTGTTTGTGTGTATGTTTGTGTGCATGTATACGTGTTTGTATGTTTGTGCGTGTATGAATTTATACATGTATTTGTGATATGTTTGTGTGTTCTTGTGTTTGTGTATTTATGCATTTGTGTGTGTATGTGAATGTATGTGTGTATGTATTATTATGTGTGCCATTATGTGTGTTGTGTACTTATATGTGTATATGTGCGTTTACGTGTCTATATGTATATTGGTGTGTGTATTTATGTATGTGTATGTGTGTTTATATCTGTATATGTGTATTTGTGTGTGTGTA
The DNA here is from genome assembly GCF_965287045.1 of Carcharhinus amblyrhynchos. Classification (NCBI taxonomy): domain Eukaryota; kingdom Metazoa; phylum Chordata; class Chondrichthyes; order Carcharhiniformes; family Carcharhinidae; genus Carcharhinus; species Carcharhinus amblyrhynchos. Next base: position 97,885,429 of record NC_137333.1, read on the forward strand.
CTTATGTATGTGTGTACATTTATGTTTGCACGTTCACATGTGTATTTGTGTCTATACGTGTGTGCATGTGTGCACGTTTGCAGGTTTGAAATGAAGGGGGAAAATAATTTTAAAATATTTTTCTTCTGGACCTTGGCTCAGTTGGCAGCATTCTAGCCTCAGTTGGAATATTGTGAGTTCAGTTTGTACTCCAGACACGTACGCCGAAAACCTCTGACCTCGCCCATGGCTGGGATCCTCCAGTGCCGCTGCAGTGATTGGAGTTTCGGCTGAACGTCAGGTTCTCCGTTCTTGCCGGCAGTGGGGGTCAGGACAATCGAGATCGGAGAACCCCGCTCGTGATCAGAAAATCTAGCCTGGCAATCCAGTGCAACAGTGAGGGGGGTCTCGAATGTGCCAATGGAGGAACCTTTTTCAGGTGGATTGTTTCACTAAAACACTCCCCATTCCCTTTACTTCCCAGGAGGACATTCCCATGCACGACTTTGAAGAAGAGTGGTGGCCTGGCAAACAGTTATGGCAGGGTCACAGAAATATTATGACACAGAAGGATGCCATTCAGCTCATTGTGTTTGCACCTAGCAACTCACCTGGTTCCAGTCTTCTGCCTTCTTACCATAAACCTACTTGTTCCTTCTTTTCAAATAATAGCCCTGCCTCCACCACACTCTCAGGCAGTTCAATCTAGACCCTAACCACTCGCTTGTGGAAAGGTTTTTCCTCACAAAGTGGGAAATCTCTAATTAGTTAATAAGCTACACAACAGAATACATTTCGACACTGACAAGACTACCAGCAAAGGGTTAAATGATTCTTGAAAGAAAGTTAGAAAGCCAATGAGATTAATAGTTTACACATATTTGGATGCAGCAAAAGAATTGAACATTATAATCTTAAAACATACATATTGATATTTTTACATGTATTTTAAATGTGTGAATCATTGCTCACTTCAGCCAAGAGCAGGTTATCATAAGGGAAGATGGTAAAAGTGAAGGGTTCAGACCCAAGGGCCTGGAAACCTTCTACTGAGTGAAATTCTTATCAGAAAGTTTCTGATGAGGGAACACATTTTGCAAGTTTATGAATAGGGACATTCATTGTCTAGATGTAAAATAGATATGTACCGGGACGCAGGATCAGGTGTCTATCCAGTTTGGCAATGAGCTGGTGGGAATATTCACTGTGACCTTTATGATGAGCGTCTATCGTTAGATAGCAACAGGGAAGTGAGTTCAGCCAAATGGGAGTCAGTGTCTGGATTAAATGGACAAATGAAATATCGTTATACCAGATGGTAGAATGTAATTAGCTGAGGTGAATGTCAGAAATTATTATTGAGGTGTGTATATTGAATGTAATTGAATTTAAGCTAATGTAAGGCAGGAATAATTGATAAGAAAAACTATAATTGATCTGTTTTTGATTGTAAATGTCAGATTTATCGGACAGGATCTGCTGCTTTATTCCAGAGCTGATTAATCCTTTTGGTGATTTCCAAGCAGCTCTGGAATAAAGCCAGCAGAACCTTGTTGTGATTTGTTTTTTTTTAAATAAATGTTACATCTTTGTACAGGGATAACTGCCTCAGGAGTTTTGTATTGTTTGTAGTTAAAGACAATACCAGCCATCTCAAATGACCCCACAACACCTCATAACACATTTGTTCTTTTACTAATTTCTTTAAATCTGTCCCTCTGGTTCTTGATCCTTTAGTGAGTTGAAACAGCTTCTCCTTGTCCACTCTGTCCGAATCCCTCATAATTTTCAATGCCTCCATCAATTCTCCCTCTCAGCCTCCTTTTCTTCCAGGAAAACAGTCCGAGCTTCTCCAATCTACCTTCATATCTCAACTGTCGCATCTCAGAAACCATTCTTGTCAACTTATTCCTCGACCATCATGAGAAAAGTCAGATGCACAGTGGTTAGTACTGATGCCTCACAGCGCCAAGGAACATAAGAACATAAGAACATAAGAAATAGGAGCAGGAGTAGGCCATCTAGCCCTTCGAGCCTGCCCCGCCATCCAATAAGATCATGGCTGATCTGTTGCTGCTAAGTTCCACTTTCCCGCCCTCTCCCCATAACCCTTAATCCCCTCTCTTATCAAAAACCCATCAACCCGCGTCTTAAAAATATTTAGCGAGGCAGCCTCCACCACTTCAACGGGCAGAGAATTCCAGAGATTCACCACCCTTTGAGTGAAGAAGTTCCTCCTCAACTCTGTTCTAAACTGTCCCCCTTTTATCTTGAGGCTGTGCCCCCTAGTCCTACTGTCTTTTTTGAGCGGGAAGAGTCTCTCCACCTCTATCCTATCCATCCCATTCATCATCTTATATATCTCAATGAGATCTCCCCTCATTCTTCTAAACTCTAACGAGTACAAGCCTAGTTTATTCAGCCTCTCCTCATAGCTCAACCCCCTCAACTCCGGTATCAGCCTAGTAAACCTCCTCTGCACTCCCTCCAAGGCCAAAATATCTTTGTGCAGGTGCGGCGCCCAAAACTGCACACAGTACTCCAGCTGCGGCCTCACCAATGCCCTATACAGCTGCAGCAAGACCTCCCTACTTTTATATTCAATCCCCCTCGCTATGAAGGCCAGCATCCCATTCGCCTTCCTGACTACCTGGCTTCAATTCCGGTAAATGTCTGTGTGGAATTTCCACGTTCTCCCCGTGTCTGCGTGGGTTTCTTCCAGGTGCTCCGGTTTCCTTCCACAGGCCAAAGATGTGCAGGTTAAGTGGATTGGTCACGATAACTTGCCCTTTATGGTGGAATTTTCCTGTCCTGCCCGTCAGGGGAATCTTAGCGGACGGTGCTGGAAAATGCAAAGGTCCATTGATCTCGGTTGGGAGTTTCCAGCCTTGGAGCGAGCGTGGTTGGAAATTCCTGCCTATAGTGTCCAAAGATGTGTAGGTCAGGTGGATTGACCATGGTAAATACTCGGGGTTACGGGGATAGCATGAAGGGAAGGGTGGGGGCGGTTTAGTCTTAAAGTTCATTCTATTAATATCGCAAGTAGACTTTGGTGGCACAGTTGTTAGCACTGCTGCCTCAGGGATCTGGGTTCAATTCCTGGCTTAGGTCACTGTCTGTACAGTCTGCATGTTCTCCCCGTGTCTGCGTGGGTTTCCTCTGGGTGCTCTGGTTTCCTCTCACAGTCTGAAAGATGTGCTGGTTAGATGCATTGGCCGTACTACATTCTGCCTCAGTGTACCCGAACAGGCACCAGAGTGTGGCGACAAGGGGATTTTCACAGTAACTTCATTGCAGTGTTAATGTCAGCCGACTTGTGGAGCTAATAAACAAACTTTAAAATCAATTGACTATGAGGCATTGCAATTCTCACGCCTGAACTGACATCAAAGGCCAATCGACTGTGTGTCCATGTGGATTGGTGACATCATAATTCTGCTGTCTGCTAATTGACGTCACAATCATCTCCCTGCACATGGGGGCCCTCTTCCTTTTCACCAGGTTTAATTTTAAACAGCACCCAACCGACCTGAGAGGTAGACCACCATCCCACACTGAAATGTTCAATGAGGTCTATGGGGAAAGTACACAGAACTCTCTTCCCGTCTTGGCGAGAGATGGTCACTAATTTTGTTTCGGAACTCCCTGAGATGCTCGTCTCCCATTTGTCCTTGACCCTCTGTTGGAACGTCTTTGTTCTCGAATTACCATAGTGATGGAATGCCTGATGTCACCCGCTTAGATTCGAACTATAACCATACCTGGTGTTTTCACAACCTCGCCTAATGGAAGGGGACTCGCGTGAACACAAAGGCTTGTCGTCATTCAGAAGTGCCTGTTTTAATACCGTAACCTACTAGTGGTCCTTTCTGTTCACAGGAAAGGGGCGAGGGGGTGTGGTCTGTTAAAAAATAACCCCCCCCCCATACAAGTTGTCTGCACACTCAATGGGATTGAGACAGGTCTCTGTTCTAACAAAGGCTGCAAGTCTTAAGTGTTGACGATGTTGCATGGCCAGACAGGAGCTTTGGAGAAATGCAAGGCATTGAAGAGGGGCACTTCTTTACCAACTGAAAGGATTGCGTGATGCGTAAGTGCCTCCATCTGTTTCGTCTTAGTAGTATGATTTGAACTCTTGTTGATTTAAGATTTGGAGCACCATCTGGGTCAACCTTCATGAGGAGTGGCCAGTGCTTCTGGGGGATGTGCAGCCAGATAGAGCTTTGGGTGGCTTAATGCAACTGGTCTCGGCCTCAAGGGGTATTTACTAGTGTTACAAGTAGGCTTACATAGGGGTGGCACACTGGTTAGCACTGCTGTCTCACAGGGCTAGGGACCTGGGTTCGATTCGTGGCTTGGCTGTGTGGAGTTTCCCTGTGTCTGTGTGGGTTTCCTCCGGGTGCTCCGGTTTCCTCCCACTGTCTGAAAGACATGCTGGTTAGGTACGTTGGCCATGCTAAATTCTCCCTCAGTGTACCCGAACAGGCATCAGAGTGGGGCGTCTAGAGGTTTTTCACAGTAACTTCACTGCAGTGCCTACTTGTGACAGTAATTTAAACTTTAAATTTTACGTTAACATTGCAATGAAGTATCTGATATAGTGTCAGGAGGTAAATACATGGGGTTACAGGAGTAGGGTCTAGGTGGGCTTGTGTTCGGCGCAGACTCAATGGGCCAAATGGCCTCCTTTGCACTGTAGGGATTCTACGATTCTATGACTTCTGGTCCTGAGCCTTGCCAGCAGTTGTACGGACAGCAAGCATGGGCTCAAGATCAGCCCCGTGATCTCTCACTATTTACTGACTGATTAAGTAGTCTCACAACACCAGGTTTAAGTCCAACAACTTTATTTGGTAGCACGAGCTTTCAGAGCTCTGCTCCTTCATCAGGTCATGCCTCCTCATCATATTTACTGACAGCTTAGACATTACATGTAAAGCTCACCTATCCTATCAAATGGATGATTTCCACTTCAATTCTTGGGGCAAGTCAAAGAGCAATGTTCAGTGGGACCAGCGAGTCAGATGATGTTGTCGGGCTGTGAGTTTTATGCGCCACGGTTTTTCTCAGCGAATGGTATCAGGCCGTACTGACAAAAATGGGATGGCTGGAAGGTTAAGGAGTGGGCAAGAGGGAAGCTTCTGGATCCCATAAAACTACCAGCTTGGCACCATTCATCGTTTCTGCTGGGCGTAAGGAAATGGGAAGAAAGTTTGGGAGTGGAAGAAAGAGGAAGAACAGAAGAGAAAAAGGTTCATCAGTAATACGGGCTCTGCGATCAGTGAAGTTATTACGCGAGGGAAACACAGAAAATAGAAGCAGGAGGAGGCCATTTGGCCCTTCAAGCCTGCTTCGCCATTCATTATGATCATGGCTGATCATCAAATTCAGTATCCTGACCCACCCTCCCCCCATATCCCTTGATCCCTTTAGCCACCAAGATCTATATCTAATTTCTACTTGAAATCACACAACGTTTTGGCCTCAACTACTTTCTTTCAGTGGTAGGCTCTGGGTGAAGAAATTTCTCCTCATTGCAGTCCTAAAAGGTTTACATGGCCCCTTACCCTCAAACGATGACCCCCTAGTTCTGGACTCCCCCACCATAGGGAAACACTCTTTCTGAATCTACCCTGTCTAACCCCGATTAGAATTTTACAAGTTTCTATGAGATCCCCTCTCTTTTTAACATCAGTGAATACAATCCTAACCAATTTAGTGTCTCTCACAGGAGAGCACCTTTACTGTGGCTTTTCTTGCTGTCATAACACCACTGTGAAGGCAATTAATTGTTACCCACATTATCGGCAGTGTCATGCACATTTTAATTTATGTTATCTGGGAGAAGATTAATCACTCATGTATAATATCAAACTCTACAGCTGTGATAGCTCAATTTAAGATTAAATCAAGGAAGATTATTAATTCCATCTATGGTGGATGGTGAAGTGATTGTGCTTTCGAAGTATAAAGAACAAAGAAAATTACAGCACAGGAACAGGCCATTTGGCTCTCCAACCTTGCACCGACTATGCTGCTTGACTGACCTAAACCCCCCTATCCTTCCAGGGACCATATCCCTCCATCCCCATCCTATTCATGTATTTGTCCGGACACCCCCTTAAAACTCATCATGTATCAGCTTCCACTATCTGCCCCGGGCAGTGAGTTCCAGGCATCCACCCCACCACCCTCTGTGCAAAAAAACTTGCCTCATACTTCTCCTTTAAACCTTGCCCCTCGCAGCTTGAACCCACGCCCCCTAGTCATTGACTCTTCCACCCTGGGAAAAAACTTCTGACTATCCACTCTGTCCATTCCCCTCATACTCTTGTAGACTTCTATCAGGTCGCCCCTCAACCTCCGTCACTCCAGTGAGAACAAACCAAGTTTCTCCAACCTCTCCTCATAGCTAATGCCCTCCATACCAGGCAACATCCTGGTAAATCTTTTCTGTACCCTCTCCAAAGCTTCCACATCCTTCTGGTACAGCAGCAACCAGAATTGAACACTATATTCCAAATGCGGCCTAACTAAGCTTCTCTAAAGCTGCAACATGACTTGCCAATTTTAAAACTCAGTGCCTTGGTCGATGAAAGCAAGCATGTCATATGCCTTCTTGACTACCTTCTCCACCTGATTGCCACTTTCAGTGACCTGTGTACCTGAACATCAGATCCCTCTGCCTATCAATACTCTTAAGGGTTCTGCCATTTATTGTATTAGACATGGAAAAATGCATTATCTTATATTTGTCCGGATTAAACCCCATCTGCCATCTCTCCACCCAAGCCATCAACCGACCAATATCCTGCTTTATCCTCTGATGGTCTTCATTGCTATCCGCAAATTCACCAACCTTTGTGTTGTACATAAATGTATGAATCAAACTAATCCCCCATGTATTACAAACAGTAAAGTTCCCGATATTGATCCCTGAGGAACAAACTTTGTCGCAGCCCTCCATTCAGAAACGTACCCTTCCACTGCTATCCTCTGTCTTGTATGACCAAGTAAAAAGTCTGACAACACCGGGTTTTAGTCCAACCGATTTATTTGATAGTAAACGCACAAGCTTTTGAGGTTTCCCTCTTCGTCAGGTGAATGGAGAGTTCTGGCCTCGGACAGAGCATATAAAGCACAGACAGTTTACAGATTACTGATTAGAATGCGAATCTTTACACCTAACCTGCTGTTCAAGTCCTAAAGTGGCTGACAATGTGAGTGGAAGGAGCACTGATCACAGGTTAAAGAGATGTGTATTGTCTCCAGACAGCACAGTGAGTGAGGTTTTGCAAACCCAGGCAAGTCACGGGGGTTACAGATAGTGTGACATGAACCCAAGATCATGTCACACTATCTGTAACCCCCGTGACTTGCCTGGGTTTGCAAAACCTCACTCACTGTGCTGTCTGGAGACAATACACATCTCTTTAACCTGTGATCAGTGCTCCTTCCACTCACATTGTCAGCCACTTTAGGACTTGAACAGCAGGTTAGGTGTAAAGATTCGCATTCTAATCAGTAATCTGTAAACTGTCTGTGCTTTATATGCTCTGTCCGAGGCCAGAACTCTCCATTCACCTGACGAAGAGGGAAACCTCGAAAGCTTGCGCGTTTACTATCAAATAAATCGGTTGGACTAAAACCTGGTGTTGTCAGACATTTTACTGTGTTTACCCCAGTCCAACGCCAGCACATCCACATCATGACTTGTATGACCAAGCCAGTTCAGTATCCACATTGTCAGCTCATCTCTGATCCCATGCCACTTTATGTAATAATAATGTTCTGGTTTGTGTGATGGGAACTACCTGCCTCGGTACACTGCCAAAGACAGTGCCGTGTCACCCAGACCAGGAATCTCTTACATAAGTTCATAAGATATAGGAGCAGCACTAGGCCATTCGGCCCATCAATCCGCTATTCGATCATGGCTGATATGCTCATCATCCCCATTTTCCTGTTTTCTCCCCATAACCCTTTAACCCATTACCAATTGAAAATTTGTCTAACTCCTCCTCAAATTTACTCACTATCCCAGCATCCATCACATTTTGGATCAGCGAATTCCACAGATTCACAATCCTTTGGGAGAAATAGTCTCTCCTCAACTCTGTTTTAAATTTACTACTCCTTCTCGTCCTAGGATGCCCCATACTAGGAAGCATCCACTCCACGTCTACTTTATCCATATCTTTTATCATCTTGTCTACCTCAGTTTGATTTCCCCTCGTTCTTCTAAATTCCAGGGAGTATCGGCCTAAACTGTTCAATCTCTCTTCATACGACAGACCCCTGATCTCTGCAATCAAGATGTGGAGATGCTGGCATTGGACTGGGGCGAACACAGTAAGAAGTCTCACAACACCAGGTTAAAGTCCAACCGGTTTATTTAGTAGCAAATTTGGAGGCCCGAAAGCTAGTGGCTTTTGCTACCAAATAAAACTGTTGGGCTTTATCCTGGTGTTGTGAGACTTCTTACTCTGGAATTCAATCTCGGGCATGTAGACCTAACTGATCTCACCATCCAAACGTCCATCAACAAGTTAGGTTTAAGTTTTTTTAAGTTTACTTATTAGTATCACAAGTCGGCTTACATTAACACTGCAATGAAGTTACTGTGAAAATCCCCTAGTCGCCACACTCCATCACCTGTTCGGGTCACTGAGGAAGAATTTAGCCTGGTCAATGCACCTAAGCCACACATCTTTTGGACTGTGGGAGGAAATTGGGGCACCCGGAGGAAACCCACGCAGACATGGGGAGAACGTGCAGACTCCGCACAGACAGTGACCCAAGCTGGGAATATGAACCCAGGTCCTTTGCACTGTGAGGCAGCAGTGCTAACCACTGTGCCACCATGTCGCCCTTATATAAGTCTACTTGTGACCGCTCCATTACCATTGACCAGAAACAATGCTGGGCAAACCACATTGATTACCATAGCTTCAAGAGTAGGTCAGAGGATATTAATTCTGCAGTGAGTAACTCATCTCCTGGTGCCCCACATCCTGTCCACTATCTACAAGGCACAAGTCAGGAGTGTGATGGAATACTCTCCACTTGCCTGGATGGGTGTAGCTCCAACAACATTCATTACATCTAACGTCACCCAGGACAAGGAAGCCCACTCGACTGACACCTGATTCACCACCTTAAACATTCACTGCCTCCATCACCAACTGACAGTGACAGCAGTGTGTACCATCTACAAGATAACTGCAGTATCTCACCAAGGATCCTTTAGGAATTAGGGTGGTAGCTGTATGGAAATACCATCAACTGTAAATTCCCTTCCAAGTCACACATCATCTTGACTTGGAACGGCATCATTGTTCCTTCCCAATCGCTGGTCAAAATCCTAGAACTCCCTCCCTAACAGCAGTCTGAGTGTACGTACAGCTCATGGACTGCAGCGTAACCACACACCTGGCTCATGAATGACTTGTCAGGAAAGAAATCTGTTGTCTGGACTGCATGTGACTCTGGATCCTCAGCAATTTGATTAGCTCTTTAACTTTTGGCAGCCACTCCATCATACCAAACCAGTGTCTTCATCAGATCCAGGATTCAGCGCTGAGGGACAGTCCAAAGCTTGGGGAAAACACAGAAATTAGGGAAAAGCCAGAAGGCGGAATGGCCCAAATGGTTTGAGCCACATTCCCATGATTTTCTCACACAAGAGCCAATGAGCTAATTTGGGACAGATGAGAACTCCAGTGTGAGAGGCTCAATGTGTCCTGCTCAGTCCCAGTCTCAGGGTACTTCTCACCCACACTCACCCATTGTGTGAGGGAACGTGAATATCTGCTGCTGTGAGGGGATGAGGGTGAGTGAGAATTCTCAGTCTGGGAGGGAGCCAGAAACAAACTCACACACTCACACACTCTCTCCCTTTCACACACTCTCTCACACATTCTCTCTCTCTCACTTGCACTCACTCTCACTTTCCCAAACACAGTGGGGGGAGTTTTCCCGTCTTGCCTCCCACAGCAGTCTAGGCGGACAGTGGGGGTGGACCATGCAAAGGTTCGTTGACCTCGAGTGGGGTTTCTGGTTTTGGGGCGATTGTGGCTGGATAATCCCACCTACGCTCCTTCACACAGTTTTTCATGTGCTCACTCTCATAAACACACACACACACACACACACACACACACACACACATTCTCACACACACAAACATACACACACACTCTCACTTACTCACTCTCTCACACACTCTCACACACACACTCTCTCACACGCACTTTCACATGCACATATTCTCACACGTACTCTCACTTACACACACTCAGTCTTTCACAGACATACACTCTCACACACACTCTCTCTCATGCACTCACATCTCTTGCACACTCTCTCTCACACACGCATATTCTCTCTGCTCACTTTCTCTCACAAACGCACTCTCTCACTCTCATACTTTCGCTCTCACACACTCTCTCACACACACTCTCTCTCACACACTCTCTCACACACACTCTCTCTCACACACTCTCTCACACACTCATTCTCTCACACATTCATTCTCTATCTCACATACACATTCTCTATCTCACACACACACTCATTCCCTCACTCACAGTCACTTTCTCACTCACAGTCTCTCTCTCACTCACAGTCACTTTCTCACTCACATTTTCTCTCTCTCACTCTGGGTGGAATTTTATGAAAAAAATCCTAAATGCCGGATAAGCAAGAAAACAGGAGAGTTTCAGATTGATTTTTTCGGATGAACTTGAAAACGCAATCGAATGGCACATGGTACAGAAAAGGAGCCAGGCTGTGATACTCGCCAGAAGGGGGCGAGATAGAGCATCAGCTTGTTTAAGGTTTAATGTACTTATTAGCGTCACAAGTAGGCATACATTAACACTGCAATGAAGTTACTGTGAAAAATCCCTTAGTCGACACATTCCGGCACCTGTTTCAGTACAAAGAACAAAGAGCAAAGATAATTACAGCACAGGAACAGGCCCTTCAGCCCTCCAAGCCTTCACCGACCATGCTGCCCAACAGAACTAAAATATCTTATCCTTCCGGGATGATATCCCTCTATTCCCATCCCATTCATGTATTTATCCAGTTACCCCTTAAAAGTCATTATCTTATCCGCTTTCACTACCTCCCCCGGCAGGTGTGAAAATTTGCCTCGTACATCTCCTTTAAACCTTGCCCCTCGCACCTTAAACCTATGCCCCCTGGTAATTGACTTTTCCACCCTGGGAGAAAGCTTCTGACTATCCACTCTGTCCATGCCCCTCATAATCTTGTAGACTTCTATCAGGTTGCCCCTCAACCTCCGTTGTTCCAGTGAGAACAAACCAAGTTTCTCCAGCCTTTCCTCATAGCTAATGCCCTCCATACCAGGCAACATCCTGGTAAATCTTTTCTGTACCCTCTCCAAAGCCTCCATATCCTTCTGGTACAGCAGCAACCAGAATTGAACACTATATTCCAAGTGCGGCCTAACTAAGCTTCTCTAAAGCTGCAATATGACTTACCAATTTTAAAACTCAATTCTCTGGCCAATGAAGTCAAGCATGCCTTCTCTACTTGCGTTGCCACTTTCAGTGACCTGTGTACCTGTACACCCAGATCCCTCTGCCTTTCAATGCTCTTAAGGGGTCTGCCATTTACTGTATATTTTCCACCTGTATCAAACCTTCCAAAAGGCATAACTTCACGTTTGTGAGGGTACATTGAGGAAGAATTTAACAGGGCCAATGCACCTAAACAGCACGTCTTTCGGACTATAGGAGGAAACTGGAGTACGCGGAGGAAACCCATGCAGACAAGGGGAAAATATGCAGATTCTGCATAGACAGTGTTCCAAGCCAGGAATTGAACCTGGGTCTCTCTTGCTGTGAGGCAGCAGTGCTAATCTTTGTGCCACTGTGCCGCTGGGGAAGCCAGCTGCTGAGCTCCAGGGGTGCCACTGTGCAGGTCCCCCCAATCTCCCAATGTACTGGTAGATCGCTTGCCGCCCACCCATGAAAACCTCCCACAGACATTGCCAGCCCTCTCCGATTGCATCTCCTGTAGAGTTCCCTCCCTCTCTTATTGATTGCTGATCGCCTCCCCCTCCAGAGTTTTCCTCTCCCTTCCCCACACCCGTCTCACCGATCATACCTCCCCCTACCCACCCCCCCTCCCCCCCCACCACCCTCCACCAGCATGGGCCCCCACAGCTTTCCTTCACCCCATAACCCTGTCATCTTTGTCTGCCATGATGTGGAGATGCTGGCGTTGGACTGGGGTAAACACAGTAAGAAGTCTCACAACACCAGGTTCAAGTCCAACCAGTTTAGTTGATAGTAAACCCACAAGCTTTCGGAAACGCTGTTCCTTTGTCTGGTGTGCACTATCAAATAAACTGGTTGGACTTGAACCTGGTGTTGTGAGACTACTACCTTTGTCTGCTCCAACCCCGAGAAAACCTGTTTTCCCCCAGTATACTCATCACCACTAGTGTTCGCTGCTCCCGCAATCACAGCGTGTTTGTCTCCCGCACTTGGTTCACCGATGAGCAACAAATGTGGGGGAGGAATGGCCTGTGCTTGGAGGAGTAGGCTCGTGCAGAATCTTCAACTTCACTCAGTCGTCTGACGGGCAGTTTGAACAATAGCTCCTGGGGGTGGGGGTGGGGGCTGTGGCCAGAGGGGCGGGCACATAGAATGGCTTCAGTATCCACAACCTGGCCTGCAGGCTGTGTGTTTGGTAGGCCTGCTCTAAGGCCCTTCTGTCAAAATACCCTTAGGTGCTGGAAACTGGGAAAGGTCCCTCAGGCTGTAATGAACCTTGTGAATATTAACTGTAATGGCAAATGTAGTGACTAACACACACACTATGAGAAGAAATAGGTTTGGTTTGCACTTCATGTAACGTCAACTTTGAATAGCCACGTAAAATACTTTTATAAATTTAATGAGATAAAGTATATTGTTGGAGAAAAAAAATGTATCCACAACACATGGACTGCAGCGGTTCAAGAAAGTGCCTCACCCTAACCTTCTCACGGGCAATTAGGAATGAGTAATAAATGCTGGCCCACCCAGCAAGTCATAAGATTATTTATTAGTGTCACAACATTAACACTGCAATGAAGTTACTGTGAAAATCCCCTAGTCGCCACACTCCAGCGCCTGTTTGGGTACACTGAGGGAGAACTTAACATGGCCAATGCACCTAATCAACAGGTCTTTTGGACTGTGGGAGGTAACCAGAGCACCTGGAGGAAACCCACGCAGACACAGGGAGAATGTGCAGACACCACACAGACAGTAATCCAAGCCAGGAATCAAACCCTGGTCCCTGGAGCTGTAAGGCAGCAGCGCTAAACACTGTGCCCCATGCAATGCACACATCCCGTTTTTAAAAATGCTCACTGTTTTAGGATCAGATGTAAACAATTATTCTCTTACTCAAGAGTTTTTGAGTAAATTGGAAATAATATTTACCATGAAATGATGCAGCGTCCCCGTGATGATATGTTACCCCCCCCAAAGGCAATGAACCCATTCAAGAATTGAATCTAAAATCGAAGGCACAGAATTAGAAGCAGTAAAACTCTTGCAGTTTTAAAACCAACCATTTATCAGTTCTTTCCCTGAAGATAGCACACTGCAGATATACTGGTTAATTTGATTTCGCACAGCCTCAGAGCAATACCAAGCATCTGTTGGCTGTCAGTTAATTCGATGTCCAAATTGGAAAATGAATGAGGCAGAAAGGCAGGGCAACTCACAAAGAAAATGATGGTGTTGGTGGGATCGATCAAGTGGAGTCTTCCAGACTGAGTTTCAACAAGAGGTTTATTCAAGTGTGTACTGTATATACAGGAGTTGATCTTAGTCTGCATCGTAGCTATTTTGATTTTAATTTTTTGATTTGATTTATTATTGTCACATGTATTAGTGTACAGTGAAAAGTATTGGTTCTTGCACGCTATACAGACAAAGCATACCGTACATAGAGAAGGAAACGAGAGAGTGCAGAATGTGGTGTTACAGTCATACCTAGGGTGTAGCGAAAGATCAACTTAATGCGAGGTAGGTACACTCAAAAGTCTGATGGCAGCAGGGAAAAAGCTGTTCTTGAGTGTCCTCAGACTTTCATCTCTTTTTCCAACGGAAGAGGGTGAACGAGAATATATCCAGCGTGATATACTCTCTTTCACCCTCTTCCGTCAAGGGTCCTTAATTATGTTGGCCATTTTTCCGAGGCAGCGGGAAGTGTAGACAGAGTCAATGGGTGGCAGGCTGGTTGGAGTGATGGACTGGGCTTCATTCGTGACCCTTTGTAGTTTCTTGCTATGACCGTAACTCTACAGTCTGTACTTTCTTCCTTCCTTCTCTATGTACGGTATGCTTTTTCTGTATATGTGCAAGGAGCAATACTTTCCACTGTATACTAACACATGTGACAATAATAAATCAAATCAAACCCAATCAGAGATGGGAGGTGATGGTCTAGTGGTATTATTGCTAAGCTATTGATCCAGGAACTCAGCTAATGTTTTGGGGACCCAGGTTCGAATCCCACCACAGCAGATGGTAGAACTTGAATTTCATAAAAAAAATAAAATTTTTTCATCAAATATATGGAATTAAGAATCTACTGATGACTGTGAAGCCATTGTCGATTGTTGGAAAAACTCATCTGGTTCACTAATGTCCTTGAGGGAAGGAAATCTGCCATCCTTACCTGGCATGGCCTACATGTGACTCCAGAGTCACAGCAATGTGGTTGACTCTCAACTGCCCTCCAAGGGCAGTTAGGGATGGGCAATAAATGCTGGCCAGCCAGCCCATGTCCCACGAATGAATAAAGAAAACAACTCAGGGCTAATCTTGAGTGACTCTGTTCAGGTGGATTTGAGCAGCATTCTTATACTATCTCACATTCCAATGTATACACTCAATGTTCCGATTGGGCCTTTATCTGTTAATTGAGCTTTTGTCATTGCAGGTTGATGATGATGGGATCTGTGGTCTTGTTTTCCTGATTAAGCAGTCTCACACAATGCTGTTTCAATTCCCTGGATGATGTTATTTTGAACTGTCTCCCCCTTTATCTCCTGTGTTGATTGTTTCTATTCTTCTATGAGATATGAACATTATAAGCAGCTTCTGGCGTGTAAATTTAATAATTACAACATCAATCATCTCTTTCAGCATATCCTTGGGTGTTTGGTTAGATTTACTAGGGGATGTCACAAAGACTTAATGCAATCTCCCCAGACATGGGGGAATCATTGCATGTGGAGCTGCCGGCGTTGGACTGGGGTAAACACAGTAAGAAGTCTCACAAGACTTTTAACCTGGTGTTATGAGACTTCTTATGGGGTCATTGCAAACAGTGCCTTGGATTTCCATTGTTGTTACCATCTCTGGTACCCACCACCTGGAGTGTAGCTGTCTGGTCAGCCCTGGGGGGAGGCAGGGATGGTTACTCACAATTTCTCTTCCTGCAGTAAGTTTCAGTATTTCAGCCTGGCTTAACTCTTCCTGTTGTTTTGCTGCAGCCTCATAAATCCCATAAATCTAATCCTTCCACAACAGCGAGGAACAATTGAATCAAAGAAATAGCCTTCTGTCGCAAAAAATATTTCTGTTGAGGGTACTCTGATGATTTGGAACCTGCCTGTGTAGATTCCCAGGAGAAGCGATGGCTTGGCGGTATTATCTCTAGGCTATTAATCCAGAAACTTGGCTAATGTTTTGGGGACAGGGGTTCGAATCCTGCTACAGCAGATGGTGGAAATTTAATTCAATTAAAAAAAATCTGGAATTAAGAATTTATTGATGACCATAAAAGCATTGTTGATTGTGGGAAAAGCCCATTTTGTTCACTAATGTCCTCTGGGGAAGGAAATCTGCCGTCCTTACCTGATCTGGCCTACATGTGACTCCAGAGCCACAACAATGAGGTTGAATCTTCAACTGCCCTCTGAAAGGCTGAGCAAGCCACTCAGTCCAAGGGCAATTAGGGATGGGCAATAAATGCTAAGCAGTCAGTGATGCCCATGTCTCACAAATGAATTTTAAAAAAAAACTTTTCAATGATATTAATAGAAAATCTGAGATGACAGCAATACAGAATACTGTAGCAAAATCTTTTTGTGATTAAGCATAATGACGTTGGGTACATGTATTTGTTTGTGACTGACCAGTATCTGGAGAAACACTTTGTATTTAATCGCTGCCAATTGGTGACAACAGGAGGCTTGTCTTTGCAATATTCCTCCCACTTTTGGCTCGAATGAGGATTCAGCAAACATTCCCTCTGCACCATGTTACTAGTTTCAACTATTAGTTTTCCATTCACAGATAAATCTGGTAAATATTTACTCGGCGTCCTGGAACAAGAAGAGAATTGGATCTAGGCTGTCTTCTTCCAAGGCCACTATCCCTACGAAGATGGCATTATGCTTTCGAAGAATTCAAAATAACTATTCTCTTGAACACTTTATTGTATTTTTTCCTCCATTTTTCTACTGATGAGGAAAGTTTACTGATGTGAAGTATGTACCTTGTCTCATTATATAATGGTAACAAGTTATGCTTTACTACTTGTCCAGGAACAGGAGTTAACCTTTCAGCCCTCACATCAGTTCAGTTTGGTTATGGGTGTTGTGCATCTTGATTCCATTTACTATCTTGGTTCTATGTCTTTTAATTGCCTTGTCCAACAAAAACCTATTGATCTCAGCTTCAATTGACCTGGCCACAACAATATTCTGCTGCTTAGATTTTCACTAGTTCCAGACAATGCCTAGTCATAGTCATAGGGATGATCTTATCCAATCAAATTCTAAGTGCAGAATGAGCATGAAATTGGGAGAGAATTGTGCTCATTTTGTGGGCAAGCTCCCAGATGCAATTGTAAGACACTTAGAAAACAAAGAGGCAAAATGTGATTCTTGCCAGTAGGGGGAGTGGGCAGAACATATTCATGCTGGGAAGCTGGCTGCTGAGCTGTAGAGACTCCATTGCGCAGGTGCCCTGATTTCCCAGTGCACTGTGTACAATGTGCGCAGTACACTGGGAGATCTGTCACTCCCAGCAACCCCTCCATCCTGGACATCACTCCCCACTGATGGCCCCTTGATATCAAGCACCCCCCCCCCCTGCCCTTCACTGGTCCTGATCCTTCCCGCCCCCATCTTTCTCCCGCTGATTTCTGGCCCTGATCTCCTCCCGACAGATCGCCACCTTGAGGGAATCCCTGATGCAGAATATTCACCCCCCTCTGTCTAATCTTTGCCCCAGCCGGTTCCCAATGCAGGGTATCCCCGGCTCACCTTGGAGAGGACCTTGACAGACAAGATCATTCGGGGAAATGAGCCTCAACAACCGCATGTGGGACTCATTAGTCGTATTAAAAATTACCTCATAAATATTTAAATCAGCCTTGAGTGCTTCCCAGACATGAGGCTGATTACGATGGCAGGACGGGGCCAGTAACATTGCGAGAGGCGAGAAACGGGATGCGAACCTTATTTTTCGACTCTTGCCTAGTTGACTGGCATGAGGATTGCCCCCATAGAGTCAAACAGCACAGAAAAGGCTCTTTGGCCCATTGAGTCTGTACCGATAATATTTACTAAAGGCTGAGCTAATCCTATTTTAACAAAGGACAAAGAACAAAGAACAACACAGCACGGGAAACAGGCCCTTTGGTCCAACGAGCCCGCGCTGCCATTTTAACAATGTGCTTTTCCTCCTCCATCCTTGACCCATGTCTATGTGTGTGGTACCCCCATTGGAAACCAGATTAAGGGGAGAATAATTTAGGGACAATTTGTTACACCAGTCAGCCTAACAGCACATCTTTCGGGTGTGAGAGGAAACCGGAGCACCCGGAGGGAACCCACGCAACCACGGGGAGAATGTGCAAACTCCCACAGACACTGGCCCAAATCCATGTATCTGCACAGCAAACAGTGATAGTCACTGAGCTGTCACGGTGCCCATCGGCTGGTCCAGTTTTAAGCATACACAAACAACACGAAGTACTAGGCTACTCTCGAAACATACAAGAGCAGCCCACCACCGTGTGAGCTGACCTGACGAAGAAGCAGCAAGCGCTCTGAAAGCTAATGGCGTTTGTTACCAAATAAACCTGTTGGACTTTAACCTGGTGTTGTAAGACTTCTTACTGTGGGAGGAATCCAGAGTACACCCACGCAGATACGGGGAGAACATGCAAACTCCACACAGACCCAAGCCGGGAATCAAACCCAGGTCCCTAGCATTGTGAGGCAGCAGTGCTAACCACTGTACCACCATGCATCCCACTCTGCTCCAAGGGGAAATGACCCCAGCCTAACCAGCCTCTCTTCATAGTTGAAACGCTGCAGCCCAGGCAACATGTTGGTGAATCTCTCTGCACCCTGCCTAGCGCAATCACTTCCCTCCTCTAAGTGTCAGCTTTTGCCCTTGGGCTTAAATGCAGGGTCTTCTCACTCAGATACAAGAGTCATGAGTACTGATCTACATTCTTTACGATGCAGAATGTATGGTTAAAAGCTCAACTCAAGATTGAGTAAGATTAAAGTCTGACTTAACTTGAACTGTTTGAGGCTAGTTGTAATTTAACCCCAGGAATGGGAGGGTTTGTTTATGTATTTAACATGAGGCATGGTTCTACATTCAGATGATATTAATGCAGATTAATATTGGGCATGGTATAAAATGTGATGGTCACCCAAACTTACCAATTCCCTGCTCAGGTGGCTACGTTGAAATGAGCCCTTTCGCAGCAGGAGTGCAGTTGGCTGTGTGTGCGTTCGAGTGTCTCCATTCTCTACTATTCCGTTGATTGTCTCTTCACACATCATGCACTGTCCTGTTGCAGTATATCCAACATGCAATCCCTGGCTTAAACATTAACCACAACAATTTTCTGGCACTTTGCTAACTTTATCAGCCATTTTGCTACAATCCTGAATCCTTCTCACCCCAGCAGGTGATCAAGAAGTTGAATGGAATGTTGGTCTTTATAGAAAGGGGGATAGAATATAAAAGTAGGGACGTCTTGCTGCAACTGTACAGGGCACTGGTGAGGCCGCAGCTGGAGTACTGTGTGCAGTTTTGGTTGCCACACTTGCGGAAGGATATATTGGCCTTGGAGGGAGTGCAGAGGAGGTTCACTAGGCTGATACCGGAGATGAGAGGGTTGGCCTATGAAGAGAGGCTTAATAGACTAGGTCTGTACTCGTTGGAGTTTAGAAGGATGAGGGGGGATCTTATAGAGATGTATAAGATAATGAAGGGGATGGATAGGGTAGAGGTAGAGAGATTCTTCCCGCATAGAAAGGATAGCAGGACTAGAGGGCACAGCCTCAAGATAAGGAGAGGGGGCAGTTTAGATCAGAGTTGAGGAGGAACTTCTTCACTCAAAGGGTGGTGAATTTCTGGAATTTTCTGCCCGTTGAAGTGGTGGAGGCTACCTCGCTAAATATATTTAAGTCATGGGTAGATAGGTTTCTGGTAGACAAGGGGATTAAGGGTTATGGGGAGAAAGTGGGAAAGTGGAACTGATCCACTTCAGATCAGCCATGATCTTATTGAATGGCGGGGCAGGCTTGAAGGGCTAGATGGCCTACTCCTGCTCCTATTTCTTATGTTCTTATGTCATAAAGGCGCAGGGGAGGGGACAGTGAGAGGAAAGGTTCAAATAACACAAGCAATCCAAGTCACATTTCCCCCTCATTCATTAAAGACCAGAATCCTGCAGTACTGAATAAGGATAATAACGTTTGATTTGTTTAGCACAAGAAACCTGAGATGGGTTAACATAGAGGCAAAGAGTGTAGTCTGTGCTGGCCATTGATCACCTATCTATTCTAATCCCATTTTTCAGCATATGGTCCATATCCTTATGTGCCATGGTGTTTCAAGTGCACATCTAAATTCTTCTTAAACATTGTGAGGATTTGATTTGATTTATTATTGTCGCATGTATTAGTATACAGTGAAAAGTATTGTTTCTTGAGTGCCAAACAGACAAAGCATACCATTCATAGAGAAGGAAATGAGAGAGTGCAGAATGTAGTGTTACAGTCATAGCTAGAAAAATCAACTTAATGCAAGGTAGGTCCATTCAAAAATCTGATGGCAGCAGGGAAGAAATTGTTATTGAGTCAGTTGATACATGACTTCAGACTTTTGTAATTTTTTCCTGATGGAAGAAGTTGGAAGAGAGAACGGCTGGGGCGCATGGAGTCCTTAATTATGCTGAGTGCTTTTCCGAGGTAGCAGGAAGTGTAGGCAGAGTCAATGGATTGGAGAATGGTTTGGGTGATGGATTGGGCTGCATTCATGACCTTTGTAGTTTCTGGTGGTCTTGGGCAGTGCAGGGGCCACACCAAGCTGTGATACAACCAGAAAGAATGCTTTCTATGGTGCATCTGTAAAAATTGATGAGAATTGTAGTGGACACCCAAATTTCCTTCGTCTCCTGAGAAAGTAGAGGTATTGGTGGATTTTCTTAACCTCTATCACTCTTTCAGGCAGTGAGTTCCAGAATCCCACCACACTCTGGGTGAAAAAGTTTCCTCTCAAATCCCTTCTAAATCCCACCCCCCCCACTTTTTACCTTAAATCTATTCCCCCTGATTATTGGTGCCTTGACTAAGGGGGAAAAACTCTGTCCTATCTAACCTATCTATGCCCCTTATAATTTTGTACACCTCGATCAGGTTGCCCTTCAGCTTCTCCGCTCTAAGGAAAACTACCCCAGCCTATCCAGCCTCTCTTCATAGCTGAAATACTCCAGCCCATGTAATACTCTGGTGAATCTGGAGCTCTGACGGACAGTCATCCAGACTCGAAATGTTGGCTCTCTCCTCTCTCCACAGAGGCTGTCAAATCTACTGGAGACTTTCTAGTCTCTTCTGCTTTTGTTACAGATTCCAGCATCTGCAGTAATTATCTTCTACCCTGATGAATCTCCACTGCATGGTGGTGTATGGTTAGCGCTGCTGCCTCACAGCACAAGGGACCTGGGTTCGATTCCTGGCTTGGGTCACTGTCTGTGCAGAGTCTGCACATTCTCCCCATGTGGGTTTCCTTTGAGTGCTCCAGTTTCCACAGCCAAAAGATGTGCAGGTTAGGTGCAATTCTCCTGCAGTGTACCTGAACAGGTGCTGGAGTATGGCGACTAAGGGATTTTCACAGTAACTTCATTGCAGTGTTAATGTAAGCCTTTGTGAAACTGAATATATAAACTTTAAATATCCTTCCCATGCCCTACAACTTTGTGTATGCACTGTGATGAACATACAAAGTCTGAGGTCATGTACCAATTGACTCAAGAGGAACTTCATTAGACTTTTGAATGGACTTACCTTGCACTACATAAGAACATAAGAAATAGGAGCAGGAGTAGACCATCTAGCCCTTCAAGCCTGCCCCGCCATTCAGCAAGATCATGGCTGATCTGAAGTGGATTAGTTCCACTTTCCCGCTTTCTCCCCATAACCCTTAATTCCCCTGTCTATCAGAAACCTATCTTCCCATGACTTAAATATATTCAGCAAGGTAGCCTCCACCACTTCAACGGGCAGAGAATTCCAGAGATTCACCACCCTTTGAGTGAAGAAGTTCCTCCGCAACTCCGATCTAAACTGCCCCCCCCCATCTTGAGGCTGTGCCCTCTAGTCCCGCTGTCCTTTCTAAGTGGGAAGAATCTCTCTACCTCTACCCTATCCATCCCCTTCATTATCTTATACGTCTCTATAAGATCCCCCCTCATCCTTCTAAACTCCAACGAGTACAGACCCAGTCTATTCAGTCTCTCTTCATAGTCCAACCCCCTCGTCTCCGGTATCAGCCTAGTGAACCTCCTCTGCACTCCCTCCAAGGCCAAAATATCCTTGCGCAAGTGCGGCGACCAAAACTGCACACAGTACTCCAGCTGTGGCATCACCAGTGCCCTGTACAGTTGTACTAAGTTGACCTTTCTCTACACCCTTGCTATGACTGTAACATTACATTCTGCACTTTCTCGTTTCCTTCTCTATGAACGGTATGCTTCGTCCGCATAGCCAACAAGAAACAATACTTTTCACTGTATACTAATACATGCGACAACAATAAATCAAATCAAATCAAAATGTTAACTGGGTATTTTGATTAATATTGTGCCTGTGGTTTTGTTTTCTTGTGTGCTGTGACTTTGGTCTGGCAACGTGGGCAGAGAGAGAGAAGGAGGCTCGCTTAAAAATAAATGAACTTTCTCTTCCAGCCAGAAAATGGCACAGAACGATATATTTGGGCAAATGACATTTCAGAAAGACAAATGTCCTTTTAACACCTCGACAAGGGAAATCTGCGGTGACTCCTTCACTGCTCCTGTCTGACAAATAGCAGCGAAAACAACTGTTGCTGCAGTCACAAGACACTGGTGTTGGAAGCGAAGGCAGGTGGGGCTGGTCAGAGTTACAGCTCTCCGAGTGACATTGTCCAATGTCAGACTGCCGGAGTGGGGAGGAGAGGGGGACATGGGAAGACAGCAGTGTAGAGTGTATCAGTGTGGACTTTAGCTCCCCCCACCCCGCACCACAGACACAAAACAGAGTGATTTAGTTAGATCAGGCTGGAAGGAGAGAGGCTGGGTTTGTGTGTGTGCTTTTTAAATATTTAAATATTTTACAGAGTTGCGCTGGAGTTCAGACTGCCCCGGGAGCCTGATTGGATGTGAAGAGGTGTGTGTGTGTGTGTGAGAGAGAGAGAGGCTGGGAGCAGAGGGTTGGGGATGGTGAGCTGGAATTGGCTGTTTCTCTCTCTCTCTCCCCCTGCCAGCCCCAGTCAGACTGTGGGGTAAAAGAGCAGAAGAATATCACCACTGACCGTTTCCAGCCCCCACCCACTCTCCGCTTCTGTTCCGGATCAAGCAAAGCCCAGGATATTTCCATCTGTATGTTGTGAATATATCCTGTTCTCATTCCAAAAGAAGTTTCAGCGCCTTCCCAGCACGAATTATTGATGATGTCGGGTGAGTTTCTATTTTTTGACCTATTGCATTAAAGTTAGTTCCAATATCTGTGGTGTAGTGGCCAGGGGCTGTGCTGACCTCCCCACTGTCCGCTCACCCTGTCACACCCGGGGATCTCCACAAAACAGCCTCTACACCCCCCCCCCCCCCCCAGTGTGTCCCCTTGTCCCCAGAGATGCAACAGGTCAGCCCAGGGAGGATGGCAGGAAGGAGTGAGGGCAGAGGGAGAGGGTGTGGAGGGGGTACAGGTACCAGGAGGGAGGGTGAGGGCAGAGGGAGAGGGTGTGGAGGGGGTACAGGTACCAGGAGGGAGGGTGAGGGCAGAGGGAGAGGGTGTGGAGGGGGTACAAGTACCAGGAGGGGGGTGAGGGCAGAGGGAGAGGGTGTGGAGGGGGTACAGGTACCAGGAGGGGGGTGAGGGCAGAGGGAGAGGGTGTGGAGGGGGTACAGGTACCAGGAGGGGGGTGAGGGCAGAGGGAGAGGGTGTGGAGGGGGTACAGGTACCAGGAGGGGGGTGAGGGCAGAGGGAGAGGGTGTGGAGGGGGTACAGGTACCAGGAGGGGGGTGAGGGCAGAGGGAGAGGGTGTGGAGGGGGTACAGGTACCAGGAGGGGGGTGAGGGCAGAGGGAGAGGGTGTGGAGGGGGTACAGGTACCAGGAGGGGGGTGAGGGCAGAGGGAGAGGGTGTGGAGGGGGTACAGGTACCAGGAGGGGGGTGAGGGCAGAGGGAGAGGGTGTGGAGGGGGTACAGGTACCAGGAGGGGGGTGAGGGCAGAGGGAGAGGGTGTGGAGGGGGTACAGGTACCAGGAGGGGGGTGAGGGCAGAGGGAGAGGGTGTGGAGAGGGTACAGGTACCAGGATGGGGTGAGGACAGAGGGAGCTGGTGTGGAGGGGCTGTAGGTACCAGGAGGGAGGGTGAGGACAGAGGGAGCAGGTGTGGAGGGGCTATAGGTACCAGGAGGGAGAGTAACCCCACCCTGGATAGTCCTTTGAATAAACCTCGTAATTGACCTGAGGGATATTCACGTGTGTGTGTGTGTGTGTGTGTGTGTGTGTGTGTGTGTGTGTTTTAAAACTCTTTATGTTCTATTGGGCTAAGTGTTTGTTATAGTGTTGTGAGTGGTTGAATGTCACTCGCTAATAAATCTAGACAAGGATTTAAAACATTGCTTATCTTTTGGAGACAGGATTTTTTAAAATTGGTCTGGAGTCTCCAGGAATCAATAATCAATCTCCAGGAACTGCTGTGTGAAACTCTGGAGAAAAATTATTGGCACCTTTTTAAAAAAAACACAATCCTCTATCTAAAGGATTGTGGGTTATATTTTGTCCTTTTCATTTGAACACATTGAAAATGGAAAAGGGAAGCTATTGCGCTGATAGTCCAGCATCATCCCATTGGGTACGGAGTCTTTTTGCTCTCCAAATGGAATAGGAATGGAGTTTGTCATGATAGACTCCACGGGGACTGGGGGCACAGTTGAGGACTCCTTGGATTTTTCCTTGCTGATTTTTCAACCAGGAGGTGGCATGTCCCTTTGTCTGGCGCCTAAAAGTTGATGCAAGGTGACCAATCTAGTTTTATTCTTGTTTATACTTGGAGCAATTGCAGTATGGTGACACAGCATTGCTGTCTCATAGTACCAAGGACCTGGGTTCAATTCCTGGCTTAGGTCACTGTCTGTGTGGAGTCTGCATGTACTCCTCACGTCTGCATGGGTCACCTCTAGGTGCTCTGGTTTCCTTCCATAGTCCAAATGATATGCTGGTTAGGTGGGATGGCCATGCTCGATTCTCCCTCAGTAGAGGCCAGAGTGTGGTGACTAGGGGATTTTCATAGTAACTTCATTGCAGTATTAATGTAAGCTTACTTGTGGCATTAATAAACTTAAACTGAGCCTATGTGGCTTGGTATGCCATTTCAGAGAATAGCTAAGAATCGACTACATTGCTAAGCAGATAGAATCATTGAATCCCCACAGTGCACTAGGAGGCCATTTGGCCCATCGAGTTTGCACCAACCACAATCCCACGTATGCTTGATTCCCGTAACGCCTCATATTTACCCTGCAAATCCCCCTGACAGTAGGGTCAATTTAGCATGGTCAATCAACCTAACCCACTCATCCTTGGACTGTGGGAGGCACCTGGAGGAAACCCACACAGACGTGGGGAGAGCGTGCAGACTCCGCGCAGGCAGTGACCTGATGCTGGAATCAAACCCTGGTCTCTGGTGCTGTGAGGCAGCAGTGCTAACCACTGTGCTGCCCCATCTGGAATCTCGTACATAACCTTACCCTGCCTCATTTATATGTCCTTCCTCAAAGGACAAAAGTGAAGCAAATATGTTTTATATAACTAGTCAGTAGTTTCTGGTTCACTGTGATTAAGGCACTTCTTTTATTCCTGGCTTTAAATTGATTGAATTTAAATTTCCCAGCTGTCACAGTGCAATTTGAACTAGTCTCTCTGTATTGGTTCTGTAACATAACCACTGAGTTACTGTACCCTTTTTAATACAGGAAAATGTCCTGAGCTTTTTGATGGTTATGAGCAGTTTGAGACCATGTCCCATAACCATATGAGGATAGGCAACACAAAAGCTGAGTCAAAGACTGGGGTTGTATGGATGGAATGCCTCTAAGGCAATAGAGAGCTCTAGCGAGGGAATTTAAGAGCTCAGGACCTGAGCAGCATCGCTGTCTTCAGCTAACAGTGGAGTAATGAAAATAGAATGAGGGCTGTAGGAATAGCACAGTCAACAAAGATGGAGAAGAGACTCAAACCAGTCTCCCATCCATTGACTCTGTCTACACTTAAAAAAGGGACAGCATGGACAAGTTGGGCCGAAGGGCCTGTTTCGATTCTGTAAACCTCTGTGACTTCCTGTTGCCTCAGAAAAGCAGCCAGCATAATTATGGACCCTGGGCATACTCTCTTCCACCACCTTCCGTCGGGAAAAAGATACAAAAGTCTGAGATTACGTACCAGTTGCCTTGAGGGCAGCCTTTTCCCTGCTGCTATCAGACTTTTGAATGGACATACCTTGCATTAAGTTCTTTCTTGAAATCCTAGCTGTAACTGTAGCACAACATCCTGCACTCTCTCCTTTGCTTTTCTATGAATGGTGTGCTTTGTTTGTATAGTGCACAAGAAACAATACTTTTCATTGTATTCTAATACATGTGACAATAATTCAAATCAAAAGATTACAGGGGCATTTTAAAACTGGCATGGGAACCTTTCACTCATTTCTGGAAGTCCATTCACCTTCCCCTCTCCTGACTTTCATCTCTGCTCCTCTTCCTTTACCATTCCTGGTGGTTTTACACTTAAGCTTACAGAAGAGACAACAACATTGTTTGTTTATGGATTAAAAAATCCTCTTCCATCTGTTACCCATCTCAATGTAATAGAACAGTGAAGGCTATTCATAGAACCATGCGGCGCAGAAGAGGCCTTCAGCCCATCGAGTCTGCACTGACACATTAGAAATGCCTGAACTCCCAACTAACCCTATCTGCCAGCACTTGGCCCATAGCCCTGAACGTCACTTCCAGAAGGATGAGGAGGCTTTGGAGAGAGTACAGAAAAGGTTTACCAGGATGTTGCCTAATATGGAGAGTATTAGCTATGAGGAGAGATTGAATAAACTGGGATTGCTCTCCCTGGAAAGACGGAGGTTGAGGGGTGACCTGATAGAAGTTTATAAAATTTATGAGGAGCACAGATAAGGTGAACAGTTTTCCCAGGGCAGAAATGACAATTACAAGGGGGAACAAGTTCAAGGTAAGGGGGGAAAGGTTCAGTGGAGATGTGCGGGGGAAGTTTTTTTACACAGAGGGTGGTGGGGGCCTGGAATGTACTGCCAAGGGAGGTGTCTGAGGAAGATACATCAACGACATTTAAGACTTGCCTGGATAGACAAATGAACAGGTGGGGAATAGAGGGATAAAGGTGGTTGGTCTAGACAGGACAACATGATTGGTACAGGATCTGCATCATCCAGATACTTCTTAAAGGATGTGGGAAATTTGGAAGATAAGGAGGACGAGATGATATAAATGAGGGGGAAAAATAGAACCAAATTCACCTAATTGTTAAATTGTGTCATTACACTGGGCGATGACCTGCATTTGTATGAAGTATCGAAGGAATTAAAGAGATAGAAATTTGTTTTGGATTTGGGTACAGAATGGATGTTTTTTGGACTGGCTGCTTATTTATATGCAGCACCTGGTGTTCAGCTCCATTGTAGTCAGTGAATTTAAGTATTGGTGCTGTGTACAATGGGGGTCATTCTGATGTTGCACATTTTGCACCACCGCCTGCAATGATCTTCTATTTGAAAAGATCTGACAGAGCACAGGAGAAGTAATAAGTCATTTCTGGCCCTTTACATCTGCTCTGCCATCCAATAAGTTCATGGCTGACTAGTCTTGGCCTCAATTCCATTAGTCTGCTTGACTTCAAGAATCTTTTTGTCTTTGTCTGGAATGTATTCAATGACTCCGCTTTGTCACCTCTCTGGGATAGGGAATTCTGGAGATTTGTGACCCTTTTTGGAAGAAGAAATTCCTTCATATTCCATGGATACTAAACGATCTCTTCATCTGAAACTTTGTCCCTTGGGTCTAGATTCTTGCACAAGGGGAAACGTCCTCTCAGCATCTTCTGTGTCGTGTGCCCTTTGAATGTCAATAAATTGCACTTTGTTTAGGACTCACAGAGTCCATCTGGATTTATTTGCTGCAATATCTTTATAAATCATACAGCGCAGAAGAGGCCTTTTGGCTAAGCGGGCCCATACCAACACATTAGAAACACCTGAACTCCTGCCTAATCCCATCTGCCAGCACTTAACCTGTAGTCCTGCATGTTATGATGTGCCAAATGCTCATCCAGATGCTAAATGATCAGGATATAGGAGCCATGTGCATATTAAGTTTATTTATTAGTGTCACAAGTAGGCTTACATTAACGCTGCAATGAAGTTACTGTGAAAATCCCCTAATCGCCACACTCTGGCATCTGTTTGGACACAATGAGGGAGAATTTAACATGGCCAGTGCACCTAACCAGCACGTCTTTCGGACTGTGGGGGGAAACTGGAGCACCCAGGAGGAATCCACGTAGACATGAGAACGTGCAGACTCCGCACAGAGTCGCTCATGCCTGGAATCAAACCCGGATCCCTGGTGCTGTGAGGCAGCAGTGCTGACTACTATGCCACCACCCAGCTGATTAGTTAAATTTACAAATGATACGAAGCTATTGAAGGTGCTAGACCCCGAATTGAACAATATGAGCTCCAGGTTGGTTTGGAAATAGTTGGGGATTGGGCAGACAGTTGGTAGCCGAAAGACATCTTTGGCAAACATAAGGATCTCCACCTGGAGCTAGAATCACCAAGGTAACAATCCTGAAGTGGAAAGAAAATAATATTCATGGGAAATGAATGTAGTTGACAGATTGAAGCTGCCTTGACAGTGTGTGCTTTTGGCAGTGAAAGTAAAATAAATTGGATGTTAAGATATATTACAAGATCAATATTGAGCTGAAATAGTGAGTTTATAGCGCCACTTTATAAAGCATTAGCGCCATTGCACTTAGAATACTGTGTACAGTTTGAGTCCCCATTATACAAAATGAATATTGCATCGGCTAAAAGGATATAGGAGAGCGATATGATTTGAGTTAGATGGAGGTGTTTGCATTTATGCGGAACAATTATGTAAACAAGAATATTCTCACGGAGAAAAACATGGACGAGAGGTGACTGAAGTTTTCTTTTTGCTTTAGCTGTATAAAACTTTAGTCAGGCCGCATTTGGAGTATTGCATGTGGCTCTGGTCACCACACTACCAGAAGGACGTGGAAGCTTTGGAGAGACTGCAAAGAAGGTTAGCTAGGATATTGCCTGTTCTGGAGGGTTTGAGGTATGAGAGATTGGGTAAACTTGGATTGTTTTCCCTGGAAAGACAAAGGCTGAAGGGTGACCTGATTATTCTTTGCATCCTAGCTGTGATTGTAACTATCAGCTTAATATCAAGTAAGACTAGAAGACATTGGCCGAGTGGCCTAATTCTGCACCTATTGAGTTTGTTTCATCATTCAATCATGGCTGATATTTTTCTCATCCCCATTCTCCTGCCTTTTCCCCATAACCCCTGACCCCCTTATTAATCAATAACCTATCTATCTCTGGCTTGAAGACCTCAATGACCTGGCTTCTGCAGCAAAGATTTCCACAGATTCACCACTCTCTGGCTGAAGAAATTCCTCCTCATCTCAGTTTTAAAGGATCGTCCTTTAGCCTGAGGCTGTGCCCTGTAGTTCTAGTTTTTTCTACTAGTGGAAATATCCTGTCCACATCCACTCTATCCAGGCCTCATAGTATCCTGTAAGTTTCAATAAGATCCCCCCTCATTCTTATAAATTCCAGTGAGTACAGACCCAGAGTCCTCAACCGTTACTCGTACGACAAGTTCATCGTCCAAGAATAATTATTGTGAACCTCCTCTGGACCCTTTCCAAGACTACACCCTTCCTTAGATATGGGGCCCATAACTGCTCTCAACACTCCAAATGGGGTTTAACCAGAGCATTATACAGCTTCAGGAGTACATCCCTGCTCTTGTATTCTAGCCCTCTTGACACGAATGCTAATCTTGCATTTGCCTTCGTAACAGCCAACTTAACCTTAAGAGAACCTTGAACAAGGACTCCCAAGTTCCTTTGTGTTTCTGATTTTCTAAGCATTTTCTGATTTAGAAAATAGTTTATGCCTCCATTCCTCCTTCCAAAGAGCACAATCTCACACTTTTCCACATTGTGTTCCATCTTCCATTTCTTTGCGCGTTCTCTTAACTTGTCCAAGTCCTTTTGCAGCTCCCCCTACTCCCTCAACACTATCTGTAGGTTCATTCAAAAGTCTGGCACTAGGGAAGAGGCCATTCTTGAGTCGGTTGGTACATGATCCCAGACTTTTGTATCTTTTTCCTGATGAAAAAGGATGTGTCCGTGATGCGTGAGATCCTTGATTATATTGGTTGCTTTTCCGAGGCAGCGGAAAGTATAGATGGAGTCAGTGGATGGGAGGCTGGTTTGTGTGATGGACTGAGCTACGTTCACAACCCTTTGTAGTTTCTTGCGGTCTTGGTCAGAGCAGGAACCATACCAAGCTATGATACGTCGGGAACGGATGCTTTCTATGGAGGGACCAGGACAGATTGTTAGTGATGTGGACACTGTTGGTATTTTCTAGTTGAGTAATTCCTATATTGCTTTAATGGCAATAGTCTTGGTAAAAGACTGGTACAAAGCAACTGTCTGTAACAAGGGATGACTCTTCACCACCCCCTCCCCCCACCTTAGTCGCTATTGCTCCCACATATAGTCTGCAAAGTGCCTGCCTGCACTGGATTGCCTGGTGTTGCCTGGGCTGTATAAATCAAAGTGCCAGACTGGGTTGAAAGCATGACTGGGTTAGCACTGGAGGAAGGCTGAGAGCATTGCCCAAAATGGGGAGGGGGGAGGTGTGGTCATGGAGCGAGAAGGAGACTGAGAATCAGGGCCTGACTGCTGCTTCTGCCCACGTTCACTCTCCCCACCCAGACAAAATGGGGAAATCCAGGGTGATTGGAGGAGGGGGAATGAATCGGTGAGTGAGTGGGATGGGAGGGAATGAGTGAGGGACTGGGATGGGAGCATTTACAAGTGTGCGAATGTTAAACTAACCAAGTATGTGTAACGGTTGTCTGTGTTTGCAAGTCTTGCCAGTCTGTTAATTATTGTGTGCAGCTCCAAAGTTCAGAAAGTTTGGCCAGCCCTAGCCTATAAATACCACAACGTAGCTACATTAGAAAGAGTTGGCTTTTATTTGAGTGTTTTGCTATAATTTGTAAACAGTATTACAACCGAGTGAGGAGGAGTGAACCGGCTTCCTTATTCAACCCTCTTGGTTGGTCACAACAAAGTTTTTTAAAATTTATTTTACCCATTAATGCCTTTTCCAGTCCAACTTATTTACTTTTTAATAAAGGGCCAATCAAACCAGGTTTTCTTGAGACACAGGGTAGGTTTGTTAGTTATAAACCCAAGAAAAAATAATAAAAAATGTGACCTTGCACGCACGCACACATCAAGTAAGGAAGTTAGAGCCCAATAAAAAGTAAATTAAGATTATAGAATCCCTACAATGTAGAAGAAGACCATTCGGCTCTTTGGGTCTGCATCAACACCTAGGCCCTATCCCATCACCCTACATATTCACCCCACTAATCCCCCTGACACTAGGGTCAATTTACCATGGTTAATCAATCTAACCACACTTCTTTAGACCGTGGGAGGAAACCCACACAGACACGGGGAGAATGTGCAAACTTCACACAGGCAGTGACCCAAGGCTGGAACTGAACCCAGGCCCCTGTTGCTTGAGGCAGCAGTGCTAACCACTGTGCCACCCTGATACAATTAACTTGATACAATTAAGCCTTTGTTCACCTTTGATGTTTGGATCTTTGAATGTTATAGCCGTTTGAAGTTACTTTATTTCTTGTGGAATTCAGCGGCGTTCACTTGAGTCAGGTCTATACTTTGTTAAGGACTCGTTTCGCTTCAGAAAGAGAGAGATGTTTACTGCTCTGTTCCAGCAGTGTTTGCAGGTGACTGTGGTGTTTCTTCCTCCTCCTCCTTTTGATTCTGCTTGGCAGAACCAGTTTTTAAAACTTCTGTCTGTATATTCCCAGAAAGGAATTCGATTAGTATGTTTTGTATCATTGCTACAGGCCAATTCATCTCATTTTTAAAATCTTTATATCTCCAAAACCTTTGACACATTTCTAGAGAGAAATCTATAGGAGGTTTTGAATGTTTAATGAATATCTGGGCTAATTAGCCATTCCTGTTGTCTTGATATAGTTCAGTTCATAAAAGTACATCACTTACTTGTTTTAATGACTTCCTCTCAAGTCATTCCATTCCTGAGGTGGGCCTTGACACCTCCCAGGTATGAAATTCAATGCAATAGGTGTGCAGGACAATTCATAGAAATCATAGAAACCCTACAGCGCAGAAGGAGGCCATTTGGCCCATTGAGTCTGACAACAATCCCACCCAGGCCCTATCCCCGTAAACCCACATATTTATCGCACTAATCCCTCTAACTTACACTTTCTAGGGGCGATTTAGCATGGCCAATCAACCTAACCTGCACATCTTTGGACTGAGGGGGAAACCCACGCAGGCGTAGGGAGAATTCCTCCACGCAGACACTCACCCAAGCCAGGAATCGAAGCCAGATCTCTGGAGCTGTGAGGCAGCAATGCTTCACAGATTTTGTATAGAAATCTTCCAGAGAAGTGGTCAACTTATAATATCAAATATCAGGTGACGCATGACAGCCATTATTTTCATCAGTGGTTTTTCTTTTTTTAATGTGTCGTTTGCAAACAGTTCAATCTATCTGTGGTTAGCTGGTGGAGCACCAGCACTATTTAAAATCTTCCAAACAGAGGCATTTTTTTTTAGCTACACCCTGTAATTTTATTTTTAATGTCTGCACTTTTCTGTTTTCCGAATGCCATGGGTCTCTGTATCAATTATCAACCTTTTCTGCCATACAGCACAAATCCAACGTACAACGCAGGTGAAACTGGAAGTTTCCTTACTTTAGTTTGGAGTGATGAGATCAGCCTTGTAACCAGTTTATTGCGTTTTTGTCCCTGGTGCCTTTTCAATATCAGCCAGCACACAAGTAGACGCCGAAGAGGATTAACATTGCAAATATCCAATACTGTTGCAGTAGTCGAACTGATAGGAAAACGTGGATCCTGCGATCACACACGCAATGGGCAGTACGGTGGCGTAATGGTTAACACAGCTGCCTCACAGAATCAGGGACCTGGGATCAGTTCTGGCTTTGGGTGACTGTGTGGAGTTTGCACATTCTCCCAATGTGTGGGTTTCCTTCGGGTGCTCTGGTTTCCTCCCACAGTTCAAAAGCGTTAGATTGATTGGCCGTGCTAAATTGCCCCCTAGTGTCCCAGGATGTGTAGGTTAGGGAGATTAGCAGGGTAAATATTTGGGGTTACAGGGATGGGTTGGATGGGCTGCTCTATCAGAGAGTCGGTGTAGATGCGATGGGCCGATGGCTGCCTCCCGCACTGTAGCGATTTTTATGAATGCGTAGCGTACAATACTTGGTAGCAGTGTTCCCATACATCCAACGAAGGGTTATCCAGACTCAACATTGGCTCCATTCTCTCTCCACAGGTGCAGTGAGACCTGCTAAGAATTTCCAGCATTATTTTTTCTTGTTTCAGCATGGCACAGTGGTTAGCACTGCTGTCTCACAGCAGCGCCAGGGACCCAGGTTCAATTCTGGCCACGGGTGTATGGAGTTTGCACGTTCTCCCCATGTCTGCGTGGGTTTCCTCCGGGTGCTCCTCCCACAGTCTGAAAATATGTAGGTTAGGTTAATTGCCCATGTTAAATTGACTCTAATGTCAGAGGGGTTAGCAGTGTAAGTATGTGGGGTTATGGAAATGGGGCCCTGGGTGGGATTGTGGTCAGTGCAGATTCGATGGGCTGAATGGTCTACTTCTGCACTGTAGTGATTCGATGAGATTCCAGCATCCACAGTATTTTGCTTTTATCTGATACACCTTGTTACTTTTGTCCTTTTAGACAGAGGAAGTTAGGGTGCTTGGTAGATGCTGCTAACAAAGTCTTAGTGAGTTGTTGCAGTGCATCCACAATTGCATAAATATTGCAGCCACAATGCGCCAAAGGTTGAGGGGGTGGGGTGTTGAGGTTTGGTGGAGTATTCACTGCTTCAGTCTGGATTGTGTTGGAGCTGTGAATGAAATTCAGTCGAGGCCTACTGACCAGCATCTGAAATGATACCGTGACTGTTTTAGCACGGCATAGTTAAATAGGAAATGTTGACACAAAACTACAACCAAAGCTTGAGAGGAGCAAGTGTGTGCATTGTGTGAGACTTTTCATAATGTGTGTTTTTGAGTATAGCACATCTGTCACACTTTGTATGTAACATCAACAGATCACTTCAGAACACAAAATGTGTACACAAAGGGGAGAGCTTTTCTGACCTTGAGATAACTCATTGAGGATGTAGCCATTCTTTGTTGCAACTAATGAATAGCAATGAATAATGTAAAGGCTAATAAATAGACCTTTAGATGCTGGCTTGGTTACCATGGAGAGGATACAGTATATCTATCTAATGTACGTGTGTGTATGTATTCCATTTTATACGTGTGTATATTTGTATATACAATGTGTGAATGTTATACATGTAATGCATGTCCATCTCCATGTATTTGTGGATGTCACAGTGGTTAGCACTGCTGCCTCACAATAGCAGGGACCTGGGTTCAATTCCCATCTTGGGTCACTGTCTGTGCGGAGTTCTCCCACTATCTACATGGGTTTCCTCCCACAGTCGGAAAGACGTGCTGGTTAGGTGCATTGGCCATGCTAAATTCTCCCTCAGTGTACCCAAACAGGTGCTGGAGTGTGGCAATGAGGGGATTTTCACAGTAACTTCATTGAAGTGTTAATGTAAGCTTATTTGTGACACTAATAAATAAACCTAACTGCCAAGCTTTTGTTTAACTTTAAACCAGACAAGTTGACGTTGACCAAAGCATTTTACAATAGATTTGCAATTGTTTCACAAGGACTGGATTCTAAACATAAAGCAGTGTTGTTACAATTGTATAATGCGTTGGATGAAACTACACCTGGAGCATAGTGTCCAGTTTTGGTCTCCTTGCTAGAGGAAGGATGTGATGGCACTGAAGGTTGTTCAAAGGAGGTCCACCAGATTGATGGAGGGATCAAAAGGTTGACGTACAAGGAGCGGTCAAATAGTTTGGCCTTGGACTTACTGGAGTTTAGAGAATGAGGGAACATCCGATCGAGGTATATAAAATACTAAAAGGGATTGATAAGGCGGACGTTGAACAGATGTTCCCCTTTGTGGGACAGTCTAGAGCAAGAGGTGAGAGATATAGGGGCGGGATTTACAACCCTGCTTATCCTGAAAGTGTAAAATCCCGCCCGAGGTCAACGGACCTTCCCATGTTCCACCTCTCACCCATTCCGATTCCTGTGGCGGACAGATTGGTAAAATTCCAGCCATAGGCTGAGTGGAGGTAGCTTCAAAAATAAGATGAGGCAAAATTACTTCCCTGAGGGTTTTGAGTCTGTGGAACTCACTGCCCCAGAGTGCAATGGAGACAGAATCAATCAACAGATTCAAGAAACAGGTAGATATGTTTCCAATGGAAAGCAGGATACAGGGCTATGGGGAGCAGGCAGGAAAGTGGAGTTGAGACTACGATAAAATCAACCGTGACCATGTTAAATGGTGGAGTGGGTTCGAAGGGCAGAATTGCCGACTTCTGCTCTTAATTCCTATGTTCCATGCGGAATGATTCAGCAAATAGCTGTCTCCGAGTGAGGACAAGGTATGTGAATATATCTGGCTTCTAGCACACACTTTGGGCCTGATAATCATAAATTGATTTTATTATGACTGTCATTCTGACTGCGTATCTGACACAATACCCAGGGGAGATCAGTGTAAATCTGAATTCCATTGTATGACTTTATATAGAATGTACAACACAGAAACAGGTTTGTGTTGATGGTTATGTTCTAAATCTGCCTCCTCCTCCACTTTTCATTTGACCCCATCAGCATTAGCTGTTAAAAACCATAGAAACCCTCCAGTGCAGAAGGAGACCATTCGGCCCATTGAGTCTGCACTGACAACGATCCCACTTTGGCCCTATCCCCGTAACCCGACAAATTTACCCTGCTAATCTCCTTAACATGTCCCGGTACACTAAGTGGCAATTTAGCATGGTCAGTGCACCAAACGCGCGCACCTTTGGACTGTGGGGGGAATCTGGAGCACTTGGCAGTAATCTACACAGAGAACGTGCAAACTCCACACAAAAAGTGGCACATGCTGGGAATCAAACCCAGGTCTCTGGCGCTGAGAGGCAGCCACTGTGCCATACTTGTATCTAGTTCATGTGTTCATCCAGTTCAATTTAAATCGATGCTATTTGACTCCACTACTCCCTCACTGCTTGTTAAATGAGTTTTTGCTGAATTTCCAATGGGGGTAATGCTAAGTCTCAGTTCCAGTGCAATGGTATTGAAGGTGTATGATTTTTAAAGGGACTATTGCTTCCCTTAGCCAAAAATGTCACCAGATTAGTGAGCCTCAAGAACCACTTGTCCTGTTGAACATTCATCCTAATTCATTTAATAGGATGTGGGAGGCGATCGCCGACTTATATTATGATTAGACTATTCATCCAGAAACTCAGCTAATGTCCTAGGGACCAGGGTTCAAATCCCGCCACGGTCAGAACTTCACCAGTGGAAAGGGATGAAACAAATGGGTGGGACTTTACAACTATGCTTGTCCCAAAACTGTAACACCCCACATGAGGTCAACAGACCAGTTCTTGTTCAGGATCTGTTGTAGAAATGGCAATAATTTGCTTCTAATTAAGCAACTTTGGAGAACGGTGCAGAGAGAGCTTACTAGGTTGGTTATAGGGATGAGAGAGGAGTTGGGGATGCTAAAGGGAAGCGCGGGGAATGTTAAAAGTAGATGTTACAGAGGTGCTGAAGATGATAGGGGATTTTTGATACAGTTAATGGCAAGAAACTATTTCCAATGGCTGAAGAATCAATAAGCAGAGGATTTAAGATGATTCATTAAGGAACCAGCAGCAGAGGAGAATTTTACTTCATGCAGTACATTGTGGTGAGCTGTGCAACTATACTGTGCCAATAAGAAATGTATTTGAGCCATGTTCTTGTGCAGGATCTGTTGTAACGATTCTATACACTTGGAGCCGTTCTGAGTACTGTCATCCTGTACTGTTACTGCAGCAGCATAATTGCTTCTAATGTCCGGAAAGCTGGTTTTAATCTGAGCTAATGCTGATCTGCTGTTTTCCCCTGGGATTTTGCAGAGTGGGACTTGATTGGGTTGATTTGCAGATATGGCCATGTGATGGGGAAAGCTAGGCTTATGCTGAATACTCAAGCTTAAATGCTGCTTTTGGAGTTGAGAGAAAGTAGTGTCTCTTTATTTTCCCCTTTCTGAAGTTGGAGACATGAATCTGCCAGTTTCTTTCTTGGAGATTCTGCCGTATGGATCTTTCTCTGAGATTTGCTACTTTGGAAGCTGCCGAGAGAGAGGAATTATTTTCTGTCTCTGGTGTCTGGAGACTGGGAGCTGCCAGAGGCTGTGTTTGCTTCTGAGGATATGTCCTTCTCTGAAGATTGCTGTTGGAATCTCTGCCCAAAAGTGTTGAGGAGTTGAGGGTCTAGTGTCATATGGGCACCTTTTGGTTTCTGTGCTGACTGCTTTTACAGAAGGGATTCACGTCTATGGGGATATTGCTTAAATTGGGACAACAGAGATAGCTAGCTGTTAAGATTTATATTTTGCCATGTTCAAGTATTTTAATTAATAGAAGTTATGCTAATTCTTTTTGTTATATTCTAACTGTGTTCTTGAAGGAGTAACAGGATTAGAGTATTGGGCTAATGGAAGGACTCTTGGTAGTGTGGATGAGCAGAGAGATCTCGGTGTACGTATGCATAGATCCCTGAAAGTTGGCACCCAGGTTGATAGGGTTGTTAAGAAGGCGTACGGTGTGTTAACTTTTATTAGTAGAGGGATTGAATTTCGGAGCTGTGAGATCATGTTTGCAGCTGTACAAAACTCTGGTGTGGCCACACTTGGAGTTATTGCATACAGTTCTGATCGCTGCATTATAAGAAAGGTGTGGAAGCATTGGAAAGGGTGCAGAGGAGATTTACCAGGATGTTGCCTGGTATGGTGGGAAGGTCTTATGAGGAAAAGCTGAGGGACTTGAGGTTGTTTTCGTTAGAGAGAAGAAGGTTAAGAGCCTTTTTCCTCGGATGGTGATGGCTAACACAAGGGGACATAGCTTTAAATTGAGGGGTGATAATTATAGGACGGATGTCAGAGGTAGGTTCTTTACTTAGAGGGTAGTAAGGACGTGAAATGCCCTGCCTGCAGCAGTTGTGGACTTGCCAACTTTAAGGGCATTCAAATGGTCACTGTTTAGGCATATGGATAACATTGGAATAGTTTAGGTTAGAGGGTCATTAGATTGGTTCCACCGGTCAGTACAACATCGAGGGTTGAAGTGCCTGTACTGCGCTGTTATGTTCTAAATGAAGTTTGTTTGGATAAAAGCTTCCTAGTGTGTCACTGGAATCGTACCTGGAGTGAAACACTTTATGCTCACCAATGCCAAAATCAAATGTAGAGGTTGAGGTCTAGAATAGCTGCACAATATACCTTGAAGTTTCTAAATGGGCCTTATCGTTTGAAATTCATTGTCTAAAGGGGCAGTTGAAGCAATTTCAATGGTAACTTTCAGAAACACAATTGGATATATACATGAAAAAAGATTGCCAGGCTACCAGGGAAGAACTGGTGTGTAGCACTAATATGGATAGATCTTTTGAAAGGCCAGCAAGATGGGCCGAGTGGTCTCCTCGCTGAGTGAATATGGAAGCTGTTGACATTTGACGTTGTCACTTGACACTGTGATGCAAGCTTGGAGGACTGAAGGGCCTGATCCTGTGTTGTTTTGTTCTTTGTGCAGGGTCATGCATCTCAAGAGCGGTGTGAATGACCTTGAAGGACTCCTGTGATTTAAATGTGATCTGTAAAACAGTTTCACATAACTTGGGAGTGATGTGAGAGTTGGGCCCACCTCCCAAGGGTAATGGTAGCGAGCTATCCCTGGCCCTGACATAAACTGCACCTCCGAATTGTGCTGCAGTATGTGTAGCAGATTAGACACCGCTATTTTTGTGTCCTCTGCAGCCTGAAAAGGGCCTTAACCTTTAGTGTGCCGTGACCAGCTAGCAAGACTCTGACAACTCATTTTGTCGTGAGCAGAAATGATTTAAGACGGAGTGTTCATTTCCCGTGCTATCATCCAGAAAAGCAAATTCTCTATATTTTTGCACGTCTGAAATCTTGGATTGGGGTGAGAATAAAATGCTGTGTTTATTATCATGTTGTGGAAGTCAGACCATAAGACATAGGAGCAGAATTAGGCCACTCGGCCCATCGAGTCTGCTCTGCCATTCAATCATGGCTGATATATTTTTCATCCGCATTCTCCTGCCTTTTTCCCCATAACCCCTGATCCCCTTATTAATCAAGAACCTATCTATCTCTGTCTTAAAGACACTCAACAATCTGGCCTCCACAGCCTTCTGCAGCAAAGAGTTCCACAGATTCACCACTCTCTGACTGAAGAAATTCATCCTCATCATTGTTTTAAAGAATTGTCC
Source organism: Carcharhinus amblyrhynchos (assembly GCF_965287045.1). NCBI lineage: Eukaryota > Metazoa > Chordata > Chondrichthyes > Carcharhiniformes > Carcharhinidae > Carcharhinus > Carcharhinus amblyrhynchos. The sequence goes on from NC_137333.1 coordinate 97,924,818, forward strand.
CTTTAGCCTGAGGTTGTGCCCTCTGGTTCTAGATTTTCCTTTGAGTGGAAACATCCCCTCCACATCCACTCTATCTGGGCCTCACAATAACTTATGAGTTTCAATAAGATTCCCCCCTCATTCTTCTAAACTCCTATGAGTACAGAGCCAGAGTCCTCATACGACAAGCTCTTCATTCCAGGGATCATTCTTGTGAACCTTCTCTGGAATCCCTCCAAGGCCGGCACATCCATCCTTAGACACGGGGCCAAAAATTGCTCTCAATACTCCTAATGGTGTCTGACCAGGGCCTTATACAGCCTCAAGTGTACATCCCTGTGCTTGTATTCTGGCCCTCTCATCATGAGTACGAACACTGCATTTACCTTCCGAATTATCGACTGAACCGTGGACTGCATGGTGGCACAGTGGTTAGCACTGCTGCTTCACAGCTCGAGCGACCTGGGTTTGATTCCCGTCTCGGGTCACTGTCTGTGTGGAGTTTGCACATTCTCCTTGTATCTGCGTGGGTTACCTCTGGGTGTTCTGGTTTCCTCCCGCAGTCCAAGGATGTGCAGGTTAGGTTGATTGGCCATGCTAAAATTGCCCCTTTAGTGTCCTGAGATGTGTAGGTTAGAGGGATTAGTGGGTAAATATATAGGGATATGGGGGTAGGGCCTGGATGGGATTGTGGTCAGTGCAGATTCGATGGGTCGAATGGCCTCTTTCTGCACTGAAGGGGTTTCTATGATTCTAACCTGCATGTTAGATCAGAATTAGTTACTGCAGTCCCTCTTTGGGCCGGTAGTAAGAATTTTGCTTGCTGCACCATGGCAACGCTTGACAGCATAGAGCAGATTAAGCAACAAGATTAATTTTCTTCTGTCAGTGTAATGAGAAATGTCGACACTTCCACCTTTTAGATTGTTATCGTAGGGCTTTTTTTTTAATTGAGTACATAAAAAAAAGGAAAAATTCATCCTGAGTCTTTCATTGATAGGAAAGGGGAGGTGATGGCATTGTGATATTGTCAGCAGACGATTAATCCAGAAACTCAGCTGATGTTCTGGAGACCTGGGTTCGAATCCTGTCACGGATGTGGTTGACTCTGCCATTGCTCAGAGGGCAATTGAATCAGGGATGGGCAATAAATGCAGGCCAGCCAGCGATACCCGTGTCCCATGAATGAATTTTTAAAAAGCACTTTACGAAGTCCTGAGATCGTAAAAGATGCTACGTAACCCCTCTAGCCTCTTCCATCATTCAGAATGCTGGCTTGATTTGATTTGTTGTTGCCACATGTATTAACATGCAGTGAAAAGTATTGTTTCTCGCGCGATACACAGACAAAGCATACCATTCATAGAGAAGGAAAGGAGAGGGTGCAGAATGTAGTGTTACAGTTCTAGCTAGGGTGTAGAGAAAGATCAACTTAATGCGAGGTAGGCCCATTCAGAAGTCTGATGGCAGCAGGGAAGAAGCTGTTCTTGAGTCGATTGGCGCATGACCTCAGACTTTTGTATCTTTTTCCTGACGGAAGAAGGTGGAAGAGAGAATGTCTGGGATGTGTGGGGCCCTTAATTATGCTGGCTGCTTTGCCGAGGCAGTGGGAAGTGTAGACAGAGTCAATGGATGGGAGGCTGGTTCGCGTGATGGACTGGGCTACATTCATGACTCTTTTCCTTGAGGTCTTGGGCAGAGCAGGAGCCATACCAAGCTGTGATACAGCCAGGAAGAGTGCTTTCTATGCTGCATCCGTAAAAGTTGGTGAAAGCTGTTGCTTAGAAAAGCAATATTGGCAAGTGTTCCTGCACCCTCAGGACCACCCCCCACCCCGGCTCTGTTCTTGGGACACGTCTGCCCTTGATACTGCATTCTCTGAGATAAGCAGCGGTGACAGCAGGAGGAGTGATGTCCTGCAGTGCCGCAGATATACTCAACTCTCTCTAAATGCAGCTCAACAGCACTAATGCATAATGAGGCACCCCACAAGCTGTGCAACATTCTGTTTGGTACAAATAGCTAGCAATATGTTTGCATCCACAAGAGGCCCTGTGTGAACCTCTTTTAATAGATTACCCACTTCCACATCTGACATGGGAGTTTTTACCTGCTATTTAAAATTCCTGCCTCTTGTGCCTAGATTTTACGTTGGTAAGTTAGTTGCGCTGCATCCCGCACTAAGGGAAAAATTCAGCGTGATGACTTTGGTTCGTATATTGATAATTTAATTTTGTTTTTGCTGAGGTGTTAATCTTAATTTATTCAGTTAGCCATCAGAGCTTGTGTTCTGTGCATCATGATGCCATTCCAATTTGGTTGAAACGAAAAGATGGTGTTGCTGGATCGAATTTGTCAATCCAAAGACATTTCTCAAAGTGTAACTTTATTTGTCCATGGGATGTGGGTATCACTGGCTCGGCCAGCATTTATTACCCATCCCTAACTGCATTTGGGAAGCTGGTGACTGGTTGCCTTCTTGAACTGCTGCACCCCATGTGGTGTAGGTACACCCACAGTGGTCTTCAGGAGAGAGTTCTAGGATTTTGACACAGCGTCAATGAAGAAGTGACAATATATTTCCAAGTCCAGGATGGTGAGGACCTTCCAGGTGGTGGTGTTCACAGGTATCTGCTGCCCTTGTATTTCAGAGGGGAAGAGAGTTATGGGTTTGGAATGTGTGCCTAAGGAGCCTTGGTGAGTTCTGCAGTGCATCTTGTAGATGGCACACATGGCTGCCACTGTGCATTGGTGGCTAGTCCAGTTCTGTTTCCGGTTAATGGTTAATCTTCTTCCAGAATGCTAACTAACGGATCAGCTTTGCAGTGGCATGTTAGTACAGCATGAATATTGCTTGGAAAAAAGTAGAGATATTGCTGTCAAACCTTTCCAGCGTGCACTCATCAGGTCACATGCAAGAATGCTGGCGGGAGTTCTCCCAAAAATTTCTAAGTGCTGAATTTGCGTAAAAACTGGAGTAACTCCTGGGTTTTTAGTGGGACTTTCAAAATGGATCTTCCATGCACACTCTGCATGGAGAATGCCCTAGCAAGAATCTTGTTGAAAACCCGGGGCTGGGGGGGTGAATCTATTCCTGCTGGCAGGATAGCTCTGAGCGGGCTACTGCGCATGTGCCAATCTGTCAGAGGGAGATTGTTGTATGCATAGTATCCCCACACTGCTGACCTTCCGATTGCTGGCTAGCACAGATACCCCTCCAATCCCCACACCTTCCAGACATCCCAGGTATCACAGCCTGAGGATTCGGGGTAGACCATTTAGGACGGAGGTGAGGAGACATTTCTTCACCCAAAGAGTGGTGAGCCTGTGGAATTCATTACCACACAAAGTAGTTTTTGCCAAAACACTGAATGTATTCAAGAGGGGGCTGGATGTAGCACTTGTGGTGAATGGGATCAAAGATTATGGGGGGGGAAAGCAGGATTAGGCTATTGAGTTGGATGATCAGCCATGATCATAAGAAATGGTGGAGCAGCTTGAAGGGCCGAATGGTCTCCTCCTATCTTCTATCTCTGGGCCAGTCCTGATCAGCCTCTTCCCTGATTGACACGGTCTACACTTCCCACTGCCTTGGAAAAGCAGCCAGCAAAATCAAGGACCCCAGGCATACTGTGTTCCACCTTCTTCTTTCGGACAAAAGATACAACTGTTTGAGATCACATACCAACTTCTTCCCTGCTGCCATCAGACTTTTGAACAGACCTACCATATATTAAGTTCTTTATCTACCTTTGACTGTAACACTACGTTTTGCACTCTCTCATTTCCTTCTCTATGAACGGTATGCACACAAGAAAATACTTTTCACTGTATGTTCATATGTGTAACAAATTTTTAAAAAATCACTTGCTCTCCCTGGAAGCTGTATATGTTTATGTGGAACACCTGCCATCTACGTGCAGACAAAAGGAACATGTCCAGGCATTTTTGAATTATGAACTTTGTTCATTTGTATTTATGGTTATCTTTGTGAATTGGTATCTGGCGTTTTTATAGCCTCATATATCCATTTGGTCAATAAAAGCATGGATTTCTCCAGGGGTCGTTGAGGCCAAATGCAACTTGAAGTAATGGCTAAATGTTATATGAGAAGATGGGTTTGGAAAGAGGAGGTCGAATGGGGTTAATGGCGCTTCTGAAGTTGGATAAATATTTTAGTTTCTTTAGCCTGTTAAAACTGGTACATAATTAATATGCAGCCATTTCTGAGCAGCATATGCAGTGTTGTATGATGCATCGAATCAGTAAGCTATTCACTAGAAGTAGGTTGGTGGTTCGAAGCATTATACTGCAAGGGAAGATGACTTTAAAAGGAGAGTTTTGAATCCCGAGAGAAGGCCAACTTATTGGATCTGCTGAGAAATGGTTCCATTGCTGGCCAAAGCTGCAGGATGATTGTTTGACTTTCTCTGTGAAAAGATTACGTTGTGTTTTGGGAATTATAATATTTATTGCTACTGGTATGGATACTGTGCTATTTTGATATATTTAAGCTGCTTTAAGAGGAAGTGTTTTGTTACAGGAATTGATTTTCTTGGTAAACATACAGCAGATACTAAAAATGCAGGCTAATAATTTTTGCTAGGGATATGTTACTTTGCTGAGTTAATGGACCTTTTGGTTCTCCTGGGATTTTAGACTAGGTATGCAGAGTCATATGAGTTTTGAGTAGGTTGATTGGCAGGAATAGAGTCACTTAATGGGAGGAGCTTAGCTTGAAGGAAAGCCCAGTTTCATTTTCATTTTAAAAATACAAGTAGTTACTGCCTGGGCTGTTAGAAAAAAATAGTATCTGTGTCCTCCTCTCTCTTTCTCCTCAAAGGCTTTCTAAATGCTTCAAGCCTGGTTACTTAAATCAAAGCAACTATACCTGTGTTTTGCTAACTAATTATAAACAGAGGTTCGAGTCTACCTCTCTTTAAAGGACATATTGCTTGACCGGAACTAGTTGTGATAGGTGAGTATTAAGTATTGTTCAGTTGTTAGAGGTTCAGCCAATTTGTGTTGTTAAATAAAGTTTGTTTTGGTGAAAGTTTTCCAGTTTGTCAGTAGAATTGAGCCTGGAGTGAAACAACATATTCTCACATTGATGTAGAAATAGAAAATTGTTAGGGGTCTAATCTAGCTTCATAGCGAGGGGGATTGAATATTAAAGTAGGGAGGTCTTGCTGCGGCTGTATAGGGCATTGGTGAGGCCGCAGCTGGAGTACTGTGTGCAGTTTTGGGCGCCGTACTTACGCAAGGACATTTTGGCCTTGGAGGGAGTGCAGAGGAGGTTTACTAGGCTGATGCCGGAGTTGAGGGGGTTGAGCTATGAGGAGAGGCTGAATAAACTAGGCTTGTACTCGTTAGAGTTTAGAAGAATGAGGGGAGATCTCATTGAGACGTATAAGATGATGAATGGGATGGATAGGATAGAGGTGGAGAGACTCTTCCCGCTCAGAAAGGACAGTAGGACTAGGGGGCACAGCCTCAAGGTAAAGGGGGGAGCGGTTTAGAACAGAGTTCAGGAAGAATTTCTTCACTCAAAGGGTGGTGAATCTCTGGAATTCTCTGCCCGTTGAAGTGGTGGAGGCTGCCTCGCTAAATATTTTTAAGAAGCGGGTTGATGGGTTTTTGATAAGAGAGGGGATTAAGGGTTATGGGGAGAGGGCGGGAAAGTGGAACTGAGCCACGACAGATCAGCCATGATCTTATTGAATGGCGGGGCAGGCTCGAAGGGCTAGATGGCCTACTCCTGCTCCTATTTCTTATGTTCTTATAACATTCCTCATGGTTTCTGATCCTATACCCTCATGATACTAATATTGATAAATGACACTATTACTGTCACATGTTGCTTCAGAAAGCAATCACTATTTGGTACATTGAATGGTGATGAAAATAACAGAATATCTAGAGTGTATGTACACCAAGAGTCCTGCCCTGACTACCAGCCTTTACTGATATGCTTGTGAGAATAAGCGTTGGTCACCATTGCACCCTCTGTGCCAGTTTTGTAATTGAACAAGAGCAGATGGAGGTTTTGATATGGTGGTTAACCTGTGGAAATGGCTCTCTGCAATATCCTCTTGCCCATGATTTTTGTACACCCAATTGCTAACTTCCAATAACTTGATACAATCTATGTCAGCGCAGTCTGATATTTTATAGGTGAGATTTGTGATTTACCTTTGGCGCCTTTTCAAATTCTGCAATAAGATCATAAGACATTGGAGGAAAGTTAGGCCACTCAGCCCATCGAGTCTGCTCCACCATTTAATTGTGGCTGATATTTTTCTCATCCTCATTCTCCTGTCTTTTCCTCATAACCCTTGATTAATCAAGAACCTATCTATTCACTCTCTCAAAGACACTCAATAACCTGGCCACCAGAGCCTGCTGCGGCAAAGAGTTCCACAGGTTCACCACTCTCTGGCTGAAGAAATTCCTTCTCATCTCTGTTTTAAAGGATCGTCCCTTTAGTCTGAGGTTGGGCCCTGTGACTCTAGTTCAATATTCAAGTGTAACTGCAGGTACAGAATCTAGGCAGGCACTCTAGTGCAGTACTGAGAATGCTGCGCTGTCTTTCGAGTAATATGCTGACCTAAGGCTGCTCTGTCTCCTGGGCTGGATGTAAAATATTGTGGTATTGTACAGAAGAGGAGGGGGGTATTCTGTGTGTCTTGGCTAAGATGTATCCCTCAACCTACATCAGATGATCTGGTCATCTTGGTGTTGCTGTGTGTGTGTGTATTGGCAGATACACTCCCTACAAGTTCCAAAGTGCTTCATTGGTTATAAAGTGCTTTGGACTTCCTGGTGGGCATGAATGCACAAGTCTTCTTTCGATGCTTCCTTTCCTTCCATCATGGCCCTTGGTTTCTTGGCAATTTGTTCACACGTTCTTCTCTTTGAAATAGAGGGTGTTTTACAGCTTAGAGAAATGGCTGGAATTCTCTGACACTGTTTGCCCCGCTGCCAACGAGAATGGGGGATTTGGCGCTCAGCGAGACTGGAGAATCCCAGCCTCCAGGGAGTTTGGAGAATCTCAGCCAATGTTTTGTACAGAACTGAGGCAGTTAATCAGAATTCCCTTTCTGATGGTGAGCCATTCTGTACCTAATTGTCTATTCCACAGGTAGATTAATTACCTTTCTCATATTTTAAACCTGTTCATTTGCTAATCCGTGCGTGGCTCAATAAACTTTCAAAAGATTACTATGCAGGTGCATGATGACACCTTCTGGCATTCCATTGGGAATGACAAACACTCATTTCAGAAGGATTAATTGTGATTAAATTCTGACAAAACTTAATTCCTCAACTTTTTTTTTTAAACAAAAACACAAACTTTGGTACAAATGATCATCTTCAATCTGAATAATTTCCTCAATAATTTTTTTAGTACTAAAAATTGCCTCTTTTTATGTATAGCAAGGATTTGTTTCTGACAGTCGTTTAAGAAGGGGTGGCGCAGTGGTCAGCACTGCAGCCTCACTGCGCCAGAGACCCGGGTTCGATTCCCAGCTTGGGTCAGTGTCTGTGTGGAGGTTGCACGTTTACCCCGTGTCTGCATGGGTTTCCTCCCACAGTCTGAAAGACGTGCTGGTTAGGTGCATTGACCCCAACAGGCACCGGAATGTGGCGACTAGGGGAAATTTCACAGTTACTTCATTGCAGTGTTAATGTAAAATGACGAATAAATAAACTTCAACTTTTAACTTTAAGAAGATTCCGGATTCTGCGACCATAGAAAAGTTACAATGCAGAAAGAGGCCATTCAGCCCATTGTACCTGCGCCGGCCAAAAGATTGAAAATGAGAAACTCAAACACTCATTTTAATTGCATTTTCCAGCACCTGATCTGTAACCTTGGTGATCATAGGACTTCAGAGGCAGATACAGGTGCCTTTTAAATGAGTTCAGCATTTCACCGTCAACCACTAATTCGGGCAGTGAATTCCACATGTCCACCACCCTTGAGGAGAAAATGTTTTTCCTCATGTCCCCTTCTAACCTTTCTACTAGTCAGGTTAAATCGATGCCTATTGACCTGTCAGCTAGGGGAACGCCAGTCTTTCGTGTCTGTCCTCCCGCAGATTAATGACGACAAAGCAGCAACTGGACCTGTGCCAGACCAGGCTGCTGTGTGCACTGGGTGTTGCTATAGTTCCTTGCACTGTTTAACAACAATCGGTCTCCTGTAAGCTGTATCCACTCAGAACATGATGTGGGTATGCCGGCGTTGGACTGGCGTAAACACAGTAAAAAGTCTGACAACACCAGGTTTTAGTCCAACCTATTTATTTGATAATATTCTCACTAGCTCTCTTCGTCACCTGACGAAGAGACTGTCCCCTCGAAAGCTAGTGAGAATATTATCAAATAAATAGGTTGGACTAAAACCTGGTGTTGTCAGACTTTTTACTGTGTCCACTCAGAACAGCCAGAGGCACTCTGGGCTCTACCCTTGGATGTAGGCCCTCAGCTGATTATTCCCCCTCATCCACCCACACACGTACATACAGGCGGGAGAAGTTCCACACATGGCAACTACATCTGAACCTCTCCCATGCTTCTCTAGCACATTCAAGAAATACTAGCTGCAATGGATTTGACTGGATTCTATGGCACTTATTCGGACTGATTTTTTTTTTAAAATCTGTAACTCTCTCATTTGTACAACTTGCACAGTGGGGATTTATTACTGCTGCCAGGGGTGACTGAACTCAGTTACACAGAGAAGTGAGTGAAATTCGGATTCTTCCTGTCAGAACAGCAAAGGAGGCAGGTTAAGGTGACCAACACTGTGAGGAGAGAGTAAATAATGAGAAACAGTTTCCAAGAGCAGGAGGTGACACATTAGGTTAACACTGCTACCTAACGGCGCCAGGGACCTGGGCCCGATTCTGGTCTTGATCGCTGTCTGTGAAGGGTTTGCACATAGTCCCCACGTCTGTGTGGGTTTCGTCCAGGTGCTCTGGTTTCCTCCCACGTGCCAAAGATGTGCGGGTTAGGTTGATTGGTTGTGCTAAAATTGATCCTAGTGTCAGGGGGATTAGCGGGGTACATTTGTGGGGTTATGGGGATAGGGTCTGGCTAGGATTGTGGTCAGTACAGATTTGATGGGCTGAATGGCCTCCTTCTGCAATGTAGGGATTCTATTTTAAAGTCCCTGTGAATTTGAATATTGCTGAAACCTTTTGTCTTGCACTGAGGACTTTAAAGCACCCGGGCAATCCAAAAAAAAGCGCAATTCTTGATCATATTATTTTATTTGCGGAGAACAAGTCTCAGCTGTACGTCACTACCAGCAAACACAAAGAAGTAATGATGGCTAACATGAATTGGCTGAATGGCCTCATTCCTGCAAATGTCAAATATTCTCAGTAGAACACTTCCTGATGCAGCATTTAATAAAAAAAAATTCTCCTGGACCATGGGTATCGCTGACTTGGCCAGCATTTATTGTCCATCTCTAATTGTTCTTCAAGGGGCATTTAAGGGTCAACTACATTGCTGTGGCTCTGGAGTCACGTGTAGGCCACACCAGGTCAAGACAGCACATTTTCTTCCCCTGCAAACATGAGCGAACCAGATGAGTTTTTACAAAAATTGACAATGCTTTCATTGTCGTCATTAGACTTTTAATTCCAGATTTCTATTCAATTCAGATTTTACTATCTGCCATGGGATTTGAACCTGGGCCTCCAGAACATTACTCTACGTCTCTGGATTACTAGTCCAGTGACAGCACCATTACCCCACTGCCTTATGTTTAAGTTTATGTATTAGTCACAAGTAGGCTCACACTAATACTGTAATGAGGTTACTGTGAAAATCAACCCCCCTCCCCCCCACCTGCTCCGTTCTCGCTGTCTGAGAATTTAGCATGGCCACTGCAACTAACCAGTATGTCTTTCAGGCTGTGGGAGGAAACCAGAGCACCCGGAGGAAACCCACGCAGACATGGGGAGGACGTGCAAATTTCTCACAGGCGGTGACCCAAGCCAGGAATCAAACTTGGGCCCCTGGCGCTGTAAGGCAGCAGTGCCAGCCACTGAGAGTGTGGAGGGTAGTTTTGTGAAGTGGACCCATGCCCAATCTGAACTGGAGTAAGCTTGCACAATCTTGCTTCACGAGGACACTTACAGTCAATAATACCACTTGACCATGTGACTATTCCATGCCAACCTCCATTGATACCATCTCCCACTACACAAAAGCTTGAAAAAATCCTTGTTAAATCTCTTTTTTTTTTCCCACCCTTTCAAAAGAAACTCTTTCAGTTACACACTCTTCTGTTAATCCTATGATTCTAATCTCTTGAACTTCTCCGTCATTGGCATGGCCATCAGCTGCTCTCTCTCAAACATGGGTATCCATCCATACCAGGACGTGTGTATGTGATCGAGGCTAACACTTTATCGCAGTGTTGTGGGAGTGCTGCACTGTCTGAAGTGTCATTGTTTGAATGAGACATTATTTAGCTTCTATCTGCCCTTTTGGGTGCATTAAGAGCAAGAAAGCTATCCTCATGACTTGGTCAACACCACTAATCTGTTTACCTAGTCATTTATCTCATTGCTTTTTGTCAATCATATCGTGTAAGCAAGTTGACTTTGCTCAGAAGTGTTGTGGGAATCTGGAATGCACAGTCTTGGAAGGTTAGTGGAGGTTATGATCTTTAAAAAATATTTGGATGAGCACTTGAAATATCATATTCAATTTGATTTATTATTGTCCCATGTATTGGTATACAGTGAAAAATATTGATTCTTGCATGCTGTTCAGACATAGCATACCGTTCACAGAGAGGTAAAGGAGAGAGTGCAGAATGTAGTGTTAGCAAGGGTGTAGAGAAAGATCAACTTATTGTGAGATAGGTCCATTTAAAAGTCTGCTGGCAGCAGAGAAGAAGCTGCTTTTGAGTTGATTGGTATGTGTCCTCAGATTTTTGTATCTTTCTCCCGAAGGAAGAAGATGGAAGAGAGAATGTCCGGGATGTATGGGGTCCTTAATTATTCAGGCTGCTTTGCCGAGGCATTGGGAAGTGTAGACTGTGCCAATGGATGGGAAGCTGGTTTGAATGATGGATTGGGCTACATTCACGATCCTTTGTAGCTTCTTTTTAATTTTTCAATTCAAGGATATGTGAAAAGTGCAGGAAGATAGGGTTAGTGTGCCTTTAGTGGTAGCACTGTTGGTACACTTGATGGGCCGAAGGGCCTTTTCTGCACAGTATGACTCTGTCTCCACTTGGAGATGAGTTAATTTATTGGGTTGTGAAGTATTGTGGAATACGGTGAGGTGATGAAAGATGGTGTAATAACGTTCTTTATCACATTTCATTTCACTTACAGTTTTACTGCAATAAAGCATTCCAGAGTACTTAAAATGTAGCTCGTGGCATTTATATTTGAGAATTTAATCTTTCAAATTTGACTGCCTTCCATTCGAACATAATCTTCACTCGAGTGTTTAGTTACTGAGGACATCAATCCCTCAGTTTGAAGGCATCAGTCTCTCTGATAATTCTAAACAGCAGCGGAATGCTGCAGAATTTAAAAGAAGTCTCTGGACTTTAATGGAATAAAACCTTCAGTCAGCCAGGAACAATTTTGACTGAGATTGAATTGCTAAGTGTTTGTGATCTTCTATCACCTGAACCGATTTGTATTTTGAGTTCTCTTTTATGGCAGTGTGTAGCAGCTTCTACCTCCTGATGCAGCTCTCCGCGTTAATCAACATTAACGCAGGGTTTAAAATGAGTTGAGGGCTTCTTTGCCAAGCCCAACATTTGTTCCCCATCTCTAGTTGTCTGGAGAAGATGGTGGGAGGTTGCTTCCTTGAAATGCAGGTGGCACATTGATGGCCATTTCCGAGACATTCGTTCATGGGATTTGGGTGTTGTTGGCTGGGCCTGCATTTATTGCCCATCCATGAGGGCATTAAAGAGTCAACCACATTGCTGTGGATCTGGAGTCACATATAGACCAGACCAGGTCAGGGCAACAGTGAAGTTATGCTGCACTTACTATGTTTCCAAACGTAGAAATCCTGCAGTCTACACCAACAGCAATCCTACCCAGGCTCTATCCCCAAAACCCCACATACTTATCCTGCTGATCTCTTTAATATATACACCCTGGGACACTAAGGGGCAATTTAGCATGGCCAAACAATCTAAACATTAAGTAACCCAATAAATTTACAAGGAAGCTAGATACATACATGGAGGAATCAAAGGATAAAGGATGATTTCATAGATTGGTGCACCATAGAAGAAGGCCATTTGGCCCATTGAGTCTGCTGATCTGGCTGTTTCAAAGTGAAAACCAGCCTTTGGTGTGGTTCATTCACTGGCTATGTATGTTGCTGGCATTTATTGCTCTTGAGGAGGTCATGATGAGACGACACCTTGACCCACTGGAGTCCAGGTGGTGTAACGATGTGGAGATGCCGGCATTGGACTAGGGTATACATAGTAAGAAGTCTCACAACACCAAGTTAAAGTTGAACAGGTTTATTTGGTAGCACAAGCTTTCAGAGTGCTGCTCCTTCATCAGGTGAGTGTTAAGGTACATATGATGTAAGGTACACCCAGAGTCATAGAGTCTTACAGCACAGAAAGAAGCCCTTTGGCCCATCATGTAGTTGATTCCAGTTTCTTCCCACAGTTCAAAGATGTGCGGGTTAGGTTGATTGGCCATGCTAAATTGACCATTAGGGTTGGGGGGGATTGGGAGGATAAATATGTGGGGTTATTGGGGATAGGACCTGTGTGGGATTGTTGATGGTGCAGGCTTGATGGGCCAAATGGCCTCCTTCTGAACTGTAAATTCTATGACTCTTAAATGCTCTCTGAAATGGGAGGGCAGTTAGGAATAAGCAATAAAAACTGGCCCAGCTAGTGATGTTCATGAAAAAAAAATCGTAAAATGAATTAATAAAAAGAACATTGGTGTGGAAATGTCTGATGAAGTTGAGGTAAGAAGCCACAAAAATTTGTATTAGAACTTGGTCATAATCTGCGGAGTTGTTTTATGAGCAATTATAAGGATGTTACACTCCAGTTGTTCAGGGCTTTGGTGAGACTGGTCTCCTTATTTAAGGAAGAATGTAAATAAATTGGCGATGGTTCAGAGGATGTTTACTACAATGATACCTGTAATGAGCAGGTTGTCTGATCGAGGCCTGTTGGACAGCTCGGGTTATTTCCGCTGGAATTTTGAAGAGTGAGGGATGACTTGATTGTCAATTCAAGATCTTGTATTCTTCAATGTGGGCATGGAAATGCATCTTCCCTCCAGTGGGTGAATCCAGAACTAAGGGAACTGTTTTCAAATTAGGGGATCACTTTGTAGGGCAGAGATGAGGAGAATTCCTCTCTCTCTGAGGTTTGTGCAACTTTAGAATGCTCTGCCTCAGGAGGTAGTGGAGATGGGGGCGGATGGTGGGGGTGGTCACTGAATATTTTTATTGCAGAGGTGAATAAATTCTTATTGTGCAAGGGAATCCAAGATTATAGGCTAACGATAGGAATGTCAAACTCAAACAGACGGATCAGCCATGATCTTGTTGAATGGCAGAGCAGTATTGAGAGGCCAAGTGTAATTTGGCCTGTCCTGTTCTCCTGTTCCATATGTTCTTGTGCAGAAGTTTTGCATGGTTTCTATCGTAGATGTTAGTAAGTGGTGGCACAGTGGTTAGCACTGCTGTGTCACAGCACCAAGGACCTGGGTTCAACTCCAGTCTTGGGTGACTGTCTCTGTAGGTTTTCTCCCTAAGTCCAAAAGACTAAATGGATTGGCCATGCTAAATTGTCCCTTGGTGTCAAGGGGATTAGCAGGGTAATTATGTGGGGTCACAGGATTGGGCCTGGTCAGATTGTTGTCCTGCAGGCTCGATGGGCCAAATGGCCTCCTTCTGCACTGTAGGGATTCTATGACTCTAAGTGGTGGAACTGTATTAAAAATGAAAAGAAATGTGGGAAATCCTGGAAGTGCTCACCAGCTTTGCCGATGTTTGGGAGAAAAAAAAAGGACAAGCCAGTTTTTGCATTTAAACTGCTCCGGTTTCCTCCTCAGTCCAAAGATGTGCAGGTTAGGTTGATTGGCCATGCTAAAAATTGTCCCTTAGAGTCGTGAGATGCGTAGGTTAGAGGGATTAGCGGGTAAAATATGTAGGGATATGGCGATAGGGCCTGGGTGGGTTTATGGTTGGTGCAGACTCTATGGGCTGAATGGCCTTTCTCTGCACTATAGGGTTTCAATGAAAATTAATCTCCTGCTCTATTTGCTAACAAAGCACTTTGTCAGAACTTGAAGTTGGAGTTTCTGTTCCCTTGCCACTCATTTCCAAACCTATTCCTGTTATTAAGAACATAAGAACTAGGAGCAGGAGTAGGCCATCTGGCCTCTCGAGCGTGTTCCGCCATTCAGTAAGATCATACCTGATCTTTTTGTGGACTTAGCTCCACTTACCTGCCCGCTCACCATAACCCTTAATTCCTTTACTGTTCAAAAATTTATCAATCCTTGTCTTAAAAACATTTGATGAGGTAGCCTCAACTGCTTCAGTAGGCAGAGAATTCCACACATTCACAACCCTTAGTGTGAAGAAGTTCCTCCTCAACTCAGTCCTAAATCTGCTTCCCCTTATTTTGAGGATATGCCCCCTAGTTCTAATTTCACTTGCCAATTAAAAACAACTTCCCTGCTTCTGTCTTATCTATTCCCTTCATAATCTTATGTGTTTCTATAAGATCGCCTCTCATTCTTCTGAATTTCAATGAGTATAACCCCAGTTTGCTCAGTCTCTCCTCACAAGCCAACCCTCTCAACTCTGGAATCAACCTAGTGAATCTCCTCTGCACCCTCTCCAGTGCCAGTATATCCTTTCCCAGGTAAGGAGACCAAAACTGTACATGGTACTCCAGGTGTGGCCTCACCAGCACCTTGTATTAGATGCATCTTGTGAAGGAGAGGTTATTTAACGTTTGTCTTCAAATTGTCTCTATTATAGTTGTAACAGACCAGGCATTTGTGACTCTGGCTACCAATGATGTTTACTGCCGGGGTGCCCTGGTGCTCTGCCAGTCTCTGAGACGTCACAAGACCACCAGACAGATAGTTGCTCTATTTACGCCGCAGGTCTCCATCAATATGAGGTAAGGTTCTACTTTCATTGGAGTTTAAGTATTTGAAAATGCAAACCATTTTTACGCCTCAATCATTTCACCTATATTGGGCTCAGTGCCCTTGTTGGAGGGTTTGTTTCCTTCAGGGTCAAACTTGTCTTTGTTTTTTGACAGCAGAGTGCCCCCTTGAACTGTTCCTTGTTTCTTTTGCTTGTGTGTGTGCGTGCAATTGTTTTTTTTTAACGTTAAATCTGGTTAACCAAGAAGGAATTGGTTGGGGACTCCCTCTCTTTAGAACATGGACTATGATTAAAAACAACTGGAGAACAGTGACCTCTTTTGAAAAATAATTTGCATGCTGCGCTACCACAGAAGTGCTCTTGATTTAATTAATTCTTGGTTCATCACCTTGTTCCGATGATGTCACCAACTCCTATTCTGAAGTTTCTCGCATGAAGCTCAAAAATGAGCAGAAGTTGAAGATTTTGTAACAGTCTAATATCGAGGGCAGATTTTCAGAGGGCGCAAGAGACTATTTGGCTTATCTTCAGTTGGAAGAAAGGGCAACCCCAGAGCAAATTGTTCAGTCTTCACATTGGCTGAATGTTTTAAACTTAATATTTCCTGAAATATTTTGTTAGTGAATCAACATGCTTTCTGACTCATCAAGTGGAGGCAGTGGTGTTGTCACTGGATGAATAATCCAGAGGCGTACATGGGATTTAATGGGATTGGGAGTTACAGATAGCTTTATGGCCTGGTAGGTATGGATATGATGGGCGCAACTTGTGGGCCGAAGGGTCTGTTTGTGCTGTAGTGTTCTACGTTCTATGTTCTATGACTCAGGGTAATGCTCTGGGGAACCCAGGTTTGAATCCCACTGTGGTGAAAACTGAGTTCAATAACAATTAAAAGTCTAAAGATAACCATGAAATCTTTGTTGATTGCCTTAAAAACCCATCTTGTTCACTAATGTCCTTTGAGGATGGAAATCTTACCCGTCTGGCCTACACGTGACTCCAGAGCCACAGCAATGTCGTTGACTCTTAAATGCCCTCAGGGATGGGCAGTAAATGATGGTCCAACCAGTGTTACCCACATCCCATGAACAAATAGTTTAAAAAAAAAGTTTTGATGAGGAGGTAATTCTGGTATCCAATCCCTTCTATGAAACTGGAGACTGGTCATGAAAACTTGAAGGGAAAGAACACCCTGGGCGTTTTTAAGCATAGTTAGAAGTCTCAAAGCACCAGGTTAAAGTCCAGTCCTTCATCATTTGATGAACGAGCAGTGCTCCAAAAGCTCATGATTCCAAATAAACCTGTTAGACTTTAACCTGGCATTGTGTTTCTTCTTGCTGTGCCCACCCTAGTCCAATGCTGGCATCTCCACATCATTTTTAAACATGCCAGGGAAAAGAAAATTAAAGTGGACCTGGTGACAGATGCCCCAGGTTGGTCCTGATGCTGGTCCAGAGGCCCCAAGAGTCAGCAGCAGACTCACAACACTTCACATTACACACCTCCGATTGGAAGCATTTTAATCCAGTGGACCCATTTGAAGTGCTTCCTTCCAATGGCACTGAGGTCACTAGAGCAATTTTATTGGTACAAGGAATCCTGTATCGCTAGGCCTCTGCAATAGTCATGATGTAGAGTTGGACTGGGGTAAACACAGTAAGAAGTCTCACAACACCAGATTTAAGTCCAACCAGTTTATTTGACAGTAATCCCACAAGCTTTTGGAAACGCTGTTCCTTTGTCACGTGTGTGGAAGGTTCTGATCAGAGAAAGGCATATAAAGACACACACAGTTCACAGAATACTGATTAGAATGCAAGTCTTTGCAGCTAACCTGCTATTCAAGTCTTAAAGATGCAGACAGTGTGAGTGGAGAGAGATGTGTATTGTCTCCAGACAGGGCGGTGAGTGAGATTTTGCAAGTCATAGGGGTTACAGGATTATTCCTCTGCAATAGGGCAGAAGTTCTCTACCACCATTCGGAGGGCTCACATTCCCATGGAGGTGAAAGAGGACATTCTCAACACTCTGTCGAAGCAATGACCAAACCCTGAATATTAACGAACTGCTTTTGAAGTTATTATCTTTGAGGCCTATCCGCCCCCCTCGTTTGCCCATCCCAATTCTGAGTCAATATTTGCTTTGCAATAGGGCAGAAGTTCTCTACCACCATTCGGAGGGCTCACATTCCCATGGAGGTGAAAGAGGACATTCTCAACACTCTGTCGAAGCAATGACCAAACCCTGAATGTTAACAAACTGCTTTTGAAGTTATTATCTTTGAGGCCTATCCGCCCCCCTCGTTTGCCCATCCCAATTCTGAGTCAATATTTGCTTCTGTTGATCCATTGAAATGCCAATGTCCACTGACTCCCTTTACTCATATTTTTTCAATTTTGTTACAAAATCCAGGCATGTCCTTAAACAACTCTTTGACGAGGCCATCGAAGTTGATGTCCTGGACAGTGGTGACTCTGCCCACCTGGCCCTGTTGTCCAGACCAGAACTCGGCATAACGTTTACCAAAATTCACTGCTGGTGCCTTGTTCAGTATTCAAAGTGTGTGTTCATGGATGCTGACACTTTGGTGAGTTCCGACTTTCTCTATATGCGGGGTGCAGCAGCGTGGGGTGAGATGAACTAATGGGGGAGAGGTCACTGAGTGAAAGAAATTAAAATTTACATGATGTGTACTGTGTTGGGGTTGGTGTTAAAAAGCTGGGGGTCAAAGGTAAAGGCCTACGTGCAGGATGTTGGCAATGTTAGGAGGAGGTGATGGCTGAGTGGTATTATCACTAGACTATTAATCCAGAAACTCAGCTAATATTCTGGGGACCTGGGTTCGAATCCCACCAAGGCGGATGGTGGAATTTGAATTCCATTAAAAATAAAATCTGGAATTAAGAATCTCCTGATGACCATGAGGCCATTGTCAATTGTTGGAAAAACCCATCTGGTTCACTAATGTCCTTTAGGGAAGGAAATCTGCCGTCCTTACCTGGTCTGGCTTACATGCGAGTCCGGAGCCACAGCAATGTGGTTGACTCTCAACTGCCCTCGGGCAACGAGGGATGGGCAATAAATGCGGGCCAGTCAGCCATGCCCATGTCCCACGAATGAATACAAAAAACTGTTCATGAGAAGCAGCATCCCAGGTGATAGCAGGCTGAGATTTAGAGCAATGTGGATTATTGAGATAAGCATTAATCCTCTTGTGTTCCTTCCTCTTCCCCATTCCCTCAGGTGCTGTGCACTTGAGGTTAGACTCTTACTGCAGCTCTGGGTGAAATCTGTTTATTAGCCGGGTCTATGGGGAATTGAGACTTCAACACAGCTGCAGCTCTCTGAGATCAATGCCCTTTGGCAGCTGCTTGAGATTTTTTGCAAACATTCTGGAAAGTAAAGTTTATTCATTATTGTCACAAGTAAGGCTTGCATTAACACTGCAATGAAGTTACTGTGAAGTTCCCCTAGTCACCACACTCTGGTGCCTGTTCCGGTCAAAGCACTTAACAAGTACGTCTTTCAGATTGTGGGAGGAAACTGGAGCACCTGGAGGAAATGCACGCAGACACATGGAGAATGTCTGTGCGGAGTTTGCACAATGACCCAAGCCGGGAATTGAACCCAGGCCCCTAGCGCTGTGAGACAGTAGTGCTAACCACTATACCATCGTGCTATCCAGGTTGCAGAATTTGAGTCTAGGATCTCACTTGGGTATAATTGTAGAATCCTGGCAGTGCACAGACCAGTTGGCCCATCGAGTCTGCACCAATAACAATCTGACCCACAACCTCATGTATTTACTCCTAATCTCCTAACCTACACATCTGGGAAACCAAGGGGCAATTTACCTTGGACAATCCACCTGACCTGTGTACCTTTGGACTGTGGGAGGGGAACAAGAACACCCAGAGAAAATCCACTCAAACCCATGTGCAAACTCCAAAACCCAAATGAACCTGGGTCCCTGGTGCTGTGAGGCAGTCATGATGCGGAGATGCTGGCGTTGGACTGAGGTAAACACAGCAAGAAGTCTGACAACACCAGGTTTAAGTCCAATCAATTTATTTGATAGTAAACTCACAAGCTTTTGGGGTTTGTCCCTTCGTCAGGTGAATGGAGAGTTCTGGCCTCAGACAGAGCACATAACAGCTGTGCCCCTCGTAATTTTATTAACTTCTATCAGATTGCCTGTCAATCTCTGTCTTTCTAGGGAGAACAATCCCAGTTTATTCAATCTTTCCTCATAGCTAATACCCTCCATACCAGGCAACATCCTGGTAAACCTTTTCTGTACTCTTTCCAAAGCCTCCACGTCCTTCTGGTGGTGTGGCGACCAGAATTGGATACAGCATTCCAAATGTGGCCGAACCAATGTCTTATACAACTGTAAAATAATTTGCCAACATTTATACTCGATGCTCCATCCGATGAAGGCAAGCATGCCACATGCTTTCTTCACCACCTTTTCCACCTGTGCTGCCACTTTTAAGGGTCTGTGGACCTGTACTCCCAGATCTCTGTGTGTCTATACTCCTGATGGTTCTGCCATTTAGTTTATAGCTCCCACCAGAATTAGATCTACCAAAATGCATCACCTTGCATTTGTCCAGATTAAATTCCATCTGCCATTTCTCTGCCCAATTTTCCAGCCTATCTATATCCTGCTGTATTCTCTGACAATCTTCATCACTGTCTGCAACTCTACCAATCTTAGTGTCATCTGCAAACTTGCTAATCAGACCAGCTACATTTTCTTCCAAGTCATTTATATATATTACAAATAGAAGAGGTCCCAGCACTGATTCCTGTGGAACACCACTAGTTACAGACCTCTCCAGAAAAACACCCTTCCACTGCTTCAATGACCAAGCCAGTTCTGAATCCACTAGCTAATTCACCCCTGATCCTGTGAGATTTAATCTTTTGTGCCAGCGCCTGCCATGGGGGACTTTGCCAAATGCCTTAATGAAAGTCCATGTAAACAACATCCACCACCCTTCCCTTGCCAATCGTTTATGTCGCCTCCTGAAAAAAACTCAGTTAAGTTAGTAAGATGTGACTTCCCACATTCAAAACCATGCATATTGTCACATGTATTGGGATACAGAGAAAAGTATTGTTTCTTGTGCTCTCTGCAGACAAAACGTACCATTCATAAAGTACATAGGAGAGATGGAGAGAGCGCAGAATGTAGTGTCACAGTCATAGCTAGGGTGTAGAGAAAGATCAACTCAGTGCGAGTTAAGTCCATTCAAAAGTCTGACAGCAGCAGGGAAGAAGCTGTTCTTGAGTCAGTTGGTACATGGCCTCAGGCTTTTGTATCTTTTTCCCAACAAAAGAAGGTGGAAGAGAGACTGCCTGGGCTTAATTATGCTGGCTGCTTTGCCGAGGTAACTGGAAGTGTGGACAGAGACAGTGGGTGGGTTTATGTAATCGACTGAGCTACATTCACAACTCTTTGTAGTTTCTTGCGATCTTGGTCAGAGAAGGAGCCATGCCAAGTTGTGATAGATCTGGAAAGGGTGCTTTCTATGGCGCACCTGTAACATAACAAACATGCCAAATTCCCAAGTATTCTGGACTGGCAAAGTTAGACTGTACTTTACTGGGAAGTTTTTAAACCATCAGAGTAATGGCACTGAGTGGTTACAAGTTGGTTATTTTTTAAGCCTTTAAACTGGAATCTTTCCCTCCAAGCCCCTCACTCTCTCTCTCTCTCTCTGTGTTTTTAATGTCACTTTACAGGTATGTGATAACATTGATGACCTCTTTGACAGAGAAGAGTTGTCTGCTGCCCCAGATCCCGGCTGGCCAGACCTCTTTAATACTGGTGTGTTCGTATACAGGCCTTCCATTGAAACCTACAATCAGTTACTGCAGTTTGCCAGAGAGAATGGTAGCTTTGATGGTAAGTCTAATTCTCATCTCATTCAGTCTCGTTCATCTGGACTTTAGCACTGATACAAGGGCAGGACATGAAGGGATAACTCTAGTCTGGCTGATCCAAAGCACTCTTTGAAGTACAGGATTCAACTTTAGCATCCTATGGGACAATTTAGCATGGCCGATCCAACTGAATCCGCACATCTTTGAACTCTGGGAGGAAACCGGAGCACCAGGAGGAAACCCACGCAGACACAGGGAGAATGTGCAGACTTCACACGATCAGTGACCCAAGCTGAGAATTGAACCCAGGTCCCCGGTGCTATGAGGCAGCAGTACTAACCACTGTGCCACCATGTCGCCCATTCTAGCACTTGACAGTGTCAAGGTTGACACTCCCAGTGCTTCACTGTGGGAGTACTGCACTGCCTGAGGGGTTTATCTTTGGGATGAGATGTTAAACATGGGCCCACGCTGGTGTTGTGGCATTTCATTCTGTTTTACCCCAGTCCAACGCTGGCATCTCCACATCATGGCCTCTTGGGTTGACAGAAAAGTATTCACGCCTTTATATTAAAGAAGGGCAGGGGAGTCGACACTAAAGTTCCGGCCAACATTTATTCTTTAGTCGACGCCACACAAATCCGATTTTCTGCCCTTCATCACATTGCTGTTTACTTTGTGGGAATGAGCTTCTGTTTCTCCTCGTTTTCTGCATCTTTAAAAGCACTTCATTGGTTGCCAAGCACTTTGTGAAATCCACTGGTTCTGAAAGGTGATATTCAAATGCAAGTCTGCCTTTTGAGCGATGGCTCGAGAGGATGATGCAGTGCATTCTGGAGCACTGAAAAAATAAATTTACAAATATGGAGCCTGATCCCTGGGGAAAAAAGATAATGTTGGCGAAAGATATTTTTTTCACATCCTTCTCTCCCTCCCTCTCCCCTTCACCCTCCCACTAACGACCCCTCCTCCCCCTCTCTCCTACTATTCATTTATCTTTCCCAATCTTTATCACTATCTGCATATTATTTAAGTCTGATGCTTTATGTTTCCTGTTCCGACTCGGTGAGGATTTCTGGTTAAAGAACCTTGCTGTTTCTTTCCCTGTTTTTAGAAACTTTGTGTGGAGTGCTGTGCTGAATCCGATACTGATTCGGGCAAAGATTCGCTCCAAAACTCAAAGACACAGTTTAAGTTTTTGACTTAGTATTAGATGCCCTAATAAAACTCCCCTTTGTCTGAAAGTGATCACTGGGGGACTTGGTGGTATTGTCACTGGACTAGTAACCCAGAGACCCAGGATAGAAGTCTGGGACACATCTGTGTTACTTCATTCCTGTAGTTGGTGCATGAATTGTGTATGGGAGTTCCATTATAGTGGCACTTTATAGTACGTCATTGGTTGCTGAGTGCTTTGGAATGCCTTGAGGCTGTGAAAGGTGCTACCTAGATGCAGAACCTCCTTCATTATGTTGTCCTTATGCCATTTGGTTGTTGTTGGTTTATCACTGTGTTGTCTCTTGTAAGTGTTGTCTCTTGTAAGTGTTATCCCACACATCCTGCCTTGCTGCTAAGATGCACGGTTTGGTATCTTGTCTAGATCTTGTCCACATCCAATGCATTTTCCTCCATCCATTCTATTGGTTATTTCTTTACTTGTGATTTGGAACTAGGAATTAAGAGATATCGGCTGTGATCTAATTGAATGGCAGAGCAGTCTTGCTGGGCTGAATGGTGGGACAGGATGTCCAAATGTTTCTGAAATGGTGTTGTCTGTGGGTCTAATTTTCATCTAACTATTTAAAAAATTGCTTCTTTTAATGATTCTAATTCTTTGGTCAGGGAATGGTATAAAAGGGAGGAAAGAAATTATACCACTGGTCCAATATTGCTGTATTGTTAATAGAGATTTGGGAAATTCATTTGTTTCCAATGGAATCCCTACATTGCAAAAGGAGGCCATTTGGCCCATCGAATTTGCACCAACCACAATCCCACCCAGGCCCCATTCCTGTAACCCTACACTTTTACCCTGTTAATCCCCCTGACACTAGGGTCAGTTTAGCACGGCCAATCCACCTAACCCGCATACCTTTGGATGATCATTTGCCTCTCTGTTTTCATGTCTTTTTCCTTGTTCTATACATTTTAGGTGGCGACCAAGGCTTGTTGAATAGTTTCTTCAGTAGCTGGTCTACAAAGGATATCCAGAAACACTTACCGTTCATCTACAACCTCGGTGGCATTGCCATATATAGCTACCTCCCTGCCTTCAAGCAGTGAGTATGGTCTATCATTATGATGAGCAAGGCAAAATTTTTAGCGTGGAACCTTTATCTGTCAGCTTAATATGTAATGAACAATCAGACCTCGGTATTGAACTATATGATCGCTTAAGCAATAATACTAAAGTCACCATAGTCCCAGATGACCATAGGGACAGAGCTGACTGGTGGTGATTTAACCCAAGGATCACCACACCTCAGGCAAGAGGCAAGTGTTGAGAAGGTGTGATCTTCACAAATAACCTCAGCCAGTACAGGAAGTGAACCCACAATGTTGGCGCCACTCTGCATCATAAACAAACCATCCAGCTAACTGATTTTTGATTTATTATTGTCACTTGTGTTAGTATACAGGTGAGAAGTATTGCTTCCTGCGTGCTATACAAACAAAGCATACCATTCATAGAGAAGGAAAGGAGAGGGTACAGAATGTAGTGTTACAGTCATAGCTAAGGTGCAGAGAAAGATCAACTTAATGCGAGGTAGGTCCATTCAAAAGTCTGATAGCAGCAGGGAAGAAACTGTTCTTGGGTCAGTTGGTACGTGACCTCAGACTTTTGTATCTTTCCTGATGGAGGAAGGAATGTCTGGTGTGTGTGGGGTCATTAATTAGGCTGGTTGCTTTTCTGAGGCAGCGGGAAGTGTAGATAGAGTTAATGGATGGGAGGTTGGTTGCTTAATGAACTGGGCTTCATTCATAACTCTTTGTAGTTTCTTGTGGTTTTGCTTAGAGCAGGAGCCATACCAAGCTGTGATACAATCAGAAAGAATGCTTTCTGTCGTGCATCTGTAGAGGTTGGTGAGCAACTCTTTGTTTTGCTGACTGTACAGATGGAATGAATTAGGTGAGTCCAGAAATGGGTCTTAAACTGCTTGAATTTACAGAGAGCAAATAGATATAGAGTAAATTGTTTATATTCTTAATGCAACTCGGTTCAAATCTCTAATGTAGAAACTAGAAACAGCTTCCACCATTCATTATGATCACGGTTGATCATCAAATTCAATATCCTGATTCTATCACGTAGCTCCACCATCCACTCCCTGCACCCCCCCCACCCACGCAAGCACCTGCCCTCCCCCACAATATTCCTTGCCCCCTTTAGCTCCAAGAGCTATATCTAATTTCTTCTTGAAATCACACTGTTTGGCCTCAACTACTTTCTGTGGGAGTGAATTCCACATGTTCACCACTCTCGAGGGAAGAAAGAAACAAAGATAACATTCTCTGCTCCAGTCCCCCTTAAACAGTATCCATCACGTTGCTCCCTGTCAGTAGAGTCACATGGACTCGACATCAACTCTGTTTCTCTCTCCACAGATGTTGCCAGATGTGATGGGTTTATCTAGCATTTTCTGTCTTTGTTTCAGATTTCCATATCTGTAGTACGAGCGTTTTCCAGTCCATTGTCAGTCACCTAATTCAAAACCAACTCCTGTCTGTTGTAGCTTGCTGAGCTGCACTGGTTTCCCAGTCTGGTTATCCTTGTTTACAAGTCCCCTGTCTCTGACGCTGCAACCTCCTTCAAAATCTCGGCGCGTCTCTGGGCGGCATGGTGATACAGTGGTTAGCACAGCTACCCCACAGCTCCAGGGACCCTGGTTTGATTCCGGTCTTGATTGACTGTCTGTGTGGAGTTTGCATGTTCTCCCAGTGTCTGCGTGGGTTTCCTCCCTCAACCCAAAGATGAGTGGGTTAGGTTGATTGGCCACGCTAAAATTACCCTTACTGTCAGGAAGATTAACAGGGTAAATATGTAGGGATACAGGGATGGGTCTGAGTGGGACTATAGTCAGTGCAGGTTTGATGGGCTGAATGTCTCCCTTCTGCACTGTAGGGATTCTATGGTCTCCACTTTTGGAGTCCAGACCTTTAGTTGCCTCTGCCTTAAGCTCTGAAATTCCTTCCTCACATTTTTCTGCTTCTCGCTTTCCTCCTTTAGAATGGCCCTTAAAACCTATCTCCCAACCAAGCTTGTCTCAAACTTTATTTATACTCCTGAGAAGCACCTTGGGACTTTTTATTACCTTTTTGAAGGTACTATATAAATGCAGGCTGTTGCTGCTATAACCAGTAATTTCTAGTTGCTAGGCACATATAAAAGGGGGTGGGGATGGCCTCGTGGTCTTATTGCTAGATTATTAATACAGAAACTCAACTAATGTTCTGGAAACCCGGGTTCGAATCCCGCCACGGCAGATAGTGGAACGTGAATTAAGTATCTACTGATGTTCATGAAAGCATTGTTTGATTGTTGGAAAAACCCATCTGGATTGCTCGTGTCCTTTAGGGAAGGTTTTGAGGGCCACCCCAAAGGAGGAAATCGAGAAGCAGAAAAATGTAAGGAAGGAATATCAGAGCTTAAGGCAGAGGCAACTAAAGGTCTGGACTCCAAAAGTGGAGACCATAGAATCCCTACACTGCAGAAGGGAGACATTCAGCCCATCAAACCTGCATTGACAACAGTCCCACTCAGACCCATTCTGTATCCTTACATATTTACTTTGATAATCTTCCTGACACTAAGGCACAATTTTAGCATGGCCAATCAACCTAACCAACACACCTTTTGGACTGTGGGAGGAAACCGGAGCAAACCCACGCAGACACAGAGAGAACGTGCAGACTCCACACACAGTCAATCAAGACCGGAATCGAACCAGGGTCCCTGGAGCTGTGCTAACCGCTGTACCACGGTCTGACCTACACGTGACTCCAGAGCCACAGCAATGTGGTTAACACTAAACTGCCCTCAGGCAACAACAGATGGGCAATAAATTCTGGCCAGCCAGTGTCCCATGAGTGAGTAAAAAAAAAGCAGGAAAATATTTTGTAGGATTCTTCTCCACTTCTTCCCATCAGCTTGTGGTTTTATATTACATATGAAGACTTGCTTTCTGACCAATGTTTAAATATTGGTAGGGACAATCTTTGACTTTATGACGCTTGAGTTAAGGTGATCAGTATTTCATGGTGAAGAAGGCATATGGTATGCTTGCCTTTATAGAACAGGGTATAGAGTATAAAAGCTGGAGTCTGATGTTGCAGCTGTGTACAACGTTGGTTAGGCCACATTTGGAGTACTGTGTCCAATTCTGGTTGCCGCACTACCAGAAGGACGTGGAGGCTTTGGAGACAGTGCAGAGAAGGTTTACCAGGATGTTTACCTCGATGTTAGCTACGAGGAGAGACTGGGTAAACTGGGGTTGTTTAGCTATGAGGAGAGACTGGGTAAACTGGGGTTGTTCTCCCTGGAAAGACAGAGAATGGGAGGAGGCCTAATAGAGGTGTACAAAATTATGAAGGATATAGATAGGGTGAACAGTGGGAAGCTTTTTCCCAGGTCGGAGGTGACGATCACAAGGGGTCACGGGCTCAAGGTGAGAGGGGCGAGGTATAACTCTGATATCAGAGGGACTTTATTTAAGCAGACAGTGGTGGGGGCCTGGAATGCACTGCCGAGTAGGGTGGTGGAGGCAGACGCTGGCATCGTTTAAGAATTACCTGGATAGTCACATGAGCAGCCTGGGAATGGAGGGATACAAACGAATGGCCTAGTTGGACCAATGCGCAGTACAGGCTTGGAGGGCCGAAGGGCCTCATTGCTGTGCTGTATTGTTCTTTGTTCTTTGATGTTTAAAAGTTGATGTCTTGTTTCGTAGAATCGTAGAATCCCTACAGTGCACGAGGTTAATCTTCAGCCCATTGAGCCAACGCTGACTAAAATCCCACCCAGACCCTATTCCCCCACTAATTCCCCGACACTAAGGGGCAATTTAGCATGGCCAATCCACATAACCCACGCGTTGTTTTTCAAATTTGCAACATTGGTTTCAACTTTACACCACCATCTTTTGATATTTCTA
This sequence comes from Carcharhinus amblyrhynchos, assembly GCF_965287045.1. Classification (NCBI taxonomy): domain Eukaryota; kingdom Metazoa; phylum Chordata; class Chondrichthyes; order Carcharhiniformes; family Carcharhinidae; genus Carcharhinus; species Carcharhinus amblyrhynchos. The sequence goes on from NC_137333.1 coordinate 97,952,006, forward strand.
TAAGTATGGTCTATAGATTTGATGTTGTGAAACTTCCCATGCAAACGCCGGGCCCTCTGCACCCTTTGGTGACCCAGGTTGCTACGGAGAATGGTCGCTGTGAGCCGCTGGCAGCACACTCTCTGGCCAAGCTGTAGCCTGGAAACCTGAAAATTGGTCTTGGAAACAGAAATGAGGCCACGAACTGCCAGTTGAAAATCCTGCCTTTGCCTCGTTGGCTGGTCTCATTAATTTTGCTGGGATATTTTTGCACCGGTGGTCTAAAACCTTTCCAGGGAGTGATGGCTGTATCCCGTTGGCAGATATCTGAGAAATGTCAGAACGAGTACCCAAAGCCCACAGGAAACGAGCTTGTAGTTTGCTGGTAAATGTATTGCCTCGCCCCCGCTGACAAAACCAGGCCCCATTGTTCCGGTAGGGAAATTGATTCCAACTTGTGGCATTTTGACTTGCATGGCGGTTAGCACTACTGCCTCACAGCACCAGGGACCCGGTTCAACTCCCAGGCTTGGGTCACCGACTGTGTGGGGTTTGCATGTCTCCCCATGTCAGCGTGGATTTCCTCCGGGTGCTCCACTTTCCTCCCACAGTGCGACAGATGTTCTGGTTAGGTGCGTTGGCCGTGCTAGATTCTCCCTTGGTGTACCCGAAATAGGTGCTGGGGGGTGGCGACTAGAGGATTTTTGCAGCAAATTCATTGCGATGCTAATAAAGAACAACAAAAATTACAGCCCAGGGAAAGACTCTTTGGCTCTCCAAGCCTGCACCGACCACGCTGCCCGACTGAAATAAAACCTCCCTACGCTTCCAGGGACCATATCCCTCTATTCCCATCCTATTCATGTATTTGTCCAGACACCCCTTGAAAGTCACTATTGTACCTGCTTCCACTACCTCACCAGGCAGCGAGTTCCAGGAGCCCACCACCCTCTGTGTAAAACAAACTACTTGCGACACTAATAAATCAACTTCAAAAACTTTGTGATTGGTTCCTGGAAACCGTGTTGTGGTCGGAGGTCCCACGATTATCTTGATTTGATTATCCGCCATTGCAAAATCATCCCTTTGGGTTACAGATAGTCGCAGTCCTCTGATGAGCTTGTATTTCATCAATTGGCGATCACCAATTGTTTGTGCTTGATGCAAGATGTTTGCACTTTTCCTAATGGCTGGAATCTTTGCTTACTGTGTCGCCATCTCCTCCTCCCCTGGCAGGTTTGGTTCGGCGGTGAAAGTGGTTCATTTCCTGGGACCAACTAAGCCCTGGCATCACAAGTACGACCCTCAGACAAGGAGTGTTATACAAGAGCACATGTCCCCCTCCGACTCGATGTTCATAGACTTTTTGAACTTGTGGTGGGACACGTACACTACGTCCATCTTGCCTTTGCTGACACAGCATGATGTGGGCGATACGACTGTCGAACAGCAGATGGTAAGCTCGATCCGCAACCATGATCCATCCCAACGTGCTTTACAACCAGTTACAACTACAGAACTTTGCACTGTTAGGTACTTTCTGAAACACAAGTCAGAGATACCAGTTAGCCCAGTAGGCAACTTGAGCTTGTTGTAACAATGGGGCTGCGCGATGGCACAGTGGTTAGCACTGCTATCTTGCAGCGCCAGGGACCCAGGTTCCATTCCCGCTTGGGACACTGTGTGGAGTTTGCACACTAACATAGAACATTACAGCACAGTACAGGCCCTACAGCCCTCAATGTTGTGCTGAGCTATGTCCAATCCCAAGATCAAGTTATCCCGCTCACTATCATTCTGGTGTGCTCCATGTGCCTATCCAGTAAACGCTTGAAAGTTCCTAAAGTGTCCACTATCAGAGCAGGCAGTCTATTCCACACTCCAACCACTCTCTGAGTGAAGAATCTACCTTGGACATCCCTCCTATATCTCCCACCATGAACCTTATAGTTATGCTTCCTAGTAACAGCTACATCCACCTGAGGAAATAGTCCCTGCACGTCCACTCTATCAATCCCTCTCATCATCTTATAAACCTCTATTAAGCTGCCTCTCATCCTCCTTCGCTTCAAAGAGAAAAGCCCCAGCTCCCTCAACCTTTCCTCAAAAGACCTACCCTCCAAACCAGGCGGCATCCTGGTAAATCTCCTCTGCACTCTCTCCAATGCTTCCACATCCTTCTTATAGTGAGGTGACCAGAACTGAACACAATATGCCAAATGTCTCACCAAGGTCCGGTATAGTTGCAGCATAACCCCACGGCTCTTAAACTCAAACCCCCTGTTAATAAATGCTAACACACTATAAGCCTTCTTCACAGCTCTATCCACTTGAGTGGCAACCTTCAGAGATCTCTGATATGAACCCCAAGATCTCTCTGTTCCTCCACATTCCTCAGAACCCTGCTGTTGACCCTGTAAGTTGCATTCATAAGAACGTAGAACATAAGAAATAGGAGCAGGAGTAGGCCATCCAGCCCTTCGAGCCTGCCCTGCCATTCAATAAGATCATGGCTGATCTGTCGCTGCTCAGTTCCACTTTCCCGCTTTCTCCCCATAACCCTTAATCCCCTCTCTTATCAAAAACCCATCAACCCGCGTCTTAAAAATATTTAGCGAGGCAGCCTCCACCACTTCAACGGGCAGAGAATTCCAGAGATTCACCACCCTTTGAGTGAAGAAGTTCCTCCTCAACTCCGTTCTAAACCGCCCCCCTTTTATCTTGAGGCTGTGCCCCCTAGTCCTACTGTCTTTTTTGAGCGGGAAGAGTCTCTCCACCTCTATCCTATCCATCCCATTCATCATCTTATACGTCTCAATGAGATCTCCCCTCATTCTTCTAAACTCTAACGAGTACAAGCCCAGTTTATTCAGCCTCTCCTCATAGCTCAACCCCCTCAACTCCGGTATCAGCCTAGTAAACCTCCTCTGCATTCCCTCCAAGGCCAAAATATCTTTGCAAGTTTGTCCTACCAAAATGAATCATCTCACACTTGTCAGGGTTAAACTCCATCTGCCACTTTTCAGCCCAGCTCTGCATCCTATCAATGCATATCATCCTATCTGTGTCCTATCAATGTCCCCGTGTCACTAGGTTGTGATGAACAATCTTGAAGCTGCTTGGGCGGGACGGTGGCACAGTGGTTGGCACTGCTGCCTCACAGCTCCAGGTACCCAGGTTCGATTCCCGGCTTGGGTCACTGTGAAGTTTGCACATTCTCCCCGTGTTTGTGTGGCTTTCCCTCAGGTGCTCCCGTTTCCTGCCACAGTCCAAAGATGTGCAGGTTAAGTTGATTGGACATGCTATATTAGCCTTTAGTGTCCCGGGACATGATAGGTTAGCGGGATTAGCAGGGATAGGGCCTGGGGTGGGAATTGGTGTCAGTGCAGACCCGATGGGCCGAATGGCCTCCTTCTGCACTGTAAGGATTCTATGCTAGACTTGTTACTCTCGAGCCGTCTATTTAAAACAAAACACAAAGTATACTTTCGGCTTGGAGCCAAAAGAACTAATTTTGTCTCAATCTCTGTCAAACTGAAAATAAAATCCTTAATCTCCTATATATCAATTCTTAATCACCAAAGTTAGGAACAGAAGATGGTGAAATCTCTGCCAGTTAAGAAAACATAAAAATAAAACACATTCCAAGGTGACGATGTGACAATCTCTCCTAGACAAAGAGCGCACAGTTCCCTCCAAGCTTGACATCGTTTCCTATCACAATTTGAACCCAGGATTATTCAAAGTTCAAATTGGTCCTTTCAAACTCCAATTTATATATTTTGCTTTTAAAATTTCAATCTACTTCCCAAAAAAATTATTTTCAAAGTAACTTCCCACATTTTTATATATGTGTTTATATCCTCTACCTCCTAAGCACAACCACGGCCATTGATGACACTCAAGAGATTAAGGAAATCCGAAAGTTTATTTCAGTTTAATCCAATCCAATTTTTATTTAAACTCTGTATCAAAGCCGTTATCACAATTAGGAGAAGAACATTAACACATTAAAGCAAGCAACAACAAAAACATTCACGCAAATACTTAATTGCACACGCGCGCGCACACACACATACACACACACATGCGGAAGCATCCAACATTCATTCCACAGCATTGTTGGATCATGGGCTTCTGATTTGCCTTGTTCCGTTTTAAACCCTAGTGGTTCTCGTACCAGGCACCATATTTAAGCTGCACTTGTGTGCATTCTTTGCAACATCTCTTGTCCATGACCACCTGAAAGGGCAGCATGCTGCCACAAAATTTGGTGTCAACACCTGCAGGGCACTCGAGACCCCACCGCAATGTCCTCTAAACCTTCCTCATTGTGGCTGAAGGAGGCCCCACTGTAATGCCCTCTAAACCTCCCTCATCCTAGTTGGAGGAAGCCCACCAATCTGGCTTGGGAGGTGGTGCCAGCAGTAGTCAGCATTAACGCAGCACAGAAGTGGTCAGCCATCCAGTGCAGAAGGAAGATGATTTTGATTTGATTTATTATTGTCACACGTATTAACATACAGTGAAAAGTATTGATTCTTGCGCACTATAAAACACACCATACATAGCAAAGGAAACGAGAATGCAGAATGTAGTGTTACAGTCGTAGCTAGGGTGTAGAGAAAGATCAACCTAGTGCCAGATAGGTCCATTCATAGTTCTGAATGCAGCAGGGAAGAAGCTGTTCTTGAGTCAGTTGATTCATGATCCCAGAATTTTGTATCTTTTTCCTGGTGGAAGAAGATGCAAGAGACTATGTCCGGGGTGTGTGGAGTTCTTAATTATGCTGGCTGCTTTTCCGAGGCAGTGGAAAGTGTAGACAGAGTCAATGGATGGGAGGCTGGTTTGAGTGATGGATTGGGCTCCATTCACGACTTTTTTTGTAGTTTCTTGTGGTGTTGGGAAGAGCAGGAGCCACACCAAGCTGTGACACAACCAGAAAGAATGCTTTCTATGGTGTATCTGTAAAAGTTGGTGAGAGTTGTAGTGGACGTGCCAAATTTCTTTAGTCTTTGAAGAAAGTCGAGGCGTTGGCATGGGGGGACCAGGACAGGCTGTTGGAGATCTGGATACCAAAACATTTGAAGCTCTCGACCCTTTCTACTTCATCCCCATTGATGTAAACAGGGGCCTGATCACCGTTACAGCTCCTGAAGTCGGTGACAGTCTCCTTTGTTTTGTTGACATTGAGGGAGACATTATTGTTGTCAACCAGATTCTCTATCTCATTCCTGTGCTCTGTCTCGTCATTGTTTGAGATCCGACCCACTACGGTGGTGGTGTCAGCAAACTTAGATGTCAACCATGTCCTTGCTCTCAACTTTTCTCATTCATATATCCGTCAGGCATTTGCGGGATGACACTTCACAGGGATTTCACACCTTGCCAGCTCAAGTGATGTCACTACTAACACACTCTCACTCTCTCTTGCTCTCTCTTTCTATCTCGCACACTCCTTCACGTCTCTATCCAGGCTCCTATCTTCTGTAGCTCATGTCCTCTTCCCATGCATGCTCCACCCTCCACCCTTGCAAGGCAGGAATCCTTATCCTCAGCCTTGGTATGTGTCCTGCTCACACAAACTCCATTTGTCTTCCTGCAGGTTGAGCACAGGAAGGTGAGGTCCCCGACCAGGGATGGGGTGGTCGAAATCCAAACCGTCACTCCCTGTGAAGAGCATGCCGTCGTGCCAGTGGCCAGTGAAGACCAAGGCTGTGGCAGTGGTGATGGTGAGGTCAGCAATGCCACACACCCAATGGAAGACCCTGCCCCAGCTCACCCCTCAGGAGACCGTACCGTGAGTCCCCATTGTGGTGTCTTCGAGTTGCCCGACATGCACTAACCTACCTCCTTTTGTATGCTCCTCTGGAAGGCAGCTGTGAAAGTCAGACCCTCGTCCCGCCCTGTCCCAAGGGCACCTCCGATGAGAAAGCAGAAGGTAGCATCATAGACCCATCACAGCACTCACCCCGTGCCCTCTGCAGCTGCCTGCACTCTGCTGGGACCTGGTCCTAAAGCAGTCTCAGGATCATGTTCGGATGAGCAGAGTGCACGGTCCCACACACAGTAGATGGAGGCAGGGATATCCGAGGAACGTTGTCGGCACTCAGAGGACTGCGGAAGCCAGGATTCTGCTAAGTCCAAGTCTGATTACGAGCCTCTGGACTGAACCCTAACTCAGTTAATGGAGCTTCAGTGAAAGTCTGCGGAATATCAGGAAGGGTTGGCAGCTACTTGCCACAGATTGCAACGGTGGATTCGTCCGCGTTCAGCCTGAAGGTCTTGGTGATGGTATGCCATCGCACTGAAGTCTAGGATAAATATATTGATGCGGGGGCCACATTCCATCACTGTAATTCTTGATGGGCCTTAATCAGAGTCAATGTGAGAGGAAGGCAGGGCAACTCAACCTCACTCCAGCCGCCCCTTTTCCCCAAGAGGAGTCAGCCATGCATTCGCAGGGAGGAAGACCAGCAGCTAGCCGCCCCAGGGCCACCTGACCCGGTGACTCTGGGCATGTCCCGCTGATCCCAATAACCCTCTTCCTGTGACCCCCATCACCCGCAGCATCACAGGCTGAGGAGGGTGCTCCACGGCAGGAGATTTGAGGCAGGGCCAGGGCCCTCCAAATCTCTTCCCTCCAAAGGACACCCTCCAAATTTGTCATAGGCAACAGAGCGTGGCAATCAGAAGCCTACCTCCAGCTCTGTGAATGCTGGACTAGCAACGAGAAATGGCAGGAGTGATAAAAAATATTCTGGAATATTAGAAGCACAATGGAGGCATGGGTGTCGATCACTTGTATATCATTTTCACCAGTGTAAATAGAATCACACCCATTTTGTGTGTCTCGTGAGTGTGTTTCTTTAGCCGTATTGTCAATCAATGTGACACCACCGGCCCTCCTGCCGTACTGGCCCATATTGTCTGCTCCCCAAACCACCACAGTGACACAGCATCTAAAATAGGAAGTGTGCTGGTGGATGGCACCTCACTTAGAGGACTGGGTGATCTCCAAATGGATTAGGATCTGTGGGATACCCCATGTTGCTTTGGACCGGGTGGTGACTTTTCCGGATCACCTTTAAGGTGACGCAGGATGGGTTGTCCCATCGATGGAGATGGATCTCCTGAGGAGCTTGGCCAGGCTGAAAGCAGCCAGTCTGCTGAGGATCGTAGAGCAGCTCCTGCCTCTGTTAGGCTGCTGTAGTAACCAGGACGCTGGCGACGTGCTAGGAGAGGTAGTGCCTTCTGAGCTCTGAGGCCAGGACACCCTTCTCCACCTCACCTGAGCAAAGACACTCGCTCCTGAAGCTTCTTCATCCTTCATAGGATCAGCACATTGCTTCACCAAGTGTGCCAGTATTGAGTCTCAGGCTGAAATGCTAGGTTGCAATGAGTGGGATGGCAGCGCGCATAACCGACAGGATACAAGGTACAGGTTGCATCTTCCTCCTGACATCTGAGCACTAGGAGGGCCTCATGTATACCTGCCCCATCTGGCTCATGCTAAGGCCCATTCCCTTGCACCTTGGCCTCCTGGACTTTGTTGTCCTCAACCCTTTTAATGTCTTCCTCTTTGGAGGAGTTGTGCAGCTCCTTCGTGTCAACATCTGGTGCTGCCCCCTCTCCAGCAGTGCCAGGTTGTGCCGTGCGCAGTGAGCCATGATGCGAGACCCTCGAGGCAGTATGCCAGAGCACACCGCCAGACCTATTGCGGCATTGGAATTGCGACTTCAAAACACCAATGACATATTTGGGTAGCTGGAATGATCACTATACCTTCTCTCAACAGGACCTTATGGACCACTGTACCAGTGTCATCAGCGGGTCTTTTGTTACTGGAGAGGGGAGAGAGGTGGGCCGGAATGGGATTCTCAATTCGGTGAGTCAGTGCAGGCTGGATGGCCTCCTTTTGCACTGCAGGGATTTTTGGAGACCACCCTGGACTTGAAACATCAGCTCTTTTCTCTCCTTACAGACGCTGCCAGACCAGGGGCATAGACAGGTTCTAAAGTTAGGGGGAGCGAGCACATAAAAAAGGCACTACGGCACATACCGAATAATTTTAAATTGATTATACTTTTTATTTTGTATTTAAAGTCAAAACATAATAAAAACACGTGTGTATTTTTACATTTTAAACATAAAATTAAAACAAAACGAAGCAATATGAAAAAGGTATGAATCAACTACACAGCCTCTTTTGTCTAGGCTTCATTCTAGCAGAGTTATCTATTACTTTTTATTATAATCTATCTCAGTAGCCAACTGTATTTCAATGGAGACCAAAGCTAACCCAGACAATCTATCCTTGCCCATTGTAGAACAAAGGTAGGATTTTGTCTGAGCCGGCTAAAGAATCGTTCCCCAACTGTGCTCGTTATTGGTAAGGTCAGAAAAATGTGGCACAGTGTGGACACTGTCGCATCCCGCGATTGCATTACACGGATCGAGGACTTCAGATCTCTGGAAGAGATCTGAGGGGCCTGTGAGGAACACCCCGTTGAAAAAGGTGTCGCTTTGGAAGAATGTGCTCAGGGGGAGCAGTCGCTTCCCCTGTTCCCCCTCTAGCCACACCTCTGTGCCAGACCTGCTGGGATTTTCCAGCATTTTCTCTTTTGGTTCCTGGATTCTGTATGGTTCCTCAAATAAATCCGTGATCTGTAATCTACTCGAGATGTGGGAGTTATGGCAGCTTCCTGGGAATCTCGCGTACGACTTGTTTCTTGTGGTCACAGAGTGGAAGTCTGTCTACCTGATGTGGGAGTGCCTATGGCCAGGAAGCTTTTATACACAGAAGGACCCCAGAACACAACTTTAAAATTTTAATAACAATTTCTGATCACACTGGTAAAATTTAGTGGTGTTATTTTGCGCGTGACTCACTTGAGCTGCTTGTACGGAGGGAGGGCCAGAAAAATCAGGAAGAAACATGCACGCTGTGCTGTTTAGAACCACATAGAAACTATAAGCAGGAGGCTGCCACTCGGCCCGTCGAGCCTGTTCCCCCCCCCACGTCCGGGGTTTCTGTCGTTTTGCTGGTAACTATTATCTCTACTTCAAAATAACAACAGGTTATTTCATCCTTTAAAGAACAGGATATTCTGCTCCACTGACCATCTGTGGACTGCAGCAATTCAAGAAGGCAGTTCACCACCACCTTCTCAAGGGCAACAATGGGTGGGCAATAAATGCTGGCCAGCCCATGTCCCACGAATGAATTTAAAAAAAAAACCATCACTAAAAACTAGTGACACAGGTCAGAAATAGTTTTTTTTTAAAAATGCAGACCAAGCACTGGCATTTGTGTCGGGAGGGAAGGAATTGAAAAGCAGGGAAAGGCCGTATATTAGATTAGTTCTTTTATTAAGTGTCACAAGTAGGCTTACGTTAACACTGCAATGAAGTTAATGTGAAAATCCCCTAGTTGCCACACTCCGGTGCCTGTTGAGGTACACTGAGGGAGAATTTAGCATGGCCAATGTACCTGACCAGCACGTCTTTCAGACTGTGGGAGGAACCCCATGCAGACACTAGGGGAATGTGTAAACTCCACACAGTCAGTGACCCAAGCTGGATATTGAACCCAGGTCCCTGGCGCTGTGAGGCAGCAGTGCTGACCACTGTGCCACTGCATATTAAATTTTGGGAGGTTATGTGATGCCAGGTTATAGTCACATAATCCTTACAGAACAGAAGGATGCCATTCAGCCCATTGCGTCTCTGCTGATGGCCCCATCTCTGCAACCCCACATGTTCACCCTATTAATCTCCTTTATCTATGCGCTGCAGGACGCACTAAGGGGCAGTTTAGCACCTAACCTGCACGTTTTTGGACTGTGGGAAGAAACCAGATCACCCGAGGAAACTCACACTGACACGGGGAGAATGTGCAGACTCCGTACAGTAACTCAAGCCAGGAATCAAGCCCAGGTCCCTGGCACTGTGAGGCAGCAGTGCTAACCACTGTGCCAGCCTAAAAGTCCAACAGGTTTATTTGCAATGGCTAGCTTTCAGAGCGCCACGCCTTTTATCAGGTGAAGTTACCTGTCGGACTACAACCTGGTGTTGTCACCTGTCATCTTGTCCACCCCAATCCAACATCGACATCTCCACATCACGTATATTAAATTTGTATTCAAACTCAATTGGGATACTGAGCAGAGCGCTGGTCTCTATATTATGGAAATAACAGATATATTTTATTTGATTATTCAATACAAATGCTCTCGGGGTGAGTTTTTGGGGGGAGGGAGATGGGGAGCGAGGTGTTGCTTGGCTTGCTTTAAACAAAATCTCCCTTTTTTGTGATCTGTTTGCAAGTTAACTTGCTGCCGAGGTGTCTCAGCGCAGACAGTTTGATGGATACATTGGGAATGGGAGGGGCCAACTCTGGAGGACCAGCCCCTCACCCACTCCTCCGGAGGACCAGCCCCCCACCCACTCCTCCGGAGGACCAGCCCCTCCACCCACTCCTCCGGAGGACCAGCCCCTCCACCCACTCCTCCGGAGGACCAGCCCCCCACCCACTCCTCCGGAGGACCAGCCCCCCACCCACTCCTCCGGAGGACCAGCCCCCCACCCACTCCTCCGGAGGACCAGCCCCTCACCCACTCCTCCGGAGGACCAGCCCCCCCTCACCCACTCCTCCGGAGGACCAGCCCCTCCACCCACTCCTCCGGAGGACCAGCCCCTCCCCCACTCCTCCAGAGGACCAGCCCCTCCTCCCACTCCTCCGGAGGACCAGCCCCTCCTCCCACTCCTCCGGAGGACCAGCCCCTCCCCCACTCCTCCTCCTCCTGTGCCAAAGAGCGGAGGCCGGGAGGAGTTGGTGGAAAACCGCAGCCCGCGATTGTGGAGTTTCGTCTCTCCCTCTTTTCCGCTCCCCGTCCCCCCCCACCCCCGCTACCCAGTGTCAGTTACACCGTCTGCCGCGTACCCCAAGACGTCAACAAGGTAAAGCCGTCTGCCGGCGGGGGCGGGGGGGGGGGGCCCCCCGCTGTAAGGCCGGCTATAAAACCAGGGTGCTGGGGGAGGGGAGGTTTAATTTCGATTTACCCGGCGGTTACGAGACCGCACGGGGTCTCCCTGAGTGGAATGGGGGGGGGGGGACGGGGGATGGAGGTTCGCTGCGGGTACCCGTAACCAACGCCAGGGCGGAATGGTCCCGTTCTGCCCGTTACCAGAATCGCGGCAGGTGGGATAGAAAACTTGGCAAAGGTCCGTCGATCTCGGGTGAGAATTTAGGGCCCGGGGGGCTGTGCTTGGCCGAAAAATCCCGCCCCCTAAAGTTCAGGGCAGCGTGGGCCGCGTTTGTACAGAGGGAACGTAAGAACATAAGAAATAGGAGCAGGAGTAGGCCATCTAGCCCTTCGAGCCTGCCCCGCCATTCAATAAGATCATGGCTGATCTGTCGTGGCTCAGTTCCACATTCCCGCCCTCTCCCCATAACCCTTAATCCCCTCTCTTATCAAAAACCCATCAACCCGCGTCTTAAAAATATTTAGCGAGGCAGCCTCCACCACTTCAACGGGCAGAGAATTCCAGAGATTCACCACCCTTTGAGTGAAGAAGTTCCTCCTCAACTCCGTTCTAAACCGCCCCCCTTTTATCTTGAGGCTGTGCCCCCTAGTCCTATTGTCCTTTTTGAGCGGGAAGAGTCTCTCCACCTCTATCCTATCCATCCCATTCATCATCTTATACGTCTCAATGAGATCTCCCCTCATTCTTCTAAACTCTAACGAGTACAAGCCTAATTTATTCAGCCTCTCCTCATGGCTCAACCCCCTCAACTCCGGCATCAGCCTAGTAAACCTCCTCTGCACTCCCTCCAAGGCCAAAATATCCTTGCGTAAGTACGGCGCCCAAAACTGCACACAGTACTCCAGCTGCGGCCTCACCAATGCCCTATACAGCCGCAGCAAGACCTCCCTGCTTTTAAGATGAGGCCCAAAGATATGTAGGTGAGATGGATTGGCCGTGGTAAATACGCAGGGTTACGGGGATGGGGCTGGGATAGGGCTAAGGTAAGATGCTCTATCGGAAAGTCAGTGCAAACTCGATGGGCTGAATGGCCGCCTTCTCCGCTGTGGGGATTCTCTGAAGAACAGGGTCAAGTTTTCCCAGGACTTTACTTCAAAGGCTGCCACGTCTGTAAGGTTTCCCAGTTCCAGCAAATGGTCACCAGCCAGAATTTGCAATCGTATAATCGCTACAGTGCAAGAGAGGACATTCGGCCCATCATGTTTGTACTGACCCTCTGAGTAAGTATCTTACCAAGGTATGTATCATGCCCAGGCCCTCTTCTCCCACTCCTCCTCCATGTCTATAACCCCTCACATTTACCATGGCTAACCCTAGCACTTTTTTTAAAGTTTATTTCTTAGTGTCACAGGCAGGCTGACATTAACACTGCATTGAAGTCACTGTGAAAATTCCCTAGTCACCACACTCCGGCACCTGTTCGGGTACACTGAGAGAGCACGGCCAATGCATTTCTTTTGGACTGTGGGAGGAAACCCACGCAGACATGGGGAGAATGTGCAAACTCCACACAAACAGTGACCCGAGCCAGGAATTGAACCTGGGTCCCTGGTGCTGTGAGGCAGCAGTGCTAACCCTTGTCCCACTTTACACATCTATGGACACTAAAGGACAGTATAGCACGGCCAATCCACTTAACCCATGCATCTTTGGACTGTGGGAGGAAACTGGAGCACCAGCAGGAAACCCACGCCGACACGGGGGAGAGTTTGCAGACTCCGCTCAGACAGTGACCTGAGGCCGGGACTGAACCTGGGTGGGCCCCTGGCGCTGTGAGTGAGGCAGCAGTGCTGACCACCCTGCCGCACCTTGGCCCAGACTGTCCGGTCAGTAGCAATGCTGAGGATCTCGCCACTGACTGCGGAGGTAACTGCATCCCTGGAGCTGGGCCTGGTGCAGTGAGTGAGTGTGTGTGAGGCGGCAGTGCAGACACCCCTCCCCCCACCCCCCTCCACTTTCTTACAACGTCAACTGCCTGATTCAGGCAAGTGTTGAAAGATCTTGGAGAATTTCTGGTGGGTGAGTCAGTCAGTCGGTTCGTGATTGAGCTTTGGTTTCATGGTTAAGTTTCGTTTGGGATTTGCTTTTTGTTTCGGGCAGTATCCCTTTAAGGGGCTGCCCCTGTTTAATTGGTCCATCCGTTTATTTTGATTCCGTTTAATTGATTATTTGATTTATTCAAAATAGGAGTAAGTGGGTGAGTGAGGGGAGAGTGAATGGGTGGAGCTGGGTAGACCACAGAGGGTGGGGGTGTGGTGGGTAGCAGTGGTCTTGTATTCAGGGCAGAAGGGAGTAAGTGGATCCCGCAATCCCGGTGGTGCAGAAGGAGGCCATTCAGCCCATCACGTCTACACCAGCAATAATCCCACTCGTGTCCTATCCCTGCATCCCCATGTATTTACCCTAGTTAGTCCCGCTAACGCTAGGGGACAATTTAGCATGGCCAATCCACCTAACCTGCTCGTCTTTGGACAGCGGTGAACAATCAGGTTGGGCAGAGTCTGCCTGATGTGGGGACACCAGGCCGACAGGTCCGTGGACGGGGGGGTGAAGGGAATGGGCAGTCAAGGAGAGGTTGGGTAGTCATAAAAGATGGGGGGGGAGCTATGCAGTGTCAGCCAGATAAGAGTGCTGTGAGGGGGCTGGGAAGCTACTTCAGGGTGGGGGGAGAATCCAAAGAGAAGTCAGGTATTTGGTGATGGCTCAGGCTGGCAGAGTGTGTGTGTGTGTGTGTGTGTGTGTGTGTGTGTGTGTGTGTGTGTGTTGGCAGTCGGATTGATGTTGGAGGGGTGCAAAATCGGAGTGTTGGCCCAAATTGGTGTGGAGTGAGGGGGGTGGTCGTGGGAGAAGTGGGCAGTCGGGTCAGGGAGTTTGGATCGTTGAGTCCAGGGCATCAGATGGTCAGCACGAGGCTGTGATTTGGGAGTGGTTGAAATGGTGTGTTGTGTATTGCGGTTAAACACTGAGCCACACCAGTAAACAAACAGTGGGACAATACTGAGGTAAGTATACAGTAAGGATTGTGTATCTAGCGCAAGTTCTCCAGCATGTCTCCGTGGTGAAGACATTTCTGTAGTGTCCTCGGCAGCACAAATCAGCCCAGCTTCAGCTCCGGGATGGCACGGTGGCACATTGGTTTGCACTGCTGTCTCACAGTGCCAGGGACTTGGGTTCAATTCCAGCCTTAGGTCACTGTCTGTGTAGAGAGTGCACGTTCTTCCCCGTATCTGCGTGGGTTTCCTCCGGGTGCTCCGCTTTCCTCCCACAGTCTGAAAGACGTGCTGGCCATGCTAAATTCTCCCTCCATGTACCCGAACAGGTGCCAGAGTGTGGCGACAAGGGGATTTTCACAGTAACTTCATTAATGTAAGCCTACTTGTGACACTAATAAAATTAACTTAAAACTTTCGATAGGCCCTAAAATGCATCAGTGATGGATGTTTCTTATCTTCTTATCAGTGGAGGTTCTTACCTTCCACTCTCAAGGGGAGCAGGCGCTGGGAGCGAACTGCTGTAAATATCTTTGTCCCCTTTTCTTTCTCTTTGCAAACTGAAGCATTGACTGATTTTTCTTCTGTCTCTGTGCAGCAAAAAGCAGGATATTTCCAGGCCAGCATGAGGCACC